>NC_140562.1:24349723-25037223 GCF_057381845.1 Rhamphochromis longiceps
GAAATTAGCACAATTTACCCCACTCTGTGGCACGTCGTGGTGCTGAAAACCAACCGGTTGCGCCACTGCTCGCTCCAGATAAGCCCACGCGACAGAGCAAGCCAAGGACATAAGGGAATATAAAAGTTGTCAGCTTACATGACCAAGTAGTGTTGTGTGAAATGACTTTAGCCCGACATTGTTAACGCCGAGCGGGCTGCCTCCGCCATGCTTGATAAAGGCAAATAAAAGGCCAGATAAAGCCCTGATGAAATGCAGTGTGTGTGTGTGTGTGTGTGTGTGTGTGTGTGTGTGTGTGTGGGTGGGTGCAGAGGTATAAAGTTTGCCATCTAATCCTTGGCCTCTATTATACCCAGTGTTTAGCAACACAGACACCCTCTGCTCCATTCACTGTTCAAGACTTCTCCATATCTCAAACTCTCATTCTATCATTGTATTAACTACCACACAGACCCACATGAATAAGGGGTAAATACTGATTCTGGAAATAATTATCTGTTTGTTGCTGATATCAATACAGTGACGGATTATATTACTCTTACAAATGCTAAAACACGATATATATATATATATATATATATATATATATATATGAGAGAGAAAGACACACACAAACACACACACTAGTTACAGAAATTGCACATTTGCTTGCCTTCGAGCGCAAAGGGAGGCTGCTGTTACCTGCTGTCACATACCATTGGCCTTTGCTAATATAAAGTTGCCCTATGCTAGAAAAGCCGGTCCTTCAGTGAGACATGTTGGGGAAATGTGAGCCACAAGGCTTTAACTGAGGCTCAGCCAGCCAGCCAGAAAGAGAAGAGAGTAACCATAGACATGACAAAACCGCAAGTCTGTTTGATTAGGACATTCTCACTGCTACTGCTGGCCATGTGTATGCTAATTAGCATGAGTACAATTCATTACCCAGGGAGACATGGGATTATGTCTCTGGATCACTCAGCAGCTAAAAGTTTTGACACTCTCTAATTTAACAGATGGAGAGCTCACTTAACTTTGCCGTCTCCCCACAGGCAAGTGGTGTTAATAGGCAAGAGGGAAGTCATGCAGTTGTGTGAATGTGTGCACAGAAAAGAAAAAAAAGTGTTTATACAGAAGATGCTAACTGCGTTTGATTGGTTCAGCAAAAAAAGCAGCTGTTTCACAGCAGTAGGAACTAAAGAAGATATGGTTGCAGAAAGCGTCACGAATCATCCAACACGAACATGCAAGGACAGCTTTATGTGATGAGCTAACATACTGGAATATGACTAATTTCTCATTATTTTTGTTAGACTGAATTTTGTAGTAGCAATATAGTTGGTATTGGTTTTAAGTGAAATCTAGGCTTCTGTGAAGTTTGTGCAAATAGCACATACACCCTAACAAGCCTTGGGAGTCCTATTCAGAACACACGCACACAGGCATTTCAAGTGATCACAGTTAATTATATCATTTATGTATGGTATGCTTAGAGTAGAACAGTCAAACACACACATGCTTCAATGCCTATTCTTAAATTGGCCATACAATGTTTTTGTGCATCATTTATATGCTGGTGCAATGACAGAGTCTTTTACTCTGACATAGGCTTTTACTTTAGCCATTTACCAAAACATATACTAGTTACAGTTAAAACATAAAAGCTGACATATTTTGCAGACTCTCAGCTTAATTCTGGGGACTTTAAAATTGGAGGAAGAGTTCCATAATTATTGCAGGACCTTGCTTTTAAGGGAGCAAATGTAGCTAGACATTTGAGTCAAAATCTGTTTATATGGACAGGCTTGGGCTTTTTCTTTGTTAATTTCCATCATCTGAGCAGGTAAGGTTCTGGATTCCTTAAACCAGTGTTTTCCAACCATTGTGCCACAGTACATACGTGTGCCATGAGAAATCATCAGGTGTGCCGTGGAAGATTGCCCAGTTTCACCTGATTGATACTCTAAGCGAGCATTATGTAGTGACAGACAGAACAATTAGATTCTCTTCCACTAGAAGGCAGTACAAGTTCTTGCTCCAATTAGTTGCCAACCGCCTGCAAAATAGAAGAAGATGAAGAAGAAATATGAAAGTACATCAGGTTGTTAAGTGATGACAAATGAATGCCTGGTCTCAGATGTGCCTGGATAAAGGACTTTCTCACTACCCAGCCCCAGACTGTAAGACTCATCCCTCATCTCTCCTCCATTCGCATGCTGTGCACTGGCTCCGTATAGGGCTGTGTGCTGAGCCTGCTCCTGTATTGCCTAATTTCCCATACACCCACGACTGCAGTTTGACCCACAACAACAACCTCATCATCAAGTTTGCTGATGACACCACGGTAGCTGGACTCATCTCAAAGGGAGACAAGGCAGCCTAAAGAGAGAAGGTCCTGAAGTTGGTAGCATGGTGTTCAGTGCCAGGTTGTTCACAATTAAAAAAACAAATAGGTCATAGTCAACTTTAGGAGGGACAGCACTGACGTAGCCCTCCTATAGATCAACGGTGAGTGTGTGGAGAGTAGGGCTGCCACAAACGATTATTTTGATAGTCGACTAGTCACCGATTATTTTTGCGATTAGTCGACTAATCAGATCATCATCCATTGGACGTACAGCTTATTGCACCAGCAGCATCTGGTCTTATATAACTATCATTAGCTTACAGCTTGAAGTGTTTGTGCTAACTAAAAATAAAGACAAGATGGTAGTTTATTAATTTTTAATGAAATTTGCAGATTGTTTCGGTGAAGTTTAATAAACTCCTTGCTTTCTAAAATATAACAGGACACCGGAGTATATTCTCCAGCGTCTCACACTTCTGATAATCAGCTGTCTGCTTGACAGTTTTAGCTGTGCAAAAACTATACCTTTAATCTCAGCCAAACCGATTTACTCAGGAACAAATAAAATACTGAAAAAAGCCAAACAATAACATTTAAGTTATCTAAGTGACTTATATATATGTTTAACCTGTTTAGCGAAAGACGGCGGTGGGTTTGAAAACGATTTGCCAGGAGTCCGGTGTTCTCACGGCTCTAGTTAGCCTTGCCCCCGCCTAGCTAACGAGCTAGTGGGTAACAGACGTCTCTGAAAACGTCGGAAAGCTTTTGAAAATATGTGGTGTCTTGATAAACTGAGCAGATATTTGAGGTTTACACAGCTACATTCTCGCCTGAAAATATGTTAAACGTTTATTTTGTGACCCAGAAAGAATAATAAGAGTAAAGTTAAAACTAACTAGCTGCCGCCATTGTTGACAACTGCGCTGGGCTGCGCTATGAATTCTGGGACACAGCTTCTTCTTCTTCGGGGTTTAACGGCAGCTGGCATCCTTGGACATGCAGTGCTGCCATCTTCTGTTTCAGTCCGTTATTACACTCTTAAATCCTACTACTCATTCCTGCGTCCTTTGTGATCTTACAAAGCTTCAAACGATGCGTCGACTATTAAATTAGTCGTCGACGATTTTAATAGTCGACATAATCGTGACTAGTCGACTAATCGTGGCAGCCCTAGTGGAGAGTGTCCACACCTTCCAGTTTCTCAGCATCCTCATCTCCACTGAGATCTCCTGGACAGACAACGTCACAGCGGTTGTCAAGAAGGCCCAGCAGCTGCCACAAACTGGACCCCAACCTGCTGCTGACTTTCTACCGCTCATCCATTGAGAGCCTGCTGACATACTGCATCACGGCAGCCACACTCAAAACCGCCTTCTGTGCTGCCTTGAGTGTAGTCAAGGCAGCACAGAAGATCATTGGCTGCCCTTTCCACTCCCTGATGGACATTTATTCCTCTCGCTGCCTCAGCAGAGCAACAGACATCATCAAGGACAGCACCCACCAGGGTTTTGACTTGTTCATCAGCACAAAGACCGACAGACTCAAAAATATTTTTTTCCCAAAAGCCATAACCACCCTGGACTCACACATGCACTGAAAACACAGTCCCGCGCTCCAATCCAATGACTTCCCTCTATACTCCCTCTATACTCTATTTTCCAGATTCGTATATTTGTACATTATATATATTTTTTCATACTGTTCATATGTACATAGTGCTGAAGAACTGTGCACCTCACCCCCTTTCTTTTCCCACATCTGCACTGAGTAGGAGATGCCCTGTATCTCATTGTCCATGTGTATAGTGGCAGTAAAAAGGCATTCTATTCTATTGATAATTTAAAAGGATCATACAGTTATGATGGACAGTTTATAAGAGATGCCTAAAAACGGTTCAGTAACAAGTAAAAATCTCACCTTGTTACAAAAGGAGTTAAAAACTAACAAGTTTTTCTTGCTTATATTAGAGATAGACCGATCCGATATTACGCATTGGTATCGGTCCGATACTGACCTAAATTACTGGATCGGATATCAGAGAGAAATAAAAAATTTAATCCGATCCGTTATATCAAAAAAGCACCTCACAAAACTTGTGACATGCCGTAACTCAGCTCATAACCTTAGCACGTCGGAGCAGTATGCGTCACGTGATAGAGCGGCTGTGGAGACCTGTCGGTGGTCTGGTTGAGCATTTGGAGCCTCGCTACCAAACTGGCATTTCATCTCCGACAAAGTTATCCCAGAGAGAAGTAAAGCAAGTGTGTAAGTTCATCTCTGAATGTTTGTAAAGCATTCCCGCGTTAAGTTTAACAGCCGATATATGGAGCGACTGCCTCTCTCTCCTGCTGCTATTTCAGCACGTTTAAAGCTTGATAAGCTGTTGTTAGAATTTATTTAATATTACTTTCTACACCAGGCTCCTTTTCTAGCTGACGGCTGGTAACTGTGCAGGGGCGGATCTAGCAAAGTTTAGCCAGGGGGGCCGATAGGGCATGAACAGGGAAAAGGGGGCACAAAGACATACTTTTCTTTCTTATTCTCATTTAAAATGTGTCGCTTTTAATAAATAATTATCCGAATCTTACACCCAAAGTTTTAATCTGATGAAAAATGTATAGAAGTCCATTACTGTATATAGTAACTATTAAGTCTAAAATACCCTAGGTAAGCTATACTACTTTTTCCTTTGGGAAGGTACCATCTGTGCAGTCTGCAATTCTGTTGAAGAAAGATGTTGAATCTATTTAATTATTCTTGAAAAATAATTCAGTTCTGTGCATTTTCTTTTCACACTGCATCAAATTAAAGTTGATTACGTCAGTTAAGCATCATGAGGTGGAAGGTGGTTCCCTATTTTTCTTTTGCTGGGAGTCTGCAACCCTATTAGTTAGGTTGCTTAATATTTCTGCTAAGTACTCTTTAAAATACCAGAATAGGGAGGATGGAGTAGGTTTAAGTTTATTAGATTGATCAGTATTGCTGAACTACGAAATATTTTGGGTGCAGTATATTTTTTGCATACACACAGCAAATCCAGCATGTCCAAATTAACACCGTCAGATTTGATTTCAACACTATTAAAGTGTCTATATGGGTCCACACCAGAAAGTGTTAATTTAACTCTTTTTGGAGAGTTGGTACATTAACTCTGATATAGTGTTAAACACCAAATCTGTCTGGAGTTGATAATTTAACACTTACTAATGCTAACTAGGTGTTAAGAGTTTATATAGTAACTCTCAAAGAGTATTTCAGTTTAACTACGTAAGAGTTATCTTCTAATTCATTCTAAAAAGCGGGAATTTTACTGTTCTGAACTTCTAGATATTTCTTTTGGAAATAAACATTTACTAAAAAGACGCAATGGTTTTTGAAAAAAATTTATTCTGAACTGTGCACCACAATTTCAAAACATTTTCTGAAAGATGTAACAGTGTACATGTTCTCACTTTCATTAGAATTTTGTTTATCAAAAGGTCTGACATAGGTGAGCTGGTAAATGCAAATAACAGCATTCGCATCACTTATTTCTTCAATACAATATGCATGTCCTTCATTCATCACTTTGTGGAACTTCAATGCACTTCTGCTCTCCCCCATATTCCATCTTCACAAGCATATCCTATGTGGAGATTGAATAAAAATTAGCTGACACTAATTAATGGCACAAATCAATTGCAGCACAGTAAAAAAAAAGGAATCCTCTTTGAGCCAGTACTTGTGTAGAGTATTTTCCCAAAAGACAAGGACACAGGCAACAGGTAATACTGAACTAAATGTAAAACCTCAACCTTTTAAAAAAATTTTAAACCGTGTGCACAAAACTCTGGAGGGATCTAAATGCTAACGTAGAACCCAGTCAGGACATCTGCTACTGCTGTTTGCTCGTGTTTTTTTTATGGGCGATCGTTTTCAGGCTTCAAGTAGCACCATTAAACCAACATTCCACATTCTAGACATTGTTTTAGGTGTATTTGACCAAAGGTTTGACTGAAAATTCACATGCAAGCTTTTTTTCAAGGCTGTGGTATTTGCCCGCAAACAATACCTTTCAGCTAGCTAAAACAGAATATTATGCTATCAGCGAGCAACATGGCTAATGCCTTTCACACAGCTTTGTCTCAACTCCAAAGAGCCACAGAAGTAAAAGCTCATAATAATAATTGAAACAATCTTTGAAAAAATGACTTACCAAGCATGGCAAACAACTCAAATATGTAGAGCAAAATGTTCTGAAACGGCTTCACTTCAGCTTCGATTGGAGCCGTGCTGGGGGCGGAGTCTGTGAATTTACTCTGTTGGTGTCATAGCCCCTGTATGAGTTCAGAGTTAAGAGGTCAAGAGTTAATGTTTCCATTGTAACACCTCCAGATTTGAAATGGAAACAAACATTAACTCTACTTTTGCAAGAAGACTACTAACACCAAAACATTTAACACTTTTGAATTTGCTGTGTAGGTATAACAGGATAGCTTTAGTGTTTTCTTTTGGGTTTTTTTGTAACTTGAGTATGAACTATGGCAAGCAGCAAGATATTAAAAAAACATTTTTATTGATTAAAAAACACACTATATCGGATTCATATCGGTATCGGCAGATATGCAAATTTATGATATCGGTATCGGACATAAAAAAGTGGTATCGTGCCATCTCTAGTTTATATCATTCTTTATTGTTAAGAATGAACTTATCATAATATAAATATTGAAAAAGAATATTACAATGATAAATTCAGTTATATTAATATTATAATTAATCTGCAAAGTGGCTGAATCAGGTAGGCTGAAATTCATTGCTTTTATCTCCACCTGCTTACCAAGTGGACTGCTCCTTATTCAAATAGTTCTAAGTGACACCATTTTTATTCCTCCACTTTCTTCAGGTGCATAACACATTTCAGTTGTAAAAGACTAACTTTCTTGAAGACATTTGTAGTAAAGGCCTGGTAAACCACAAAAAATGAGGAAACACGTGTAATCAGCAAAGATCCACAAAAAAGAAGGTCAGACACCAACTAGGGAGAATCAGAAGGACAAATGGAACAATATTGTTATCGCTTATGTAGCAGGTTTATCAGAAAAACTCAGGAGAGTCTTGTTCAAGCACGACATCCCATTGTACTTCAGATCCAACCACACACTCAGACAAAAACTGGTTCATCCCAAAGACAAATCTCCCAAACACAAACTTAGTGCAGTGCAGCGAGGAATGCTCAGACCTCTACATTGGTGAGACCAAACAGCTACATAAACAAATGGCACAAATAGAAGAGCCACCTCGACAGGACAAGACTCAGCTGTACACCTGCAAGGACAAAGGTCACTCTTTCGAGGATGCAAATGTTGACATTTTGGACAGGGAGAAAACAGATGGTTTTAAAGAGGAGTGAAAGAAGCCATTTGTGTCCACTGTAAACGACCATCTTTGAGCAGAGGGCAGGGCTTAGGACACCAATGATCTGCCAACTATAATCCCGTTTTGAGATCCCTTCCCAGATGCCTTAACTCTCACTCACATCTTGGGCCATTTGACCTTAGTAAATCACATGATAGGGTGAGGCTAGGTCTCACAATGAGTTCACCCGAAAGCTTGGCTGATTGTGACCGTGTGATTAGGCACAGGATCAATAGGGGGTCCACCACCCTCTTAGGGACACTTCCAATAGGGCTTCAAAATCTGGGACTCTCCACCAGTAGCTCTTAGAACTGAAGAAGCTTTTTGGATGAGAGGTGAAACATCTTCAAGGAAACTTGAAACTAGAAAAGTCCAGATGCTTTTCTTTCCAAGCTCCTTAGACTATGATGACCTGGATGACTGAGAACCTTTACAGACAAACCCATGTAATCAACATTGGTCATGGAGTCCAGATTTCAGGTAGTTGATGTTAACAAAAGATTCTTAACACATTTTTAGAAATGAGCATTATGTTCATTTGTCTTAGCTCATTTGAGACTCTAAGGCTCAGTGTTTTTTGATAAAATGCTGGAATTAAATGTAAAAGTCTGCACTTCTGTTGCATCACACTTTTTTCAGTTCAGACATTTTGTGCTGATGTACCAAGGGAAAGTTATTCATATTGCATTTGTGACTAAATGGAACAAAGTCTAAAAATCATCTACAATGTTATCTTTACTTCACTATCAAAAATATATTCAAATTAACTTTGTATACTGACAACAGTTACACATTTGACAGCCTTTGTTGGTGGTGTAGCTGTGCTGATAACATGTCTGCTAATTTTGGGGTGACGCTCAGTCCTCAAGATATATGTAATCATTTGAAAGACTGACATTTTGAGCTAAGATTATGTGACAGAAACTTTGTACTTCTTCTTTTAAAAAAAAAAAAAAAATTATATGTAAATCATGCAGAGGCATAAGGTTGCTTGGAAAAATAAAGACAGAGACTGAAAAAAAAGTTAATTTCAAATGTCTGAAATCTCTAAACCATGAACAACAACACATAGAATGTTAGATAGCAAAAATATCAAGCAACCTGAAATACAAAGTTCAAACTATGACGCACATATTAAGGCCCCTAGACCTGATTCCTGTTTTTGTGATTGCTTGTATCTAGGGAGTGGCTTGTTAGGAGCAATGAGTGGGATCTGCGGTGATTTCTTACCTTTAACTTTGGTGTTTTCTGGTTTGCCTAATCAGCACACAACCACTCACAAGACGCATTGCTGATGAGCTGGCTACATATTTACTTTTATTACTTCTATCTTTTTCCTGAAAAATGACTGTAGCTGTGACAAAGAAAAAAACAAGATATGAAAAAAAGAAGAAATTAGATCCACAAAGGAAGACAAATAAAACAACAAAACTGTTGCTAGCATTGTACTTGCTTGCACCTTTAATAGATCCAAAAATACAGCAAATGTGGCATAACAACCCATCAAGTCTCTCTGTTGGAGATCTACAGAAAAGATAAAATGATACTTTCTTTCCCTTATAAAGAAACTTTGGCAGAGTACAAAAATGCAGAAAGTACACACACTCAACAATAGGCCCTTTTTTTGGCCTGTCTTCAAGTTAATCATGGAAAGAAGTCAGCTTAAAACAGTTAATATGAGCTGCCACTGGCAACATTTTTTCAGTTTAAGCAGTAAAAGTGACAATCAGCGAAGGCTAAAATGAGAACCCAATGCCTGAATGGATGAACAAGAGATAATGGATTGTATTACTGCCTGAGTTCAGTGAATTTTGCCTGTCAAAACAGTGTCAGAACAGAACTGCTCTGACCGAAAGACCAAAATATGCACAGGCTGTATTTTCCATTCTTATATGCAGTGATATGCTCAAGAGCAACAGTGCAACACTAGCAGGTGGCTGTGGACAACAACTAATTTTAATCACCTTCATTTACTCACTGCAGTACAACAAAATGTGCGGCTTGGTCAATACACTAATCCTTAGGATCAGCTTGGGACTTCTCTAATTGAGAGGCAGTGACACAGAGTCAGTAAAATTTAATGTTACATCAACATAATGGTGCACTTTATTGCTACAAGTGTTTATTGAACCTTCTAACAAAAAAATATCTTAATTTGCATATATTTGTTTTCATTTGTATCATATTTGTTACATCTGGCTTTTTGTTTCAATTTATTGTGAAAATTCCCAGTTCCACTGATTGAATGATGGTAATGAACATAGGTTCTCAATATCATGTTGTAATTATTGGATCTGACGTGGCAGTCACAGTGTGTATGTTATGTTTTTTATATAGTAGCAGGACAGTGTTTAGTCATGCTTGCAGCTAAAATGGCTCGGAAATGTATGTATTTCTTTAAAAAAGAAGAAGACGATAACACAGCATCAATGATAATGACAGTCTTCGCTAGCTGATTTTGCTGCAGCCTCTCTTGCAGTACACACAAACTCTCTCTCTCTCTCCCTCTCACACACACACACAACTACCTACACACACACACCCACACACACACCAGACACAGACAGATCAATGATGGAGACAATGAAGCCACTGAAGAGAAAGATAATGTACTTGAGTTGACAACAATTACTACAGTTAGGTGCGATCAAAACCTCTTGTGAGTAAAAAAACCCAACGAGAAGATTGAACATGTGGAAAAGTCATATTTTCAAAATATTTTCTTTTTGCATTTCATGTAAAGTGTTGAAAATAAGCTAACACAAAACCGTAAAATGTGCAATCATAATAGGAGGCAGACTCCCCCTGTCTCCACCAGTGTTACTGGTAGGCAATGAAATCACGTCAGCAGCAGAGGGAGGAGGACAAGATGACTGATGATGACTCGTGGTTTTTTTTTTTTATTAATTTTTTTCTAAACTTCACTCACGGCTTTTATGACAAGAATATAATTTAGTTTATTGGTATTTTTAATTTGTTGTAGTGCAATATTACTGAGGCCATAGTGAGTTTGCAGTGTCATCCTAGTAGTGTCATCCTAAATACTGAGAAAGAATAGTTTTTTTTCTTGTGGTTTTTACTGTTTATATAGTTTAGAGCAGTTAACACTAAAATGTTAAATTAATACTTTGAAGGAAAAATAAATTAACCTAGTGCACTTTCTGTATTTAAATAAATGAAATGATTGTGCATGCATATGTGAGACCCACTTATTAAGAAAAAGCTAACTTCTGATACATTTTTAATTGGACTCCCAAAGTTCTTTGTGTTCCTTCCAGGAAAAGTCACTGTCAAGTCCCGAATGGTAATTTGTCTGCTTCTGTAGTGTACCTCCCCCCTTCTCAGTATTAACTGAACTTTCCAAATCCATTAGTGAAATCAGCAGAAACACCTTTTGGTCAGATAAAAAAAATAATAAAAATAATTTTCGCTATTCAGCTTCAGGCTAATTCTACCATGAGAGTCCATTTACAAAAACGTATTCTTGGGTACAGGGTAGCTTTTGCCCTACTACACTGAAAAAATTTAATGTTTAAAAATGAGACTCTAAAGAAAGAACTTGTGTTTCTATTAATCTGTTATGTTTTTACATTCAGTTACCGTAAAAGCTCATTTTCCCCCCAACACCATGTGATCACTTCACACCTATCACACTGAGCACTGCGTCCCTCAGGTTGTGTGTACATGCCTGTCTGCTTTGCCAAACATCATCTTCGGTCATGCATGACCACCAATTTTAATTGGACCTCACTCAAAGAACAGTAAAGAGCAGTCCCTTTTATCAGACATTTCTACGATATGAAGTTTTGTATTGAGATTTCCTCTCAAATTTAATTAGTGTCTACCCTTGCTCATTAGAGGTTCTGGATTTTTCTTCACATTTCTCTCTTTTGCCCTGTCACATGCATTAGTGCTTTCGCCTTCCCACTTCAGCCTTTTCCCCTTTAGACCCTTGTCACTCTAGCAGACACCTCCTAAGATAGTTGCGCTTGTGTTCAAAGATTACATCAGTGCAACTGTCACTGATTATGAAAAATTAGCTCCTCTTCTGGCCTTCCCCAGCCAAACAGTTCAAAACAGTTGCTTTGTTTTGAAAATGTGTCTTTGCCCTGTGCCTGGAATACCAATTGCAGAGTTAGCAAGGTACAAGACCATCCCGATCAACTGATGCGTTAGCTAGATGTTTATCTTTAAAGTTGGACAGAATAATGTAATTGTAATTGCTGACATATGCATGAGGCAGAGAACGCAACACACTTTCTTCATTTTTTTCTAATATCCAACATGTTGACATGTGTACATGCTGATTTGAAATTAGATTGGTAAGATGTGGATATGAGTAAATTGAAAAAAAAAAAAAAACACCTATTTTTGTAAATAGCCATACATTTTCCATGCAAAATGGACTCACTGAACCATGATCTGTCAACCATGAAAAAGAGGAACCTGAAGAAGTCTCTAATATGCATTTGAATACTAAATGATATCATAATTAAGTGCTGGATAATGAGTCATGAAAAGACTGAGGCTAAAGTTAACCTGTTCCAGGCATTAACCTATGTGTTAATGATTCTTAAATGGTTGACGAAACAGGAATACAAGAAATAAAATTGTTCTCGACTGCAGGGTGGCACATGAGACATTCTAACAGAATTAGTGTACTTGTGAAAAACATATACAGGCATTACTTGGACGAACATAAAAGGGTTTGAATTATGTTTTAATTTGAAATTAAAACGGTTTTCAGAATAAATAATGAATGTGTTTTGAAAGTTCACTAAGAGATTTTAGTACGTGACAGCAATATTACAGGGAATTTAGCTTATAAGAGGGGTTTTGCAGTATAATTTACAGCCTTGTGATGTTTTAAAAGGTCTGTTGAAAAGTAAATTATAGTCCTTTAATATCTGGTGATTTTTGACAAAAACAGCAATTACAGCACTTTCTCTTTTCTTTTGTGGTTCTGAAACTACATAGATTCCCAATAAGTCATGTCTTATAGCTTCTGTATTTCTTGACACAAATATTTACGACCACGTCATTGTTGAACCAACACACCCCCTTTATAATGAAACCTCATTCAAGATTATTCTAAGGTACGTATTAGATTTGAAATATAAACCAGTGCCCCACATTAAGTAAATAAAGAATATACACACCCTTATGTTAAAACAGAAGTAAATGCTATGGTTAATCACCTGGAGATTTAAGGGTAGAATACCTTAAGAGAATCTTCTTGATGTCAGCAAAAACAGATGGTAGAGGGATTGTGTTACATTAATGAAAGGTCCCTGCTTCACTTAAGGTATCTGCCTTCCTGACAGTTCGCTGTCCCTGTTGAAGACTTATCAAAGTTTCTCCATCATTTTTAAAGAAGTTTCATGTCACCTACCCAACAGTCCTCATTTTTAACAGCCTCAAGGCCACTCGAACAAGCACAGGGTGATTATGACAACCGTCAAGGGAGACAGCAATGTCATATGATGGCAGCTACATTAAACACATACAATATAAACTTTTTTACCCACAAAGAGCAAAATGGCTAAATCAACTTTCTCTTTGCTCATTACACTACTCTCAGCTGCAATTACAAAATGAATATTCAAATTTAAAACTGTTTTTAAATTTTAAATACTGTAACGGTGGATTTTCATTTCCCATCCTATTTTATTCTCTTCTATGGTAACATAAATCTTTTTTTTTATGAAGTTTAAACATAAATTATGGAAAAATTATAATGATTATTCAGTACTATTTGTCAATAAGAAATCAAATTAAATTTTAAGATAGTGACAAGGATGAATTCAGAAGTCAAGCTGTTATTCCTCTTCTTTCACACTTGACGAGAACAGACGGTATGTTAATTTCGTGTTTGCCCCCCCCTCCCCCCCTTTGAGACAATGGGCCCCATCTATAATAATCTGTGCACAAATCAGTGACTCATCTGTATTTTAGTACTTGAAATTGTTTGTGCTCTATGAAGAAGTTTACATGTTTCTCTGATTACATGAACACATAATTAATGCAGAAATTCTAAGCATATATCATTAAACTGACCACTACTATTGTTACTACTGACACTCATTTCGGTCATTGTTTGCAGCTTTCCAGACACTATATGCCACCAGAATTACAACTGAATAACTAATGGTGAAACATTAAATTGCACATAAAAAAATCTTAAAACTTAAAAGACAAATTTTAGGCTTTTTCATTGTAACATACTCTAGTATTCCTTTTCTCATCTTATTTTATCTTTAAATAATAATGACTACTACCATTGCTGGTTGTCACTCTCTCATTGTTGGTGCATCTGGATGTTTTTTTGGCAGCAAATCTGTAAAAGCTAGTAGTTTTTCACTTTTCACAAAATTCAACACATATGGTAATATCCCATAATGACAAAGTGAACAAAGTTTTCTTGAAATTCTTGCAAATTTAGCAAGAATTTCAAGAAAACTACATATATATTAGGGGTGCAACGATACTTGTATCGATATTGAACCGTTCGATACAATGCTTTCGGTTCGGTGCGCATATGTATCGAACAATACAAAATGTTTTATTTACTTTATCAACTTTTCTTCTGACGATGCTGTCTGTGTTGAGAGCTCAGTGGATCTGCGTTCGACTTGGGGTGGATTGTAATAATCGATTTATCGATTAAAATCGATTCTGGCTTGGATAACGTGATATCGATTCATTAAAATCCTGAATCGATTTTTTAATATAAATGTATTTTGCCCAGAATCTCAGGTGAAACCTCACAAAATTTTGACAACCACCAAACAGCTAAAACAGTAAATGAGAGCAGGTACACGGCTTCTGCACAAAGACGTAAACACAAAGCTCGGACCCGCGGATCAGAATCAGTGAGATGTGGCTTTCTCACCCGACGACACGGACACGCTCGGGGCTGAAAGCCGACAGCTCGCTGGTTCTGATGTTTCGACGGGTCCGCGCTTTGTGTTCACGCCCTTTTTGCGCTGATTCTAAAGCTGTTAGTTTGATCTCTCTCCAAACAATATTGACTGAACCAGCAGCAAAAGAAGATCCAAACTACGCTTCACATAAACAGCGTCATGAATTCCCTCTTACTTTTGCTGTTTTGCTTCCACCACGATAAAAATCACACTTCATGCACAGTTCTCTCTCTCTCAGTGTTTCCCGTCTATCCCCGAAATCTGTTTTCTGCATTATTCGCTTGCTTGTTATGCACAAGACTACCATTATTTACAGCGCTGTCGGCCAGTGTTTTTTTCCCTTTTACTTACTTCCGAAAAGAAAGCCTAATTTCTGCTGTTCAATGGGCTACTGAACAAATTTAAACTTTTTAAAATTATGCAAAATGCAAAACGCTTAGCCGTGTCTCTAATAAAACCGCTGTAACTTCAGAGGTAATGTTCATATGCTGATTAATGGTTTTCTTTCATTTTTGATGTACTGTGGAATATTTTTATAAAATCCCAGGCCAGGAAAATCACCTTCATGTTTTTCTGTGTTTTATCTTCAGCTACTTTGACACAAAGGCATCTGCTGTGATGCTCACACCTTTGATAAAGTCTTAGCTTCCTTTTTATAGAAACAAAAATATGTAAATGTACTGATCTGAATTATAATATTTCTGACTGAGGCAAAATTTCCCAGATTCAAATCCAATTGAATCGAATTGAATCGAATCGTGGATCGAATCGATTCAGGACCTTGTGAATCGAATCGATTCTAGAAATCAGTGACGATACCCAGCCTGCACTGTCGAGAGCAGATCCACTGAGTGCAGCGCAAGCTAGCAAGACAGAAGCTAAGCTTGTTGCAACATGGAAAATTGAACCTCCCCCACCCTCATTCAGATCTGGCCTTTGGAACTATTTTGGTTTTCATGTGACGTATGACCCTGAAGGTAAGCGCGTCATGGACAAAAGTAAAACAGTATGTTGGATGTGCCACGCAATGCTCAATTACATGGGTGGGAACTACTGCGTTAGCGCAGTTTGCTCGTTAACGTGTTGACGCCGTCCAGCCCCATGCACGGGGCGATCCGCGGTAGCTCGTTAATGGAGATTTGCCGTGTTGTGGCGTTAACGTCATTTCAGATTAACGCTGACAGCACTAGTGGGAACAAAATGAATATGACTGCACATTTACGCCGACATCATCCTAGTGCAAAGACAAGTGGAAGCAGACAAAAACAACAAGCACGCATGCCACAAACTTTACCCGAGTCATTTAGACAGCCGTTAGCACATGATTCTCCTTATGGGAACCTGTTATGTTTAATATGTTGCTGAGAGTATACCCCAGAAGAAGCGTATAGTATAGCTTTTATTTTGGAAAGAGCCATTTCTCTGTAATAAACTCTCTTTTCCAAAGATGAGTGATTTCTCGATCAGATAGATTTATTATTTTATCCCTTTGTTGTTTCAGCAACATTAAATTTCAGGAACGCGTTAATCGTTACTGGGATTTAGATAGGGTCGTTATTCGTTACTTCTCGCGGTGGCTATCGTGGAGCTTCCACAGATTGAGTAACATTAGCAAGTGGTGGATGAGGGAAAGGGCAGGCAGGAGGAGGAGAGACCCGAGGCCGCCGCCGGTCCGAGTGTCAGGTGAACTGAACTTCAGGTAAGAAGACTATCTGGATCAGATATAAACGTCAACGACGGTCCAGGCGTGGGATTTCTCTCGTGGAAATATGCACATTATTTTTTTCTTTCTATTGGTAGGTGGCACAGTGCACTTGTGGCAAGTAAGCAAGCTAGAAGACTGGCACTCTTGCTGGGTATCCAGTTACGGAAGCAACACATTAACAAGAGAATTCTGAGTAAAACCAAAGTTACTTTCCCTAGTATCTAGTTACTTTGAAAGTAACGAGTAACTTGAAGTAACTGAGTTACTTTTGATAGAAGTTACAAGTAATGTAACTAAGTTACTAATTTAAAGTAACTTACCCAACACTGCTGACAGCCCATCTGGAGTTTGCCAAAAGGCACATGAAAGTCTCTCAGACCATTGGAAACAAAATTCTCTGGTCTGATGAAACATATTGAACTCTTTGGCCTGAATGCTACGCGTCATGTCTGAAAGAAACCAGGCACCGCTCGTCACCTGGCCACTACCATCCCTACAGTGAGGCATGGTAGTGACAGCATCACTGTGGGGATTTTTTATGGCAGCAGGAACTGGAAGGCTAGTAAAGATCAAGGGAAAGATGAATCTATATATACCCCAATATCCTTGATGATAACCTGCTCCAGACTCCTCGGACTGGGGTCAAAGATTCTAACAGACCAACAACCATAAGAACACAGCCAAGATAACAAAGGAGTGGCTTTGGGACCACTTTGTGAATGTCCTTGAGTGGCCCAGTCAGAACTCCAACTAAAACCCACTTAAACATCTGTGAAGAAATCTGAAAATGCCTGTGCACTGCCCCATCCAACCTGATGGAGGTTGAGGGGTTATACAAACGAGAGAAAATGCCTCAAAATAAGTGTTCCAAGCTTGTGACATTATACTCAAAAAGATTTGAGGTTGTAATTGCTGTGAAAAGTGCTTCAACAAAGTATGGAGCGAATGCTGTGAATGCTGAGGTACATGTTATATATTTAAAAAAAACACCCAGCACGCCCCTGCAGGCGGTTTATCCTTCAAGCTCGGGTCCTCTACCAGAGGCCTGGGAGCTTGAGGGTCCTGCGCAGTATCTTAGCTGTTCCCAGGACTGCGCTCTTCTGGACAGAGATCTCCGATGTTGTTCCCGGGATCTGCTGGAGCCACTCGCCTAGCTTGGGAGTCACCGCACCTAGTGCTCCGATTACCACGGGGACCACCGTTACCTTCACCCTCCACATCTTCTCGAGCTCTTCTCTGAGCCCTTGGTATTTCTCCAGCTTCTCGTGTTCCTTCTTCCTGATATTGCTGTCATTCGGAACCGCTACATCGATCACTACGGCCGTCTTCTTCTGTTTGTCTACCACCACTATGTCCGGTTGGTTAGCCACCACCATTTTGTCCGTCTGTATCTGGAAGTCCCACAAGATCTTAGCTCGGTCATTCTCCATCACGCGTGGGGGCATCTCCCATTTTGACCTCGGGACTTCCAGGTTATATTCGGCACAGATGTTTCTGTACACTATGCCGGCCACTTGGTTATGGCGTTCCATGTATGCCTTGCCTGCTAGCATCTTGCACCCTGCTGTTATGTGCTGGATTGTCTCTGGAGAATCTTTACACAGCCTGCACCTGGGGTCTTGCCTGGTGTGATAGACCCCAGCCTCTATGGATCTTGTACTCAGAGCTTGTTCTTGTGCTGCCATGATTAGTGCCTCTGTGCTGTCTTTCAGTCCAGTTTTGTCCAGCCACTGGTAGGATTTCTGGATATCAGCCACCTCCTCTATCTGCCGGTGGTACATACCGTGCAGGGGCCTGTCCTTCCATGATGGTTCCTTGTCTCCCTCCTCTTTCTTGGGTTTCTGCTGCCTGAGGTATTCACTGAGCACTCGGTCAGTTGGGGCCATCTTCCCAATGTATTCTTGGATGTTTGTTGTCTCATCCTGGACTGTGGTGCTGACACTCACCAGTCCCCAGCCCCCTTCCTTCCGCTTAGCGTACAGCCTCAGGGTGCTAGACTTGGGGTGAAACCCTCCATGCATGGTAAGGAGCTTTCTTGTCTTTATGTCAGTGGCTTCTATCTCCTCCTTTGGCCAGCCTATTACCCCAGCAGGGTACCTGATCACGGGCAGGGCGTACGTGTTGATGGCCCGGATCTTGTTCTTACCATTCAGCTGACTCCTCAGGACTTGCCTGACCCTCTGCAGGTACTTGGTGGTTGCAGCTTTTCTAGCGGCCTCTTCATGGTTCCCATTCGCCTGCGGGATCCCCAGGTACTTGCAGGGGCGTGCTGGGTGTTTTTATATATACATATATGTGTGTGTGTGTGTGTGTGTGTGTGTGTGTGTGTGTGTGTGTGTATATACACATAACATATAAATGTAAATGGTAAATGGCCTGTATTTATATATCGCTTTACTAGTCCCTAAGGACCCCAAAGCGCTTTACATATCCAGTCATCCACCCATTCACACACACACTGGTGATGGCAAGCTACATTGTAGCCACAGCCACCCTGGGGCGCACTGACAGAGGCGAGGCCGCCGAACACTGGCGCCACCGGGCCCTCTGACCACCACCAGTAGGCAATGGGTGAAGTGTCTTGCCCAAGGACACAACGACCGAGACTGTCCGAGCCGGGGCTCGAACCAGCAACCTTCCGATTACAAGGCGAACTCCCAACTCTTGAGCCACGATCGCCCATGTTTTCAATGTTTTCAAGTAAACTTTTTTACTTAGTCATTATGGGATATAGTATGTAGAATTCTGAGGTGAAAAATGATTTTGTAATAAGGCTGTAACATGACACAGTGTGGAACATGTGAAGTGCTGTGAATATTTTCTGGGTGCACTATACTTATTTCTAGTGTAAAACAGGAAAAAAATCCACTTACATTCTCACCGCCATGCAGGGCAAGTGCAAGGCTGAAAAATATTTAACACAGAAAACAATTCACAGTTCGCATGCTGCAGAACACCCGTTTCTTTATTTATTGCTGCTGGTAGTGTATGATGTTTTGAGCACACCTGCTGTTTATCACCACCACTTCTGGTGTGAACACCAAAAAAGTCTTTTGGCAGAATTCTTATTTCTACACTTTTTTTAATTACATCTCCACCTCTTTATATGGAATTAATATTGTTGATCTCCACAGTTTAGCTGTTTGACATGGCTATACATGCTTGTGATTTCCTTTGTAGTTGGACAGCACACTGTATGAGTCAGTTCTGGTTGAACATAACTTGAACGTTAATTTAACCAAAAGAGCTTACCACTGATCACAAAAGCTGTTTTTTGTTTTGTAAATGTTAAGTGTTATAATAGTTTCTATAGTTTCTTTAGTGTATTTATGTGCTCTTTGCAGTATATTGCATTGCTGTCTAGTTTATAGTCACATCTAAGTAAACCAAAGTTATTTGTTAAATTTACTGTTCAATACTTAATGGGGTTTGTCCTCGACATGAGTTAAAATTCCTTATTTATTATCTTCATTATATTATAGTTTGACGTTGTTTCATAATTTAGCTATTCATTCATTTCATTTTTGTATGGCAGTTTGATAAATAGTGTTTAGTGGAAAGAACAGACACCATTAAGTGAGGGATTTGAAATGTGTGCGAGGAAAAAGAGCACTCTAAAGAAACTGCTCACTGTAGCAGAATGTCCTTCTCACCCCAGTGAATCATTTGCTTCTGATACAAGGGAGGCTAACCCTGCCCTTTCCCCATTCCATCGGCCAGCACTAACACGCACCACTGACACATGTCATACCATGGTCACCAGGGAGAACAGAGCCAGAGAGAACACAGAGAAACATGGTCTGGATGATAAACTGAGGCAGCTTTACATGGGAATCCTTGCTTTACTGGATGGACATCACACAGTGAACTCTAGAGTAAGACATCACTGAGAGTATGCTGACAGGCTGCAGAGGGGAGCAGCCCTAAAGCCACTCTAAGAATTTGTGATGCTGAAATGGTGTTACTCTTCTGAAGGGGAATTAGTAGTAGTCTATTTTTCTGGTCAGTGAGAAAGCAAGTCTCCCTAATAATGTTAATTGATTGTGCTTTCTTGGGCTTTCAAGATCTGACTCCTCAAACCAATTCACTTTGAAGTGATTATTAATACTGCAGTGACAAATTCTGAACAGTACAACACAACAAGAAAAGACTCATAAAGAAGGTAGAGAATAGGAACACAAACCCAACACAAGGGTATAAAAGAGAGGTGCAAATACCCATATTTATTTACATATAGTTCTTTGCATAGTGAATTATTTGTGAAATACAAAAAAAAAAGAAAGTCAACCTTGTAATTATGAAAGCAACAGGCCTTTGCATGCACCCAGGAAGCAAAAGATAATGTTCCATTTGTGCCAAATTACAGGATGTTCACAGTGTGTTGACAAAATATTTGTCCATAACTTTTAAAGTTTGAACTGCACCTCACTTGTAAAAATACTAGTTTGAACAATAGATTGCTATTTTCAGTTGTCTCAAGCATGAATTCAATCTAGCACACTGAGCTAGATGCACTGGCATTGCAAAGTTTGCAAATAGCAATGATTTCTTTTTCAGTTTTTCATATAAATACACCGCTGTTGTTGAAAAGTCACACATACAGAGTTCTGGAATTGGACAACTTGTTTGAATCATACAGAACAAACATTTATTTATACTACAAAATAATTGATTGAATATTTTTTTTTTTTTTTTTTTTTGCCTTTGTACATGTAGATCCACTGTCAGTTGTAATGCATATGTAATAATATATTGTTGAAATTGCGCTTATCTTTCTCCGGGCATCTCAGACCACCATCTATTTTGCATGTAGATGATTCAAAAATGTGAATGTTTTCAGAATGTTCTTTTAGTACTTGTGGTGAGATATAGAGATTGAAAATGTGATGTCATTCAGGGGTAGAACCACAAAGGATTCTGGGAACTCGTGGCAAGAGGTACTAGCGCACGCAGGCTTTCAATTGAAATCAGTCACACAGCAATAAAAAGAAACACAAAAATGTCAAGAAGCTGTTGTATTATTAACTGCAATAGCCGGTCGCATGACAGCCACGGGAAGCCGACGGGTAAAGAGATCGGTTGTTATCGGATTGTTCAAGCCATGTTTCCGAAGTAACAAAGACGAGACGGATGGCCTGGATTGCAGCCATTCAAAGATCAAATATAACGTCCCAGAACACTCCAGCTCACATGTTAGTCTGCTCCAAGCATTTACACGAAGGTCAGTGTTTTTTAGCAGTTAATACGTCATTTTCATAACATAATTGGTGATATAGGTTACAAGCAAGTCTGGCGCTGAATAGAAATTGTTTATTTATTCACTATTTATTGTGCATAAATAGTGAATTGTCCTGACAGAATATTGCGTTTCGCTTCTGTTATTATGGTACATTGACAAAAACACATACTTTTATTCACAGGATAAAACAGGTTTTTTGTATCACTAATTGCTCAGTACGATTACAGCATACAATATTATTGTCACTGCTACATTTCTGTAATGCGTACCAGAAATTATTTCCACTACTAATTAATTACCCTTGAGCTCAAAGGTCCTATTAATAAACGGTTAACGAATGTGTATTTATGAAGACGATTTGTGAGACTGGTAAACTTATGATAGGTACGATGGTCTTTCGTTCTACACGGTGCATTTCAAGGTCCTGTACCCATCCGTTGGTAAACTGTACCTGGGCTTGTTGCAGTGACCTGAAGTTACTAAACTTCATGAGTGTATGCACTCATTCCAAGAACCATATAATTATAAATATGCATATAAATGTGCTACAATGAGATAGCTGACTTCATCTAACTAGCAAATGTTGTCCAGGCTACGTTGGTGATGCAGTTTTTTTTAATATGTATGATATTTTTGTCATGCGATTTTAAAGCCGGTCCTACAACCGCATCCAAGAATAACATGCGGCTTATCTCAGAACTGTCGGTGAAAATTATTCTTGGAGCTAGGTTTAATTGAGCTGCATTTTAAAGAGGTGCAATTTCACAATTTGTGTATATTTTCTAAGTTCACTATTTTGTCATGTGTTGAGAAAAACACAGATTTAAAAATTACATGGTCTAATATTTACATTTAGCATAACTGCAACATTATTTTTTCATTTTTTTTTTTTAAGACTCAAAAGGACTTGAAATTCAAAATTTCAGACTTGTGACTTTACTCAGACTTTTACACCAGTGACTTGAGACTCGACTCTGACTTACCTGACATTACTTGAGACTTGACTTGAGACTTGAGGATAAAGACTTGAGACTTGCAAAACAATGACTTGGTCCCACCTCTGATTAATATATCCAGAACTTAAAATCAAATACACCCTCTGTGGTTAAGCCTACTGCAGAAATACACTGATGATCTGCAGCTAGAAAAAAGGCCTCATTGCAGTAGTGTAGCAGTGGAAATTTACAAATCAATGATTTTCAAGTAAAGTGGCCAATAGGAGGTTTCTGCATCTACAACCTATACACACCAGTGTACTGCCAAGTAAACTAACTGAACATACGCTACAAAATAAAAATATACCAGCAATTGATGGAGGGAAGGCTTCAAGGGAGGCAATCCACAAATGATCTCTACAAAAAGTAGCCAATTCAAACTGAGGCAACTTGACATTTACATGACTCCTACCTGCAACAGCTAGGGAAGTCAGGTTACTGGTGATTGACAAACCAGTATTAAAATATAATATTAATTCTGCTACATAAGCAACATAAAAGAACTACATACAATATTTGAAATCCTTTAAATGCTTCTTAGTTATGAACAGTGAGGTAAAGTGTAACCACACCATGTTTAATAAAATTGTGATTGCAAACTTGGCCTGAAGTGCTAATGGTAGGCGTATTTAATGTTCATGCAGAAGATAGAACAGTTCCCCACACTGCTTGTTTGTGGATCATTTCGAATGCAAGATGTGGTACTCGTTGTTGATTCTGCTGACTATCTGCTCTCTGCATCTGCGCTTCAGGGGATTTTCCTCTATACCACCCTAACAGTAGGACATTAGAAGATTTATCTCTGTGTGTGTGTGTGTGTGTGTGTGTGTGTGTGTGTGTGTGTGTGTGTGTGTGTGTGTGTGTGTGTGTGTGTGTGTGTGTGTGTGTGTGTGTGACTTTAAAATAATCAATAATAATAATCCACCTAATTGAGGTCAGTTTTCTCACCCTTGCCTGCTTGTGTCCCTGCAGCTCTCCAACTCTCAAAAGAAAGAAAAATTACAATAGAATCTCAACTATGAATTTAAATACTGCATGATGTCCTAATTAAGAGTGGTGTAATGATGCGCAAAAAGACTGAGGCTAAAGCTAACTTGTTTCAGGCCTTAACCTACCAGTTAATGATCCATAGAGAGGATACAGGAATACAAGAGAAGCACCAATTTCCTGTACTACAGGGTTGTGCTTGTTTGTGTTATAATTAGAAAAAAAAAAAGCAGTATCTCTACGATCTTACTGTAGCATATACTGAAAGAGAGCTCCCAACACGGTCACCTTGGTTATAGTGAAATTGTCCTATTTCTGAATAGGTTTTTCTACAATATTTACAGCCTCATATTGATCAGTGCCAACTGATCAATTTCACATATATTTTGCAAAAACAGAAGTTAAAGCACTCATCACTGGCTTCTGTAAATATAAAAACTACATAGATTCCCAGTAACATATTTCATAGAACAAACATCCATATTTTTAACAGATTAACAGTCCATTGTGTCAAGATATACTCAAAGGTAAATACTGTATATATTAACATAATACATAGCAGGTATTAAAATATAGTAACTCAAGTTTTTCTTGTGGCACATTGTTTTGCAACCAACCATGTAACATTGCAAAATATCATTGACGTTTATTCTGAGATACACAAGCATGCCTGCTTATGCTATATTGGTGAAAGTACATGTAAAGTCTGTATCTATACTCTTCACTTAAGCAGAAGTATAAATACCTGTTAGAAACTGTGTCGCAAAAGATGATATCCCGATTCAGTTTCTTCATTCAAGTAAAAGTGAAAAAGTACAGGCAATTAAATATACCGAAAGTAAAAAGTAGTTCTTCTAGAAGGCTATTTTTGTGCAATGCTAACTGGACAAAAGGAAATTATATTTAAAAAAAAAGTTCTATTTGCTGATGCCTACATTGTAGATGCAACTTTGCCTCCACACCTAAACAGGAAATTAAATATATTCAGTGAGATATGGCAAGCGGGGAAAACCTAAGATCAAATGCCTTCCAGACTGGTCGGGCAACTCCCATATACACAGGAATATCACTGAGAAGATAAAGCGCTGTTCTCTCTGGTATCCTATGGAAGGTGTTTTGGGACTATGGTGCGTCTGCTCTGTTGCTACAAGCCATTTGGTTCCGGTACCAAGTCTTGTAAAGCGTCCAGTAAAGCACTATATAAACACAGGCCATTTACCATTTGTTCCCAGTGAGTGATTCTGATCATAAATTTTATTATCTCGACAGACCCAAGTGGCAGAAGTCTTCCACTTTGGTGGCCTCAGTATCTCTGCTTTTTGTAAATGATGCAGTTCTGTTGGGTTCATCACATGGTCACCTCAACCTTACACTGGAGTGGTGCACAGCTGAGTGTGAAGTGGCGGAAATGAAAATTAGCAACTCCCAACCTGAAGGTATATTTCTTAGGGGGAAAAGGGTGGACTGCCCACTCTAGGATAATGATGAGGAGTCCCTTAACTTAATCTCGGGATCTTGTTCATGAGTGAGGGGAGCAGGAGATTATTTCATTGATTGGTACCAATCAGCTGTGACACACCTGATCAAAAAAGTGACATTGTCAATTTACCAGTTGAGCTATGTCCTTACACTTACCTATAGTCATGAGCTGTGGATAGTGACAGAAAGAATAAGATTTTAGATACAAGAGTCTGAAATGAGCTTTCTTAGGGGGTGAAGGTCAGTCATTCAAGAGAGGCTCAGAGCAATGCCACTATTTCACCACATGGAGAGGAGCTATTTGAGCGTGAATTTGTCAATTCCGACATCTAACTAGGCTTCTCTGCTTAGGCTGCTGCCCCTGCAACCCGACTCCATATAAGGGAGAAAAAAGGGATGGACGGACGGATGGATAGAAACCTAAGGCTGTAGCGCTGCAGCATGAGGAAAAGAATCACTTAAAAAAATGTTATGCTGCTGAGTTGCGCTGCTGTTGCTCTGAGATTCACCGCTCTTCCGTGATTTTATAGTTGATGTCACATGAGTTATCATGGCTGTTTCCCTCCCACACAAACTAAAATAAAGGTAGAACTCAGTGAGTTAATCCAACCATCATTAGCTTAAATTTTCCTAGATGTATGCTACCCTTGATGTAACCTAACACTGACCATGAATATCACAGCTGCTGTGCAGCAATCCATCATAGTGAACTGTTAGCAAAGGTAACTTTAAATTTCCACTGTAAAAACAGAGTAAGTTTCCTTTAAAAATAATCTCTCTTCTTTCTGTCCTGTCCTGTTCTGTCTGCCTTACATCTTTTTCCCTATCTTATGTGACGCTATCTCGCATTTCTTTCTCTCCCTGGGAAATGAGCTGTTCCTTTAGCTAGCAGACACACAGTTTGTGTGTTGGCTGATATTTTTTCAATATTTCACTTGAAATTGCCCTCCACACATGGCTTTCTTTATGCTTGCTTCTCTCGTCCTCTACCACTACAGATAAAAATGCCGTATTGGACTGGTACAGCCCACTTTAACCCCTGCTACAAAATGATGCATAAATTATATATTTGTGTTTCTTTCATCTGCTAATGTGAAATTAGCACCAGTTAGTCCCAAAAGTTTGAGTCTGTTCATCTGGATGTAGCGTTTTCAGTGGGATAAAACGTTTCATCACTCATCCACGTGACTTCTTCAATCTCAGCTGACTGCAGGTTTCCCCAACCTTGTAATCAGTACATTTTCACAGTGACTGAAACTATTGGAGCCAACCTCAATTCTCTGTGAATAGTACTTATGGCCATTGATTAGTGGTCTTTGATCATTGGTTGTTGATCTATGTTCATGACAATTTGCATATCAGCACCACTGATTTCCTTCAGTGGTGCTGATTTTAGTCATTATGCAAATGTCCTGTTCTTAAGGTTGGGGAAACCTGCAGTGAGCTGAGACTGAAGAAGTCACTTGGATGAGTAACAAAACGTTTCTCCCACTGAAAACGCTACGTCCAGATGAACAGAATCAACTTTTGGGTTTTTCTTACCTGGAGCATGCATCAAAACATGGCACCAGTGAGGAGGGCACAAATAGGATAGTCTTTTTTATGTGGCATCCATTTAAGTTCAAATCACTTTGATAATTAAGTACAGCAACAAATATTTGTATTTTGTTCCTTCCCATGTCTGGAGTCACTAAATAGTTAACCTTTCCTTCATGTAATTCAGTGGAAAAGTTTAGAAAAAATCAAATCAAGGCAAGAGACAACTATTTAAGTAAAATGAGAAATATCAAATAGATAAATAGTAAGCAGAAAGAAAAAAAAAGAATATTTCCAAAACTAAAATTTAAAAAGTAATGAAGAGAACAGACTGGCATTTGAAAATACAGTAAACAAAAATAATAGGAAATATTTAACCAGAAAGTCAAACTCAAATATAAAGAATTCAAAACTCCAGAATATAAGACCCACAGACCATAACACAGACACAGAAACACCATTTTAGGGTTATCTGACATCTCATTCGAAAGGCATGAATGTTTCCTTGTATACTGGAGTTTTACATTCATTACATTTACACCTCCATTCAAATGTCTGGATAGAGAAAAGCTGTTACACAGAGAGCGAAACTGAGATGACAACCCAATGAAATGTTCTTTTTCCTGGCTGTGATAGAGTCTTGGCTGCATGTTTTTGTAAATATGCCTTGACAAATTTCTTTTATAGACACTTGTATATGCTTGTATAGGTTGCTGCTGTGTCAAAAAAATTCAAACAAAAAAGATTCAACTTGTTTTACTTGAGTGACAAAAGCAGTTACTGGAGTTTAATTTAGAGGTTGTGGCTAGTTTTAGCCGCTTTATTGTGGTTAAATGAATGGAAGTCAGCATTTCACAAGTGTGCAGTACAAATGGGGCCACTACATATAGGCAGAAGGAAAAGGTGACTAATGACTTCATTGTGTATGATTCAGGGTAATTAAGAAAATTAGACAAACAAATGTCTGTATAAGTGATAAAATTTATATTTACATTTCTGCGTTGTCAGTGATCAGCTCCTAATGTAAGATGTATAACACAATATACTGTATTTATTCATGATCATTTTAGTGTTGTCAGGGTAGTTGTCATGAGATATAGTCAGACTAAAGCTCTATGCACTTCAGGAAATGTCCTTCAAAATAAATTTGAAATTGCATATTTATTAAAAACAAGAGCAAATCTTAAGACCTTTACAAGAAATGTACATAAAGATCTAAACTCCTCCCAGCAGAGAACTTGTAAGCACTACATCCAGTCAGAGCCAACTCAGGGTGTTTAGTATACACAAAAATTGAAATGTTGGTAAGAGATGAGTCACAGAAAGTATTTTCGTTAAAATGTAATACTATATGGTAGATAACAGCTACTGTGTTTTGTTTTCATTTTCGTTGTAGTGAGACTTGTTTCCCTCTTTACGTAAATCATACAGTAGGTGATTCACATAAGCAAAGTGCTAGGTTTTTCAGATGATTTCCTATAAATTATCATGAGACCTGCTTGCAATGGGTGATATACAGGGAGTGCAGAATTATTAGGCAAATGAGTATTTTGTCCACATCATCCTCTTCATGCATGTTGTCTTACTCCAAGCTGTATAGGCTCGAAAGCCTACTACCAATTAAGCATATTAGGTGATGTGCATCTCTGTAATGAGAAGGGGTGTGGTCTAATGACATCAACACCCTATATCAGGTGTGCATAATTATTAGGCAACGTCCTTTCCTTTGGCAAAATGGGTCAAAAGAAGGACTTGACAGGCTCAGAAAAGTCAAAAATAGTGAGATATCTTGCAGAGGGATGCAGCAGTCTCAAAATTGCAAAGCTTCTGAAGCGTGATCATCGAACAATCAAGCGTTTCATTCAAAATAGTCAACAGGGTCGCAAGAAGCGTGTGGAAAAACCAAGGCGCAAAATAACTGCCCATGAACTGAGAAAAGTCAAGCGTGCAGCTGCCAAGATGCCACTTGCCACCAGTTTGGCCATATTTCAGAGCTGCAACATCACTGGAGTGCCCAAAAGCACAAGGTGTGCAATACTCAGAGACATGACCAAGGTATGAAAGGCTGAAAGACGACCACCACTGAACAAGACACACAAGCTGAAACGTCAAGACTGGGCCAAGAAATATCTCAAGACTGATTTTTCTAAGGTTTTAAGGACTGATGAAATGAGAGTGAGTCTTGATGGGCCAGATGGATGGGCCCGTGCTGGATTGGTAAAGGGCAGAGAGCTCCAGTCCGACTCAGACGCCAGCAAGGTGGAGGTGGAGTCCTGGTTTGGGCTGGTATCATCAAAGATGAGCTTGTGGGGCCTTTTCGGGTTGAGGATGAAGTCAAGCTCAACTCCCAGTCCTACTGCCAGTTTCTGGAAGACACCTTCTTCAAGAAAAACATGATTTTCATGCAGGACAATGCTCCATCACACGCGTCCAAGTACTCCACAGCATGGCTGGCAAGAAAGGGTATAAAAGAAGTTAAACTAATGACATGGCCACCTTGTTCACCTGATCTGAACCCCATTGAGAACCTGTGGTCCATCATCAAATATGAGATTTACAAGGAGGGAAAACAGTACACCTCTCTGAACAGTGTCTGGGAGGCTGTGGTTGCTGCTGCACGCAATGTTGATGGTGAACAGATCAAAACACTGACAGAATCCATGGATGGCAGGCTTTTGAGTGTCCTTGCAAAGAAAGGGAACAGGGCTTTTAATCAGGTGTTTCTTTATCAGATACAAGGACTGCAGGGCAGTGTACAAGAATGTGGAAGTGTGATACTGACAGCGGTCAAGGTAGACCGGCCTTTCTGTTCATGGGAATGAATGTTTAAAATAGAGTGTTGGGATATTCTGATGTCTTTGTGGGATAGCGTTTTAGGAACTTTTTATTTTCCCCGTAACTTTTGGAATAAAAGTCATGTGCCTACGTTAGTTTTTGAATAGCATTTATGAATTGAGATCACAATGATCTTTGTTATTAATCATTACAAATTATGCATTGATTGCAAGATCCATGTGGCTGTTGGTGAATATTTATTTTAGCACAGTAAAATTAACTTTCATGACTTTACAGTAACCTAGATAAATGTATTTTCTCAGACATTTGTGTCTAATCTTGCCATGAATCTTGCAGTCATTGACAAATCGACATGAATCTCTTACAATGGGTGACTTAGCCTGCAATAAAATACATGGACGTATGCTCCAGAGTGATCAGTAGCAAGCTTGATTAATGAACATGTGTGGGATAGAGAGGGGGGGAGGGAGAGAGAGTTGGTGCAGTAGCCCCACTGGTTTTGGCACTGGGATCTACCATGTGATTCTTGATGACTCTGTGCCGTTGATCTGTGAAGGAAAAGAGAAAATGGGCCATTTAGGGAGAGAAACAGTCAACTTGCTATGTCTTGTCCACTATCTGGGATTTACGTGAAGAAATCGATTTGTCATGACACTTTACCAATAAAGTTAATTCTCTCATTCTTTCCCTGTACTCATCTTATATGCGCACTAGCTGTGTTTGTTAAATTATTGTCGATACACACTCAGACAATATAACAATATATAAATATATATGCATATATATTTAAATATGACTGCAAAGAGATAGAATAACACAACCATAAGAGAAATTGACTTATATACAAGAGGAAGCATAATCTGAAGATGTAGATTAACCATAATAATAACCCAGGGGTCTTAAAAATGCAGCATGTGACACTTGCACCCCTCCCATAGTACTAGGAAGAAGGAATTTATTATCAGGAATAAGATCCAGTCATGATAGCCAGCCTGACAAAGTTTTCCCTTGGTTCAATCAATCACATGTGTCCTCTGTGAAGATGCTCCACCACATGGGGCCCTCGGAGGCTTTGCCAGCAGATTAGTCACAGCCAAGTCTTATTTTTGCAGCTGCATCAGTACAAAGATGGAATGATGAAGTTGCGTGGGGGTGTGACATGTAGGCAAAAACGAATCAGAGAAAAAACTGGGAAAGGCTAACAAGAGAGAACGAAAACTGCTGAGAATGAGAAGGAGGGTAATTATATAAAATAACTGAGTGGGTGTAAAGAGAAGCAAATAACTGGTAATACAAATAGGGAAGAATAAACAGAAACATATATCATGAAACTTACACAAAGGAAATGAAATGGATGGGGGAAATTTCAATGGCACTCTTTGTATTTTAAACTGCATTCAAAAGCTTTCCCATGATCCAAGAGCTTTCGGCTTGGATGTAACCATACTTACTTTAAGCTTCATGAAAAAATAAAGTGATTTAACAAGAGATGTAAGATTTTAAGGATGGTCATTTACATCCCAATTGAAAGAATGTACTGGTGTTACTCAACAAGACAGTATACTGCATCACAGGTAGACACTGAATAACTGAAGTCAGTGTAATTATCAAAGGAACAACATCAAACTCACATTTATTAGTAAAATTTAGTGAATGTTTGGGTCGTTAATCAAGAAAACTAATGTAATGCACATTACTTTTTACTTTTGTTAAAAGTAATACAACACATTACTTGCCAGAGAATTTTTTTTATTTTTATTTTTTTACAATATTTGCTACATTACTTTCTTGTTACTCCATAAAATGACCTGAAACAGATTATCACAGAAACTTGGGCAACACAAATATGAGCTACCTTTTAGTTTTTTGAAAAAGAAATGTTAAAAAGACTCCAAAACTAAAGACACTTAAAAGCAATCAAAACGGCCTGACTTTTTGTTAGTTTTTTATTTATTGAAGATCAGGCTCTGGCTGCTGGGCCTGGGTCAGCATGCACTTAGCTTTAAAAACACTCCCAGTTCTTGGCTAGCTTTGGGTTAGCATGCTGTTAATGCAAATGCTTGTAAAGAGCTGAAGTTGCGTAATTTTTGTTTCTGTCCTGAATGCAGTTTCCACTTTACCATTGCACTCATGTCTTTTTGTGCAATAAAAAGGTGTGCAGATTACTGAATAATCTTAGTAACCAAAATAATGACATAATTATAACAATGTAAATACTGAATTTAGTACTGTAACTGTTGCATTACTGCATTACTGAAAAGTTTAATGTAATTACAGAAGTGTAATATGTTATAACACATTACACCCAACACTGCATTTAGTCATACAGTGCCCACACATGAAAAAACTGCATAAAATGTAAATAAATTACTGAGGTTTGAAGAAGAATGAGCTGAGTGACTTTATATTTTTTTTATATATAAAGTATGTGTAAGTAATCCAAAAATGTTCTAATGAAAAGTTTGACAAACCGTGCCGACGTGCTCTTGTACTGATATAGTGGCACTGTCCCACTTTTATCACTGTGATGATAACGGCTCTATCTGTTCATTACCTAAGCCTTGGGAGAGATTGCTGACCTAGCCCAATGTGCCACAGGCCTATGCCACCATAGCTCACCATTATAAATCGCTCCATACTCGTGCCAAGACTGATGAGCACTTGTTTCCACAAGAGCTTACTACAGCATGTATGAACACAAACAGAAGCAGCTATGAGACAATAAGAGCACTACGTAAAACAAGAGGAACTACAATGTTCTATTACTCATTTGTAAGAACCAAGCATGTGTACTCATAGAGACTTTGTTATCCCTGTTAACCTCTCCATCGAGTATGGAGGGAGTTCATATTTTTGAAGTAAGTATTCTCTAAAAATTAAAAGGTGCTCAAGTTAATAATTTCCATGTCATAGATACATCTACTGATTGTCTTGTTTTGAGTTTTCCTTACTTGTTGTGATTGCCTTGAGCATTTTAAGCTGTGCCTTATTCAGCACTTCCCTGTTATAAATACTTCTTTCTTCCTTGTTGTCTTTGTTGAATTATCTGTTATTGTGCCCCCTGTGTTCCCCAAGTAAGGTTTCATGTTATTGTGTACTATTCTTATCCTTGTTTTATTATTTCTAGTCTGTATTGGTATTGGGTCTGTAGTGAAACATACTGAAGATTTAAAAATGGAAAAACAGTGATGTTCAAAAGCAGATGGAAAACTTAAAAAAGAAACATAATCTCAGATCTTAAGTAACTATTGTTACATTACCGTCCACCATGTGCATGCAGCAATATATTGCCTGTTTTGTTTTTGTGAAGGTTTACATATTTAGTACAAAATCTTAAAAATAAGCGCAACTTTATTAAGGAAATAGCCAGACTGATAACTGCTGTACTTAGTCATTACCTAATTGATGATATGTCCAGTGTGTATGCATCCCTCCCAACCTGAAATCATGGCAAAGCATCTAATAGACATGCCTGTCCACCTTGTCCATTTCATGCTTTGCTTTAGTGTTTTTCCACGTGTTGGATTTCTGCATGGTTGTACATTCCACATTTTGGAAACGTGGAATGTACACGCATGCAGAAGTTGCAATAATCTGCAGTAACAGCCGAGGGAGATATTTTATTTCAAGCCAACATGAAAATAAACACAGACATTATAAACACAGACATTATAAACAGACATTATAAACACAGACATTATAAACACAGACATTATAAACAGACATTATAAACACATTTGGATGTATAAACATTTTAGTTGCCTATCTTAAACGTTTCTGATGATTAACACCTTGACATGTACTTAAGTTTGTGGGGTTTTTTTTTTTTTTTATTTATTCTGAAAAAATCCCCTTTTTTAGAAAGTGAAGTTCTTGTGTTGAATCTTTCCATGTCATATGTACATCAAGTAAGTATGTGACAGCCAACCTAGTCAAAAACAAATTGAAAATGATCAAAGGTGCCAAAGAAAGACTACAGAGAAATCAAATCTCAAAGTACTTCGTTTGCCAAAAATCTGTATTTGGATACATAATGATAAAGCAGAATAGTAAAACAAACAAAAAATAGTAGATGCACAAGAAGATAATTACATTTATAAAACACTTTTCTGGTGTTACAGATCACTCAAGGCACTTTATAACCTGATGGTTAACAAGATACAAACTCCATGAAAGCTTTAAAAAAAACCTTATAGTTGGAAATCACACGATTTAAAGCTTTCTAAATTTGCACTTAGTGCCAAAACTTGTTAAAAAGAAATTGTAGAATAACAATAGAACAACAATTATTCAGCTTCAGACATATTTGATTATTTTGAAATCCTAAACCTGGGAACTGTGTTTTATAATTGCTATACATATATCATAGGCATGATTATCAATCATTATCAACTGATAATTAGGCTCAGCAGACATAATTTTATTAAAGATTTTTCATAACCTTGGAGATTTGAAAAACAAACAAACAAGATTTAGAGATTACTACATAGACTAAACAAGAGTGACATGTTAATTTTAACCCAAACGATTTCGATTTTGAGACTAATAGTGTTCTTTACAGACACACTACAAAATGGACAATAAAAAAATCTAGTAGAAAAGTTGTACCTTCTTTCTCTATCTCTCTCCCTTCCTGTCATGCACACCCACACACCACACTCTGCAAGTTAAAGACAGCAAGGAAGCTGTTTTAAATAGTTTACACAATAAACAAATGCTAAGTACTTACTCGTTTCCTAAATGTGCCAGTCACAGCAACGCAAGGACGTTTGAGAGTCTTTCCACTCTAAAAGCAAAATGTATTGTTCCTAGTATACTGAAAACAGGTGAGACTGGGAGGAAATAATCTACCATGGGTAGCATTTCAACTCTAAACTTAAGGTCTAGTACAGCTAATATATTCAAAATAGCAAACAAAGGTTTATATTTTTCAGCCTATATATTTTATATTTTTCAATTGTCTTTTCATGAGCCTTATCTTTACCTGCACTGCCAAATAACATGCAAACTCCACACAGAAAGATCCTGGCCTGATGGTGGAACTGAACTCAGGACCTTCTTGCTGCCAGTAAGCAGTAAACAACTTATGCCATTTTTGCCAGAGAACCATGGGATCAGACTTTGAGGCGCTGATTCTTATACCGACCGCAGCGAAACCATCTGAAAATTCATGCATGCATCCTAATGGGCATGTGGCAATTACTGTGAGTTAACAGAACAACAATTCTGAGATACCCACAAAGAAAATTGTGATGTCCCCAAATGTCCATTGATAACATGCCAAGAACATAGACACAGCTCTGTCTTATGACTTGATGTCTCATAATAGCCTTCCCAGTAACCCATACTCTGTACCTCTCTAAGCTTCTTCATCCATCAATGCCTTCCCGGTCCCTCAGGTCGGCAGACCAGCTCCTCCCGAGCGTGCCCAGGACAAATCGTAAGCTCAGACCTGATTGGATGTTTGCTGTGGTGTTTGCTGTGATGAGTTGCCTTTAAATGTTTGACAGGCACCTTCTTTATCTGTTTTTAAATCACGTCTTAAAACATATCTATTTACCTTGGCTTTCAGCACAGCAGGACTTGTTGATGTCTCTTAATATGTTTCTTATTAATTATATTATTTTTAATTTTAAGATATTCTATATGTAATTTAAACAGTTTTCTCTTTGTTTTATGTTTGTAGCACTTTGGCCAACATTGTTGGATGTAAAGTGCGTTATAAATAAAGATGCTATACTTCATAGCACAGCCCTAGGATTTAACATTCCAGTAGGAATCCCATCCATATCTGGCACACTGACTTTTGACACGAGGCCAAGAACATTTATGAGCTTGAAGGTGGTTTTCTAACCAATCCAAACAATAACATAACAGTATTCTGTAGTGGTTTATTATTGTCTGTCATTCTTCATTGACAGCCATGTGAGCACAGAAGTCTCCCAGGAAAGGTATGGACTATCAAGCCAAGGCCACATCACTCACTGCTTTGTGAGTCCTGTTTTTGAGTCCTTGAGTTTAGTTATGTCACCACATTGTTTTTTGAAGCCAGAATTGACCATGTTTAGCCTTTGGAGCATATTGGCAGGGCTGCATTGTATTCAGTCATTGGTCTGTAGTGGATCAATAAACTACCCAAACACACAGAGTTTGTTTCCCCTCAAACCTCTGAGTAAGTAGAAAAAGTTTTTAATTGCAAATAGCAAGTTATAAAATACATCTTAACCAATGTAAATATGTATAATCACTTTTAATGAGTAATGTAAAGTGCTTTTTAGTGAATGTAAACTTTCAATCTGACCTGTTTACTTTACTGTTTACATTAATATAAATTCAAAGTTCAGCCCACTTTCATTTCAAGAAATGAAAAAGAATTAATTAGTTATTAATTAATTATTTAACTAATTAATTAGAATCTGCAAATATTTTCAGCCACTGCAAAATTAATATGTATTAAAGATGCTATTATTAATTTAAACTGCTCAAATCAGTTTTGATATGCAGTTATCCATTAACTCTCTGATGTCATGTGTATAACAGGATGCTGATCAAATATAGAAGACTCTGCCCTATATAACGCAAGCACAGTGGAGGTTAAAACAAATAAAGAGCACTTTTGTGTTTACTTTGCTCCCTTGCTGTGCTATTCCCCAGACTTACAATGTCTTTTAACATCTATAAACAGCTAGAAATATCTGCACATGTAAGAATAATCTTCAGTGATGATAGAAATGAGACCTTTGTCGCTTGATTTTTACCCCACAAATGGCTATATAAAAGTCAATCACATAAACTTTAATTATTGTAATCTTCTTGGGTGGTGACACTAAATGGTAATTAAAGAAGAACTCCTCATGGCTTCACAAAAGTAAGCGGTTTTTATGCCAATATATGCACTGAATTGTCCCAACATTTCTCATAATTTCTGAAATTAAAAAAACTGTTCTCTGGGTGGGCTATAATCAAGTCTGGGATAGTAGTAATACATTTTTCTTTCTTATTTTTTAGACAGCCTTAGCCTGTTCTTAAAAAATGTGAATACGTATTTGTATAACATTCAGCATGAAAAGGCTTCTTTCTGCCAAGAAAAATCCCTTAAGGGTAGAAGTATTTAATAAATATTGTTACTGTAAAACAACCCTACTGGAGTTTACAGGAGCATATATTGAAAGAAAAGTAAATAATGACTTTTTCCTGTATTACCCTTGCCTTTTTTCCTATATTTGCCCCATTTTTCAATCCATTATTTGATTTCTGAGCTTGCTTTTTGTAAGGTTTAAATCAATGTCTTTGCAGAGTAGTCGTTATGGATGTGTCATGCTGTATACAGTAAATGTGGAGAAGGAGAGACTATTTCTTTTAGAAAAGCTTTGCAAATTGCTAACTAATACACAGGGTAAAATACATTTATTTATAATACATTTATATTTCCCAAACTGCAAGACAGCAACAGTACAAAAGAATGCCACGCTGGTGTATTTTGGTCTTTGTGAGGTCTTCATCGTCCACAAGTGTGTTTTGTCTCGAACACACCAATTATGCACACTGTTAAATCTATTAATGTGTCAGCTTATTCTGCTTTACAAAAAGTCACATTTTCTTTTTTCTTGAAAACTCTAGAACGTAATCTGTTAATCTCATTCAAATGAGGATTTAATGAGGCTCAGCAACTACTGAGCAGCTAAAGAAAAGTAATGCCACACTCAGTGTCTGTCAATATAATGACACTGTGGGAATGTAGGCTCTCTGTCACCATCTTATCTTCATTGTCTGTGCAAGTAAGGTACTTTATTATGAAGGCCTTTTCCCTTTAGGATTTTTTAATTCTTTTTTGTAAAACATGTAATGTTTTGTGATGATTGTGTTTCTTGATAAATGTCATTAAAAGTCTAAATATGTAATTTTGTTTAACGCAGGTGCATTTTCAGGGGTATCATTAATTTCAGGAAAAGGGCATCTGTAGAGGCTCCTGTAAAAAAATTCTGTTAAACCGCAAATGAGATCTGTACATTTCATTGCTAATCCACTCATAGGAAGTAAGTGGCCTAACACAGGCAAATTACTTGTCTGAAGATGATCTTTTTAAAAAATATTATCATCTATCTCAAAAAAATTAAATAAATTAATTACTTAATGTAAGGAACACAAATGATTAGCACATAATTTTTGCATTTTTATCCAAAGAACAAGTGCTATATGATTAGATTATGAACTTTTTTGCCAAAAGCTAAGAAGCAATATACTTTAATATGTTTTGATATTTGTTTACTCTTTGAGGAATAGTGTAACCCAACAGTTTCCTCACAAATCATGAATGATGTCTATAGAAGTGTGCTTCAGACATACATATAACCAGAACACAGCATGACAATGAAAATGTTCATCCTTCCACGTACCTGTGTGTAATTATATTGCTTTATTGTCTTGAAAACACAACTGTTTTGGTTCCTTGATGCTTTTTATTAAACTACCTATTAAAAGCTGACATTTTTTTCTTTTAACTTAGTATTTTAATATTTAAATACATGTTTTTACAATATCTCAAGATAAGAAATTGAAATAGGAAAGGAATGCTCCATGCTTTATGTCAAAGTCATTGTATGATAGATACAGCTGAAGTTTGAACAGTTTTTTCCCCTTATTCACTGAAATTGAAATTAATTAACAAAGTGGTATATCTCTGTCTGTGCTAAATTATTTGTATCCCCAGTTGGAGACATTGCCAAGCTCCAAACTTTGTTGTCTTTGCAACCTCACTCCTACTTTTAAAAGAATGACCCCAACCTTACCATCATTGAGTGCAGCAGTCATAAGTTAGAACCTGCAGTCCATGAAGCTTTTAAGCATATTATAGAGTCGAGTCATTTTCAGATATTTATTGACTCTCAGACTCAGTAAATGCAACAAGAATTGCCTCTCTCCCTATTTAGAGATTTTCAGATGCGGTTAAAAGAGGACCGACACACCTTCATGTGAAGAGCGTCCACATTAAAGGAGAAAAAGTCATCAAGACAGACTGTTGTCTCAGAAAACTACTGTAAAATAGTATTTACTTGCTGCTGAAAGTTGAGATTATGTCATTATGAAGGGGAATTTCAATCTGACGTGTTAAAATGACCTTTGATCAGATCACTTGTGTCTGGAAGAGGCACACGTGACTCTGACAATATTGTATTCATGATTACATGTTGTAGTTCTGAACTTGTGTACTTGTTAACTTTTTAATTGATTTACAGAAATAATAATGGCAGCAGTTATAAATACTACATGATAGGTTTCAGAGAGTAGGACCACTCTGGTTCCTCAATAATTATCATGGAGAAGAAAAAATGTAAGGGAAACACTGGTTAGTACAACTTCCTTATTTGTTGCCTTAATATTACTATTATACTTCTTTGAATTTACAACCTCGCTCAGTTTGAAAAACTCTTTGTGTCCAGGGAAATACATTGATTTGAGCTCAGCCTTAACCATAACATCAGAAATCACTTATTTACAGACCAAAATCTGCATCAAAAGTCATGATCTTCATAATCCATCAAACTGTCTTACATGAATGTATTCATCAGGGTACCACAATTTCACCTCAACTTCAACATTTGTAATATGTTCTCTATGGAGGAGAGTGTAATTACCAATCATTTACTTTTCAGAATCTTATTGAAAAACATTTTTCAGTATAGTGCTTTGACCATACTAAGGTGGATGCCACACTTTGTAACCTTTCCTCCTTTATGTGTGTGTGTGTGTGTGTGTGTGTGTGTGTGTGTGTGTGTGTGTGTGTGTGTGTGTGTGTGTGTGTGCTCACTTTGCATGCTTCTCGAATATAATTCAAGGTCTTCTGTTGGGCTCAACGAATTAAAACATTCATTTTGAACCATCTAACCTGCGTGATTTTGGCCAAAACAAATGAAAATAAATTGCGTAAAAATCCATACTAAGTTGTAATTTCATCTTTTAAAAAGGCTGTGGCAGATTTACTAGGCTCTCCACTCATCCACCTCCACCTTCTTTTACAGACAGTCCCTTGGACAATCACATATAATGTTTCCTGCATAGACATCATAAATATCCACAGCCACAAATACCTACAATACAGCCCCATAAACAAAACTGCATTCTATGTTCAGAGCTGCAGTATTGTGATGAAAACCAGAGCATCAGAAAACGTTATACTAAACGATAAAGCTACAACAACCTGTACAAAAAAATAAATAAATGAAAAAACGATATGTTGATGTCTTCACAAAGTTGGATGTTGTCAATTTATTGTAACAAAGGACAATCTGGTATTACCAGGGATACTGCAACAATGGTCTGGATAAAGAAGTTATAGTTCCCAAAGGTTTTGAAGCAGAAAAGGTTCATGCACATATTCTGCATGTTACATGCTTTCAGTAACTTTCAGTAAGTACACTGAAAAAATGGCCATGTTGGATTTACTTAATTTAATAGTGGACATTGGTTGCACACAACCGTTTTGCTTTGGCAGAAACTTAAACAACTGAGTTAAATCACAACTTATTCATATTCAGTAAACCTGTGCATTGTGTGTCGATAAAACGCAATTGAAACATGTTTAGATGAAGTAAGGTGAGCTCTTGGAATATTTTAATCCTTCGCAATTTGTCATTTTATTTCAACACTATTCAATAACTTTTACCCCAATACTACTTGGTCACTTAGATACTAATTGTCTTCATATTACATAATGTTCAACAAAGTCTAGAATCTGGTTAACATAAGAATTGACTGGATCTACAACAACTACTATCCTTTATCTGGGTATCAGGGGTGCTGGGGCATAACCCTGAAGTGATAGGTTAGCCTGGACAGCTCACCAGTCTATCACATAGAGACGAACAACCATTTAATTCAATTCAATTTTATTTATATAGCGCCAAATCACAACATAAGTCGCCCCAAGGCGCTTCATAGATACAGAGAAAAACCCAACAATCATATGACCCCCTATGAGCAAGCACTTTGGCAACAGTGGGAAGGAAAAACTCCCTTTTAACAGGAAGAAACCTCCGGCAGAACCAGGCTCAGGGAGGGGCGGCCATCTGCTACGACCGGTTGGGGTGAGAGAAGGAAGACAGGATAAAAGACATGCTATGGAAGAGAGACAGAGGTTAATAACAGATATGATTACACTCACATGTAATTTAAAATCACCAATTAACCTAACCCTAACAACTGCATGACTTTTAACTGTGCGAGGAAACCAGAATACCCAGAGAGAAACCACTGTAAACTAACCAGATAGTGGATTTTAACCCAGGACCTTTTTGCTGTGAGGCAGCAGCACTAACCACCATGCCACCAATCCACGCTTAACAAACGTAGGAAAGCTATGATTTCAAGGCTTGATGCAGAATTTTCAGTATGCCGAAAAAAGTAGAGGCAGCTGCTCGACTTGACTGAGATGGATGCCTTCCTCAAACCACGATCCAAAGCACGCAAGACTGAAATCCCATGCGCTGTCGTCAGATTTAACATTGCTATATCATTGACTTACTTCACTTGAACATGATATGAACAATTTAATCTACCTTCTCTGAATATCATGTAGTTTCTACAGTATATAGTTACACTTAACTTTATTTATTTATTTATTTTTTCCGCCTGTCCCGTTTGGTTCTTTTGCCATTAGAATTATTGTCTAAAGGCAAAGAAAGATGCCCAACAGATTTACTTTACCAAATGGACCATCCCAGCCTTGCCGTAATGGTCTATTTCATTGACCTTTGTTTTTATTGTTTATATTATTTTATTTTCACTTGCTACACACAGAACAGACATGACTGGGGAAAAGAAAAGGGAGAAAGAAAGAGAGGTAGGGAAAGAAAAACAGTGGGGAAGAGAAACGGTGATAAAGGGCAAAAAACAAAAACAAGCAAAACAAACAGACAAAAATACATATATCAATCACCTGGATCACCTGTTGAGAAAGAAAAAAGAGAAAAAAGGCAAAAAAAGAGAGCAATATAATAAACAACATCATCTCGATAATCTTTGTGAATATACCAGTAAATACTAAATATTAAACATTATTGCGCAACATGTAGGATCGACAGCGCACAGTGTGCTTTGAGGTAGGAGCCAAAAAGGGTGTAGTTTGTGTGTGTGAGCACCCGTGTGTACACCTGTGAGCATGAGCCCGCTTGTATTCAAAAGGTTCCTTCACGTAATGATCTTCTAGAGGGTGTGGAGAGCCACATCCCCGTCCACCAGGGAATGAAGCAGGTATGGAGGAGATCCAGGCTCCAGACATCCAGAAACCCTCAGAGCACAAGAGACCAAGGAAGACCAACAGAGGGGCAACTGTGCCGGAAAGAGCTTTAGGAGAGCCCCAGATGAGGGGTCACTCAGCAGCCGCGGAGCAGAAGCCAGGGGGGGTTGCAGTGACGTGCCCGTGAGCTCCGCCGGCAGCCAGCTGTGCCAGAGTGACCGAGCCCCAGGCCCAGAGGCTGAGGGCACCCCATCCCCCGAAGGGGCCCGAGCGAGCCCCAGGCTCCAGGCCCCAACAAGCAGCCACCAGGAGTGAGCTGGTGTGTACCTGGACGCCCATCCCCGGACACCAAGAACCACCAATACACCGATGTCTGAAGGCGTCTGCCACTGGCAGGGGGAGTGGTGGGGGGAGATAGGCCTCCATACCTTGGAGGGCCTGAGATGTTCCCAGAGAGGTGGCGTCTGATACCCAACCTGACATGTAGACACAGACAAACAGGCACACACAGATACAAACATCCATTCCCACCCTCATGCTCTCATATGCAAATACTCAGCACTCACCCAACGTGGAGACAGACATAAATAGACACTGTACACACAATCACACTCCCCAAGCATACTCTATACCCCAGGTCGAGGTACCCTCTTCCCTGAGAGAAGCAGACCGCCCAACTCCGCAGCAGGGATGCTCCACATTCCAGACCCCAATTACACTTAACTTTAAAGCATGAGGCAATTGTGTTGAATACACGCAAGATGCTTACATAAATCCAAGAGATGGTCAATTCCTTTTTTTCCAGTGTACTTCTAGAAAATGTACCCATCAGGAATGCATGTATTTTTGTGTGGAAGATGTTGTTAGTGGTTAAATTCTTACATCTGGCGCAGTAACAGGAAAACACAGGGTTTTATGGCTGCTCGAGTATGGCAAAAATGATAATCACGATTATTTTCACTGAAATTGAGATCTCGATTATTTGACGATATTTATTTAACAATAACAATGTATTGAATAATGACTTTAAAGATTGTCAAAAAATAATATAAAATAGTGTGCAAATACTGATGACAGTGCAAATATTTGCAATATAAAAAATAAATGAAAAATGTAAACAGCTATGTTTAGTGAACGTTGCAGTGTTGCTCTGTGGTGCAGCTACGACACTGTAGCAAAGTTTACACACTATGTCTACTTGATCCACGTCTGACTCCGCGAACCCATAATGTTTCCACACCACTGAAGTTTTTTTTTTACCTCTCTTTTCAACCAGCGGCAGTCACTCTCCTCTCCAAATAACTTTTGCTTAGCTACCCGAGCTTCCCTCGGGTCCTCTTAATCAGCGGTCCCCAACCCCCGGGCCTCGGACCGGTACCGGTCCGTGAGTCGTTTGGTACCGGGCCGCGAGAGTTGAGGCTCGGGTGTGAAATGTATAGTTTTCAGGGTTTTTATCAGTTTTCAGCGTTATTTTGTTATCGTTTTTGTCGTTTACTCGGTTTTCCTTGGTCTTTTCACATGTGTTATGAATAAATTTTCTTTTTTTCGGTACCGGTACTAGTTTTATTTTGTTGTATTTATCCGCGACACCTTAAAGGCCGGTCCGTGAAAATATTGTCGGGCATAAACCGGTCCGTGGCGCAAAAAAGGTTGGGGACCGCTGCTCTTAATTGTTGTGACACGTGTTCGAAATGCAGAGAGGTGTGCTCGATTTGCCACACGGAGCAGCGCGAGAGTAAAGCACGAGGGAGGGGCTAATAATCGGCTCAGTCATTTTTAATGATCGTTGAAAGCCCAGATCGTAATCGTGATTAAAATTCGATTAATTGAGCAGCCCTACAGGGTTTTATAGCAAAATGTTAATTTTGCACATCAACAGTGCTTTGAAGCTTACCTCTATGTAAACATACTGCTATGTAAATGGTATTTGAATTTGATTGTTTTGTTTATTAAAGACAAAGTATTATGTCTTTAGTAAATATAATACTGTTTACCACTCATTGACATTCAAAATGTACATTTTAACTCAAAACTGCATTATGTATTAACATTATGCAAATAAAAAAGCAGTGGCATAATTTTTTATATTGTATATTTATGTACACAGTAAGGTTATTATTAAATTAAACAGACACAGGAAAGAAGACATTTCATGGTAGAATGGAAACATGTTATTATGAGACTAAGTAAAAAAAAAAAGCGAAATTCTATATCAAAGGAAGTCTTTTCCAATAGTATTTGTTTGTCTTGCAGGTAGAAGAGTAAGGACGTAGACTAACTGGCTAATTTGGCAAATTTTGTTTTCCAGCATAAAACATAAAAAGTCAAGCTGATTATATTTCTTTTTCATTTTGCTGTTGTTTTCCACTCAGTCTAAAACCTGTTTAATTTGTTCTGGATTAAGCATGAAAAGTGCTACTCTTATGTGTGCCACTCTTCCTTGGTGAAATACTAAAAGATTGAATAATTAGAAATTGTTAACATTTATTTTCACTGAGCCAAACGTATATCATAACTGCTTTTTGTTTAGTATCAAGATTTCCTAAATGTTGAACCAAATTTGGCTTTTAAAAACACCTTTGGCCTTTGGTAGGGCATCTGCCTTCTCAAAGGTTGCACACTTCATGTTACTTCTAGGTTTGATATATATTTGTTTGGACTTGGATGTGTTAATTTTTACAAACACAATTTTCAAAAAAGGTAGGAAAGTAGGTGCTGTGTAAAAGACAAATAAAAACAAAAATCAATGATTTGCACATTTCATAAATACACATTTTAATTACAATAGAACAAAGAAAACGTGAAAAATTTAAACTGATGCATTTTGCTTGTTCAAGAAAAATATCAGTTCATTTTAAATTCAATGGCAGCAACACATCTTAAACAAACTGAGATAGGCAATGAAAATCTGGAAAAATATGTGGTACTAAAACAACAGCTAGAGGAACATTTGCAACTAATTAGGTTAGCTGGTAAAAAATCAGTAACAATCAGTGACAATGAAACTGACAGTTTGCAAATTTGGTAAGGCACTATAAGTAATGAAGGTATTGACCAGTTTTAGAGGAACATATGCTCCCATCCAGACAAACTTTCCTGTTATTATAACAAGATGACTTCATAGTAGAAAAGTTCAGATGCTGAACTGGCCTGCCTGCAGTCCAGACCTTTGACCGGTGATGGATGGAATTTGAAATTAAAAATACAACAATCAGTCAACAATCTTTTCTTTTTCATGAAAGAGTAAGTTGCAGTTTAAAAAAATGTATGTCTTTTCTATGTTCTTATGTGAATAAACAGATTTTTGAATCATTGCATTTTGTTCTTATTTATATTTTAGACAGCACCCCACCTTTTTGGAATTAGTCGTGTAATTTTAACAAAAACAGAAGAAAAAAATTTTTTTTTGAAGTAGAACATGTATAAATTTACTGCTTTAGCATAAATGTTACAACTTATATCTATCTGTCTATTGTTATGGACCATCTAGGGGTGACCAGACCACAAAATAAAATTGATCCATCCTCGTTAGACCCTAAGCAGCCACATCACACAATTGATAAACAGTGACAGTGGTTTATTTACAATATGTTAATTGGTTAGCGTATTTGACAGTAAAAAAGGAGCTGGTTATAGCTCCAGAGTGGACCTAACACCAAAACAACAAACAAAAGGAGCCTATCGATAGGATTTACCAAACATACCTAATCAAAAGAACAGCATTGGGCATGTTGCAAAAAGTCTTCTGGTTGAGATGAGCCAAATATGAATGAATAACTTTCCATGGTGGTGTCATCATTATAAGACATCTCCAGCTAGGTAGCCAATCGTTACGGTCCAGCCTCTGGATACCCCAATCACAGAGAGGCACCTGGACACTGAGTTATGCATATTAGACAACATTACAACAGCAGTTGTATAGATAAATATGTATAAGGATTTGGCATATAATTTTACAAATTTATTAATAATGAATAAATAACTGAATTATTGAATAGTTAATTATTACTACACTAGCAGTGAAGAAAAAGAGAAAATGTGTTCTCATGTAAATAATTGAACTGAAAATACTTTTGGATAGTTCCTTTTTTTTCTTTTTTGCTGTGAGGAAGCCATCTTTCTAGGACGAACAGGGAAAAGCTTCAGGAAATATAAAGCCATCACATGTTCTGTTTCTCTCTAAACCTGTTGACTTTCACCAGTGAGCTTGAAACTGGAGCCCATTCCTGGCACTGAGGTCCATATCTGAGAGGTACTGGCATATGCAATTGGCCCCAAGGGACTCCTTTGAATCTTGGCCATCTTAGTACTTGCAGAACTGACTTGGCATTTCATATTCTGCACATACTGTTTGCAAAAACAACCACAACCCACTTCAGAGTTAGTGATTAGAACAGAGATGTTAAGTAGTAGGCCATTAAGTACTTAAATGTAGTTATAGCAGAGCACTGGATTAGCAAGTGTCTTTGTAAATATTGGGTACTGGCACAGTACACTGTAGTAAACGGAGCCAAACAGTTGACAAAATCCTGCAGAATTGTTTAATAAATTCCGGAAGACCACATTTTTATTCATCCTGTAAAAATGAAGTTTAATTCATTTTTCAGCTTTGTTGTTAGGTTGGTGTCAAAGATAGAGGAAAAAAAGACCTAAGGCCTTAAGGTCTAAAATGTATTTAAAAATTTATGCCAAGCTTCTATGTCCATCACTTCAACAAGTAATAGCCTTTTGAAAAAAGAGTATTCCTTTTAATACATGGAACTGATGGAAATATAAAGCTTACATGTAACATTTTAATGTTGAGGTGAAGTTTACTGATTTTATCAAATTTTATTCAAGGGTTGCATGAAATGTCAAGACATTTTGGTACAGTAAAGTGCAGGATATAGGAATGAAGTTTCAGAGCAGTACTATGTTGGACTGGTGTAGAACAGGCTGTGGTGTTCATGGTCAATGTTAGGTTACATTAAGGAAGCAGACATCAATTTAAAGTTAAGGTGATAACACAAATAGATTTGCTCACCAAATTATTCCTCCTACACTAGCTTTATATTGTGGTGGGAATTGAAAGTTAATTAACATCTCCAACATATGTTGGTCAGGTCAGTTGGCTAAATTCACTAAGAACAGCTAATACTGAAGTAACAGCACATGAAAAATCTGCTACAGCTCACAAAACAAATTATTATGTGACTTATTTCTAAAGAATTCCTTACCCCATGCTGCAGTTCCACATCTAATTTTAGGGCTTCTCCACCAACACAAAAAGAAAAGAAAAGAAACTTTATATTAATGGTGAAAATTCATGTAATAAATAAATGTTTGCTAAAATATGAATGTGGAATTCTAACTTCTCCATCATAGTATAGAATCATGCAATATTGGTACCATGCAGATCTGGCATTCATTTTCAGCTTGCAATTAATATCCCACAATAATTGTGATAACTCTTTCATACATCGTCCTTACAATGAGATGGGTTTGACAGTCACCAGAAAAACATAAAACCATGTAACATTTAAAATTTCGCAGTGAGTAATATTATAATTGGTGAAACATTAATTAGTGATGTATTTTTTATGGGCTGTAATAAGCAGCGTGTGCTGTAATTACCTTAAACTCAGCTATTTCAATCTGTCTATTATCTATATTACCCTATCACTCCCTGTTTCACAATAACAGGATACTTATTTTAAACTAAACTGGGTCATTAGCGCACAATGCAATTAGTCTGTCCTCACCCAGTTAGCTGCCGGAGCTCAATTTGATGTGTGTGAAACTTTAGTTTTAACAATAATAAGACCAATTTACTCCAGAGGAAATAGTGTGGCTGGATCATGTAAAGTATGTTGGAATAATCCAACAGAACAAGGGGAAGGTGTTCCTGATCATACAGTCATCAATAACAAGCACGTAAGTAATCATTCTGATAGTCATTTGTTCACTGTGATAAAAAGCAATGACCGTGGTAAACAGAGTCACAGGTGTTTGCTGTTTACTCCACTGTGAATTAATCCAGTGATATTTGAAACTAAACTCATCATAGGTATGCTTTATCTTTAACCATGCACGTATAATTTTAGGATAAAATATGAATATTGTTAATAATACCACAGCAAAATCAATAGAAACTAGTACCTTCAGATTCAGTTATATCAGTCATGCTAAAACTACTGATATGTGTTAATATAACCTTTTTAACACTCAAAACTGCTCCTCAACTTTTTTGTGTTGTCATTCAGATTTGATATTCTGGTGACCACTTTTGAATTGCTGATTATCTTAGTCCAAAGTCCTTACATGAGGGAAAGGAAATACATTTCAAGTGAGACGCAGTAAAATGGCAGTGACCCTTTAAACAAGAGCTATTCGCCCAGAAGCAAAATAAATGAATAGCACTATGCTTCCACTGTGACGTTGTACCATAAATAATTAAACACTCATTGTTTGTACTGAAGCTCTCACTCAGCCAGCAGCTATATTCATCTCAACTTCTATAATGCTCTTAATAAGCATCACATAATATTTATCTCAAAATAATCAATGTGAATAATCAATGATAATGCTTTAAGGGAAATTGTACTGCCATTGAATTATTATTAATCTGTGTTCACTGTGTGTTTCAGGCTCTATTTTGTGTTAAGATGTTGCAGTTTTACCTACATGAATTCTCTCTACTACATTTCTACACTTCTATACTCCTTGATTGTAGACCTCACCATAAAGGTCTTTTGACAGCCCTACTTCTGCAGGAAAGGTAAAAGGAAATTTCACAACTAAAGTGCATTGTGGATCATGCTGATTTTATTCGTCGAACAACATTACTAACCATTCATAGCAAATATATGAGTCAAAAACTGACTTTCTCACCAGTGTCTGACTTATTTGAGTTCAGTCCTTCCCTAGAGGGCTGATTAAATTATAGCTGCCTTAGAAAAAAACATTAACACCCCAATGAAGTGATGCTGCAGTTTTCCATTTTCCCTTATTATTTTGTCCCACCACAAACTTGTTTTCTGTTCTTTTCAGGAAATTTCGCTTAAAATAAGATTATCAAATAAGTACTTTTCTCCCCTTTGATCCTTAGCAGGACAACCTCTTTTCAACCTCCCTTTAAATATCACATCTCAGCTTAGGTACAAGATTACTGGTGTTGAATTAAGAGATGATTAGATATAGGCTGGAAGGGACAATATATTTCTACATGTTGACTAAGCACTAGAATTTTGAATTTAGGTTTGTCTGTGCTTGAATCAGCAAGGACTCGGGTGAACCATTAAACTCTTGAACGCCTTTTCTCACACGTGTTAAATGCGGTCATACTGGGACACAAGATTTGGGTCATGCAGTTTGTTTTTGATCCCAGCAGCTAGATCTGCACACATTTTAGAAGTTATTTGGGCTCTGATACATCTTGTGATAATCACTGCTGTGATTGGCTATAAAAAACAATTTAATGGGGTAGTTGAACATTTTGGGTTTATAAACTTTCTTGCTGAAAGTTAGATGAGTCTATCAGTTCCAATATCATGTCTGTGTACTAAGTAATGAGCCAATGAACCAAAGAAAAACTGTTAGCTGGGCTCCATCTGTGTTCAAACATACGCCTACAAGCATTAATCACATGTTGTATCTTGTTTGGTAATTCTGTTTACAGAAATGTTGAAAAATGACAATTTCTGGTTTTAGAGGGAATTAGAAGCTAAAACTGCATATCCACCAGCAACAGTTTATCCTTCCACACCCGTGTGAACTGCTGTCATGTCAATCTCTGTGATAACAAGGGACACCATTCCTGTGTATTGTTCTGCAAGAATAACAAATAACACCCAAAATCCCATCAAGCAAATAACTGCAGTTTCTAAATCCTGTAAGATTTGAAAAGGCCAAGGTCAGCCGTTCTTATGTCTGACCATTTGCCTACCCAAGATCTGCATGTAACACAAGGACTGAATACCAGGAAAATAAATAAAATATCTGTTTAAATAAATCATTTTTAAAGACCCATTTCAGCATAAATTTATAAAACAAGATGGGTTATACAGGATAAAACAGATAAACATTGGCCAAGGCCGTCATGTCATATTTGTAGATGTGCTAATAACAAAGCTGTTTAGCCAGTACATCCCTGGATAAGAATATTCCTTAAAATGTTGAACCAGAGAAATAACTATTTTATCCTCCTCAAATACAGTAATGTGCAAAAGTCTTGAGCTTTTCCTCATTTCTTTATAGTTTGCCTGCAAAGAGCCAGATTTTGTAGTCATTTTATAAGTACCCTTAAGAAATAGTTCTCTGGGCTTGGATATTGACAGGCATAAAACTGTATTTTTGGACCAGCGAGGTGAATCTCTAAGAGCCACTAACCAAACATTTGGTATTGTATCCAGCGTTTCCTTAAATAATTTTGAGGAAACTGGAAAAATGGAAGACAAAAAAAGAAGAGGTCTAAAAACACTATGTACAGTAGGAACACTATCTGAAAGTCTCAGCAAAGACTGGACCAAGGACCTAAGAGATGCGTTGGGCCCTTTATTTCATTCATCTACTGTTCACTGAACGGTCATCACCACTCGACGAGGGTGGCTGTCAAGAAGCCATTCCTAAGGAAAGGAAACAGGGACAAAAGTCCCTTTGGAATCCCAAATTACATAAAAAATGCACTTAAAATTAGTGGCAACAGGCTTTATGGAGTCATGAATCCAAATTCTTGGCTGTAGACACACTGTATTGCGTGTCTACAGCCATCTATGTCATTGTTAGGGGCTGCATTTCAGTGGTGTTTGGGACCTCATGAAAATGGATGGAAATATGCAGACAGGAAAGTACCATCAGACTGTGATCCACTATGCAACACCATCTGGAACTACCATCATGTTGAAACATGACGAACAAAAGGCAGCCCGTTCAATGAAGAGCTTCTTTAAGAACACTGGAGACGTATTCCTGAGTCAAAGAAAAAAAGCAAAAGCTTACAAAAATGCTTGCCTCAGAAAATTCAAGCTGTGTTGAAGAAAAAATATGGCTTTTGCATTATATACTTTTTTATTTTTGTCACGGTACTGGGCCATGAGGCCCAGGGTTTAAATTCTAATGCTTGTTTTTGTATCCACATGTGTAGTTTAACGCATCCAGTTGTTTTCTAGTTTGCAGTTTAGTCCTTGGTTTCTTAGTCCCTTTTGTCATCTCTCCCTGGCCCGTGTGTCTACCTGTCATGTTTCGTGTCTCTGGTTAGGTTAAGTTCATGTTCTATCTCCATGTCTATGTCTCTGTGTTTCTTGGTATCCTGTTCCTTAGTCTGCGTCTCTCTGCTCCTCTCTCCGTTTCGTTATGATTCAGGTTTGCTCTTTAGTTTTTCCCAGTTTAGGTTTCCATTAGTAATTTCTCATGCTTCGTTGCCTGTTTCTGCCACTGCCACTTTGTAAACAAATGTCACTCTCATCACCAGTCGCTTGCCTGCATTTTGGGTCCTCATTCATTCCACAACACGACTGCTGCCCCAGCCGTGACAATTTTCATGTATATTTGCATTTTTGAATAAATTGCTGCAACTATTTCCCATTTTCTTCCTGCAACATATAAGATGAGGGGGCGGCTCAAGACTTTTGCACAGTATTGTGAATTAGGTAATAAACCAAATATTATTATAATAAACCAACTTTGTATATATATATATATATATATATATTATCTATTTACATGCTTCCATCTCCCGTTTCTGGTCGGTGACATCTTTTCGACTCTTTTTCTCCCTCCTTGTGCTCACAGGCACATAACAGGTATGGCAGTCCATTCTCCCTGCAGCACAGACTACACTGCCCATGAGGCTACATTCTTTAGGGCTATGCTTGTAACACTCTGCCTATTGCCTTCATATTAAATCATTTTTGTGAATATTTTTTGAAATATTTCTTTACGTCATTATGCGGGCCGCAAGTAGAGGTGACATGGGCTGCGAGATTGAGACACATACATGAGAGCCTCTTAATGCGTGTTTTGTTTGGGTTTCCACCGGCGTGGACACCAAAAATATAGAGTTCATAGCCTTATGAAACAGGATAATACCGCCATGTAATCCATTCATTTCAACAAAGTAACTGTATTCTGAATACCATCTTTTAAAACAGTAACTGTAATGGAATACAGTTACTCATATTTTGTATTTTAAATATGTAACGACGGTACATGTAATGTATTCCGTTACTCTCCAACACTGCATATGTACCTTGTACAGTATAAGATATTTAGCTGATTGCAAATGTGACCATGTCTGCATCTTGGTTAACAAGGGTGTGGAGAAGGCCTCTTGTATAGTAGCATGTCCTTTTTCAGTTATAGTACCCTTTGATGTCTCGCACCCTTGGAAGGCCATGCGAGGGATCAAAGCTGGAACAGAATAATTTGTCCAGCATGCCTGTCAGTTTTAAGAAGATCTAAGCCATTTCATCTACAAACAAAGCACAACAAAGGTAACACAGAGTGAAAACTGCAATCATGAAAAAGTGGCATGCTTCTCACTGTAGTCTTTTATCAGATACTTCCATTGCCACAAGACATTAACATCATGGTTCTGCAATGGTGCATGGAGAGTCGTAGACAGGGTAATTACTCGAGAGCTATTTCAAGCTCCCTTTTTCCCTTGTCATATACAGTTAGGTGACTCTCGTTTTATTTCTTTATATGTTCCACCATCAACATATGGTTGTCACTTTGCACAAAGTTATATAAAACTTTGTCAAAGGGCACTGGTACTTTATTAGCCCATTTAAAATTGACGATTATTAATTCTTTGTGGATGCAAAAGGTAAAGGGTGAATTTCAGGAAGTAAGCATCTTATATTGGTTGTCACATTTGAGTGCATGCAGACTTCATGTCTGTTGTGCTTCAGTGATTACTGATTAGCACCCATTTATCATTTATTGTCAGGCTCACTTATTAACTCCTAGATTACAAAAATTACTCTGAGTAGGCTACAAGCTAATGATAATGGTCATGCTGTTTTCATTTTCAGATTTCAGGATGCAACGTTTCTTATCACTTTGAAAAACGCCTCGCGGATTAAGTTAAATGATAGTGTTACTGTTAATGTGTGAAGTAAAAGCAGACACCACAAGCACTTTAGGTCTTATATCACATTAACATAACAACTGGGGGGGGGGGGGTGTATTGTTTACTTGTCCACTCATTACTGATTTCACAGTTAATGGAATGCTCCAACATAATAAGTTGTGGTATTTCCCACCAGCGAAAAGATGAAGTGAATATTTAGGTAGCTACAACTATAGTGTGTCTCTTCTATAAAGTCATGTCAGACTCAGATGAGTTGATAAACAAGAGTGACACATTCCACCCACATTTTTGCTTTGTAATTGTTCCCTTTGTATCTTTTTGTTTAGCGATGGTTAAATACTAACTCCACATTCTGTCTCTGCCTCCCTACACTTGAATTTTCAATGTAATTTGCCAAAAAAGGTGACAAATCAAAGTGTCGCTGTAGATGTATTTTTTTAAATACCCTAAAGTTCTTCTATTGGATTCAAGTGAGGCGGCATACCAGGCCAGATAGTTTTTACTTTTTTCAGTGTTTTTGTCAGTGTGAGTTGGATTGTGGAGTACTGCTTTTCTGCCAAGCTTCTGACAACAGAGAGTCATCTTCTCAGCCACTATTCTGGTATATCCACAGGCATTTCATAGTGGCATCGATAAATGTCATTTCCCCAAAACCCTTTGCACACATACCCCACATCATCTGTACCTTACTATCAGTTAGATAGTAAGGTTGTATTAGTCCTGGCCAGGTTGAAGGCAAACGTGCTGGACTCCAGCTGCGATGAGCAAACATATCATAAATGTATGGTGTTATTCGACCAAAGAATGAGCTCCCAGTTTGGCCTGCAGTTATCTACCAAAAAGCAAGCAAGTGCTTATTACTTTGCTGCTTATAATGTCTTTTGCACTGCGAGCTTTTACAGGAACTCTGATTTCACTGTTGTCCCGAACGTGAACCACTTACCTGTTTTCAGACATTGCATTTCTTTTTATTATGGATCACTCAATAACAACATTAAAGCATCGCCTCATTGCTCTCCAGGCTTCTCACATCAAGAAATATGCACACAGGAAGTGTGTGCATATTTTTTTTATCTTTTATCTTACCAATGTTTATACAATTATAAATCATGTTACCCCATTCGAATATTTAGTATGTTCTCCAGCATATATCGGCAAAACAAAATAACTGCTTACACTTTGCTTGCAGCTGCATTTAAGAAAGCTATTTTAAATCTGAATCTCTACAGGTGACCTGTAACCTGCATCTCAGTAAACTTTTTTTCTAATTTTATACAAGGTGTTCAGGGAAAAACATAAAAGCTCATTATATAAGGGAAGAACATTAAAAGTTTATTTATGAGTGACAAGAGGCCATTTATTAGATAATTAGCATTTTTATGTAAGTTCCTGGTGTAATTATCTACAATTTTTAGCTGCACTGAGATTAAAATTCCCTCCAACAGACCAACCACATACTGTCTTGTCTGTGGAGGTTCTCAGTCATCCAGGTCATCGTAGTCAAAGGAGCTTGCAAAGAAAAGAGTCTGGACTTCTTTAAGTTGCTTGAAGATGTTTCACCTCTCATCTGAGAAGCTTCTTCAGTTCTAAGGTCAAATGGTGGAGAGTCCCAGATTTAAACCTAGTGGGAGTTTCCCCCCACAGAGGGACAAAAGGACCCCCTGATGATCCTCTAATCGCCTGAGCCAAGGTGTGAAAATGGGTGTGGGTCTCAATCAGCCAGGGTTTCGGGTGTGTTCATTGTGCCCCACCTTATCATGCGAATTCCTGAGGTCAGATGGCCCAGGATGTGAGTGGGTGTTAAGGCGTGTGAGGAGGGAACTCAAAACTGGATTATAGATGGCAGACAGTTGGTGTCGTAAACCAACGCCTCTGTTCAAAGATGGTCGCTCACAGTGGACAGAAATGGCTTCTTTCACTCCTCTTTCAAACCATCTGTCCTCTCTGTCCAAAATGTGAACATTGGCATCCTCGAAAGAGTGTCCTTTATCCTTCCTTTCCACTTCCTCCATGTAGCCAACCTTTACATGTAGGAAGTGGAAAGGAAGGCTCTTGGCTCTTTCAAAGGAAGAGTACCCAGCCACTGGTACAGATACAGTGGGGCAAAAAAGTATTTAGTCAGCCACCGATTGTGCAAGTTCCCCCACCTAAAATGATGACAGAGGTCAGTAATTTGCACCAGAGGTACACTTCAACTGTGAGAGACAGAATGTGAAAAAAAAATCCATGAATCCACATGGTAGGATTTGTAAAGACTTTATTCGTAAATCAGGGTGGAAAATAAGTATTTGGTCAATAACAAAAATACAACTCAATACTTTGTAACATAACTTTTGTTGGCAATAACAGAGGTCAAACGTTTACTATAGGTCTTTACCAGGTTTGCACACACAGTAGCTGGTATTTTGGCCCATTCCTCCATGCAGATCTTCTCGAGAGCAGTGATGTTTTGGGGCTGTCGCCGAGCAACACGGACTTTCAACTCCCGCCACAGATTTTCTATGGGGTTGAGGTCTGGAGACTGGCTAGGCCACTCCAGGACTTTCAAATGCTTCTTACGGAGCCACTCCTTTGTTGCCCGGGCGGTGTGTTTTGGATCATTGTCATGTTGGAAGACCCAGCCTCGTTTCATCTTCAAAGTTCTCACTGATGGAAGGAGGTTTTGGCTCAAAATCTCACGATACATCGCCCCATTCATTCTGTCCTTAACACGGATCAGTCGTCCTGTCCCCTTGGCAGAAAAACAGCCCCATAGCACCCCCATGCTTCACAGTAGGTATGGTGTTCTTGGGATGCAACTCAGTATTCTTCTTCCTCCAAACACGACGAGTTGAGTTTATACCAAAAAGTTCTACTTTGGTTTCATCTGACCACATGACATTCTCCCAATCCTCTGCTGTATCATCCATGTGCTCTCTGGCAAACTTCAGACAGGCCTGGACATGCACTGGCTTCAGCAGCGGAACACGTCTGGCACTGCGGGATTTGATTCCCTGCCGTTGTAGTGTGTTACTGATGGTGACCTTTGTTACTTTGGTCCCAGCTCTCTGCAGGTCATTCACCAGGTCCCCCCGTGTGGTTCTGGGATCTTTGCTCACCGTTCTCATGATCATTTTGACCCCACGGGATGAGATCTTGCGTGGAGCCCCAGATCGAGGGAGATTATCAGTGGTCTTGTATGTCTTCCATTTTCTGATGATTGCTCCCACAGTTGATTTTTTCACACCAAGCTGCTTGCCTATTGTAGATTCACTCTTCCCAGTCTGGTGCAGGTCTACAATACTTTTCCTGGTGTCCTTCGAAAGCTCTTTGGTCTTGGCCATGGCGGAGTTTGGAGTCTGACTGTTTGAGGCTGTGGACAGGTGTCTTTCATACAGATGATGAGTTCAAACAGGTGCCATTCATACAGGTAACGAGTGGGGGACAGAAAAGCTTCTTACATAAGACGTTACAGGTCTGTGAGAGCCAGAGATTTTCCTTGTTTGAGGTGACCAAATACTTATTTTCCACCCTGATTTACAAATAAATTCTTTACAAATCCTACCATGTGGATTCATGGATTTTTTTTTCACATTCTGTCTCTCACAGTTGAAGTGTACCTCTGGTGCAAATTACTGACCTCTGTCATCATTTTAGGTGGGGGAACTTGCACAATCGGTGGCTGACTAAATACTTTTTTGCCCCACTGTATGTAGACGACACCTGGGTCAAAATCAAGACACAAGAAGTGGAATCCTTCACTGCGCACATTAACTCTGTGGATAAAAACATCAAGTTCACCAGGGAAGACACAAAGGACAACTGTTTGCCTTTCCTGGACTGCGCTGTGCACATTGAAGAGAACGGCAACCTCAACAACGAAGTTTACCGGAAGCCCACACACATGGACCAGTACCTCCTGTTCAACTCCCATCACCCTCTGGAACACAAACTTGGAGTAATTAGGACCCTACAGCACCGGGCAGAACATGTTCCCTCTAAGCCTGAAGGAAAAAAGAAGGAACACACACATGTAAAGGAAGCACTCAAAACATGCGGTTATCCTAATTGGGCGTTGATAAAGTCAGCAAAGAGGCACAGAAAAGAAGACCAGACACCAGCGAGGGAGGATAAGAAGGACAGACGCAACAACATTGTCATCCCCTATGTAGCCGGTGTATCAGAGAAACTCAGGAGAGTTTTCTCCAAGCATGACATCCCGGTGCATTTCAGACCCAGCAACACACTCAGACAAAAACTGGTTCACCCGAAAGACAAAACTCCTAAACACAAACTTAACAATGTGGTGTATGCTGTACAGTGCAGCGAGGAATGCTCAGACCTCTACATTGGAGAGATCAAACAGCCACTTCACAAGCGCATGGCACAACACAGAAGAGCCACCTCCACAGGACAAGACTCAGCAGTCCATCTGCATCTTAAGGATAAAGGACACTCTTTCGAGGATGCCAATGTTCACATTTTGGACAGAGAGGACAGATGGTTTGAAAGAGGAGTGAAAGAAGCCATCTATGTCCACTGTGAGTGACCATCTTTGAACAGAGGCGGTGGTTTACGACACCAGCTGTCTGCCATCTATAATCCAGTTTTGAGTTCCCTCCCCAGATGCCTTAACGCCCACTCACACCCTGGGCCATCTGACCTCAGGAATTCGCATGATGAGGTGGGGCCAGGTTTCACAATGAGCTCACCCGAAACCCTGGCTGATTGGGACCCACACCCATTTTCACACCTTGGCTCAGGCGATTAGAGGATCATCAGGGGGTCCTTTTGTCCCTCTGTGGGGGGTCACTCCCACTAGGTTTAAATCTGGGACTCCCCACCATTTGACCTTAGAACTGAAGAAGCTTCTCAGATGAGAGGTGAAACGTCTTCAAGCAACTTAAAGAAGTCCAGACGCTTTTCTTTGCAAACACATACTGTCTTAATAGTGATGTATATTTTTCATGTACAAAGCATATTTACAGTCCTATGAAAAAGTGTTTGCCCCTTTCATGTTTTCCTATTTTTTTTACACTTAAATGTTTCAGATCATCAAACAAATTAAAATATTGGACAAGGATTACACAGGTAAACACCAAATGCAGTTTCTAAATGAAGGTATTTATTATTAAGGGGAAAGAAAAATCCAAACCTACATGGCTCTGTGAGAAAAAGCGATTGCTCCCTAAACCTAAGAGGTGGTTGGGCCACCCTTAGCAGCAACTACAATCATGTATTTGCAGTAACTCACAATGAGTCTTTTACAGCACTGTGGAGGAATCTCGTGCCCACAATTGTTGTAATACAGCCACATTGGAAGGTTTTTGAGCATGAACTGCAATTTTAAGGTCATACCAAATCATCTCAGCTGGATTAGGGTCAGGACTTTGACAAGGCCTCTCCAACGTCTTCGTTTTGTTTATCTTGACCCATTCAGAGGTGGACTTGCTGGTGTGTTTTGGATCATTGTCCTGCTGCAGGACACAAGTGCGCTTTAGCTTGAAGTCACAAACAGATGGACAGACATTCTCCTTTATGATGTTTTGCTAGACGCCAGAATTCATGGTTCCATTTATCACAGCAAGTCTTCCAGGTCTAGCAAAACAGCCCCACACTACCAACACCATATTTTACTGATGATTTTTCTTTTGTGAAATCCTGTTACTTTTAGGCCAGATGTAATGGGACACACACCTCCCAAAAAGTTCAACTTTTGTCTCATCAGTCCACAGAATATTTTCCCAGAAATCTGGAGGATCATTAAGATGTTTCCTGGCAAAACTGAGACGAGCCTTTATGTTCCTTTTGCTCAGAAATGGTTTTCGTCTTGGAAATCTGCCATGCAGGTCATTTTTTGCCCAGTCTCTTTCTTATGGTGGAGTCATGAACACTGACCTTAACTGAGGCAAATGAGGCCTGCAGTTCTCTAATTGTTGTTCTAGGGTCTTTTGTGACCTCTTGGATCACTTGTTGGTGTTCTGTTGTGGTAATTTTGATCAGCCGGCCACTCCTGGGGAAGGTTCACGATTGTTCCATGTTTCCACCATTTGTGGATAAGACCTCTCACAAATAGCTTTTTAACCTTTTCCAGACTGAGAGATCCCAATTACTTTGTTTCTTATTTATTCCTTAATAATAAACACCTTAATTTAGAAACTGCATTTTGTGTTTACTTGTGTTATCTTTGTCTAATATTTAAATTTGTTTGATGATCTGAAAGCATAATTTTCACACCATCGTATATACATATACACACACACATGCACACATACACACACACACACACACACACACACACATTAGTATTACGGCCTTTCTGAATTTCCCTCCTGCTGTCATAAAGGAAAGACTTAAGAATATTTTGTGTAAGCCTTACATTTTGTATAGTTTTATTCATTCTGTATTTAGATCTTCATCAGTAAGTGGAAGAAACATTACCAAAACACTTAAAAACATATTTCACACCTCTGTGACCAAGATCAATAGAATGTAGCTGTCAAACGACCCAACTAAACAGTAACAAAACACAAAATTAAACTGAATCACTAATAGGAAGGAAAACAGACAGAACCACTACCTACATTGAGGGAGAACGTGACAAAGAACAAAGGGATACGCAGACAATATATACACTAGGAGGATAACGAGGGGACAAGGTGGCACTAATCTGATTGACAAGACAGGGGAAGCTAAAGTGAAACAGAAGACTATCAAAATAAAACAGGAACATGACTGCACAATACAGAAAAGAAGTGAAGCAGATGTTGTCTACCTGACACAAGAGAATAAGTGGATAGAACTAACAAGAGTCATGATGTTTGCATCAAAATATCATTTTTGAGTCATCAGATTAATTTGAACATGAATGTATTTTCTACAATAGTCACTCTCTTAATCTTAGGAGTGTGCTGAAGCTCTGGAGAGTTAAACCTATGACTCATCTGACTCCTGAATCACAAGGCATCATGACCCAAAAATACAGGCTATGACACCATCTGTTTATTTCATCATTAGTAGCAATAGTGACATCAGAAGGTCAATGGCTGCCTGAATAAAGGACTACGTCTTATAAACGCTAAGTGTCCATATAGAGTATATTACTCTATAATCCTTAGAGAGAAACACCACATCTCCAGCAAACATTGCTTTAATGTCTAATCATGTTATCATACTTGCTCTTTCCTCCTGTGTGCCTCATTCAATTAATAATTCTGCACTATTGTCTCTTCCATTACTGAAGATTTACCCAGATGGCCAATACTGCACACGGGTGACACTTGCCTCAAGAGATATACAATTATATTACAGTTATCCAGTTAATATAAAATATGTTCAGGAAGAACAATGATTTTAACTTGATATGATCATGAAAATGTCTGAAGAAAGATTTTTTTATGAAGTTTGTATAATTATTATGCTATATGGTGTTTGTGTAGTGACATACAGTAAATTCATGTTTTTAAGAGACTTAGACAGCTACTTTGATAGGTAACACCTCTAAAAATTGTGGTTTTGCAAGCATGCACTGACTTTAACTACTTACTGCTCCACTGGTTTACAGCTGGTACAGACTTGCAAAATACTAAAACTTTACCCAAAGGTTTTGTTATTAAGCCCTTTTTAGAAATGCCTATAGTGTAAGTATAGTGTAGGTCTAAAACTTAGCAGGTGATGAATTGATCATAGCATAATTATTGATACAAGACAATTTGTTTTGAGTATTTCAGATGAAATAGTTGCTCTTATTTCTGTTGGTCACAAATCACAACACATAGTCTGGAAGCAGCTAGCAAGCAAGGTATAGACAGGCCAAGAGATGGATTGGCTAGAACTTAAGCTACTGTTAAATGCTAAGGGCAGACTCAGTGAGGAAAAGCTTGCCTGAATGCTACAGTTCAGATTGGTGTGATACTACACTCCACCGCAACCCTTTATGACCCTAACAAATAATCCAAAAATATGAGTATAGCATCTGACTGACATGCAGGGACATCATAGAGTCAGTTTGACTCTCCAATGGAATGATGCATACCCTCAACCCTCAACTTATTCTCTCTCATTAAACAATTAATTGATAAACAACCTGCTTTTGTAATGCGTATAGAGCTGTATTTTTACACATTGTTCTTCTATGTTACCAGTCTTTATCACTGATAACTGGGGTGCAGAAAAACAATTGAGAATTCACATTTAACCTTGAAGCAAATGTGCTACAGCAGCAGATGGCCACATTGGGTTACTCTCCTATCAGCCAAGAACAAAAATCAGAGGCTGCAGAGGGCACAGGCTCACCCAAACTGGAAATTTGGAACATACTCTCACTCGGCACTGGGTGACCACAAAACGTGTACAGAGCCAAACCAAGTGCAGACCTACTGTAACTATAGTCATTGCACTTGTATTTAAGTTGTGTAGAATATGATATTAACTTATGTTGTACATTAGTTTGTGCAGTATCATTTTACAACTGTGCATAATTGACTTTATTATATAATTAGTTACTTCATTATCATTTACAGCACTTTATATTTTTATGTATAGCATTTAAGCTATCTATTATGGCACTATATGCAATTGCCCCACATTTTAAGAAATATTTCAGTGCATGTCACCAAGAATTGAGGCTTTTATAATCAGAGAGTTGCTATCCAATAGTGAGTGGGCATTTATAAAAATAAATAATTAGTGAATTTAATGATGAGTTTTTTAAGTTATAAAACATTTGACTGAAAAAGCTAACAGAGACAAGATGTTGTTTTATGCATGTAACCCTGTAATAATTAAATAATTAAAAAATAACCACTGTTTTTAAATAAGATATAATATAAAAATCGGGCCTTATTTGATGTTCAACTCAACTATGTTTGCTAGTTACTAGTATAGTAGATGTATTTCTGTGTTAGAAAGTATATTATTAACATGAATATGTAATAGTTCCTCTGTCAAAGATGGAGAAAGATGAAGAAGGCCAGAGGAGAAGAAAAAGATTAGGTGAAGTACTGTTCAGCAAATTACGTTTCATGAACTGGAAAAACCTCAGAGCTTGAATAAGCAATGCAGTTCATTTAAGGTTTTTTCTTTTTTTCTTTTATCAGATAGTAGATATATATGTGCTTAAGTGGGCAATTCATCTTGTGAAATGTCTCTGACAATAAATTATTTTTTGCCATTTAGAAGCTGTATGAGAATACTGTGCAGTTTAAACAACAAACCATGAAACTTGGTAGCTTTCAGTATTTTTGTAAGGAATTTACAATTAATTGTAAAGGGCAGGGTGTAGCATCCATTGTCACTTGTTAGTCAGGTGGAGCAGCCATAATTTAATGCTGAAATTTATTTTCTATAGCTCTTTGCGACCTGTTCTCTACTGTGTGTCTTCCTCTGGTTTTGTATATTTTCCTCTTGTTTGTGATTTATTTTGTGTGTGGTCTTAGTATTTATATTTTATTCCTGCACAGTTAGTTTGATTTTAGCAATAAATTGACAAAGAGCAGTAATCCCCATAGCCACACCAGCATGAAGTCACTTGATGGTTCTTAGGATTTGTAACGATTTTTTAACTTCTACCCCGAGGTCTGGGAAAGTGCTTCTGGGTTAGCAGGCTGGGGTGATGGTTCCCTCTTTTGAGAAGGGTGTGCCCACATCAGGGGGATCTCATCCCCCAATCTCCTTGCCACAGATTTAGGAGGAACACTGTGATTTTCATCCTGGCTATGGATCAGTGGTCCAGCTCTTTATCATCACAAGAGTATCAAAAGTGTTTGGCATTTTGTCCAACAAGCCTGCATATGTTTTGTGGACTTGGAGAAAGCATTCTTGTTCTTCTTCTGTGCCCAGTGCTTTGGGAGAATGCAGTATTAGACCCATTATCTCAAACTATTCTGCAGCTGTAGTGACAGCATTGTCAGAAGTGACTCACACTACTTCCTGGTGGGTGTTGCATTCTTCCCGGGTTGCCCTTTGCCATGAACAGAGTTTCCAGTCACTGCCAAGGGGTAGAGGGTGTCAGGTTTGGTGTTGTCAGGATTTGTTCTCTGCCCTTTGCAGATGATGTGCTTCTATTGACTTCACCAAGCCGTAACTTCCTGCCTCACTGAGTGTGAAGTTGCATGATGAGAATTTGCATCTCCAAGTCTGAGGCTAGGGTTGGCAACCTGAAAAGGGCAAAGTAGGATAGGTTTGTGTGTTAGGAATGAGTTGGTGCCCCAAGTGGATATATTCAAATATCTCAGAGTCTTCTTCACAAGTGAGGGAAGACTGACACGGGGTTTGATGCAGTGTCCGCAGTCATGCTGATGCTGCACCCATCTGTAGTAAAGAACTTTAAGCATGAAAGCCAATTTGTTGATTCACCAGTCTTTCTGCATTCCCAACCTCATCTATGGTCACAAACTAAAAGCCTGAAAGAATGAGGGTACAGATTGTGGTGTATTGAGAGGGGGATCTGGATGTGTCTGCTTAGACTGCTGAAAAGAAAAGAAATTATTACTTTAATTGGGATTAATATGTGTGCTTTAGGAAATTGCCTTCATTATGTTGAACTGCTGAAATGCAGTGCTAATAAGAATATTGATATTTGCATTGTCACAAAACATTAAGGCCATTAAAGTTTATATGGTACGATGGTATTATTAGGAGCTATTTGTGTTTATTTATGCTCTAGTCATTATTCAGTTTTTAATGCTATATGACACTGTTTAGGTTTTTATGGTGCATTATCACTATGTAAATATATATATTTTTGCTGACCACAAAAGGAAAAGCTGCTGCATTGTTGCAGCTTGTGGGGATGCAAAAAAAAAAAAGCCCCAAAGCAAACAGGTTTTCTTTTAACTTTTCTTAAACTATTACTCCCTGGAATTATACAAACCCAGGATAGGATACTTTGTAACTATAAAAAACTGAAACTTATGGGCTGAAAAAACTACTCACAAAGTCTGAGGCTCAGCTTCACTATGCTATGGCAGTTTCAAAAACCACTATGGACTCATACTGTCAGAAACTATGATCCTGTTTGTTGATGCTTGCTTGAAAACAGGACATCAGAGCACTCTGCTGTGACATAGCAGGCGAGCCAGTTTATATCCTTAACACCAAAACTATTTCGGTGCTACTAATGCTTCTGTCAGTTCAAATATAGAGCAATGCTGTTAAAGGTATTCAGTTATAGTAAATTAAGTATGGTCATCCATCCACGTATATCTTAAGTAATAAGAAAGGGAAAACGAAAAATAGGTCCAATATTAAGAGGTAATGGAACTGAAGCTTTCTGTGGACTATTAATTTTATTATTTACTGTATTTTTATTTTTATTTAATGTAATTAAAATCATACATTAAAAGTACATTGATGTATGGGTGGAGAAACATAGAAACAGTATTTACAGTTGCAATAAAAAGTATTCCTTGCTGTGTTTGTAGAAGACTAGATCCGAAATGTTGTGCTGATTAGTAATGTTTGAAGGGTAGTGCCTCACAGCAACAAGGTTTTAATTTCAAATCTGCCAGCCGAGACCTTTTTATTTGTATGCTTTCCTTCTGCCTGCATATATTTTCTAAACAAACTACCAAGTTGTTGAGAATGTGACAGATGGAAAGATGGTCAAGCCAAATGGCAAGCATTGTAAAAATATAAAACCTGTCCCAAATGTGTTGCATTTTGTCACTAATACGAAGGGATTAGGGGAAAAAAGTAAGTCAGTGCTATACCCAGGCAGGAAACTACAGACGAACTATCCAATTTATCCAGTGTCCAAGTATAGTGACAATAATATTGAGCTACTTGTAGGATAATGGTGACATCCAGACATTGATCAGGATGTGCATTATTTTAAAAACTGAATGAACTTGTTGCCTTTGAAATGGTTGCTTCAAAAATGCGGACTAGGTCTGCAACCTCAGCTGCTATTGTTAAAGTAGCTTTGGTGCATCAAGACTATGAAAAAGTGGTATTTAGACAGAGTCAGTCTACTGTCACTTTGATATTGAATAGGGTCAAATTAGTGAATACATCTGGCTGTTAATAATGTGGCTAATCCTGTGTTGTCTCCAGCTCCCTGTCCCTGTGCCCAGCTTTCTGGGGTGGGTGCCACTCGTTCATGGGATTGGTAGAGATACTGGGGACGTGGGGCTCAGTTGGGAGCCTGTGGAACTGATTGTTGTGGGGGGACAGCTTGCCTCCCACCAGATGACCTGTACAGTCACCTTTTGATTGAAATTGGTTGTCCAGAGGGGTTTTTTTTCTTACTTTCCACAAAGTACTTTGAGGAAAAGTAACTTTGTTCATTTATTAAAAGGATAAAGGAAGAGTAAAGTCCAATTTAATATGCTTTAGTTTCCAAAATAAAACGTGCTGAAATATCAGTATCTATTCTTGCATCATCATGGATGTACGGGCCACACTGAGTCTGTATCCATTCCCTTTCCTGCCTGTGCAGATAACTAGTTTGTAATTAAGAATATTTTTCCTTACTATAGTATAAAAAGCATGTATACAATCAAATTATGGCATGTCATACACATATCCAGAAAGAAAGTAAGGCTTGAGCAAAAATGTATTGTTCTAGAGCATACCTCTCAAGCTGTTCCTTACTTCTTTTTCTCCGCACGCACACAGTGGCTTATTCAGAGCCAGCATGACAGCTTGGTCCTGTGATGCAGAAAGTGATAAGCTCATCTCCAAGTCTCTGTGGTACTGGGAGAAGAGAGAAAATAAGAGAGAACGGGAGAGAGAATGAAAGAAAAAAAATTAGACCAGGGGAAATGAGGGAGAGGGAGTAAGTCAGAGGAAAGAGAGATAAAATGAGAAAATGGCAAAGAGAGCTCATCACATTTGGGCTTGCAGACCTGTGCCCAGAAGAGAGGACAATGTAGATGAGTAAATGATCCTCATTTGGACTCCAGCATGTAATCACAGAGTAGCCATTTACTGAGAAATACAATTCCAAGTCTGCCATTTGAAATAAGAAAACAGAAACATTTGGCGAATAATGAAAGACCAGTAATCCAGGATATAACTGCTGATGTGTCAGCAGAAATATACGTGTGATCATAAATAATCTTTAGCTAATGCCTCACCAAACAGTTTCAGCCCCCCTCACTCCATACCCCATAGCCGTGCACCACCAACCAATTTCCTCCACCATCGATTGGTGGTCCGTTCGAGCCGAGGAGAGAGAGGCAACTCTTCTTCCCTATGGATTTTTACGTCACAGCGATGACTGACTGCAAATAACCACTCGCCAATCATGTCCCACTTTCCGAGTGACCTTCCTCAAACACTCACACTTAGTGCTCAGATGCAATAGTGTAGTTTTATGGAAAATACACAGATAAGCTTTATTTGTCTAAAAATGTTTTTTGGGGGGTGTTAAATGTTTAAATTGAGATTGTGTGCACTATCACTGTATCTAACCTTTGGTCATCACTGTAGCAAATCAAAATGTAATTATGCATGTGTTGGAGATGGGGATGGGGAGGTGAGGGGTCGATTAATAGCTTCAGACACTATACCTCAGAACAGATGTGTAAACAAAGCGTAGAGACCAAAAACAAATGGAGTCCTGTTTCATTTTTAAAAATAAATAGCACTGTTTTTTTCTAAATTATATACAGTTTTTTAGTGCAAAGAAATATCGTTAATAAAAATGAGAAATGTGTTTTCCTTTACGCATTATATGACCAAAAAAAAAAAAACCAGTCATGAAAAATGAGCCTTTACTACTGTAGGCCTTTGATGCAGTTATAATAAGGTTATGTGAAAACTGTAATAACTTTCATGTCTTTATCAGATCATGTTCTATTTAAAATGAATTCCACAATTAGTTTGATCATCAGAATTTATCCAGAATACGGAGCTTTATAGTCTGCATAATGAAATGTAAAAAGCCATCTGCTCTTTAACCTGTGCAGATGATTTAGAAGGCCTAGTCACACTCTGATTTCATTAAATACATTTCACCTATTCCCTGGCTTCATTAATGGGAAAGGGAGGTTAAAGATAGCACTATGCTAATAGGGCTGAGGTACGCAGAGAGAGAGGGAAGGAGAAAGACAAGGAGGAGATACGGGAAAAGTTGGTAGTTTGAGGTCAATTAAAATTATCTTTCTTCTTGCCACTATAATACCCAGGTCAACAATGCAGTGTTGTGGGCATGAGTGCTAAATAATTTGCAATTTTCTTTCCAATATTGCAGTTTGTTTTGTGAAATGTGATGTGTGTGTTTTTAATCTTTAAATATGTAATACAGCAAAGCCAGATGAGAAACTGTCAAAGGCAATGGTATAGGAAACACTGTTGGATGAATCTCTCCAAGGAGAGCTGCAAACAGTTCGTGGAGGGGTTTTTTTGTCAGTGTTTTATATCTTGTGAGATTTGTACTACCTCCTGCTGTTGCAGCATGGGTTGTAACCACTCAACGGAAATGGGAAATGGGCCCAGTTGAGGTTTATTGTTATATTAAAGTTGATTTATCGTTTTGGAGAGTTCTGTGTGTGACGTTCTGCTGACTGTGGGTCAAACTGTGAGCAATGTGATCTTGGATTTTTACTTATGAAATTACCACAATAACAGTAAAACACATCTTTACCGCCTGGACTCAGTTGTATGAATTCAGGCCAAGAACTCAGTTGTGGTTTCAGGACACCAGGATATATCCAAAAGGATAAGCTTAACACAGAATACTGAGGGGAGAACAAGGCCACTTGCTTGTTTCTGTACAATTACAAGAAAAAAATCTTTAGTTAATAAACATTCTGAACGCAAATAAATTAAGATTTAATGTTCTGAACAAAAACAATGCAGTACCAATTATAAATGGAAGTCATAAATTACATCTGTCTAGATCACTAAGACTATTACCACTTAGTGATCGATATCTAGGTGTTCTAAAACATTTTTCCAGGAAGATAATTTAATGCAAAGGTTTAAGCACCCCAAGAGATTTGAACACTCAGATAACTTTTCCCAAGGTCTGGGCCTTTTAATGAGCTTGTTAGGACTAAGTCATCAGCAGAAAAGGCCAAGTGATGCACATCTCAACGCTTTATAAATACTCACTCACTTGAACCTTGACCCAACAATCATCAGCCTCTTTAAATCATCTGACTAACTATCTGAAGGTTTAAACAATCCACGCCTATAAAGCGAGAAGAGGATATAAGAAGAATGCAAAGCAATGCAAAGATGTTTCCTCAGTTTGTAATGTAACTAAGAAACTCCAGTAAACTAACAATGGGAGTGTGTAAGACCATAAAAAATAAATAATATTAACTTGAAGAACTGATAAAGATATGTTCAAATCTCTCATTGCCACAAAAGACCGTCAAGGATATTCAGTATAGTGGAGCGTTGTTCTTCGGAGCAGCAATACATGCCCAAATATGACCCTTATGGAGGACTTGCCAGAAGAAAGCCTGTTCCTTGATATTCACAACAAATCAGCATCAGATGTTTGCAAGTTAATATCTAAACAAGTATGCTGCAGCTTGCTGCAAACAAGTCCTGCGGACTAACGATGTTAAAATGAAACTTGTTGCCTCGAATTTGCACAGATATGTTGAAAAGGTTTTAAAAAGGGTGGAAAAGTTAATGAAAAGAACACTTTTCCAGTTGTTATACATTTGGTTGTATCGGTTATGCTTTGGTCAGCAACGTGTGGCAGCTAGTAGACCAGAGAAATATTTGCTGGTAAAAGCGAGCATTAAATTCAATTAAACACCAGCAAATTCTGGAGGCATAAATCAAAGTCTCAAAAAGTGGTTGATACTGAAAAGGGCAATATTTCTAATTGCACCTTAGAAATCTACACTGAGCCACCTCAACAGGCCCCGTCCGAAAGTGTCAGTGTGGTTGGGACAAGAGCAGCACATAAATAAAAGGGACCAAAGTCCGAAAACCAGAATCCTCTTGCGGAAATAATGGGTGACTAACTTTATCTTTAGGCTATTTAAACTGTTTCTTATTTCAGAATGAAAAAGATGCAAATAAAATAGTGATCATACTCAAAATATTTAAGATATGTTCACTTATCTTGTCAAAAAAGCTAAACATAGTTTCAAAAACGTTTACCATGGTATGTGCACATCTTTGCACAGTTGTAAACATTCATTATTATTATTATTATTATTATTATTATTATTATTATTATTATTATCATTATTATTATTATTCCAGTGCAGTGCTCCCTTTCAATAAAACAGAAGCTTTAGCCACATGGTGTATTCAAATGTAATAATACTACATTATATTCACACGTTAACAAGACTGCACACTGTTGTGTAGTCATAAAAAATATTCCTACTTCTTTCGGCTTGCAAAAGTCATACAATGGCCAAGCATTAAAAATGCATCAGATGGACTTAAAAGCAGAGGACTTTTACACTGCATTCATTACTGTATCAATTTACTGTGCACTGAAGTTATTATGAAAAATGCTTCTGATATTCATATCTGCTTTTGGAGTTTAAAAATAGGCTGACTTCAGTGATCAGTTATTTTGTTATACAGAGTGATTTCCACTATTGCACTCTTTTAGTAAAGTTAGTTACAACGAAGACATACTGTATGTACAGCTGCTGACAAGAACAAGTCGTAAAATAAATGCAAAGCGGTGTCAGTTATCCATCCAGAAAAACAAACAGGTAAATGTTTCTTTAAAACGTTCATGTATGTCAATGTTTACAACTGAGAAAAGGCACAAAGTAACCTATGAAATTTAATCTTAATGTTTGCATTTTGTTCATTTGTGTTTGTTGATATATGCTTAACCACTTACCAAGGAATGTGTATTATATGTGCCATGCTGTGACATCATATCACATACTGGTAGTTAAAAAAAACGTAATCACTGTAAATTTTGATGTTTGATGGAATAGATAAGGTATTCTTAATCTCATAAATTATTGGGGTTTATGTTATAAGAACAGAGAATTTGGGAATGTCTGCCCACATACAGTGTTGTTATCTTGAGGTGCATATATGTAAACACACAAGTATGTCTTGTTACCAAAAATATTTTTAAATAGCTTTTACAATAGTTGTGCACTTAATTTTCTTCTTGTCATTGTTTTTCCTAGATTTTTCTTTCAAAGCTTAAATATAATAATAAGCAAACCCAGAGGCAATTTTTCATCCATCGAGTTTCCTGTTGTTTATCCAGGTCCAGGTTGCAAGAACAGCAGTCTAAGCTGAGATGCCCAGCACTCCCTCTTCCCCTTCACCCCTTACAGCTCTTCTGGAGAGACACCAAGGTGTTCCCAAATCAAGCCAAAGATATAATCTCTCCATCATGTTGTGGGTCTGTCAAGGTTTCTCCTCCTGGGAGGACAAAAAACCTCCCCTTGGAGCCACCTATGAGGCATTCCAGACAGATGCGTTATGCACAACTGGGTCCTTTCATTGTGGAGGAGTAGCAGCTCTAATGGAATGGACTGGCCAAGTTTCTTGGACAAACTCTCATGTATAAATCCTTCAGAGAGAGAGGGGGAGAGGGAGAGAGAGAATAAAGAGCTGGTCCAGTGTTCCACAACAAGGGCAAAAACAGCATTGTGCCTTCTTAATATACAGTTCAACTCAAGTTCCTGACATACAAGACTAAAGCTACGAGACTGAAGTAAGAGAACATCCTGTGGTTCTCCTTGTTGAAAACCACCACAATGTTCTGTCAGTGTTACACAAATGTGACAGCCAGGACAGCCTGTAAATATCTAGAGCCTTGACAAACTCAGGGAGAATCTCATCTAGCTCATGACAAAAGCTAAGCAGTTGGTTAATTATCTCAAGTCCAAGTGCAAGTTTTGTCCATAGTTTACTAAACTGTTCCCTTTTACATGGTTTAACTCGGGTGTGGCACAGCTGTAGGGGCTTTGGCAGTAGCCGAGCATTGCAAAATTCAAAATAGCAGTCTTTCCCAACCACTGTGGCCGCAGCATCTTGGGGGTCCATGAGAAAATTCAGACCCAGATGAATGTGTAATTTTTCTAATGTGAAATATGTGCCATGGCTCCCAAAAGTTGGGAAACACTGCAAGGGCGACCGTGGCTCAGGGGGCTGGGAATCGCATCTGTAACCGGAAGGTCGCCGGTTCGATCCCTGGGCCCTCTGTCCTGGTCGTTGTGTCCCTGGGCAAGACACTTTACCCTACTTGCCTACTGGTGTTGGCCAGAGGGGCCGATAGCGTGATATGGCAGCCTCGCTTCTGTCAGTCTGCCCCAGGGCAGCTGTGGCTACAACTGTAGCTTGCCTCCACCAGTGTATGAATGTGAGAGTGAATGAATAGTGGTATTGAAAAGCGCTTTGGGTGCCTTGAAAAGCGCTATATAAATCCAATCCATTAATATAGTACTCTTATAAAGAGTAGGTACATATATAGACTCTTAGAATTATAACCTGGCCCTTTAGTTTTGTGATAGCCCATCCTCCAAGTTTCTCACTCCTCTCTATTTACTTTAGTAGCAGAAGCAGCTGCACCTGATAGGATGATTGGTGTGGACTCACTTGGCAACAGGGCAAATGTAATGCTGAAGGGATGAAATTGAGTTTGACATTCCGTAATACACGTAATATGTACCCTAATACTTTGAAAAATATATATATACTCAGTATTCTCAAACATATTTGCATTGGCTTAAGTAAACTCCATCTGAGCATTGAAGAAAAAAATCAAATATGTGCGCCACTGCACATATTTGCAAGTAGATCACTGCTTTTGTGCTTTGATCTACTTGCACTTATATTTTCCACTTGAATAGAGTGTTTTTTTTTTTATCTTAGACGATATCTTTGGATGGACGACCATTCAGCAGACTGTCATTAAATCTGATTATCCCCTGACTTCTTTAGCACCACCAGACAGTCAGATTTTTACTTGGTTTGTTAACCAAATTCTCAATAACGTGTTATTGATGTCCTTGTGAGCACAGTCACAAGATAATAGTATCACATGGCTCAAAACATAGTTTTCCCCAAACCCCACAGATTACATTCACCGTTGTCCTGGCACTGATTTATTAGGCATGTAAATCAAATCCAGAGTAGGGTTAATACCTTTTTTCACTTGGGTTAGCTGAGCCTTAAATTTTCTCTTCAGGTAAAGCTTACACTCGTATGGGCTTACAGATGTTTGTCAAATAAAATACAGAATTTCCCCGTATATCAGTGGCAGTCGGCCAAAGTCTTAGAAGAAATATTGAAAGATAAATGATGCTGTGAAGGTGTCATCACGAACTGCCTGGAGAGAACACTCGGCTTGACATTGATGTAGTGACATGAAACAGTTTTATAACTGTTCAGACAAACAAAAACACAATTTACAATGTCATCTGATGAGTTTTGACATGTTCTTTTATTATTGAACCAATTACCTCATGCGTACCACTGACAGATGTCTTCATGAATTTCGGATGGTCTCTTGGCCTTCCTCTGCTACCACCTACTATACCTTAATCACTTAAGGAGGTGAGGAGAGTGCTTGAACATGGCAGATCACTGAAGTATTTAAAGTCAAAACCACTAAAAGGAACTCTCACAAGTAAACCTGCTCAGTAACATTTCATCGATGAGAACAAACATTCTTGGGTTTAAGCACAGAATGGATGTGTTTCTTAAGTATTCTTTATTTTGCTTTATCAGTTTTTAAATATTTACTCCACAAACAAGCAAACCTAACTTAATATGACTTCCTATTTAGTCACAAAAATGTAGCAGAACACACGAGGTAGAAACTCACTTCCACGCAGAGACGTTTTTACTAGCTGTCCTTATTTGTAAGGATACAATCCTTTCCAGGTGATATTAACAATAAATGTCTGTTGAGCTTTCACTGCCTCCATATGCTTTATGGTTTAAGCTGAAATACAGTAAGCAGTGCTACAATGGGTGCCATGGGTGTGCTGCAACCATGACATTTAACGGGCTCACAGAAATCTATCCAAACAGGTTACAAGCTTTTCTGGTTAAGTTATGATCGTTTCAGACAGTTTTTTATTAACAACAAAGTCCTACAGTAAAATAAAGTGTTTCCCATTTCTGCTGCGGTCTCCCTGAAGACTGTAAAGGAAACATGACTGACCATATTAATCAGTGTTCGATGTTGTGTAGTTTCTCAAAAACAGCAGCCCTCAAAAATAAAGTCTCTGATATGCAATATGCCCAAGTAGGCTTATTTTATATTATTGATTCAGCTCAAAGGCTTAGGGTTAGGGATCTTAGAGAAAACAAAAACAGAGTTTAATGTTGGGGAAGGGGTTAAAATGATCTTGTTTGGAACAGCTTGCAAAATATTCGATTAATTGGCATATGATCCATCCATACATTTTCTTCCACTTACCCAAATAAGGGTCACGGTTGGGCTGAAGTCTGTCACAGGTATCAATCTATTGTAGGGTGAACACGGAGAGCCATACCTACAGTCAGCAATTAGCCTATAATATATGTGTTTGGACTGTGGGAGGAAGAGAACCTACACAGACACATGGAGAACATGCAAACTCACACAGAACAGCAACATTAGCGGAAAGAGTGAATAATTTGAGTAATATGGGGGTAAAACATCCAAGAAAAGGATGCAAGGATAAATGAGGAGATTTCATTATTTCTGGTCATTTCAAAGGTATAATGGGAATCTGGAGAAATTGAAGTAAGCCAAGGACAAGGCCAAACATTGTAGTTGTTTTGAATGATTAAACAGTATCATTGATTCTTGAAGAACTATGTCTTAAACTATCAAAACGTTTACCCAGTATGACAAACTGAATGAGCAATCAATGAGTAGTCCATTTGTCAATTTTCTAAAGACTATTTTATTGAATAAGTTTACTTAATAATCAGACCTTGAGCACTATAAAAAGGCCACAGGTAAATATCTGGTTCTGACTAAAAATGAAGGCCAGTAATAGGCAGAGAGTAAGCAACGTGAGAATCTGTAGGACGAGGAAAATGAAGACGTTCAGGCCAGACGGGGAGAGCAGGGAAAGAGTATGGGGAGTTAGAAGCACAATACCTGGTGATCAGTGTGACTGTGGTTGACCTTGAAGTCAAGCATGGGATGAGGGAGGCTGGAAAAATCATTCAGCCATATCTAAGCCACTATACTCTTAGAGGTATCATCCAGTAACTGTAAGTGCTGCAGTGTAATACAGTTCACCCACTTTTCATTGGACTGCCAACTGTCCATACTCTCCTTTCCTCAGTTGTTTTGAGAATTATTTGCTGCGTGTTGGAAGGTGTATGATCACCATCCCTGTTTAACCCTGCTACAGACAGTGGAAGCTGCTTGTGGCAACATGAATCAGGGGTCTCTCATGACAGGCAATGCTTTTCATGCAGCCTCTGCTCAAGCCAACACTGCATTCGATGTGAATGAAATCGTATGACAGACCCATGAAAAAAGTGAAATTAAAGGTAAGTTTTTAATGTGCTTTCATCGAGCACAAATATTTTCGTGTTCTTACACTGCAGTTTTGGAGGTGGGACATTTTAATTTGCGTGTAATGTCAAAAAAAAAAATCACATTTTATGTGTTTGAAGTTTCACAAAAAGAAAAACAAACTGCACATTTTGTTTTATTAAATATGAAACATTATATTGGTTTTATGTTAGGTTTTGTGGTCTGTTTGTAGGGTTTTGTGAAATAGCCTAAGGTTTCTAACACAAAATCAGATAATATTGAATGGCTGTGATCTTTAGGCCCTCGGGCAGAGAGGCGTAACACTATTCTGCAGTTGGAACAGAAGAATGTGATCAGGAAGGCTTCAAAAATATCATTGAACACAGTGGTCAGCGCATTAAAAAATGTAAGTTAAAACTCTACTATGCAAATATTATTATTAGTAGTAGTAGTGGTAGTAGTAGAGGAACTTCTTCCTTCAATACAACATAAAATTGGATTGCAATAATTTGCAGATCATAGTTGTTTTTTTGGAGGCAATTTATACATGATTTTCATAAATTTATTTTTGTTTTGTTTTTCACCAGTTTGAGTTTCAGCATGAAAAACATGACAAGGTCAAATACTTGACCATTTACTAATTGCCAGTAGAAGGAGTATAGGTCTGCCTTTGTTAAGCCAGTATCAGGAGTTTAAGAAATACTGAAGAGGTATTTCCTATGTTTCCTATGTTACTTAAAACATTACTCGAAAGCTTAAGCCCTGACAGCTTTCCCTTATTACTTTGTTGTTCTCTGTCTGAAACAGATGTTGGCTAATAGGTCTCCTAATCATTTGTTCTACAGACTATAAACCATAATATAACTCTACAAACTGCTCAATGTGTTAACCTCGCTAAAACAAGCAATCTACAGATATTCAAAATTGCAGACTTTCTAGTGATTCATTAATTGACAGTCTTTTGTCTTCTCTTTCTCTGCTTCCTTCTCAACCCCCACCGGTCACAGCAGATAGCTGGTTTCAACAGGAAAAGGTTTCTTCCTGTTGAAAGGGAGTTTTTCAGTTCCACTGTCACCAAGTGCTTCTTCAAAAACAGTTACATGCAACACCAACATCAAAATGAGCAGTTGAAGTGGTTCAGGTATCTTTTTTTTTTTTTTTTTTTTTTGCCTGTCCCACTTGGTTCTTTAGCCATCAGAATTGTTGTCTGAAAACCAACAAGGATACCCAATGGATTTACTTTGCCAAATGGATCATCGTGGCATTGCCGTATTGGTCCATTTGGTCGATCTTTGTTTTTTTTATTTATTATATTTTATTTTCAGATGTTACAGACGGGACAGACATGAGTGAGGGATAGGAAAGGGAGAAAGAAAGAGGAAGGAAAGGAAAAACAGAAGGGGAGAGGGACAGTGAGAAAGGGGGGGAGAAAAAAAAATAAAAATCTCCTGGATCACCTGTTGAGAGAAGAATAGAAAACAAGCAAAAAAAACAAAAAAAAAAACAAAGCAACATACTAAACACAACACCATCGCATTAATCTAGCTAAGTGTAAACAGCAGTAAATACTAAATATTCAATGTTGTTGTGCAGCACGCAGGACAGATGTGCTTCGAAGTAGCAGCCAAGAAGGGTGTAATTTGGGTCTACGAGCAGTGAACACCCGTGTGCATACCTGTGTGGATCAGCGCGCTTGTATTCCAAAGGTTTCTCCATGTAACGATCTGCTAGGGAGTGTGGGGGGGCCACAGCCCCGTCCTCCAGGGTGTGAGGCGGGTGTGGAGGAGATCAAAACTCCAGACATCCAGAGGCCCCCCAGAACACAAGAAACCATGGAAGACCAACAGAGGGGCAGCCGCGCCACTGTTCCAGTAAGAGCTGAGGAGAGTCCCAGATGAGGGTTCACTCAGCAGCCGCGGAGCAGAAGCCAGGGGGAGTTGCAGTGACGCGCCCGTGAGCTCCGCCTGCAGCCAGCTGTGCCTGAGTGACCGAGCCCCAGGCCGAGAGGCCGGGGGCACCCCACCTCCGAAGGGGCCCGAGCGAGCCCCAGGCTCCAGGCCCCGATAAGCGGCCGCCAAGGAGTGAGCCGGTGTGTACCCGGACGCCCACCCCCAGACACAAACATCCATTCCCCCCCTCATGCTCTCATATGCACTCACTCCACACTCAACCAACGTGGAGACAGACATAAAGAGACGCTGTACACACGATCACACTCCCCAAGCGTACTCTACAAACCGGGTCTAGGTACCCTTGCCCCTGGAGGGGGGAACTGCACCCAGACCCAGGTGGTGTTACCCTTTTCCCTGCGGTGGGGAGAGGCAGACCACCCCAACTCCGTAGCAGCAGGGAGGCCCCACACTCCAGACCGCAGTCGGACGGCCTACTCCTCCTAGCCCTCCCGCTCCAGCAGGCCGCAGAGAATGGGGGTGGGAGAAGACTCCAAACCTCCCTCCACCCGCTCATTGTAGTGTTGATGCATGTGTGTTCTAAGGTGCAATTAAACCCAGGAGGGCATGGAGCTAGTGGTTCAGGTATCTGACTAAGATGCCTCCTGGACAACTCCTAGGTGAGGTATTCTGGCCATGTCCTACCAGAAGGAGCCTGCGGGGCAGACCCAGGACTCGTTGGAGAGATGATATCTCCCGCGACCCAAACACTGATAAGCAGCAGAAAATGGATGGATGGTTTTTCTTGAATATTGGAGAGTCTTCACAATATAAAGCACCTTGAGGCAATTAATGTTGTGAATTGGGGCTGTACAGTATAAATAAATAAATTTGAGCTTAACTCATTTATTAAAACACACTGACAGAAATGTAATTCTAACCGTTGATTATATTCTTGAGTGTGAAATGTGAATGAAAATGAATTAGGAATTAGTAAGCACTAATAACTTTACTGATAACCCAAAACAGCTTAATAGGCTTATGAAGTTTTAAGTTTAAGTTTTCAAGACATAAAAGGGATGTTTGTTTACATGTGCGGCTCCTCCCAGTAGCTTGTGTGTGTGTGTATGTGTGTGTGCTGCTCTCTCTCTTTCCTCCCTCCAACGTGTCTGCATGCTTGCTGCTGAAACATGTAAAGACTGCTGATTGGCCAGTTTAAACAAGATGCTGTATGTGGATTGGATCAGTAAATGGACAACAGCCTCTTAACCTCCAGCTGCCCCTCTCCTCCACTCTTCTGCCAACAACAAGGAGCCACCTGTTAAAATGAGACTAAGTGAGAAGCCTTGAGTAGAAGTTAATAATTAAATTGTGAGAATTGACTTCTTTGTGGTTAGCTGAAGGCTTTTTGCAAATAGTCATTGTAAATAGTAAATACTTATACATTGTACATATTGGGCAGTTTGAAGCAGTTCAGCAGGACTGAGAGGCTCTTTTTGTTAAAATGCTTTACATGATCATCAGTGTCGGTTAGAGAACTTTCTTTTGTTTGCGTTTTACTTTTGTTAGAGAAGAATAGCGATCATTAGAAGTTGTTCTTGTTTTGGCATTGCTCACCACCAACGTGAATGAACTGGTGCTCAGCATCTTGGGTTGTTTCGCACTGCTGGTCTTTTCTTGGGAATGATAGGAGTGAGGAGTTGTACTTCATGGTATGTCTAGGGTACCCCTAGGCCGGGGATGTAATCTTTAAACTGACCTTATATTTTGCCTCGCCATTTTTCCACTCACCACTTTGTTGCTGAAGCGTTTTTTTCTGAACTAGGGCTGGAGCTTAGCTAACATTTTAAGGGTTACAGCCTAGACAAATTACAAGGGTGATCAAGAGAAAGACACTCAGAATTATTCATGCTCATATCCACACCTGCAGTCAATTAAGAATATTAGGTTAATTCGATTTAGCATAATATGGCCTTAAACTGCCCTGGCTTTTAACACACTATGACCCAAGCATTTTGGTCTTATTTGAATTAGTTTCGTTATTGTTTTAATTCTTCTACTGTCCTTTTACTGTTTTTTACTGTTATTATTGTATTACATTGTTGCTTTTTAATACCATTTTTATATTGTTAAGCACTTTGTGCAGCATCGGCTGTTTGAAATGTGCTATATAAATAAATTTGACCCTTGACCTTGACCTTAAACTGTGGTAGAAAACCAGAGCATTTAGAGATGTGTGTGTGTGTGTGTGTGTGGGGGGGGGGGGGGGCCTGAAAATTAACAGTGCATCACAAAATGATTTACCCAAATAAGATTTCCAAATGGTAGATGTCTAGTGATTGCTTTTCATGGGTATGCGGCTGCAAGAAGTTTTGCTATTATGATTATTATTAGTCCAAATTATATATCATATAGCATACTATAAAGGGTGGGAAAACCAGGACCTCTCTATTTCTCTCTCTCGCTTTCTCACTCTCTCTCTCTCTCTCCCTCTCTCTCTCTCACACACACACACACACACACACACACACACACACACACACATACACACAGAGAGAGAGAGAGAGACACTGAGGAAAAAACAGACCAAGTAGAGACAGTGAAAGGGTTTGTTACATCTTTGCAAAAAATTATCAGTGAAATCTTTTAAGCTGCCACACAAATTAATAAATCAGTGTGTACACTACAGAGCAGAGCTATCTGATGAAAAAGTTTTCACAATATGCTGTGAAAGAAGAAATAAAGCTTTTCAAAAATCCTCAAACAAGCACAACTTTGTGTATAGTAAAAAAAATAAATAAAATACAGTATCGCTCCCTCATTTGACAATATTCAGTTTATGCCTTTAACCGACATTTTAGAACATGCTAGCACAAATTCTTGGCTTCCCTTTATCTCTCCACAAACTCATGCTTACATCTGTAAAAACCACACAAACACACACTCATACACAAACATCCAGGCCTGCAGCTCGGTAGACTGCTAACAGGCTTTGCTGTCAGCTTTCCACCAGACGAAAGGATGTTTTTCAACACATAGCTACAACCTCACTGCATTTTTCATCCAGACCCCTAAGTGACCCTTCAGACTATAGCAGTGAGTCACAGTAGGGGAAAGCAGGGCCTACGCACTGACAATGTCCTACCTTTGCATACAGATAGAGGCTCTGTGCTCCTCTCCAATTTAACCTCTCTGCATCTTCATGCGTATTATTTGTCTAAAACACTGTTTGTTCTGCAGGCGTAGGAAATTGAGAACAGGAAATAGAAGCCTACACGTAACGAGAGACTCATGTTGATCACTATAAAGAGGACAACCTTCTGTGTCCCATCTCCATACTTCATAACAGTGTTTTTGCAGATTATGCAGTTATTATGCATGGAGTTAGGAATACTATTTTTACAGAGAGGGTGAAGGGGAAAGCAGGGAGAACATAGAGATGACTGCAAAACACAAAACTGCCTGTTGTTAAATCCCCTAAGCAGATGGCTGCCCCTCCCTGAGCCTGGTTCTGTTGGAGGTCTCTTACTGTTAAAAGGGAGTTCTTCCTTTCCACTGTCACTAGGTACTTGAACATAGGTTGTCTGTGGTCGATGGGGTTTTCTCTCCAGTTTCATGCAAACGTTCCTCCCAATGTAAAGTGCCTTGACACAGCTGTTGTGCACAGAATAAAACTAAATCAGAAATTAAATTAAAAGTGAAACAACCCATTTAAATATTCAGTCATTACTAAGTGAATTTTTATGAGATCTTTCTGAAGCTGTATTACACACTGTGATCAACTCTCCCCTTTTCTTTGTTGTCTGCTTTGTAGGCATGAGCATCACACACTCAGCACATTCAGATTTACTTTGCATCAAGTGCCTCTGCTTTGTACTGAACTAGCAGGTATTGTATGCTTTTAAGTGTTGAGCTTTGAGGATTACACAGTTTCTAATAAAGGGTGTTAATTTGAATTAATCATCACTGGTGACTTGGATAGTGATGGTTTTTTTTTTATGTATCTCCATCTTTTTTGCTCTTGAAATTTAAACCACATTGCTAGTAGGAAAAGCGTTACTCCTCAGCCTTCTGGTAGACACACTTATGATATCAATTTCAAAATCCTGCACTGTCTTGTTTTTGAGTCATTACATTCACAAGATTTTCAGAAACACTGACCTCTAACTTTGACCTCAAGGTTGAGGTCACTGAGATTCATGGTTCTCCAAGATTTTTAGTAGATTTTAGTAGATGCAGCTGTGGTATCAATTTAAAGGTCCTACGTTGCTTCATTCATCTATGCCGCCCACCCACCCGTCTGTCCATCCGGTTGGTGGTGTGACAACATTAACCCATCACCTGTGATAAAAAAGGCCAGGAATAAGAGTCAAAGCTTCCACATAAATCTGCTGGGGTTATCGATCTTCTAGTCAGCAGGGTTTTCACCTCCTACATATCTTAACATTGCATTTGATGTTTTATTTATCAAATAGTTCTGTGCTTTGGTTCATGTTTGGTTTTGTGATCACTGAGAAATTGCTTAGCGTTTTTAAACAAAATCACCTGTTTTGATGGTACCTGACAACTGAATGGCTGTTGACAGCTGTTATCAGGGCTTCTTCTGCCTACAGAGAGGCTGTCACCTCATATCAGCTCATTCAGTGAGGTCAGTTTGCCTTGCTGAATGGATGCAATAACGAGCGTTCTACTGTATTTCCAATTTAACATAGAAGCAGAAATCCACGTTCAAACGCTCAGGTTCAAAATCTGTATTTTAACTGGCATTACTGTGCAGCATTGCTTTCATTTTCACAAGATATTTGATTTGGTTTAGGCACCAAACCTACTTAGTTAGGAAAAATTTGATTTAGTCCCTCAAAGTACATAATTAGTGTTATAAAAAGAAATCACTGTTTGGGTAAAGGTCATGTTATAAACCTATATGTGGCAGGCATGGTTTGCAGCGCGGCAGCAGGGGAGGCCGACACACCAGAGTGCCATCAGCAATCACGCCTCACCTGCATAAAAAGAATGAACTGGGTCCTGAGGTTGTTGTTGTGTGGTGGCAGCTTTTCACTGTCACCAGCCGAGTGCTGCAAATGGCAACAACCAAATAAAGGTGCTGAAATGTATGAACTGTGTGGCTGGGTCCGTCATGCGTGCTACACTATATTTGCTAGCTTATGACAATATGCGACAATTCAACACTCGAGAGTTTATGTGCACTGCTTCATATGACCACTAGATGTCTACATGATCTTCGTTGCTCTCTTTGTACAGTGGATAATGGCATCCCATATAGCCTGCTAGAAGCTAAAAGAGTAAGCCTTTTGGTGAAAAAAATACAAACTGTAGAACTTCTGGCAATCATTGCATTCTTTCTCAAACAGAATTACAACCACACACAGTGATGCAGTATGTGCATGGAACACACACAGAAAGAAAAATGCACAATGGAAGAGACAGGCCACATTTGTCTATGATTTCCTCTGTCTCCTTGTCTTCGGGGCATTTGTGGTGTCATGTGGAGGGCTTTAATGCCAGTTCTTCAGTCTAGTCTATTGTGAGTGTTGTCTACTTCATCTCTGTCTGGTATGTCAGGACAGCTTTAGCATGTGTATTTCTTACACTCACAGGCTATTACTCTCTGCCTCTTTTTTTCCCTTTCTCTCTCTCTCTCATGTGTGTGTGTGTGTGTGTGTGTGTGTGTTTTATTATACCACAAAGACTTGGGCACTCAGAGTTCTAGATAGTTGTAGATATGAAGATAGTTGTTTGGGCCAATTTTTTGTCCCAGTCCAGCCCTGAATTGCATGTATACAATCGTCAGTCACATGTGATAAAAATGAGCCTAAATTCATTTACTTTGCCCCCAAATAAAATTTACATTATACTTGTACCTCTTACTTCTACGCTAAACACAACAGTACAGTACGGTACACACATGTCATTGTACCAAAGAGAACGCTGAACAAACAATACTGTAGCCTGTTGCTGCTGACAAGCTAAAAAAGTGTTGGGTGGATCAGTCGAGCCACTTTTTTCTAACCCATTTACAGAGACAGGGCAGTGCTTGCACACAGAATAAACAGCGAGCAGACTGTGAGAAGGTATTTGCTGAGTCTGATGAAATGTGTTGCTTATGATTTACTGTACTTCTTTTAATGGTAGCAGCAACTTTGGCTGCACAGTCTTATTATATCTCTGAACTTTTTAAACATTTTAAATTCTACTTAAAATTCAGACAAATCAATGCCAGCGTCTTTAATGAGAGTCTCTTCAATCTCGTCTCTTGTGGGTTTCGCCTACTTCATCTTCGTCTTGTGTGCCAGGACAGCTTGTGTATTTCCTATGCTCACAGGCTGACTATTAGTCTCTGCCTCTTTTTTTCATTTCCACTGTTCTTGTCTCTCTCTCCGTCTTGCTCTTACTTTTTGTTTTGTTGTGGGTTGACATTTTTATTGATATTGTTTCATATCTTTCTGAGCCCTGCCTAAAACCTGACTGCTCAACACTCCTTTACTTACCTGTTAAAAATCATGTCCTGGCTGCCTGAGTGGGGTCGGTATTCACACAGTGGGAGTATTTTTTTTGTGCTATCTGCTTTGTGATAGCATCACAGATGTTTGTAAATAATAAAGGTCATATTATCAGCTGTGGATATGTTTTTCTGGTGTTGGTGCAATATGTATTTGTGTTGGTGCAATATGTATTTTACTCTCACATTCTTGGCCTTCTGTACAATAAAAAACAAAATCATTTTCACTCAGAGTTGTAGTGCAAATGTGCAATAAAAGGAACTGTTTTATGATTTTTCTATCCATGCAATATGGAAATAATATTTAAAAGTTAGCTAGAAGTCAAAACATAGTTGAATGATTAGGAATTTAGCACAGTAATGAGTAACATTACTGCTACACAATAAATGTCATAGTGATGTGATGTGATAACATCAATGTTTTGAACCCAGTAGAGACAGTATAATATTGCACTTGAACAGCTGTTGACCAGGGTTGATTCCTGGACTTAAATAGCTTTTGTGCTTCTTAGAACAAGGTATAAATGATAAGGCATAAGTTTAAACATTACCATCAACTCCAAAGTATAATGTTTTAAATAACAATGCACTTAATTTAAAATGTTCCTATACTAATGAATCTGTCTTTAAACGGAAAAGAGTTCATTGTGATTGTATTTCAAAGAGCAACAAGCGTTACAGGCCTAATTCTTAACCCTTTAAAGTGTTTACCATTAAAAAATTGCCAGAAAATTCTAGCTTTTTGAAAATCGAGAGTTTACTGAACCATCAATTTGTTTAAACATTTTCTTTTATTCCGATATATGACTTTCAATTTACATTATATTTGCGACATCTGTTTCTTGTGATTGCTTAAAAATGTATTGTGCAATGCACATCACTCATGATGATGCAGAAGTCTCAAAAACTCACAACAACTCTGTATGTATCAAATATTATACAGTAGGCATTAAGGGGTTCGATCCTTAAAGATAATAAAAGGACTTTAAGCAGATCTACTTTACAACATGCCAGCATTTTTCATCTGAAGTGCCTCAAACAAAAATGTTCCTTATGGGAAATTCTAATGTGTAAGGAGAATTTGTGACCAGGTAGAGTTTGAGGCTCAATCTCACCACAGTGTCATGTTTTCAAGATTTAGGGTATAATGTGCACTAGAGCCAAACACTTTGCAGACACACAAACTTACAACAAAGATAGATGTTTCTTGTTATAACATACAGTACAGAGACAGAGAAAATTAAACAATCAATGAATAGCTATTATTAAGAGTGATGATGTACTGAGAGACATCTTCTCTGAACCACCATTAGTCTGTTTCACTACACAAAGGCAAAACACACCGAGACATTTGTTGATTTCTCTTTTCAAAAGGTGCTATTCATCTTTGACTATAAAGCCTAATTTGTTATCTATAGGCTAATTTTTCTCTTACTTTGGAAGCACCTAAAGATATTTGCAGGATAGTATACCAGAACACAAGTATGCTGCACATGCAGGCAATGTTAATTATCCCATGGCTAGACAGTACCTGGTCTTCCATATTAATAACCCATCCACATTTAGAAGTCTTTAGAATTCACCACATCCTTCTATCCATATGAAGAGGTGACAGACAAAGTGGATTTGACCAAATGGAAGCCTTTTTGAATCAAGCATGGGTGTGTGTTGTGGCTATATTACATTAAACCACTGGGAAATAGGACTTATTCAATTATTCATATTCATAAGGGCTGAGTGTTCTAAAAGAATAGCAAAAAGATTTATTGATGAACAAATACAAAACAATGAACACGCTCAGATCACAGTGTAAGCACACGATAGGAAACAGAAATACAAATGGCATACTCGTACCTTTGATGAATAACACAATTCCTCTGAAAATGAACAGGTTGCATTAATTATATAACCTGGCTTTCAAAATTCACATTCGTATATACGCAGCTAATCAACGTCGCTGACAGGCTATGACAGCGTCCTTATGTGCCGACACCGGTGTTTTAGCTAGTGTAGCTGTTGCTGTTCTGTGAGTCTATGGTGCAAGTGGTGTGATATGCCCATGTAGAAAGGACGGCACTGCGATGCTGGACTTGCCCTTACTCTGGGCTCCCTCTTTATTCTGGCAACTGGTACAAAGAAAACAGCACACAGTCGTCATCAACAGTGTGAAAAGCAACTGCAACACTCAGTTCACCAGCTTGGGAGTATTTTCCTTTTTTTTTTCCAAACATAACACTTAACAAATCACTAAGATATATTTATACAGCACAACATCAACAAAGTCTTTCTTTAAAGGTTCTAGCTGAAACCAAACCTGTGATCATATAGTGGCAGTATTATTTATTTATTTTTCTCCTTGTGGTAACTGAGAGATGAGAGACATTATGTCTCCTTTTTCCTAACTAACAACAACAATAACATATAAAAACAGCTTTTCTATAATAAAACAATCATCATTGTTCATCTTTTTTTTCCCCCTATACAACAGCATCAACTAAAACTTATACTTAACAGCGCCTACCTGGTACAATGAAAACAGCACACAGTCGTCATCAACAGTGTGAAAAGCAACTGCAACATTCAGTTCTGTTAACAATAATTAGAACAATTACAATCTCATAGAGAAACATTAGAGCTGAGTACAAGTCAAAAAGCACCCAACTAGCTAACGAGTATTAGCTTAGCATGCTAACTAAAAAAAAGCTACTGGTGAATAAAGCGACCCATGCATCAAAATGCCTGTAACTTTCAGGATACACGCTAGTACTGCTTACAATCAAAATACATGTTGGCAATTACCACTGTAAGAATGTTTTCATTAATACACATACAAAATTGACAACAGCATCACTCACAAGCACCTACCACCAGCTTGGGAGTATTTTCCTTTGCTGAGGCATGGGCTGTGCAGCAATTTGGAACCTTAACAGTTGCAGTTGCGGTATTTGTCCACCAGGTGGCTCCGACTATTCACAAAGCGCATCAATTTGAGGAAATTCATTAAGCTATCTTCTAACTCTGTTACACTAGCAAAGCGGCGTGGCTGATATGGAGTGAAGCCACGTTAAATGACAACGTGTACAACCATTGGAGATGTGAGCAAGACAGATGGAACAATTGACAGAAAAAGTGTGGACCTTATACCAGTTTTTAAATTGTGTTGATAGGCCACGTAAAACCAGAGTTATGATAAAAATATATGCAATGTTTGTTTTTTTCCTGAATACTATCGTTGTTTATATTTACTGCAGGAAGAAACGGTAAAAACGGCGTTTTAGAAGTAAAGCGCTCAAAAGCACTCTCCGCCTGTGAGCAAAACCAAAACCCCACCCTTTCCTATTGGTGGAAAAATGTACCATGTCGACCAATCAAAAATTATATGGTAACATGGCATTTAGTTATTTAGGAAGGGAGGGAGTTTTAAGAGTGACAGCGGTGGTTTGAGATGTGAGAGATTTGCGTCGTTTAGCGTGTTTGGAGTCTAAAGTTAGTGTGTTGTGTTGTGTAGTTAATGTGTAGTGTAGTCAATAGTTTTGTTATGTGTGTCAGAACAATGAGGCGACTGCTGAATGTTACAGGTGTTACAGGAGTGATACATCTTCTGTTGTCAGGCCTGCAGGAATCAGGCTCCTTTATCTCATAGTGGACAGAAATTATTTTTTGGAGTGACACAAATAATTTGTGTAGCATCAGATTTGTATTCTGGAAATACTTTGAAATGTTTATTTATTTATTTTTTTTTTTAAACGCCTTGGTTGCATTAAATAGCCGCAAAAAACTTTGTTGTTTGCAAAACTCAGTTACTTTTTTTTAGAAGTAACTATATAATTAATTGCCCAACATTGGTCATTATATACTGTATTTTGCAGACAGAGAGTTACAGGACTCTCTCCCAGACCACAGACTCAGACTCATAATACAAGTCAGAGCTTTATTAAAAAAAAAAAAAAAAAAAAAAAAGAAGAAGAAGAAGAAAGAAAGAAATTTTTGTTTTCAAAATTGGAGTTCAAGTTATTTTCCCTTCCAATAGTGTTAACATACTACACAGGTCATAAACAAGATTTTTTTTTTACATTTTCATGGTAAGTGGGCTAAAGCAGTTATTTAAAAGTAGTCCAACATAAATGTAAATGCTGTAATTTGATTATTTTAATAAACCATGTTCAATGCTGGCGTGACCACAGTGCACACGTCTAATGTTGCTGACAGTGGTCCAAGGGACCGCTCAGGGAGTTTGTGTGTTTGCTCAGACACATGAAAAATTAGAGGGAACATTGTAGTGATGGGATTTCCGGCTCTTTTTAGAGATCCGGCTCTTTCGGTTCGGCTCACTAAAAAGAGCCGGCTCTTTCGGCTCCGAACCGGCTCTTCAGGTTGTTTTGTTGCTTTAATTAATTTATTATTAACAATAATATAAAATTATGCACAAAAGGAATTACTAACGTAAAAACAAGTGGTTTTATTTATATATGTTTATATATAAATATATGCGGTGGCCCCTAGAGACAAAACACGTACAAACTCCAAAACACATTTCTAGCATGAACTGAACTTCCAAAGCAGAGCTACTAGAGCACTTAAATTACACAATTGAAAGCATGTGTGTATTGTTTGTGTATTTATACACAGGCACTCATATATATATTCAAATAATTTAAAAAAAAGTTCATTTACCTGTTATTACCACACACCAAATCCGGTCGTTGGTACTTGCTGGCTTGTGTAGCCACAAGATAACAAAGGCTCAACACTGCGCCCAGCATCCTGGAGCACTTCTGTTGTCTTTTGTACGTGTTTTGAGTTTTTATGTGCTTCTGAGTTTTTATATGCTTCTGAGTTTTTACGTGCTTCGGAGTTTGTACGTGTTTTCACATGTTTTGGAGTTTTTACGTGTTTTGGAGTTTGTACGTGTTTTTACGTGTTTTGGAGTTTGTACATGCTTCAGAGTTCGTACGTGATTTGAAGTTTGTATGTGCTTTGTCTCTAGGGGCCACCGTAAATATACTTTTATTTATTCACTCCACATAAAATGTAATAAATAAATCATATAATACAAAAATCAACTATTCACATTTCAAGTTTTAACTATTTAAATTTTCAGCTTTTTCCTTTCACAAATTTAAAGTGAAAAGAACACAAAACACTGCAAACCACAACACAATTAAATATAAATTATAATATGAAAACTAAAAGAACATGCATATTCTCTGTCATATGGACCTGCATGAATAAACTTTCTCAATCCTTTATCATCTGCAACCGAAAATAGTTGTGGATGATTACTATACCTTTCTAATGTTGTTGTCCCTGCCTCTCTTTCTCTCTCTCTGGCTCTGTTCCTGTGCTACTGAGTGTAACTACCGCCCCTCCCCCCTCTGCCCAGCGTAAAGCACAAGGCCCGCGTGCAGAGTGAAGCGGGAAAAAAGTGCGAGAGAGAGGCTGAGAGAAAGAAAAAAAAAAAAAACCCACGTGACGGCTCGCGATAAGGAGCCGGCTCGCGTCGTTCACGTCAAAGAACCGGCTCTAAGAGCCATTTCGTTCGCGAACGACCCATCACTAGAACATTGCCCTGAACCCCCAGTGATGGTAATGATCCACGCTTTTTTCACACTTTAGCTCAAGTAATGGTAGGTCAGCAACTACCTCCAAAGAGGACAACACCAACTAAGAGTTTGCTATCTGGGACTCTCCAAATTTTGTGTTTTTAGAACTAACAAAGCTTCATGGGTGAGAAGTGAAACATCTTCTCAAACTTAAAGAAGTCTTTTTTTCAAAGTCTTACAACTAAAATGACCCATATGATTGAGAACCTACACAGACACATTGTCCTAGAACCAAGCATCATACTGGACTACTGGCCAAAATGGTTACCTGCACACTGACTGATAGTATTTTCAGGAAAACAACCAAAGTTCTTTTTTTGTCAATCTTTTAAGAACTTTGGTTCTTAAAAGATTGACAAAAGATAGATAGCATTTCACTTCTCCCTTCCACTGGAAAACCTATAAGATCTTCATTTATCTTTTTCTCTAGCTTAAATATTTTTCTGTGTATATCTAACTTCTGTGTATTATTTTCTGCATGCCATACAACATAATACAAAGTATCTCTTGATTTACCATATCAACTATCAATTATCACTTATGATTTGACTCAATAGCATTTTCTGAGACTCACCAAGTATTGAAGACCCACACCCCCTTCTGACCTGGCAAATGCTGAGTGGCTAGGGTCCTCTGATGATCTGCCAGGCCGCTAAGTGAGTTAAACGAAATCTAAAAATTTGCATTTGTTTAAAAAGAAGAAAGTCACTAAAATTCACAAATCACTAAATTGGCTGCATATAATCAAAACCACGCAAAAACAAACTAACTAACTAACTAACAACAACAAAAACAATTGACACACTTAATTCAACCACATACACATGGTGACGATGACAGATTACAAAAGTCATGTAAAAGATGAATAGTCAGTGGGACATTGGACACTTTATTACAACAGTTCCGCAGTTTGCTGCTGCAGAACGTATGCATCTATCATGGATGAACTGGTTTTCCTTCTTTTTAATTATCAAAATGTGCAGCTGTGTGGAAAATAATCCAAGGTGCATGGTGCCATATTTTAAATCCCACAGCAGAAACATTTTGGGGGGTAAAAATATGTATCACTGCCATTAACCTTCAGGGCAAGATTAGCACTGTTCACAACATTCAGGTCACATCTCTTTCGTATGAATATTGTACGCAAATGTTGTATAACTGTAACTTTTAGGACACATACAGGTATAGTATAAGCATACCCCAATGAGTTCCTTTTAACTTTAAAAGGCATCAAAAAAATCATATGTAAACGCTAAGACTATATGTCTTTTTATATCTTGTTTCAGTAAAACCTCCTTTTAGAAGATTTGGTTTTCCAGGACCTTAAACATTAAGTGTTTTATTTTGGAAACTAAAAATTCAGCGTCCTCAAGTAGCCTGTTCTAAGCATTAGACATGAGGCAAACAACCTCCCAATCTTCATTTATTCTTTAAATGAAAGTATAAAAAGCAGGGAAAACTTAAGAATAACACAGTGAAACATGTCATACATGGACTAACTGTAACTGCAAAATCCCATTCAAAATCAAAGTGAATCACAGATGTGTCATATTAAATATGCTAGCTTCCCAGCACAAACTGTGAACACCCCAACTCTATCATGCCATTTTCCTCTTCTTATCTTTTTGTAAATTATTTAGTGAAGTGAAAGCTAAGATGTGCATATGGTACATGCCTCGCTCATGTCCCTTTGGCTCTCCTTTACTGAAAGCATCATTCCTGTGAGCAAAGAAGTAATTACAAATAGTACAGTGGCTCAGCTGGCTAGGCACTATAACGCAGAGTCATAAATACACAGTCCATTTAGTCATTTAAGCAAAGGTATTACACATAGAACACAAAGTAACATTGTAAATCAGTCTTTGGCACAATATCGGGATTATTTCGTTATTTATTTTTGTGTTTATGCGAACAATATGCCTGATTTGCGACTTTCTGCACTTCTATTGGTTGTGCGAACAAACGTCACGTCACTCCGAGGTCAAAGTTCAACCCGGCAGCGCTCCTCAGCCAGCACTTTTATATATAGGAGAAAGATGATGTCATTCTGACATTATAAACAGTTTGCTCATTTCTTCCGACACTGTACCACTAACGTATACACAGTTACATGCACTACATTAGTTTGTGTTAGCTAACATGTTGTGAGGGGATCGTCAGTCGGCCACCGTCAGAACAACAACCGGGGCTGTGTCGGTGGCTGTGTATGAACGCCACCCATTTTTCTGAGTGAAATATCCGCATAAACATTCATTACAGCTTCTCTCCTCCGCTGTACTAAGTGTAACTTACTTGTACACATCAAATATATCAGTGATATTGGCAGGCGGCTAGCATCTGTAACACAGCTCCGCTTAACTGCCTTGAAAAACTCTGAAATAGTAGAACAATAAAATAAAATGCAACGAACCCATCTGGGATGATCCTGCGATCAACAACAGTTAAAACGTCAATTCACCTAGTATACTGTAACATCGTGAAACACGTTCATTCCTATATAACATTATAAGCTAACAAGCATGCTAACAGCTAACCGTAACTGTACCGTAACTGTTTTCCTGTAAAAATAGGAGACACCAAACTATTTCTCTTTTTTGTTACTCACCTTCTGCTCTTCCATTAATAAAATAGCATCTTCGGGGACCCCTCGGCCACGCAAAAAGTCACTTATATCCACCATATTTAGTGAATTAGTTCTCCACCTGCCAAACTGGACACATCGCTGTCACCGAAGCTGGAAGCCTGCAGGTGCCCACCTCAAAATTCTGAGATTAAAGTCAGAATTCTGACTTTAATCTCAGAATTCTGAGAAAAAAGTCAGAATTCTGAGAATAAAGTCAGAATTCTGAGAATAAAGTCAGAATTCTGAGATTAAAGTCAGAATTCTGAGAAAAAAGTCAGAATTCTGAGATTAAAGTCAGAATTCTTTTTTTTTTTTTCTAGTGGCCCTAATCCTCTTCCGTACATTACTGACATTTGTACCATATCTTTTTTTTCTTTTAATTGATTTTGTTGACAATATGCCTCCAATTACATGTCTCAGGTCTTACAGTGATAATTTTTGTCGGTATTAAAAGATTATGTATATATTAAAAAAAAATTATTTATTAAGAGATCTATTTTGTTCTCCGTGACATAGCATAAATGTACCAAGCTGTGACGCCAAAACCAAGATGCATTCTATACCATTTGTTGAATCAATAAATGAAACAGAAAATGACAAAATCCTCACTTAAGAAACTGAAATTTCCAGTGGTTTGCACCTTTGCTTGTTAAGTGCCATTGTGGAAAAAAACGTCCAAATTAATGACAAGCTTTATTTTAACAGACTGATAAATTTAGTGCAAAAGCTCAAACGTTAAAATAGAGTATTAAGAGTATTAAAAAATGGTTTTCTGATTACAAAGGTAAAAAAAAAAAAAAGCCACAAGTGGAAAGTATGAAGTAAAAACTAAGAACACTGAGCTGTTTGCTAAAAAGTGAGATTAATGCATTAGCTGAGTCATAAAAGTGGCCCTCTTATCCTGGATAAATTGATCATTTACACCGAACACATAACCTGGTCAGGAGCTGGTTATGTTCACAATTTCAATTAAAAATTCACAGATAATAGCACATTTTCACCGATTTTGTTATTTGAAACATGTTTTAAGAGCAAAATAGATTCTCAGCTGGGAAGCAGAGGTGTGGACTCGAGTCAGACTCGAGTCATTAATTTTATGACTTTAGACTTGACTTGAAAAAATGTTCTAAGACTTGTGACTTGACTTGGACTTTTACACCAATGACCTGGGACTTGAATTGGACTTGAACTGGTTTACTTGAAAAGACTTGATATTTCACCCCAAATATAAAATTTAACACGCATATTATATAGAAAGTGTGCACCATTAATTCAATTCATTCATTCATTTATTCAAACCACACTCCGTACGTATGTGTGCGTGAGCTGTAGCACAGACAATCAAATTAACCAGATTTTAAAAAAAAAAAAAAGGCTGCAAGGAGATATGTTTTTTCAGGTACATAAACTATGAAGTAGTCAACAAAAACCGAAATGCAATATGCAAAACATGCAAGAAGAGAATCACAGACAGAGATGGAACAACTTCCAACTTTCTCCGACGGTTGAAGTTGCATAAAGAATGGTAGGTGGTGCTTCTCTTTTGCTACGATGAGATAGCTGACTTCATCTAACTAGCAAATGTTGTCCATGCTCCGTTGGTGATACAGTTTTTTTTTTAATGTGTATGATATTTTTGTCATGCGATTTTAAAGCTGGTCCTACAAGCGCATCCAAGAACAACATCAACATTTTGCACTCCATACTGTACAGTAATGCCACTGTTTTGCACATGTCTCAACTCTGTATATTTTTATATATTTTATTTATTGTTTACTCTATTTAATCTGTAAAATATGTGTATATATACACACACACGTAGAAAAACATTTAGTATACACATCCAGAAAATTTTTTTGCATATACTATTATATATTGTACATATATTTATTAGTTTCAGATTTAGCCATTCGTATATTTTGCCTGTTTATGTTATTGTATTTTGCACAACTCTGTTGCTTGTGAAGCTCGCACACAAGAATTTCACTCACATGTACTGTACCAATGTACCTGCACATGTGATGTGACAATAAAAGTGATTTGATTTGATTTGATTTGAAGAATAACATGCAGCTTATCTCAGAACTGTCGGTGAAAATTATTCTCGGAACTAAGTTTAATTGAGCTGCATTTTATAGAGGTGCAATTTCACAATTTGTGTATATTTTCTAAGTTCACTATTTTGTCATGTGTTGAGAAACACAGATTTAAAAATTACATAGTCTAATATTTACATTTAGCATAACTGCAACATTCTTTTTTTCTTTCTTTTTTTTTTAAAGACTGAAAAGGACTTGGAATTCAAAGTTTCAGACTTGTGACTTTACTCGGACTTTTACACCAGTGACTTGAGACTCCACTCTGACTTGCCTGACATTACTTGAGACTTGACTTGTGACTTGAGGATAAAGACTTGAGACTTACAGTACTTGAGACTTGCATGTTTTATAGGTGTATGTTGTTAAGGTGTAACTCATCAGCATCCAAATGAAACCAAGATAGAACATTATAGCTGCACAAACTGTTACATTGTTTCTGGAATGAGCATATATTTGTTTGGTGGTGCAGAAAATGTATAATTTTATTATATTTCTTTACGCCTAGCTTAGTCTCTTTTCCACTGCTGGAGTTGCAGCTACTAGACCACAGAAAACCCACTAATATACATTTAATCAATATCTTATTTTTTTATCTAAATGCAAACTGAAGCAATTTTACGTCTCCATTATTAGGTTGTGGAACAGTTACCTTTAATGTTTAAATGCATTTAAACTTTCAGGCCTCTAATGTGCAGCTATCATATTAGAAACAAACAGCACCACCAAAAGCAAACTCAGCCTCTAACTCTCGCCCTAACAGCATATTTAACATGTATGGACTACTGACAGGGATCTCTGGGGACATCAAGAATAATTTACTGTGAGAATCAATGATAGGAGCAAAATAGTAATACCAAAAAATATTACTTCTCATGTTAGTATTAGTGACACATACTCCTCAAGAATTGCACTTTATAATCAGAGTATAGCATCAAGTCAATAAAACTTCTGGGATATTGATCTAGTCACTTAAATAGAGAGTGTTGTTAATCAATTTCAGCTTCTTTGGTGCTAATTACATTAACAACGGGTGCACTACAATAAGACAACCCCCCAAAACAGGAATGGGGAGGTAGGTGGAGGCCACTGACATTTTTCCCTCCTTATATTTTCTGACTATTTTATCACTAGTTTTTTCATTGGTTAGGATCTGTGTCCCTGCTGGTAGCATGAGGTGATACCTGCACCCTACAAAGGTCACACAGGTATACAACTCCTCCAGGATGGCACATGGATGGGGTACGATCTGAGATCCTCGTGTCGGTGTTGTTCCCACATCATCATAATAAATGTTGTTCCAGGTTCAACCTTGCAAGTGACCAATCACATTGTTGTGACGTCATACTTTTGCGACTTCGGAAAAAAAATGCCTTAAAAAAATCTACTTAACTTGCAAGAAACCGCATCTGTCCGCCAATCCAGCAATTTGAATTCTTTGCATTTCAGGATACTGTTCTTTAATAAACGGTAAGCAATATACATATTGTCCTTGCAACATTGGAATTTCATAAATGAATGAATCGCTTGGCTTGCAAAAGTATGACGTCACAACAATGTGATTGGTCACTTGCAAGGTTGAACCTGGAACAACATTTATTATGATGATGTGGGAACAACACCGACACAAGGATATCAGATCATCCCATGGGTGGGTGCCATTATCAAAAGGTTTGCGGTTTTCCAGCACACTCTAAAGAGCAGCGAGTAGATTCCAGGACTCAGGCAATTACTTTAGTAGAGCTAGACGAGGCTTATAGAAGGTCCTTAACCAATAAGCAGGACTGTTATCTGCTGTTTTGTGATGACCCCTGCCAAAGCTACAAAATGGACTCCAGCAGGCCACTGCCGTGAATGTCTCATCCCAAACAATCAATTTGGTCAGTTTCCTGTAGTGGGCCCAGTGCTTACTGCCTGGCACTGCAGAGCCTGGATAGCAGAATTGGCAGGTCCATCACTGATGCCCTATGCTTTTCACAGATGAGAGCAGGTTAAGCCTGAGCATATGTTGTGTGGACTTTACCTCACAGCATAAAATACCTGGCGGTGACTGTTTTTATTTGATGCTATATAAATAAAGCTGAATATGTAACAGGTGTTAAAGTGCCTGGAGAAGCTGTGGAGAACATTATGCTGCCTTTAACATCGTTCAGCATCACTGGTTTGGTGGTTGGTCATTGATGTTGTGGGGAGGTATATCCATGAAGGTATGCACAAACATCTACAGGCTAGATAGGGGCACCCTAAGTGCCATTAAGTATCGGGATGAAATCCTTGGACCTCAAGACACCATCTGTAGTGTCATTAGGAGCACATAAGGGGCCATACAAACTACTGAGTACCACATTAAGTTGCTGCAGTGAGATTTTGGTCAAATAGACTGCGGTGTAATGTTTTCATTTTGATTTTCAGGATGTCGTTGAATTCAGTCCTTTGTAGGTTGCTTATTTTAATTTCCATCCAACGATGTGGCATCATTTCATTCCTAATATAATTAACCAGTCCAAATATTAAACATAGCCAGCATGATTTTTTTCTAGTGAGATGTGATGTGTTTTTCTTCTTTTGTTTGAGCCGTATTTTTAATGAATCTGAAAAAAATATTAATATAACATGTCATATTATAGCATTTTATATAATAATAATAATAGTAACTCAATATTATTATTGCATGAAGTTACAATTATAGTTTAGTTTTCAGTAATTGTGTTCAGTGTTTGTATTTACAGTGGCTTGCAAAAGTATTCGGCCCCCTAGAACTTTTCCACATTTTGTCACATTAAAGCCACAAACATGAATCAATTTTATTGGAATTCCACATGAAAGACCAATACAAAGTGATGTACACGTGAGAAGTGGAACGAAAATCATACATGATTCCAAACATTTTTTACAAATAAATAACTAGAATAGAATAGAATAGAATAGAATAGAATTCAACTTGTCACAGGTACAGGGCAACGAAATGCAACTAAAAAGTGGGGTGTGCGTAATTATTCAGCCCCCTGAGTAAATACTTTGTAGAAACAACTTTTGCTGCAATTACAGCTGCCAGTCTTTTAGGGTATGTCTCTACCAGCTTTGCACATCTAGAGACTGAAATTCTTGCCCATTCTTCTTTGCAAAACAGCTCCAGCTCAGTCAGATTAGATGGACAGCGTTTGTGAACAGCAGTTTTCAGATCTTGCCACAGATTCTCGATTGGATTTAGATCTGGACTTTGACTGGGCCATTCTAACACATGGATATGTTTTGTTTTAAACCATTCCATTGTTGCCCTGGCTTTATGTTTAGGGTCGTTGTCCTGCTGGAAGGTGAACCTCCGCCCCAGTCTCAAGTCTTTTGCAGACTCCAAGAGGTTTTCTTCCAAGGTTGCCCTGTATTTGGCTCCATCCATCTTCCCATCAACTCTGACCAGCTTCCCTGTCCCTGCTGAAGAGAAGCACCCCCAGAGCATGATGCTGCCACCACCATATTTGACAGTGGGGATGGTGTGTTCAGAGTGATGTGCAGTGTTAGTTTTCTGCCACACATAGCGTTTTGCATTTTGGCCAAAAAGTTCCATTTTGGTCTCATCTGACCAGAGCACCTTCTTCCACATGTTTGCTGTGTCCCCCACATGGCTTGTGGCAAACTGCAAACAGGACTTCTTATGGTTTTCTGTTAACAATGGCTTTCTTCTTGCCACTCTTCCATAAAGGCCAACTTTGTGCAGTGCACGACTAATAGTTGTCCTGTGGACAGATTCCCCAACCTGAGCTGTAGATCTCTGCAGCTCGTCCAGAGTCACCATGAGCCTCTTGGCTGCATTTCTGATCAGCGCTCTCCTTGTTCGGCCTGTGAGTTTAGGTGGACGGCCTTGTCTTGGTAGGTTTACAGTTGTGCCATACTCCTTCCATTTCTGAATGATCGCTTGAACAGTGCTCCGTGGGATGTTCAAGGCTTGGGAAATCTTTTTGTAGCCTAAGCCTGCTTTAAATTTCTCAATAACTTTATCCCTGACCTGTCTGGTGTGTTCTTTGGACTTCATGGTGTTGTTGCTCCCAATATTCTCTTAGACAACCTCTGAGGCCGTCACAGAGCAGCTGTATTTGTACTGACATTAAATTACACACAGGTGCACTCTATTTAGTCATTAGCACTCATCAGGCAATGTGTATGGGCAACTGACTGCACTCAGACCAAAGGGGGCTGAATAATTACGCACACCCCACTTTGCAGTTATTTATTTATAAAAAATGTTTGGAATCATGTATGATTTTTGTTCCACTTCTCACGTGTACACCACTTTGTGTTGGTCTTTCACGTGGAATTCCAATAAAATTGATTTATGTTTGTGGCTGTAATGTGACAAAATGTGGGAAAGTTCAAGGGGGCCGAATACTTTTGCAAGCCACTGTATATGATGAAACCATTTGGGGTAATTTAGCCCCAAAACAAAATAACTGCCCTGGGTCTGCCCCGGGGCCTCCGTCACATTTCCAAAACACCTGACCTTGGAGGTACCCAGGAGGTCATAGGCTGGCACCACCCCAGCCAGCTCATATCGAGTGAAGGCATAGGGACTTTAGTCCCAAATGTCTAAACTCCTCATCCTAAGGCCAAGACCAGGCACCCTTCAGAGAGAGCTCATTTCTGCTGTTTGCATTGGCAATATTGTTCCTTTGGTCCCTTGCCACAGCTTGTGACCATAAATGGGAGACAGCATCTGTAGATTCAGCGTCCACACCAGCCTGTTCATCGATCATTTGCTGCACTTCCCCTTCACTTTTGAACAAAACTCCAAGAGCAGCAACTCATTGCTGATCTGGAGTGGGCACGCTACCTTTGTTAAACTGAGAACCATGGCCTCAGACTTGGAGCTGCTAAATTGCATCCCAGCTACTTCACCCTCAACTTCAAATCACCCAAGTGCGACTCAGAGGTCATGGCTTGATGAAATCAACAGAACCACATCATCTGCAAAAAGAAAACTGTGATAAAAATTGGTCTGCTCTGTCTGCCCAGTCTGATTTACCGCAACATGAACCAAGCTCTTCCTGTGGTTGTACAGAGACCAGAAACAACCAAAAACAGCTAAAGCTAATCAGACACAAGAGGCAGTTTGTAGCACACAATTTACCTCATGCTGTGCTAGCATGTGACAGCAGGAGGAAACTGTTGATACTTTCCTGTTGTGATTCAGCAGCAACGGTAACACCTTTTCCCAGCAGATCTTCCAGCAGAGAGTTGAACAGTCACATTAGCAGGTGATGTTTTCCTCACTCCTGGGAGGGTCATCACTGCTCAGGTTGTGGCTTGTAATGTAGCAGAGAGAGATAATACCATACAGCTTATGACAAAATTTGATCCGAAGTGATTGATGGCCCTAATCACGACCTTTTGACCTCCCGCCCCTCCCCCCCCGGAAGCGTGTAATGAGCGTGACGAATCGCATCCGGAGAAGGGGGGTGGGAAACCCCCCGCGTGACGAATCGTATCCTGAGAAAGGGGGGTGAACCCCGGAAGCGCGCCATCTGTTGCTAACCGTGTCGAATCGCATCCTGAGAAAGGAGGGGTGAACCCCCGGAAGAGCGCCATCTGTTGTTGGGAAAAAAAAAGTTTTTAGTGGGAGGGACTGCAGCGAGGGAGGAGAATAAAAACCAGAGAGGAGGAGTCCGTCACAATTTCTAAGTCACACAGACACAAGATGGATTCTTTCCTTCTGCAGCCCTCCAGCGGTCCTGTTTACTTGGACGGTGAAGAAATCTGCTCTCCCGCAGAACCCTCGAGCATGGGCGGCAGCAGCAGCGAGTGGGCCTCGTCGATTATCAGCGATACGCCGGTCTCTGTCTACAGTACCAGACCCGAAGCAACCGCCACTCCGCGGAAAGAAGGAAGAAGTAAGAGCGTCTTCATGTTCCGCAGCCAAATTCCAGCACCGAGAAACTTGCGAGGAGAATGGACTCTGCCTGCTGAGGGTTGTGGAAAGTGGGGCTACATATTCAAATATGAATCAGGGGAGCTCTGGTTTTATCAGTTGAACGAAGGAGAAAGCTTGACGGAATCGAGCAGCATTGTGAAGCTGACTCCCAATGACTGGGCCGTGCTGAAGCTGCTGGTTGCGATGGCTATCGGAGAGGCAAATGAGGATTTTCCCATTCCTGAAGAGGAAGATGTTGCCGCTAAAAGACCCCGGAGAGAGGTAGATTCTCCTCCCCCTCCTCCTCCTTCTGGCTTCGGTGATGAAGAAGAGCATGATGCTGCTGATGATGAGAATGATGAAAAAGATCCTCCTTCCCCTCCTTCTGTCTCCTCTGATGAAAAAGAGGATACTGACCCTGCTGTTGAGAATGATGAGGATAAAGAAAAGACCCCCTCTGTAGAGGATGTTTCCTCCCCTGATGAATCAGCTGTTGAATCAGCTGATGATGATGATGATGATGATCATCCTCTCTACACAGTTACAGAAGAAGAAGAAGAAGAAGAAGATGAGCCCCCAGCTCCAGAAATAAAAGAGGAGAAAGCAGCTCCTGAGAATAAAGAAAACATTCCCCCAGCTCCAGAAATAAAAGAGGAGAAAGCAGCCGCTGAGAATAAAGAAAACATTCCCCCGGCTCCAGAAATAAAAGAGGAGAAAGCAGCCGCTGAGAATAAAGAAAACATTCCCCCGGCTCCAGAAAAAGCTACGGAAGAAGAAATAGAAGCTATTCCCCCTCCCCCGCCGCGGAACGGAGGCATACGCTTCAATGATGAGCAACTGATCAAGACTAAAACAATCTTGTCAACCGTCTGGTCTTCAGGAACCACAGCCACGGGGAGATGGAGAATGAGAGCCAGCCTGCGTTCGACGGATGAATCTGATGCGCCTGACATTTTTGTCATGGAGAAATTCAACCCCGACTGCGGATTATTTCGCAGCATGATGGTTATACCAGCCAAAGAGTGGGTCGTAAGAATGCTGCAAGTGAGGAAGGATATTACAATTCTTTTTCAAACTTGCCGCTGCTGGAGGGATGCTGTAGGAGTAAGGAAATGTCTCAGCTTCTGAAAATCCCCGCCCCTCCCGGACCACGCCCCCCTTCCTTCTGTTTTAAAAGTCCGATCAAAAAGCCTTTTTTAGCTCAGAGAGAGAGATGGACTCTGCACCCCTGCTTCGCGATGAGGAGACCAGCTCCACCGATTGTTTTTCTGACGAGGGCGAGCTGGTACCCAACACTCCCGGTTACTACGGGCCTCTGAAGCGCCAGAGGCGGCAGCGGCAGCAGCATACCGACGAGATGGACGGCTGGGCGTCTTCTTTATTCATCGACACTGTGAAAACGGCTGTGTATCATCTGGTCAACTTGGTGATAAACAAGCACCGCACCGACGAATGTAATGGCTGTAAGATAGACCATCCCAGCCAGAGACAACACGAGTGCCTGCAAATTCTGGAGGATGATTTTTATTCCGACAACTATTATAACATCAGAAAGAAACTGCTCACTCCTCGCTTTGTCCCTTCCATTCAACGTCTGCTGATTGCCCGCAACATCAAGACTGAGGACGTTAAAGTTGGGATGGTTGCGGAGACTCTGCTTCATGAGCTGAAATCGGTGAGGAAAGTCTTTGACGCCATCACAGACGCTTATGACAATTTGGTGGGGCAAGACGTGGTCAAAATCGGGGAACTCCGTTTGGTTACGGAGTTTTACAAAGGTTGCTGATTCTTATCCTGCATGCTTCCTATATTTAACCTTGTTTTTTAAATCATGTATTCTGTTTCTTTTTAAAAAAAAAAACAAAAAAACAAAATCCTACCTCATTTTTAATCATGTATTCTGTTTTTTAAAATCCTACCTCATTTTTTAATCGTGTATGCTTTAAAAAAAAGTATCCTGTTTGTTTGTAACCTTTTAACATGTTTACCTCATGTTTTTAAAAAAAAGAAAAAAAGAGTTTTTGTAACCGTTTGACTCTATAACTGTGTTTTATCTCAGGGTTTTGAATAAAAGTGTATTCTGTTTCTTTTTAAAAAACAAAAAACTACCTCGTTTTTTAATTCTGCTTTATTTTAATCATGTATTCTGTTTCTTTTAAAAAAAAAAAAAAAACTACCTCGTTTTTTAATCATGTATTCTGTTTTTTAAAATCCTACCTCATTTTTTAATCGTGTATGCTTTAAAAAAAAAAGTATCCTGTTTGTTTGTAACCTTTTAACATGTTTACCTCATGTTTTTAAAAAAAGAAAGAGTTTTTGTATTCTATAACTGTGTTTTATCTCAGGGTTTTGAATAAAAGTGTATTCCTGTTTTTTTTTGTAACTTACTTGTATTCCTGTTTGTATTCTATAAGTGTGTTTTATCTCAGGGTTTTTGAATAAAAATGTATTCCTGTTTTTTGCATGTTAAACCCTCTGGTTTTGAATAAAAAATATTTAAAAAGCATTCATCTCTGGTTTTTGAATAATGTATTCCTGTTTTCTGCACATTAAGCCCTCTGGTTTCGAAAAAAAAATAATAATAAAAAACATTCATCTCTGGTTTTTGAATAAAATAATAAAAGCCGACTCCTGCGACGTTATAACGCAGCCGAGCTTTTTATCAGAAGACGAGATGGCCGAGAAAAGTGAGATGAAAAAAGTGTATTACGACCCGCATCACCCAGGTAGTTTCAGAGGAGTAAATAGACTCCGACGTGCTTTAGAAGATGAAACTGGTAAAAAAGTTGATATCCGCAAGGTGCAGAATTTTTTATCCGAGCAGGACGCCTATACTCTGCACAAGCCGGCGCGAGTAAGATTTAAGAGAAATAGAGTGTTTGTGACCAAACCCCTGAAGCAGCTTCAGGCCGACCTGTGCGACATGAGACAGCTGTCTGAATACAACGACGGATTCAATTATTTATTAACCGTCATAGACGTATTTTCAAAAAAGGCTTACGCCCGCCCCCTGAAAAAGAAGACGGGTTCGGAAGTGACTGAAGCTTTCGAATCTGTGTTGAGAGAGAGTGAAATACCGGAAAATTTACAGACCGATGCGGGAAAAGAGTTTTTCAACAAGAGTTTTCAAGCTCTGATGAAAAATCACAGCATCTCCCATTTTGCTACCGCCAGCGACCTAAAGGCCTCGGTGGTGGAGAGATTTAACCGCACCCTGAAAACGAGGATGTGGAGATATTTCACCGCGCACAATACCAGACGCTATCTGGAGGTGTTGCCCGACCTGTTAGAAGGATATAACCGCAGTTATCACAGCAGCATTAAAATGGCACCTGCCGAGGTGCGCCCCGAGAACGCGGATCAGGTGTTTCGCAACTTGTATGGAAAGACACCCGCCCGTCCTAAAATAAAGTTGAAATTTAAGAGGGCTGATCTGGTGAGGATATCCAAATTGAGAGGAGTATTTGATAAAAAATACGAACAGAGTTTCACGGACGAAATCTTTACTGTGATCCGGGTCCTTCACCGATCGCCCCCCGTCTATAAGCTACAAGATTATGACGGGGACCCTATTGAAGGGTCGTTTTATGAGCCCGAGCTGCAGAAAGTGAAACTGACCGAGGACAAAGCGTTTCATGTGGAGAAGATTTTAAAGCGGCGCACAGTCAGAGGGGAAAAACAGGTTTTTGTCAAGTGGAAAAACTGGCCGGATAAATTCAACAGCTGGGTGAAAGCCTCGGAAGTGGTAGGCGTATAAAAAAAGAGACCCCTCGCATCATTCGGCTCATTTTTTAAAATTCATCATGGAGTCCGAAGGGTTTTACGTGACCCTGCCTTCCAACGCCAGCAAGGGTTTATTTAAAGATAACGCCAGCGGCTGCTACACGGTGGATCTGGCCAAACCCCTCGAGCTGACCGGAGAATGGAGCGTGGGCTTATGCGAATTCATTTATCCGCGCACATGGTACAATCTACCGCCGGACGCCTCCTACTTGGAGCTGATGCGGACGACGGAGGAAGATCAACCCCTGGTGATTTTAAAATTCGGCAGGGGAGGTCATTACGGACGCGTTAAAGATCTATTGGATCACCTGGTGCCGGCGATCCAAAAGTACGACCCGTCCTTCGAGGCTTCATTCAACAACATCACCAAACGTCTGGATGTCAAAGGAGTCGGGAGCCATAAAATAAAGGTCTTCCCTCCTCTGGCTTACATGCTGGGATTGAAAACGAACGAGTGGTGGACTCTGTCGAAGCGCTCTACTCCGTATCCGTGCGATATGAACGCGGGCGTATATAACCTGTTTCTCTACACCGACATCGTTCAGTACCAGCCGGTCGGTGACAGTTACTCACCGTTGCTCAGCGTCCTTAACGTGAAAGGCGATTACGGAGACGTGATCAGCATCAGACATAATACGGTCCATTACTTGCGCGTATCTAAAAAATACATTAAAACCATACGCGTAGAAATTAAAACGGACCGCGACAGATTCGTGGATTTTGTTTACGGGAAAACGATAGTCAAGCTGCACTTTAAACCGGCTTGAGAATGGCGGCGCGTCTCCCGCAGGACCCCCACCGTTTTGTGAGGTATTATGAGGGGCAGGTGGGAGGTTCCCTTCCGGGTTTTTACGGAGCGCCCGTGATGTACGGCAGAGGGATAGGATCCATCTTCTCCAGACTGTTTCGTTTCGTGTCTCCTCTCTTCAAATCCGGGTTCGCCGTAGCTAAACCTCACCTGAAAACGGCCGCAACCAATATCGCTACAGACGCTGTGAAAAGAGTGATGGGTAAGCTGACAGAGCCTCGCCAGGAGGGGGCGGGGGGTATGATGGTCCTCTCCCGCAGGAAGAGGAAACGCCCTCCGGGCGAGCGGATTAAAAATAAAAGCGTCGGAGTAAAAAGTAAATCAGTTAAGGCTGGCAGTGGGAAGAGAAGGAAGCCCCAGAGGAGCTCGGACATATTTTAGAAGAAAATAAATAAATAAAAAAATGTCTCTCTTACACAAGAAATCTGCCGAATGCACCCTTGCCGAACTGGATCTATTTTCGGCTCCCATGACCCAGCTATCCATAGAGGATAAAAAATATCAAGAATGTCAGCCCCTCTCTGCTTTGAACGACAACTCACCCATTGAATTTTTCATCCCCGGAGACGGGGAAAAGTATCTCGATCTGAACGACACCATGCTCCATCTGAGAGTGAAAATTACGGAAAAGGACGGGAGCAACATCCCACCCGATGCAGGGGTAGCCCTCATCAATTATCCTCTCAACACAATTTTCAGTCAGTGCGACGTTATTCTGGGGGATCGATTGATTTCGCAGTCCAGCGCCACCCACCCTTACAGGGCCATGATCGAGACGCTGCTCAACTTTTCAGAAGACACTCTAAAGAGTCAATTCAGCGCCGGTCTGTTTTACAAAGACACTGCCGGAGACATGGATTCTATAGTTATAAGCAACGGGCCGAACAAAGGGATAAAACAGAGAGCCGTTTTCACGGCCGAGTCGCGAGAAGTGGACCTGCTGGGTCCCCTCCACGCAGATATTTTCTTCTGCGAGAGGCTCCTGCTGAACTCTGTGGATTTGAGAATTAAATTGATACGCAACAGCGATGCCTTCAGTCTGATGGGAACTCGGGATTCGCAGTTTGCTCTGAAAATAACTTCGGCCTCTCTGTTTGTTAAAAAGGTCACGGTCTCGCCGGCCGTCAGGCTGGGGCACGCCGCGGCCCTGATGAAAGGAAACGCCCTCTATCCTCTTTCGCGCGTTTCTGTGAAAACCTACTCCATCCCTGAAAATTCCAGGATCTGCAACCAAGAGAATCTCTTTCTGGGAGCCATGCCCAAATACGTGGTCCTGGGCATGGTTCATCACGACGCCTTCACCGGGAGGAGGGATCTGTCGCCTTTCAACTTTAGACACAACGATGTGGAGTATCTGGCGTTGTGTCAGGACGGCAGGCAGGTGCCCGCCAAAGCTTTCCAGCCACAGTTTGACCGCGGAAATTCGGTCAGGGAGTTTTATCACATGTTTTCCGCCACGGGGAGACACCTCAAAGATTTACCTCTGAGCATCGACCGCCGGGAATTTAATGAAGGGTACGCCCTTTTTGCCTTTAATCTGGAACCCAGCGAGGATGCTGACGCCCTGTCTCCCGTCTCCAACGGGAATTTGAGGCTGGAGATGAGATTCAGAGTTCCTCTGCCTCAGACCACAACTCTCATAGTGTACGCCTGCTACGACTCAATTTTGGAGATTGACTCTAAAAGACAGGTGCTGGTGGATTATTACTAAAAAAAATATATACATGGATAACCTTCAGCTGGAGCACATTCTACATCGCGCCTTAGGAGACGCTTTCTGCGGGGTTTGGGCCTCGGACCAGCTGGCCTTTTTGAGGCGCGACTTTAAACCCCCCGCCTACTTTATAGTAAACACTCACCCCTCGCACTTGAGGGGAGAACACTGGCTGACTCTGGAAAAGGACGGCTCCTCCACTTTTTTTGACTCTTACGGATTCCCTCCCGACTTTGCTCACTATCCCTCGGTCATCTCAGAGTTTCTGGAAGGCCGCTCTGACAAAATACTCTATCACGATCGTCAACTTCAGCACCCTATGTCTGTCGTTTGCGGGCAACATTGCATTTTTTATCTATGTCACAAGGCTCAGGGGTTATCCGTCGGTAAAATACTTTCTCTGTACTATAACGATGTGTTTAAAAATGATGATATGGTGTCTGACTTTCTGAAAGGACGCTGCCCCGCTCGCTCTCGCAGAGGTCATCACGGGGCGTGCTCCTTACAAAAGTTTAAAGATGTGTGTATCGAATAAAGAAACGTAAACAAAAAAAAGTTTGTTGCAGCGTTTTTTATTTCATTTGTAAACAAAAAACATTTGATTTTACATAGAGGTCCAGGTCGGGGAAAGCGTTATTTTGACTCGAGAAGGTTTTCTCCCCCTTCGCGCAGGTGTCTGTCCTCCCTCCTCCTCCTCCACAGATTTAAGACGCGCATACTGGTCGCGAGCTCTACGGTTATGTATTGAGGATGAGGGTATGTTTGTTTCGACCAAAGTAGTTAAAAATGCGTTCCATCCTTTCGGTCGCGTTTGGTTTTTACTTTTAAAAGAGAGGGAGAGGTTTTTAAATAGATCGATCATGTGCGAACCCCGCACCGCATCCCCCTTGTAAACAAATTCACCCCTCTTTGTCCATCCTCCTCCACCCTCAGGTAATTTCTGCATAATGTAGCGGGCGTTTTTGCGATCTCGAGGGGGTAAGGATTTTAATACTTATTCCATCATTTCATCATCCTCCTCTCTGGGCCGCTGCACTTGTTGCTGCACCTGCTGATGCACCTGCTGCTGCACCTGCTGCTGCGCCTCCTCTGGCGGGAGGTGGAAAGTCACCCTACTCTCCTCGTCCCGGTCCTGTTTAGAGAGTGTGAGATATCTCCGCAGCAGAGACTCGTATCTTTTGATTTTTTCGTACGAATTTAGCCGCGGATCCTCCAGTATGGCTTTCATCTTTTCGTCCAAATCGTCTTTGGCAGTTTCTCTGACGGTAGGCTCGGTGGGTCGGGTCAGTTTTTTCAACTCGTGAGAGGGAACGAGAATCATTTTTTTAAACATCTCAGCGTTTTTGAAATATTCCTCCCAGCAGGTTCCCCAGAATGGGTACGGCTGCGGACAACAGAGGGAAAAGAAACCCGCCCGTTTGTTTCTTTAAAACTTGACGCTTACGGTTTAAACTCGTTTTCTTGTCGGCCAGCAGCCTGATGATCTTTTTCTGGCGTTTCAGTTTTTGGTATTGAGGAGCGGAAAGAGGTATGTTTCCCCTTAAAAGATTTAAAGCTATCTCGCACAGCGCCTGGAGGAAATCCGGGGAGCTGTGAGTGAGAATGTCTTTGCGTTTCTGCGGCGACGCGTGGTACAGAGCTTGCAGTAAGACTGCGTTTCTTTTTATACGCTGAGACATGGCTACTTAGGTTTAGGCAGGTAAATGACGGGGTACTGCCCCGGAAGCAGACCGGCACGCACTCTGTAGCGTTCTGGGCACGAGGGAGTGAGATCGAGGATTAAATACCCGTGGGGCTCCTCGGTGGCGTCTTTGAAACTGTCTGAGAAAAATGTTTTTTGCGAAGGGAAAATCTGACGGGCCAAAATCTCAATCTGCAGCTTGTCTCTGGGGTTTTTAAACAACACCATATAATTGGAGTTTAAGCTGATGGTGCGGCTGTATTTACCCTGATGGAAAACATTCTGGGTCAGCATCATGACCGAGACGTTTTTATGGTGGCGGTATTGAGTGAAAATTTTAACCACTTCCTGGTGATCCGAGGCCTGAAAGATGACGTCATCCAGCACCACCAGAACGTCTCGGAAATCTTCAAAAGAATCAGGCAACCCCTCGACAAATTTAATGTTTTTATTGGTCTTTGAAAGCTCCTCGTACATGGGTTGAAAAGAAGTATAAATCCACACAATATTCGCGGGCACAGTATCCATGACGCGTTCACAGTTTTCCAAAACACACTTTACAAAATGAGTTTTCCCACACCCGCTAGGACCCACAACTAGACAGGAAAAAGGCACTTTCAGTCTGTGATCAAAATCAGTTTCCTCCATTTTTTTTTTTTTTTTTAGAAGAAAACTAAAACAAAAACACTAGTACCCGAAAGGCAGAGTTGTGCCGTCTGGAAAGAGACGTCTCTTGTCGTAAACCACGCGAAACTTTTTCTGAAATGTTCTGTTTTTGAGCACAAAGCCTCTCTTATCCCTCTGAATACCGTTCTGAGGGGTCTCGAGCTCCGCCTCTTTCATACCAGAAAGGTAACTTTCCACCAACCCGCTCATACTGTCGAAATTGACACGTTCGCAACATTCTCTCGTCTGCGTTATTCCTTTCATTTTTACCACCAGTTTCTTTTTGTTTCTGGTCCGGTAGGCGTAACTCTTTGGACCCGCGGAGACAAATTCCTGGATGGTGTCCCCGTCTAATTCGTCCGTGAGATCCCCTAGATAGTTGCCCAGCTCTAAAGGTTCCTCCCCATCTTTCACTACGTAGATCAGAGAGTCGGTGTCGGTGTACAGAACGCTGCGCTGCAATTTTTCTAAATACTCGTAGAGTTTTAGACGGGCGTAGGCTGTGGTGAAAGCGGCTATGAAAACATTATTGGTAGCGCCGGGAGGTATCACGCACCGCTCGTTATAGCTCCACTGAATTAAAGCCACTTCCTGTTTTTTGGTCTTTAAAAAAGAGACGTGTTTAAAGACGTACTGTCCTGAAAAGACGTAGTTAAAAAACTGACTCGGCTTTCTGACCAGAGTGGTCTGAGTCAGGTTGGTTCTCTGAGCAAACTTTCCCCAGAAACTGTTGAGACACAATTTCGAAACTTGTCTTTTGGCCGGATTCACCTCTATTTTTGACGGGTCTAAACGTATGCCCTGATGCCTGTGGTACTCTTCCACGTATTTGTTCCTCTCACCTCGTCGCGAGCTTCCGGAGGATAACCGGAGGCTTCCTGTTTGCCTTTGAGAAAAGTGTTAATATAACCGGCGAAAATATCGCTACTGCGATTATCAAAGTGCCAGACCTCTGTGATTCTAGCCACTCTGTAACCTAATTCTAAGGCTTTGTTAAACTCGACGGTGACCCAGACCCCGGTGAGAGCTCTGGCCTCGTCGTCGTGAAGGCACGGATCGCTTTGTTGATTAGTCTCGGCGCAGGTGCGACAGAGGGAGAATATTAATTTACCTCCGGGGGTTTTGTACGGTACAACGGGGAAATAGAGCCCGCGCGGCGGGTGGCTCTGATCAGCCCGAAATAACTGCGAGGGTCTGCAAAATTCTCTCTGATGATTTGGGGGTGATGCAGAGGGTAAGCGCGCTTGGCGTTGACGTAAGGGTACAGGGATGTGACGTCTACGTAATACACATTTTCTCCTGGTGAGGCGCTGTAACGCAGCCTCAAGGCCGAAGTGCGGCCTCCGTAAAGTCCCGAGCGAGGAGACAGAGGTTCCGGGACTTCGTAGCTCCGCATAAAATTTATAACCTCCTCGTTCGATTTTTTCATCTTGTTCCATTCGTGCTCCCACAGAGTGACCGTGCGGACTCTGTAAACGTTTCTCAGCTCCCGGAGCCTCGCCTCAGCTGAGGCGTGTAGGTCCCCGTAAGGAGCGCGGGTCAAAGGGCAGATTTCCTCAGGCCTGTAGCATTTTGGACAGCCGTGATAAAAGCATCCCAGAAATTCCCACACCCACTTTTCCCCGTTAATCAGCGCGTATCCGTCGACAAAGTACGGGCCTATTTTTTTCTCCCCACCGGTTGTGAGAGCGTGTTGAACGGGAATTTTCTGAGAGTGAGCTACCCACTCCAGCCACTGAATGGACGCGTGCGAATAGGCTCTGAACCTACGCCCGTAGTTGTCGGGCGAGGGAATGGCCAGACTGTTTTCGGGTAGGAAATTGGTGAGAAACACTTTCATGCAGGCTGAAGCTATAGTGATGCAGCTGAAAGGGTCTACTTTAGTTTCGCCTATAAACCCGTCTCTGAACTTTACGCACGCCTCTCTCAGGATATTAACGTCGTTTCGGCAGTAATACAGGGACTCTTTTTCAAAGTTAAACACTCCCCGGGAGGCCTCGCAGTGCCAACGCAAAAACTCAGCCCGTTCGGGGAGTGACATGCGCTCCACCCCGTAATCTGAAGGAGGAGGATACGGACCCGAGTATTTTAATCGGTCCCGCGAGCTGAATTTGTGAGGAAAAAATCCCTTGGATTTGTCCTCGAAGCCTAAAGCTTTGGGCATAGCGCTGAGACGCATGGTGAGAAAAGAAAGCGAGTCTATGAATTTGAGAAGGAAATCGGATTCTGTGAAACATATAATTTTACTGCCTTGCATGATGAGAGAGGGTGTCATCCCACCCCCCACCAGGTGACTTAGAATTAAATAGCTGTCAAACCCTTTCGCGTTGTGCGCAACGAACGTGGTCTCTCTATATCTTTTCCTTCTGTATCTTTGGAGAAACTTTTCAACACAGTCTACACCGTAAGCGTGCCACTCTTCTCCTTCTAGAGATTTTGTGCACACTAGGTAAGGGACGTGCGCCCCCTCCCTGTCTGGGAAGGTTTCAAAGTCATAAAAGATTATGGAAGCGTTATCAGAGTTTTCATGTTTCAAAGGTTGGATGTAACACAGGTGTTGATCGTTGTCGGGAGGAAGCTCCGCGCGACAGATTTTACATCTGGCGGCTGTGCACCTGTGCTTTCCGCGACGGGAGAGGAACTTGCAGTCCGGACATTTATACAATCGTTGACAAACGCTGAGGTCTGAACCGGAGTGAATTCTAGGTTGTTTGTGCTTTAAATAACACGCGCGTGTGCGACATGATCTGTTACAATCCGTACAGATTACAGAGTCCAGAAAGTGAGAGGGGCATGCGGGGTCAAAACAGAGGTTGCAGCGGTTTTGACAAAAGTGTTCCTCTCTTTTATAATACCCGCGGTGACATTCTTCACAAATGTACTGAATTCCTAAAAATGTTTTTAGATTTTTTATTCCGTAATAGTGATGGTGGAATAAGAATAAGTACAGCGGGTGAGGCGTGTTCGGGTAGTCTGTTTCGATTAATGAAAGAGTTCTGTCCTCGGGCGGGCGGTAAAACACGACGATTTTACGTTTTAGTATTTGTTCGAATTTACCTATGTCGGTGAGAGTTACCTGAGTGCGATCGCTCAACCCCGCTAAACGCTGCAGCTCTCTGCCGCGTTCCAGGGCCTGTTTATCTGTGAAATGAGGTTGAGTGAGGTGAATCAGGTTGATGGCAAAACACAGATTATCGTTTTTGTTTTTTACCACGTACAGACAGCGACGCTTTTTGACTAGAATTTCATCATCTAACATTTTGTGAATTTTTTTACGCGGGTCATTACTGCCACCGCCTCTAGGATTTCTAATTACTTGCACAACAATTTCTAGGGGAGAGCCTGCGACGATCGCTCCGTTTGATTGTATCAGCCTGGCTAGCAGGTCCTCAAAAACCGGTACAATGTTTTCAGCGCTTTCGTCATCGACGTTAAAAACAGAGTGATTTCGCGCGTGCTCGCTGATGATCTCCAGTTGAACCCGGTCGTTACGACTAACTTCCGGTCTGACCCTATCCGCTAGATCTACAAAATTATCCCTGACGTCGAGGTAAAATTGAGCGAGGTCGCTCGCTTCATCCGGAGAGGGAATGTTAAATACTCGCCTTATTTCGAAATTATTAAAATGTTCGCGGCGAGTCACCGCATCGTTCTGTACCCGAGATCCTCCTCCTCCTTGTTGATGCTCCGCAGGCCGGTCCTCCTCCTCCCTGGGCTGCTGATGATGATGCTGCTGCACCTGCTGCTCCCCCTGCTGCTGGTCGTAGAGCTGAAGAGCATTTTCTATCGGCTGCAGAGGGTCAAAGTTCAGTAGACCGGCAAGCCGTTCGTTTTCAATGTTTTGAAGGAGGACCTGCAATGCGTTTTCTAAAGGTTGTAGTGGGTCGTTTGGTGGTGGGGCTATATTGTTTTCTAAAGGTGGGGCTAAATGTTCATCGTTTCTGTTTAATTCTGCCACGGCTTCCAACAAAGCCTCAGGAATGCTGTGTTCTTCCGACATGATTTTCTTTATTTCTTAATTCACAGACTTTTACATGCTTTTACTTTACAGGTCCTTGTGTCTGTATATCGATGCATATGTGCGAACTGTTATGGCGTACATGAAAGCGAGGTTTTCAAGGATTCTCTTCTTATGAAGCATCCGTCGAGCTGTAAGAAAAGACGGACAGAATGTATTTTTAAACCTTACATTTTTTATTTTTATTTTTATAGAGCAGAGAAGTTTAATAGGATCGATTCATCCCCCCGTCAATTACCTCTCGGTCTCCTGAGAGGAGCTCTCAGTCTCCTAAGAGGAGGAGATCTGGACGGTTCCTCCTCCTCCTCAGCCTGATTTTCTTCCGCCTGATTTTCTGTATCGGTCTCTGTCGGGGGGGGGAATAAAACAGAAGAGATTTAAGAAAACAATCTCCTCCTTCCTATCTTTTGAGAATGAAAAAACGTTTTATTTACCTCGCTCCTCCGCGCGATTGTCTGTAGCGGCGGGGGTTTGTATAGATATATCTGCAATCTCGGCTGCCGAGAAATAAAACAGAAGAGATTTAAGAAAACAACCTCCTCCTTCCTATTTTTCGAGAATGAAAAAACTTTTTATTTACCTCGCTCCTCCGCGCGATTGTCTGTAGCGGCGGGGGTTTGTATAGATATATCTGCAATCTCGGCTGCTGAGAAATAAAACAAAAAGAGAAAGATTTAATAAATAAAAACTTTCTAGCACGCTTTATACCACTCCAAGTCGGGAGGGGCGGTATAGCACACTCGGATTACTCCGCCACATCCTGATATTTATCGAAATGACGGATATTGCATCATATTGTTTACCTTTTGGTTTAAAAGGTATTTTCCTGCAGTTCTCCCGGTATGCGTTGACGAAAATAACGTCGTCGTCTTCTTCTTCTTCTTTTCGCTGCGGCGGGGTCTGTATATTCTCGATTACCTCTGTCGAGAAATAAAGCAAAACTTTTTAAAAATCTGCTCCGGGTCGGGAGGGGCGGTATAGCACACTCGGATTACTCCGTCACATCCTGTTATTCAACAAAATGGCGGATAATGCATCATATTGTTTACCTTCGATTTTAAAACTTTTTTCTCCGCGGTTCTCCCGGTATGCGGAGACGAAAATAGTGCCGTCTTCTCGTTCTTCTCTTCGACGCGGCGGTAGCGGAGGTTCTGTGGGGGATATGGCTTCTAATTCGCCGCGGAAAACGGCCAGATTTCTGCTGTTACTCACTGCATTATCGATTGTTTCTGTAAGTATCAGAGCATGGTTAAATCAAGTCTATCTAAACTTATTTAAAAAATGGTATATACTTATTTAAACGTACCGTAGTCCACTTGCGTGAAATCATTGATGTAGAAATCTAAAAGAAAGTAATCAAATTATTGACATCTCTGTTGATATATAATTTAAAGTCGTAAAGAAAAAAACTTACCGGGGTGAGGTATGAACAGTTCTGGCGAGATGGCTCTGGCGCTCTGATCGGCGGCGTTGTTTGAACGGAATGCTGACATAATATTCACGGATTCTTCCTCGCGATTGGTAGAACTGTCACAGTAGGGGCTGAGCAGATAGCGACTCCCCTCCCGTTTCTTCTCTCATTTTATCCTAGTCTAGCGAAGCATCTGTTTTTCGCATCTTTCTCTTGACAATACCGATAGTTAGAGAGGGTTGTTTGTTTGTTTTTTGATTGCCTTCTTGCGAACGCCGTCTGTTTTCCACATTCTGCAACGGTAAAATATGACTTTGAGACGGGTATTTGTTTTACCAAATGGACAATTGCTGTCTGACCTTGTTCTTGCTGTTGACAAAACTCGCCTCATGGTTGACTCTTTCCCACAGAGGGGGGTGCTTTAATAAACTTATTCGAATATGAGCTTTTTTCCACTAAGACTAGTTTTATGGGGAGATGTAAGAAACCGGGTTACAAGCAATGATAATATCGGATGTTGACTCCTCAGCGTCATCATTTTCTATCTATTGAGAAAACTTATTGTTAAAGTATTGAAGAAAAAAACTCCTCCTTGGCCCGCGGGGTGTGTGTGTGTGTGTGTGTGTGTGTGTGCCTTCTTGCGAACGCCGTCTGTTTTTCCGCATTCTGCAACGGTAAAATACGACTTTGAGACGGATATTTGTTTTACCAAATGGACAATTGCTGTTGACAAAACTCTCCTCATGGTTGACTCTTTCCCACAGAGGGGGGTGCTTTAATAAACTTATTCGAATATGAGCTTTTTTCCACGCTAAGACTTGTTTTATGGGGAGATGTAAGAAACCGGGTTACAAGCAATGATAATATCGGATGTTGACTCCTCAGCGGATCAACATTTTCTATCTATTGAGAAAACCCATTGTAAAAGTACCCGCGGTGTGTGTGTGTGTGTGTGTGTGTGTGTGTGAGTGTGAGTGTGTGTGTGTGCCTTCTTGCGAACGCCGTCTGTTTTCCGCATTCTGCAACGGTAAAATATGACTTTGAGACGGATATTTGTTTTTACCAAATGGACAATTGCTGTTGACAAAACTCGCCTCATGGTTGACTCTTTCCCACAGAGGGGGGTGCTTTAATAAACTTATTCGAATATGAGCTTTTTTCCCCGCTAAGACTTGTTTTATGGGGAGATGTACGAAATTATTTACCGGGTTACAAGCAATGATAATATCGGATGTTGACTCCTCAGCGTCATCATTTTCTATCTATTGAGAAAACTTATTGTTAAAGTATTGAAGAAAAAAACTCCTCCTTGGCCCGCGGGGTGGGGGTGTGTGTGTGTGTGTGTGTGTGTGTGTGTGTGTGTGTGTGTGTGTGTGTGTGTGTGTGTGTGTGTGTGAAACAAGATCGCCTGTCGCTGCAATTATGGTTTGTTTTTCAGTCTCTCAAAAGGAAAAGTAGTATTCACTAAGGGATATTTATTCGTTTTTTACACATAGGCAGCCTGTAGGTTACAAGCGGATAGAAAGTTCTTCTTTTCATCATAAGCTATGGTGTATCTTAAAGGTTTTTTACAGCGTCTGTATTATAGGAAAATAAAATACTATTGAAATCTCTACAGGAAGTCACTCTTTATTTCCATTACAAACGCCGGTGCAACTTAAGAAAGTAAAATTACATCCGCTCTGTCTCTCTATACATCACAGAATCAGCTGCTGCATCACCGCTGTGCTTAGGGAACATGACGCAACAGGTCTGAAAATGACTAGACACTTCCGGAGTATTTCCGGTAGGGTCATAAGGTCCGGATCGAGATTGAATATGTCATATTCAAAGCCTTCTTCTTTGGGAGAGCAGATCTCATCGGACACAGGAACGCTGCAGAAGGAAATCCATCTTGTGTCTGTGCCTTAGAAATTGTGACGGACTCCTCTCTCTGCTTTTTTATTCCCCTCCAACAGATGGCGCGCTTCCGGAGGTTTCCCCCTCCCTCTAAAAACTTTTTTCCCAACAACAGATGACGCGCTTCCGGAGGTTTCCCCCCTCCCTCTAAAAACTTTTTTTTTCCCCAACAACAGATGACGCGCTTCCGGGGTTCACCCCCCCCCCCTTCTCAGGATGCGATTCGACACGGTTAGCAACAGATGGCGCGCTTCCGGGGTTCACCCCCCTTTCTCAGGATACGATTCGTCACGCGGGGGGTTTCCCACCCCCCTTCTCCGGATGCGATTCGTCACGCTCATTACACGCTTCCGGGGGGGGGGAGGGGCGGGAGGTCAAAAGGTCGTGATTAGGGCCATCAATCACTTCGGATCAAATTTTGTCATAAGCTGTATGGTATTATCTCTCTTAGCAGCATCAGCTGCCCTTTTCATATGAGGCATGACCAGGGCACATCCCAGTGCTCTTAGGTACTGTAGGTCTGGATGTGTTGCCCACATTCTGCCAACTTCCAATCTGGGAAGTTCTGCATCCGGATGATTAAGACAGCCTTGATGTCTAAGTCTTTCTTATTTAAAATCTTAAATTTAGGATTCAGGGCAAGCATTAAGCAAATCAATATTATAATTTATTAAAACTGTTTAGGAAGAAATGGTGCATTTAACTAAACACTAATCAAACCAGAAAAGAAAGTAATAATATAAACTTATTAAGAACAAATTGATTGAAGTCATAAAGAATTGAATGTTTAAAAATGACCTGTAGGATATATCAAAAATATGTCTGCACGGACCCCACTCGGTGGGATGAGTGTTAAACAATTAATTGGAACTAAAATGTTTATTTTATGCATAATCCCAAGATTAAAGATTTTCTGCAGCATTTATCTCATCCTATTTTTGGCAGTGTTGCATTTTATTTTTTATTTTTTGAGTCCTTTATATTTAATCACCATTTTATCATCATCACCTGATAATGTCTCTGATTGTTGACGTTATCAGATGATGACAAAGTGGCACTCACAGGTGGTGAGGAAGAGTCACCTAACCCAGAGCCAGGTAGCAGCCAGAGCAAGTTAATAACCACTGTCATCATATACGTCATTTCCAAATGAGGTTTTAGGTTTGGTCAAAACAGACAATGCAAAGAGAAGCTAGCTTTGTTGAAGTTCCTTCATAGTATTTCCCTCTGTATTACAAAGTAGGCTTTGAACTTATTCAGGTAACTTCAGCGTTAAGTCTCGATTTTCTGTACTATGAAGGTGGTTTCCATTCTTACTGAGGAATACCATCATGGTAACTTGGGTTCACTTGCTGTGAGCCGACAGTTACCTTCAGATGAAATCATCTGCCACCGATTTGTCAATTCGTCACCATTCCTCGAAGACTCCTGAACTTCCATGGGCAAGTCAGTAGGAGGCCTTTGTTTGTTAATAGAGTCTAAGGTCTTTTTTTGTTGTTGTTCTATAAAGATTAATATATGATCGATCCCAATGCAGGAAACCTATTTGTACTTGCTGATCTCATATCGCCATGCCCGTAGACTAAGCCTACATCTGGTTTTATTCTGGTTCTTTATTGTTTCAGACTGATGAAAACCAACAGGCCTGAAAGAATACACATAAATAAATAACACTGTCTTTTAAACATATTTTTAGTTAAATACTGCATTGTAATCCATCATGAGACTACACTGAAAAAAAGGAATTGGCCATCTATTGGATTTATGTAAGCATCTTGTGTGTATTTAACACAGTTGCCTCATGCTTTAAAATTAAGTGTAACTATATAGTGTAGAAACTACATGATATGCAGAGAGGGCATATTAAATTTTTCCTATCATGTTCGAGTGAAGTAAGTCAATAATATAGCAATGTTAAATCTCACGACACCGCATCAAGATTTCATTTCGCGCGCTTTGGATCATAGTTTGAGGAAGGCATCCATCTCAGTCACGTCAAGCAGCCACCTCTACTTTTTGCGGTATATACTGAAAAAGTAAACTCTGTGGTTGTTACATTTACAAAAGTCTAACTTGTAATTTGAAACAAATAATTTTATGTTTCTATGGTGAACGTAATTAAATCATGTAGGATCTGTATGAAATTCAACAACTTAATTTGTTCTTGTTGAGAGGACATGATAGTAAGAGTGGTTAGTTGCTGAAATGCACAAGATCACATGAGATCTCAAACTCCAGGAAAATTACTGGAGTTATAAGAGGCAGACAACTAACACACACCACGTGTATGCTATCGCTATTTATTGAGGTTTAATCTGTCCAAGCCGGGTTTGATGGTGTGGTGGTTTGTGCGCTTACCTCCCAACAAGAAGGTTGCTGGTTCAAATCGACAATCCGGCTAGTTTGCAGTGGGTTCTCTTTGGGAACTCTGGTTTCCTCCTGCAGTTATTAGAGTTATGTTAATTGGTGATTTTAAATTACCCATGAATATGAGTGCAAATGGTTGTTTGTCTCTATGTGATAAGCTTGTAAGCTATCCAGGGTGTACCCTGCCTCTTAACCTATCAGTTTGGGGTTATCCCCCAGCCCCCCTGCAACCCAAATAAAGCTAGGAGGATGGAAGTCGTTCTAAATTCATTGGATTTTTTATGTTAACCAGACTCTAGACTTTGTTAAACATTATGTAATATGAAGACAACATGTAGTATTTAAGTAACCAAGTAGTATTGGGGTAAAAGTTATTGAATAGTGCTGGAATAAAATGACGAAATTGTGAGGGATTAAAATATTCTATGAGCTCAACTTACTTCATCTAAACATGTTTCAATCATGTTTTAGCAACACAAAATGCACAGGTTTATTGAATATGAATAAGTTGTGGTGATTTAATTCAGTTGTTTAAGTTTCTGCCAAAGCAAAACAGTTGTGTGCAACCAATGTCAACTGAATTAAGTAAATCCATTAAGTAAATGTTCTTTTTTCAGTGTATGAAGTAAGCAATGTCTTTTTATGCAAATTTTTGTTGATGCAAATGTTCAACATGTTTTTAATTGTGTCTCTTTTATTTATTGAAATTTGTTTCAGCATTGCAAAAATATTCAAATGATCAGCATGCTTAGGAAAAAATATTGGCGAGAAATGGTTGCTTCATTTTTAATATTTATCTATTTTCTTGAACTTTGTTCTTGTGGATATCACAGGCCTCCTTTTCCAGGGTTGGTTTTTTTTTTTTCACATGGGCAGTTTGTGGAGTTGATAAAGACTTACTGCCCTGTCTAGTGGGACACTAGAGTGCAGAATAGGGCAGAGGTTCTTCCCTGCTTGCCCCGCATCTCTCTTTCCTCCCCCTACTTAGATCAATAACAACCTCCTTAGCCATAGGTGCTCTCCAGGGAGACAGACCTGGAGAATTCCCTTGTCAGCTCGTTGTCTGCTGACTCTGCCAGAGCCAAGCATTCGAGCTTGACCAATGCGCACAGCCTAAAGCCCTGTTAGGAAATGGAACTTACAGAATGCAGGTATTTTGTCTAAATGTTGACGTGTTAGCACATTTTATGTCTAAATCTCCATTACACAGAAACAAAAGAGAAGCTTGAAAACAACATACAGTATCCCTAACACTGCAAAAGCTGGGCTCTATATGTATAAATATATATAAGCTTTTCCTTTACGACCGACACTGCAAATCATCCAGTGCTTACTTTACATCTTGGAAATAATTCACTGTCCTTGTCTTATCTGATTCAAGGTTTAAAAATAAATCTGTTAATTTAAATTAATTTCTCAATTATGCATTTCATTTATGTTTTTTTCTGCATAAATTGCCACAGTGTCCTTTTTAATTAATGCTGTGATATTTAGCTGTGTGACAACAAACATGACCTTAATCTAACATCGTGTCTACTAATCTGACTTGACCTGTCTCTGCAGGCTGGCACTAAAGATGTCGTGCACGCTGTGAATTCTTTTTACTGTTGCTGTTATTATTTCTGACATGTCAGCATACCTCATATAGCCTTCCATAGATGTGATTCATGTCTCACATGCTTTAATCTTGACAGTTGCATGTAAACGCCTAGCCACGTTCATCAATTAATAAGTAACATTATGGTTTCTTGACAGTTATAGGTCTACGCATAACAAATAGGCAAATACATACACAGATGATGCATCCGACATGGGATTGGGATATGATACCCTTAGCAATTAGCAATTAGTTCTGGGAACTACATAATAAACCCAGGAATCTGAAGAATTAAAATCCATATGAGTATAAGGTACAAAATGTCATGGAAATCCATCTAGATTACTATAGTCAAAATTACTCGTGATTCTCGTGTTAGCAAAGGGTTATAGTGGGAGGAATGGTTTCCCTCACTGATGACTGTTGCATGCAAATCTGGAAGACTTGTGCTTTTCAGGCACCCAGACTAGTTTTCTTTGGTTTGATTGTGTCGCAGTTATTCTTTGTTTAAGCCACAAATTCATCTGTTCCATTTGGGTTCACTTAGTTTTAATAAGTGTAAAATGTAACAGTTTAACATTATTGCTCCCCTGAATGAGCCACGCATAACAGGTAATAGGTAACTGAGAAACTTTATTTGAGCATTAAAAAATGGTTCTGTCAGGAGAATTAAGGGTAAATCTTAAATTCGGTTTCCCTAGAAGTTTATACTTTCATTCACTTAGTGTTGAATTGATCTGGAGTGATTGGTTGAGTTTTCTGGAACAATTTCAACAAGGAATTTAATAATACAGCAAGAAGCTGGTAGATTCAGCAACCTCTGGCTCTACAACATAATAAATAAAACTCAAAGCACTACAACAGTTACTACAGATGTGATGGAAGTAGCCTCTGCGCACATGTCAATAAGGGTTATATTGAACATGAACAGCTTCAAATCACACCTCACGACCTGCAGAAATACCAAGAAGAGAGAAAAAGAAAGGAGTGTGATTAAAAGAGAATGGAGTAAATGAAGAGGGCAAGCAGATATTTGAATTTCACTACCTGCAATAAACTGTTTTTATGTATTTCATCATTTTAGAAATTGCATTAGCATACTATCTAGAGGTGTATGAATAAAACAGGGAGCATATGCATCTAACAGTTGCATGCAGTACATCAAACACGAAAGAAATGATGCTCCTAATGCACTTTTAAAGTAAAGAAACTACTCTTACAACCCACACACTTCCCCTCTTACTCAAAAAGATGATGATGTATACATCTGTTGTCCTGCTGATTCAATACACAGAAAAAACATTACCCACAACAAGTGCTGTGTTATTTGCATAATTGATGTATATTCTAACGTTGTTCTCTCATAACCATAGCATATGCTCAAAAAAGTGCACAAATAAAACATGAAGTTGTTGCAGGTGTTTTCTATTTGCTTTTAAGATGTCCAAACTTGTACTGCTCAAGGACCGATGTTCAAGATGAAATGCCATGTCAAAGAATATCGGGCGCAAATATGATTTTAAAGCTTCTGGAAGATGGTTTATGAGTCATTTTAGTAGTTAGAATATATTATAGGATATTAGTAGGGCAACACAAGGTCATACAGTAGTGTGTTTCCATGTATTCTCAGTAGATCTCATAAAAGGCACACAGTGCAAGCAGGCCACGGAGGTTGCCAGCGAGATAGCAGCGGGTCAGCTTTCAAAGCATCTCACACACAATCACTGTACATGCTTGCGCTGCACTCTGGAGAGGATAATCCTGGGGGTAATGAAGAGGAGCATATGTCTCCCTCTTTCTGACATGAATTCTCAAACATTTAAAGGTCAGTAAGAGGTCGGACCTCTATACGTTTGATTTAGAACTGTATGGTTTTTTTTATTCTACCAAAAGAAGCTGTGCAGTTACAAACTGCATGCTGCTTTGCATTTCCAGGGGCATTTAATTACTAGAATAGGAAATGCTTGATTTTCTTTTATTGAAACCTTATCTGTGTTGAACTTGTTACATTGCAAGCTTCAATGATGCACTGCTTTGTGAGTTTCAGAGTTCTCTGGATCTCTTCTCCTGTTTATTTGCTCTTTTTGGCTACAACTCTTTAACTTAAAATCATGTGTCCAAAAATGGTTTCTACAAGTTCAATCTCTGATGTGAAATCATCACTAGTTGTGCCCATGTATTCATGGTGATTGTTCAGACATAAGCAAATACTGTCATGGTCCGGAGTCTGTGACTCCGTGTTTATGTTTAGTTTATTATTATTCTGTGGTTTTGCTTACCTTGAGTGTTTGTACTCTTCTGTTTCATGGTTCATGTTCCTATGTTCTGTCTCCCCCAGTCTGTGTTAAGTTGGTGTGTTATGTCATTACATGTATGTGTTTCCTGTTTTACTTTGAAGGTCCGTGTCTGTTCTCAGTGTGTTCAATTTACTTTTCCCCTGTCTCGTCAGGTCGGATTACTCCCAGCTGTGCCCTCCTTTTGTGTCTCATCCCCTCGTTATCCTTCTGTGTATTTTAACCTCGTGTCTGCCTCTGTTAGTTGCTGGTTCGTCTGCGTTATTCCCCTCCGTCATTCTGTGTTTATTCCTCCGGCTTCCTGGTCATTCTCCCTGCAAGGCACCCTCGTTCGTGTTCTGGCTTTGTGTTTAAACTGGGAAAACTAAAACTAGAGTTTTTACCGTTCTGTTTCTCGCCACCCTTTTTTGTTGTACTTCACCTGTTGTTAATAAAGCTCACCCTCCACTTAAGCAGTCTGCATCTTGGGTCCGTTATTAATCCACACGGCCTGCCTCGGCACCCCGTGACAAATACAAGTTTGTTTGAATTACTGAACTTTTTTTAGGGGCTGAATTTTTCACCTTATCCTAAAAAAATAAGAAATAAATAACTGGCAAAAAAAATACTGAAACTTTTTCATTTGTTTGCTTTTCATAGAATTATCTACTTTTCAAAGCTGCACATCTACAAATTATTATGTAATTTTCGACCTCCCTCCAAGAATTTCTTTTTTATTCCAATAAGCTTCCTGGGTAACTCAAAAAGTCTGAGAAACAGTATTTTAGCACCATTTAACTGCCTGCAATTTAACAAAAAAAAAAAAAAAATAGATTACAATTTTGTAGCACTTCACACTTTAGTTGTAAGAGTTTAATCACTACCTCACACATCTAATTTGTAGGTTGATGCTGTGAATTGAGGATGATCCAACTAGTGATAGGAGCGATACCAATGTATTGGCATCAAATCAATAATGATAAAATTAGTGCTTTAGTTTGTTTCTCTCCATTAAGTTCATTACATTGCTCACCTTTCATCACACAACTCGTCCCCCCATGCTCTGTTGTGTCATGTCAGCAGAAAGAAAAGAAGAGCATTGGGTGGAAAAAGTTTATAGCTGTAAATTAAAAAACTGAACTGGAACTTCTACATATGGCACAACAGCACCAATTTATATAAACTTGTGAAAACATGTTTTTTTTCCTGGAACAAGGAAGAAAAGAAACAGAGAAGAAACAAAATCTCAGGCAGACCACCAGCAGAAGCTTTCAGAAAGACAACAAATATCCAGATATTACAACTACTAAAAGTGATGTTTCATTCACAGCTCCTGTTGAATTTTCTATCTGACTGAGAGAGTGAAATAGTGAAAAGTTTTATATCCAAAAGTGATAGAAAAAAAAAAAGTAATCTAAAAAAAAAAAAAAAAAAAAAGAATAGAACTATGCAGAGTAGAATTCGTGCTAATGGTAGTGCAATTATCATTAACAGACTGTAAATCTGCTGGTCATCATAGTTGTTACCTCAACAGGCTCATTAGTTGGGGACTATGTTCAGACATTCAAACAATATACTCATCCCACTGAATTATGTTAAGTGAATTATTTTAGTTTCAATGAAAAAGTACAACTCACATATGAAGTATGAAAATGCCTGGATATAATAATCCTTTTGTGTTAACTGTCAAGCCGAGTTATTTTTTATTTATATAGCACATTTAAAACAACAGAAGCTGATCCAAAGTGCTCTTCAGGTAAGTGCATTTCAATTCCAGGTTTTCAAAAAACACTGTTGCAAAATACTTGAAAACCTGTCAAAGATGTTTTGTTGGTTTAACTAATTAACGATGAAAAGCAAAAATCAAAGTAATTTAGTTTTCTCGTTTCTAATGTAGCATTTGTATGATTTCTATGATCACACTGCTGTTCAAACTGCTAACAGTTAACAGCATGCTGCCGTTTCAACTCTGCTCTCTGGCCAGTTATGTCCTAAAGAATGTCTTTATGTCTTAAGTTATATCTTTTTGCAGAGTGAATGACTAAAAGAAGACTCCCTCTGAGCACTCTGATTGAACTATATGTTTCAGTCATGCTAAGCACTGTAGCAGGGCACCTTGTCCAGTCTTACTTGCCAGAAGGCTCTGCAGCTGTAGATAATTCATCAGAAAGTCCAAACCCCCTTGACAGCCAGCAGAGCTCTGCTTATTCTCATGTTGTGGCTCAATGCCAGAGATGAAACACTTAAAGCTACCATGCTGTGTCTTTTTAGAAAAAAAGTAAAGCTAATTACAGTGAAATACTTCTAAGTGACAAGTTTATTAGCATGACAGTTTGTCAGAGGAGCGCCCTGACTTAATTCAGCAGTAAGTGAAGGACAGTAGAGCAACTCCAATTGGATTTAGCAAAATCTAGACCAATGCTGTCAGCATATTATGCAGATAATGATGAGGATGTGTCCGTGCTTATAGCATCGCTGCTACATGAATCCACATGGCAAATATTATTCATCCCTTCTGGTTAGCTTCAGAGGAGAGACCATGCCATGATACGAGAGCCACTCGAGTCTCATCTCTTTGTGTGCCGTGACCAGTAAAACACCATGAGCAGACAATTTCTTGGCACTGAGTTTGTTTCACAATGCATCTGTAATGCAGTGAATTAGCACACAGTTTTAAGAGATATCTGCACTTTTAGTTGGTAGAGAGGCATATCATAGTAGTTTTTAGTAAATAAACTCAGCCTTCTATCACAATTAATATTTTAAAAACTAATGTCTGCATTTTTTATGATTTTGTTGGGACTGTCAATGATAAAAGGGTTCGGTCTAGTATTTCCATTCACATATGGTTTTGCCAGGTTAGCCATCATATACTGTTTTTGTTGTAAAAAGTAAGAGCACACCTGCTACTTGATACAGTTTTTATAATTAGGTAAATACAACTTCAGCTCAACTATGAAAATTGCATGTTAGATGTGTCATAATAAGCACATCCTTGCTGCATCCATAGGAATTAAGAGGGTAAGTAGCAGGCAGGTACTGCTAATCAGATGTATTACATTCACTGATCATCAGCAACCGTGAGCAGTTTCATTGCATTTTGGCAGATTGCTGTGCTGGAGCATTCAGGTTTGCATTAACACGGTGCCAAAGAGGAAAGTTATCAGCATCGACCTCAGAAGCAGTTGTTGCTGCCCATCAGTCTTGGATAAAGCCATTTCTAAACCATTTACAGTTGCCACTGGACATTCCTGCAAATTGACCCCAAGGTTGGACCACACAATGCTCAGAAACAGCAAAAACCCAACAGCATCATCAGAATCTAAAGGCCACAGTTAGCAGATGAAATGTTAAATTTAATTACATGTGAGGTTTAGGCTGAAGAGCGAGGTTTTATTTGGAGAAAGACTTTTTTTATTGGAAAAACACACAATAAACCATGGCAGCTTAGGGTTGCAAAATTGCATCTGAACAAACCTCAAGACTTTAGGAACAATGCCCTTTGAACAGACAAGACAAAGTAGAGAGTGTTTGACCTTAATGCACAGCACCACATTTGGAGAAAACCAAACACAGCATTTTGGCACAAAATCCTCATACCTCATACTGTCAAGTACAGTGGTGGAGGGGCAATGATTTGGGTTTGTTTTACAACCCGCGGGACCTGGGCATCTTGCAGTCACTAAGTCAGCCAGGATATGTTCTGTACACCAAAAACTTCTGAAGCAAAATGCAAGTTTGTCTGATGACTAGAGCCCAAGCACAGCAGCAAATCTCCAGCAGAATGAATTAAAAAGAAAAGAATAAAGTCTTCCAGACCTCAGCTACCTGAAATATGTGGTTTGACCTTTAGACAGCTGTGTATAAATGAATGCCCACAAATCTCAACAACCCAAAGCAACATTTTAAAGAAGAGTGGGCAAAGATTCCTCCACAACAATGTGACAGACTGATGAACTCATGATGACAATGAAGGTGATGGTTCTACAAGCTACTGAATCATGAGGTGCACTTTACCCCAACCGGTCGTGGCAGATGGCCGCCCCTCCCTGAGCCTGGTTCTGCTGGAGGTTTCTTCCTGTTTTTCCTTCCCACTGTCGCCAAAGTCCTTGCTCATAGGGGACCATATGATTGCTGGGTTTGTCTCTGTATATTTTATTGTAGGGTCTACCTTACAAAAAAAGTGCCTTATGGCAACTGTTGTTGTGATTTGGCTCTGTATAAGTAAAATTGAATTGAATTGAATTACTTCTGAATTTTGTTAATTTTTGTTAAATAGTTAAAGAAGCGGTGTAATACACTGTGCATTGTTTTTCATCTGAGGAGTCATCTATATAAATTTAAGACCTGGTTTATTATGTCCTGATATGTAAAACTTTCAAGTTGACAGAGGGGGTACTTTCTTCACAACTTCAAATGTGACCACATTTGAAATGTTAAAAATCTGTTTCCATACTCAAGGTCAGCATATTACAACTGAAACATCCCCATTTTAAGATTTTAAGACTGGTCCAATTCACCCACTTATCTTCACTTCCCATCCTTACTAATGACAACTTTCCATCTTCTACGGTCATATTCACTCTTATTATATTCTGTATTGGGATTTACTGCCTTTTCCTTAAATACATTGACTGGATCAGCTGTTGAAGGTAAGAGTCTTCATTTCTCCAGATTTATCGAGTAATTTAATTAATGAAAGAGAGGAGAAGAGGTTTAGATGGATTTTTAGACTTTGACTCTGGTGTAGCATGAGCTATGGAAAACAGGTTTAGAATAAATATATATATAAATATAAAGGTGGCATACTGGTGTAATTAATTTTTAATGATTGTAGATTAATCAGTTGCGTGCATAGTTCACCATGTTAACAAGGAACATTTTCCAAATGAACCCTCCACTTTCTGTGGTTCTGTTACGACCATTAAACTGCTCTTAAGGAAAGATGCAGAAAAAAACACTGTAGTGTTGTCTGGTCTATCTCTATACACGCAGACTCTTTCACTGAAAATACATAGGAAAATAAAGTGTTTTACCGTCTCAGAGAAACCTAACCTATTCCTGAGCCCTAGATGCTGCAGTAAAGAAGGACCTGGTATGGTCTCTTCCAGCACTTTCACAGCTCAGCATGAATCCACTCTGCTAAAAGGCTCATAATAAACGTCCAACACTTTCAAAAGCTTCTCCAAGCGGGGTGAAAGGAATAGCCACCTAGTGAAAACTGGCCACTGTGCAAAACCAGAAAAGTACATTGTAGGTCTATTCATTGAAAGCAGCCAGTCTTTCAGCCACTATAATGGGATTTACTGCAAGAATTAAATTCATAGAATAGTAAATCTAAGACCCAGAAACTAAAGTATGAATACACCTTAGAGGAGGTGAAGACAGTTTTTCATTGTTTACCTGTCTGCATTTGCTCCCTTCTTGGCACCTTTTTTAAAAAAAGATTTAAAAAAAAAACTTATTTATTCATGTTCGTGTGTTATGTGTAATTAAACTGAATGTTGGTAAATTTATGTTGGATGATAATTTTAGTGACTCAAGCTTCCTGAATGTAATCTGATCTCATACATTCAGGAATCTTCAGCACTCCCAGTAGAAATAATGCAGATTTTTTTAGGTGACCTTGGTAAGAGGTTAACATATCACATGTAATACATGTACACCAACTCTTGCTCCCACCTGAAGTTTTTACATGATATACAAGTCGGTACTAATCTGAACTGTATATCGTTGCTGTAAAAACTAAAGGGGGAAATACACACACGTGAGTGAATTTAGCATAGGGAAACTTGAGGGAAACTAAACTCTAAAATACAGAAGTGACAGCTTCTCTATTTCTGATAAATGCTGTTTTTGTACTTTGTGTACATGTGCTCTATGACAAAGCATATGGTTAAGGCTGGATAAGGTGACCCTGTATCCTTGCTTAGTTTTGCTGTTGGGTTCTTCCCATGATGCACAAAGTTTTTCTTCTTCACCCATGTTTTTCACCCACTGTGTGAATCATTCATTATTAATTTCTGTCTCTCTTCCACAGTGCCCCTTGGCCCTGTCTCTCTCTGGTCACGACAGATGGCTGTTTCCTGTTAAAAGAGAGTTTTTCCTTCCCACTCTCTGTTTGCTCATAGAGGGTCATCTGATTGTTGTATTCTTTCTATTATTGTAGCGTCTTAACTTTACAATGTAACGTGCCTTAAGACACATTACATTTTTGTGATTCGGTGCTAGATAAATAAAACTGAATTGAGCTGAAGTGAATAACTAAATTCCACTAAGGAAGTACAAGAAGAAGAAAGTGTAGACGACAAGGAAACAAAGAATAAAACTGAAAATATCGATAATTAACAGAACTCGAAAGTCTACAGACTCGAAGCACTAAATCATGTTTCATGTACTGACACCAAATGCAGTGTATAGACCTTTGTGAGCTGGAACGTCTGACAACTTCTTACTGACTTGTGAATAACAAAGTAAGTCTGCCCTAAAGCATGCTGCCGTCCTTTTAGACCACATTAGGGGCCAGTAAAAAAAATTTTTAATTACCTTTATGTTGTATTTGATAAAAATAGTGACTGAGACCATAAACCCTTCAGATCATGTTAGCTGTAGGCCTGTCCACTTATTTTATTGAAATTTAGCTATTGAAATGTTTCTGGTGATTAGAAAGAATTCATTTTCAGGTCACATACACACTGGTGTCACTTTGCAGACCAAAGCAACATTCATCTTTTATGTACATATCCAGCTTAACAGCCAAAAATGTCTTTCTTTTTGTTTTGGTTTTTTTTAACACGTCGAGTTGATGTTATCGGTTTTTGTCCGGCCCCTAAATATCCTTCTCTTGATCTCTCTTGGACCTTTGGTGACAGTAGGACAAACTACTAATTAATTTTTCAAAAGGAAAGATAATTCGGCCCCTCCTTTGCCACTGCAGTGCCAGATTTCTAATGAGGGCAGTGCTGCTGAGCAAGTGGTCTCATACTTAAAAATTGCAAAGACCTGCTGTGGTGCATTTTAAGTAGCCAAAAAAAAGTAACCACTTGTTTTGTATGTAGCCATCACTTTACGGAAGGAAAAGGCGTGACCAAGTGAGCCATCTTTGTCTAAAGGTAAAATACATCCCTTGGTTGTCCTTGCTGACCTCCATGAATTTCAGTTGGCCAGTCATCCAACTGAAATGTTAAATGTCACACTTCATGTGGGGCTTTCTTTTGTTTGTTTGCTGTTCTTACCTGTAAGTTGGATTTACCACCACCGTTGATAAATCACGTTCTCTTGATGTTCTCCAGTAATTACAGCTTTCTACGATGTTCTTGATGATACCTTTCATTGTAAAATGAGAGTAAATTAAGTATTCAGTTCAGTTCTCATGATATGTTGCATGATTGTTTTTTATTACTATTATTATTTTAAGATCTACATCAGCCATTACTGCTCACAAAGTTGCTTGTAAGCATTGCGTGCATCTTTTGCCCTGTCATTTCAGCTTGTGCATATATCTGTCAACATTCACATCAAAGCAACGCTGATGGGCTTCATAAACTATCCTCATAACAACAGGAGATGTTGGCTTATTAAAAAATAATATAACCTGTTTTATGAGGCAGAAAATGTCTGGAGAAACATCTGTGAAACAAGTTGTTTATTAAATATGTAGGAGCTACATTCAAAATTCCTTTTTGCATGGGATGGCAGAGCTATAAAGAGAATCCAGAGTGCAGGCCCCCAGGCTCATTCAAGTCCTGCCATTCTCCCTATCTGACAGTCAAAGCAGAATGATCTTGCTCTCTATGCCTCCCTCTCACTATTTCCCCAACTCTGTGGGGATGAAACAGCCAAACTGTTCCTATCACTGCCAGAAATTAGTGGCTCACGAATATCTCTGATCGTTTGAGAAAATCAAGAGAAAAAACAAAGAAATAGAAGTATTTTTTTTCTTTTCCTGAAAGCAATTGTGCAGTCTAAAGAGTTCATTAATGCCGTTTTTGTACTGAAGTGGAGGTCTCTGGAGACATCCAGGTTCCCAAGGCTAGAGAAATGAAGGAAGGATGGGGGTGTGCTGCAGTACAACAGGAAAAGGAGCACAATGCTAGTAGAGAGATTAAAGAAGCTGTATTTCAAAGGCTCCTCTATAGCCTTTTAGTATACTGTTGCTTTATCCTTGAGAATTACACTGAGCAGATTTTTCAATTTATCTTCACATGGCTGATTTTCCAACCTAATGGGATTGCAGAATCCGTGCTCGTGCTTTAATCACGATCATTATTTGCACCGCAGATCTGTAGTAGAGTTTTTAATCTGTGGTTTTTGTTGTAATTTGATGAGAGCTAATAACTATCAGGGAAGAATTGTCTTCCTCTGCAATAACCGCAGCAGCACTGCATACCTGTTAAACTGATTACTTTATTATATTAAGAAAGTACATGGCGACTTCACTTGACGTATGCGATCAGATATTGTCGTGTTTGGAACCCATTTCTGTGTTTCTGATAACTCGGGGAAAACATTGGCTCATTTCATGCAAAAATCATTCAGCACAAACAAAGCTGATGCTTGCAGTGTTCGTTTAAAGGGAGAACATTCTGCAAAATGTACACCATGCAAATGTAGACATCAAGTATTGTTCCCTGTTGAGTAGAAAATACAACACACAAATGAAAAATGTAATCAAGCAAGTTGTGCAACAATGGCAATTTCAATGTTTTCCAAATTGACTCCAAATTGGAAATCAAAGAGGCCCCACTGCCAACATTTAGCTTGTTGTTCTCAGAGGAAGCCCAGTATTGAATTGCACAGGGGATGGTAGCGTTTTATTTTATCAAAATTAGGAGTTGCTGCTGCGTTGTATGTGCGCGCGTGCGCTCGCTTTGTGTTGGCGTGCGTGTGATAATTAAGGCATACGCATGTGTGCAAAGAGACATATGGTGTCTTGGGCTCATATTTTATTGCCTCCTTCCCCTGAAACAGTTATGATCAACAGTCTGCCGAAGTGAGGACGTATCGAAGGAGGCACTTAAAGCAAACTTTTGCTGTTATGCTTGCAGAATAAATCACCTTCCATACTGCAAACTGGACTTTTGTAGACTATTTTACAGTTTGCAACTGAGCTTGGACAATACACGCTCCATTTTTTTTGAAGTGACAAAGACCTACTTTGCAACTTTTTCTTTTAAACTTTCTCTTTAAAAAAAGACCTCCAAGTATTTCTGTGGTAACTTATTTAAGATTCTAGTTCTGACCTTTTCAGAAGCAAAAACTATGCTGACCTTGTAATTTATGAGTTATGTCGCATTGTGTATATTGACATGTGCTATTTTTGTTGTTTGTGTTGCCTATGCATTTTAGCAAATCTATGACCTCGACTGTTGCTTGCTCTGGACGGTGGTCATCGCTAGAGACACGATCAGATGCAGGATTTGTCAGATATTAGATAATACAGCGATTCATTAATCTTTGCGGTATATGACAACAGATGTGTATTCTTTAAGACTGTTAATCAGAGAGGGTAACTGCAAAAGGGCCATCAGATTTTAAATACCTCGGGCCTTTTTTCTGCTACATCAGAGCGTCTGCTGCGTTTGATGCTTGAATGATATGTCTCCGTGACTGCTGGTGAGATGAAAGATTGCATTTTGAAGTCGTTAGTGCTGGTGTGCTCAGCCGGCTGCCCTGTATTCCTCCTCCTGTCAGAAACACTGGGCAGCACCTCGCCTGCCATCCAGAACCTTTTATCACATGAATAGGCCATTGTCTGATGATAGGACATTTCTGAGCATGTTATTGTCCATAATATGTTGCAGTTTACTTCGAAGCCAGAGGGACTGGAGGTAAGCACAGAGATGATGAAATAAAGGGGCTCTGAATAGCAATGAAATGCTGTTTGAAATGGACACATCAGCTTAGCCCAAGCTGACACCGCTACAGCTGTGAAGTTAATATAGATTGGGGTGTGGGGGGGTGCAATTTCATATGCATAGCCAAGTAAAGTGATGCACCTGGGGCTGGCTTGATGAAGAAAATGCTTCAGTTTAGATGTAATGGGTTTTTTTTAATTTTAGTATTCTTTTAGCTTTCCATTAAGTCATTTTTTAAAGTTAAAAGCCTCATTTCTACCAAGTGCCTGTCAAAGAGATGAAGAGGTATTACTTCACATCTGGCGCCAGGAACAATGGTGATGGGGGGGGGGGGGGGGCTGTATGCAGAAAAAAGAATTTAGTTAGCTCTCTGCAGAAGGCTTTTATAACCACAGTCAGAGATCAAATGGAAAATGTGGCAACCTATTTGAGGGGGAAAGTCATTATCTAGTACAATTAATGGTTCTGATACGCTTTCTTTTTTTCTTTTTTTCTTTGATGCCATGCAAGAAAAACCCAAATATTTTTACCTAACGAACCTACTTTATAAAAAAAATCATCATTATGCTTTTTTTTAAGCAAAAACAAAAGCCCTTAAAAGCCTGGCTTCTTTTACAGTACATGCTGTTCTTGAGCAACAATTTTTCATTACCAAAACACCCTATTATAATTCATAGCAATATTCATATCTCTCATACCAAGTCAGACCTTAAGACTACATATGCATTTGACAGACTGAAATAACAGCAGGTGTTTTCTCAGCGTGGTTATGTGGGATGTTATCAAGACGTGTTCGGTGCATGACTACATTTGACTAATCAACTATCAATAACAGAAGACATGACAAGAAATACCATACTGCTGAGGAAAGTCTACATTAAACAGCCAAACTTACAGTGCCTACTAAAATCACCATGTTGCAGGACAAGCTGAGCAGTTTATAAAACCGTTGTTGGCTTCTTTTAACTTCTGTGGAGTATTGTGCATGTTGTTTCACTGACATATTATTATGGGCTTATGGTTAACTGATCCCTCGACATATGCATTGCCCACTGTATAACTTAAACATAGATTTTATATATAAATCAGGTTAACTGGGATAGCTGCTTTTCCTGTGCTGTGAGGGGGGAAAAGCCTGTTCTCCTATAATCATGCTGGTTAAACACCCCGCCTGAAACTGGTGACTGTGGTGAGGATTAGAAGCACAGCTGCTGCTGATGAGCACAGGAGGATAGACTGTGACCACCTTGACCGTCAATGAGTTGTCTCTAGTAAAGTTGGATACAAAATAAATGTGTTTTTTGTTGTAAAAACACACTGTGATAGTGTAACTAAAAAATAGCTTTTCTATGTCAAAGGTAAAATGACAGAGCTCTCAAATTTGCAACAAAATGAAATAATAGCAAAAAGAAAGAGATTCTTGTAAATCCCTATCATCGAACTGATGTATTGAAAATGTCTTTCCCCTCATTAATAGTATTAAATGTCCATTCCTGGAACCATATTCTGAAACTGCTTAGCAAACTATTTAGCTGGAGCCCATCCCAGCTGACACTGAGCCGGGTACACCCAGCCCATCGCAGGGTAACACAGCACAACACTAGCACGTTTGGACCCGGGGACCAAAACCTACCAGGCATAACGGACTCCGCACAGAAAGGCCCCAGGAAGGCTTGAACCCAGAACTTTCTTGATAATGCTATCCCATTATTGCATTTGTTTTGTATTTTATATTGTGATTATTACCAATATCAAAGAATATGAAACAATAATGCTGTATTGTGACCATATATTTGGCTTTATTAATCAGCTCTAGTCATTTTTGTCTCTGGGGGAATCATTTTGATGATTTATTGCATCCTTAATACTTCAACATTGATGTTAATCAATAATTTTATAATCCAGCTTCATCCACCACATGAAGAATTACCCTACACAGCTTCACCAGAGCTCTATTTGCTTGCTCACGACCGGGGCTTTCAGCTGGGGGTTGGTCTCGTGCTCAGTACCAGCCCCTATTTTTCCTCCATCTTTCCTTTTTTCCTTTCTTAAACATGGCTTTAAGTAGACAATATTTTCTGTGTTCAGCCTAAGCTGAGTGTTGATGGTCTCTCCAGTGCCATGTGAATGAAAATTCACCCGTCATAATATTGATGGATGGAGCTACTTACAAAAAGGTATAGATGCATTTAATGGGCGGTGGAACATTTTAATGGCTAGAGGAGCACCTTGGTGGCCTTCTCTAAGCGCTTGTTGTTATTAAGTGCAACAAGAATGGAATTATAAAGTAATGAACAAGGTTTAAAGGAAATTAGTCGTCTGAATCCTTACCCCGGAGAATATCAGTGGACAAACAGTGGCATGGTGCGACTGTCCTCTTGTCCTCCTGCGTTTATTCTTGAAGTACACCACCAGTTCTCATGTGTGTCAGTCGATGAAATTTAATTTATATCCAACGTCCCTAATTTACCTCAGAGGACTTTACAATCTGGACAGCATATGTTTTTCATTATTCCTCAGCAAACATACACCAGCAGGGCCAAATCTGACATATGGAGCATCAAGCCTTTGGATATATGGTTCATTTTTTCAGTCCATTCATCCATTTTCTTCTGCTTCTTATTTAACTCCTTTAAGAGATATAGACAAACTGCAATTTATTCAACATTTCCTTCATATAAAATATTGGTCAGTTGTTTCTAATGTCTGAACCACAAACCAGTTCTTCCATTTTTACCAGCCTGTTTTAACAATTCACTTTTTCTTCAGTTTTCAGTCACAGCAGAATAGATTCATGCACCCAAAATACTTCTAAGGTTACCTTTTTACCATATTTTGCACATTTGAAGGCTCTTTCTTTTAGGGGATCAGGTTATCTAAATGTAACAACACACATTTACACAACAAATGAGTTTTTGCTTTTCTGCGAATGCGATTTGACCTGAACGCTACAAGCTAAATCCTTGATCAGGTTTCTAATCTTAAATAATGATGACTAAGCTATGAATGGAGCACCGGTTTAATTCAAGAGTCATAAAAAATGCATGTACTCAGCTAAATCTTACAAAATAATTTTCGTGAACACTTCTGTGGGTTTGCATAGGCTTTGTCATAAAAATATGCGATTTTGATTAATCTGGCTCCCTGAATGGTTAGATCAATGGGATCAACAAAGGAAGGAAGACGTTCCACTTCATGGTTATGCCCAAAGATGAATTCAGTGTACCAAGACAATGATGGCAGAAACAAGAGCTGATGCAAAAACCACACACACACACATAAAAAAGTCTGAATCAACTCAGATCCATCTTGCTGTGATGATACAACGCCAACCATGGAGTCGTGAAAACCCCCTTGCAGAATCTGGCTTGTACTGACACTTGCTTGGTATCTGACTGCGTGTGCATTCCTGCACGCATGTGTCTTTGTATGTGTGTGTTTGATACCTGTGGTTAGATTTATTGGATTCGGAGGTGTCTCCTGCTATGTGCTCTGTGGTACAAGTGGGTTTGACTCAGTTTCTCTGTGTGAAGCTGGCAATGCTATGGACTGACCTTGCAGTGGAGGTGTCACTCTGCAGAGTTGTTGTCATTACTCAATTAGATAGAATTAGGCACTGGCTAACGTGACAGTAGCGTGCTGTGAAAACAGGCTCCACATTAGATTCTAGACTTGGCAAGGTTAATTTTAACGGAACACCAATGGAATCCATCACAACAGGACGGTGTTTATGTGATGATATATAAAGCCACATCTGCATTTCTCTGTAGGAAAAAAGGGCATGCCTGCTGCTCTAATAAGCAGCGAGGTTAATGCAGTGTTAGGTCAGGACAAATGTCGTTATACTTTCAAAACACAGCGCACAACTTAAACATATGTTGGTTGTCATTTGCAGTAGGTCAACATGCATCATCCAACCTGGCCTCAGTGTGGGTTATTAAGTGCTTGGCTTTGGTAAAAATGACATTTGAATAATTATTCTCAGCACTACACTTAACTACAAAGTGGAAAAAAACAAGGTCAAGAAACAAGAATTTATTTTGCAGAATGTAGTTATGACAATATGAATATACACAAACTGATCACTTCATTAGGAACGGTAGTTAATTTGTAATTAATGCAAATATCTAATCAGCTAATCACATATCAGCAACTCATGGTCAAAATGATCTACTGAAGTTCAAAGTAAGCATGAGAATAAGGAAGAAAGGTGATTTAAATGACCTTTCATAGTTTCATTGAGGATTTCAGAAACTGCTGATCTACTGAGATTTTCCCACACAGCCATCTCCAGGGTTTACAGAGAAGGGTCAGAAGAACAGAAACTCTCCAGTGTGCGGCAGCTCTCTGTGCAAAGTTCTCGGTCAATACAGACAGCAAAAAATGCAAACAACCACTTCTTACAATCGGTGTACGCAGAAGAGCATTTCTGGATGAAGGTTTGACATGTTATGGGTTTAGATGGGCTACAGCAGCAGATGACGCCACAAAGTGCCACTCTGATTAGCTAAGAACAGGAAACTGAGGTTTCAATTCACATGGGCTCACTAATACATGAACTATACTTATGCGTCTTAACTTAACTGGAACCCCATTTTAATGCAACGCCACAAGCTTCTGCACCTTTTACATTTATGAGAAATGTAATCACATGTCAAGTCGCAACAACTTGAATTACCTGCAAGTTTGTGGTGTAGGAGTTTCCAGTTACAACATCAGTTAAGACGTAGATTTCCAGTTGTCCAAATCAAGTTTAAGATGAAAGAACAGAAGACTGGAAAATGTTGCCTGGTCTGAGGAGTCTCCCTTTCTGTTGCAACTTCTGGATGGTGGGGTCACAATTTGGTGTAAACAACATTGAAGTACAGAATCAAGGCTCATGGTGTAATGGCGTGGAAACATTTTTTTACATACTTTCGGACATCTCAAAGGTGCTCTGGTGAGTCCATGTGAAATGCAACCTCAACACCTTGTAGTAGCTGACAGGAATGGCATCTTGTGTGGTCTTCTGCTGTTGGAACCCCTCTGCATCAAGATCCAGTGTTGTGCATTGATAGATATTCTGGTGCATGCCTTGTTTGTAATGAGTGGTTGATTGAGTCACCATAGCCCTTCTATCATTTCAAAGTAGTCTGGCCATTCTCCAGTTCATAGACGAAAGGGTGTCCAAGCTGGTACTAGCAACATGACACCTGTGACACAAGAGTATGTATTTCTATTAGCTGAACCCCAAATTCTTCTGCGCACACATGTTTATATTTGCTTTGAATTAAGGGGGATTTCACTACCACTCATGGTGTGTTACTGGCACAAAAAGTTTGAAGTAATTTGATTGAAAACAATGATGCAATGCTTGAGTATTCGGGAAAGTGAGAGATCTAGAGTTCTGACTGACAAAAGTGCAATGGGTTGTGAGATTCAGTAGTACTAATGTGCTACATCAGTCTAATACCAGTGGGGAAATGCATTAACAGCAGTGATGTGAAAGTTGCACTAAAATGACCGAGAAAAGTTGCGAAATGAAAATTATTATTATATGATTATGATTATTATATTGGTATCATTTAAGTATAGGAAAAAGAATAAGAATTTGAAACCTTGGATAACTAAGGGTCTTGAAAATGCGTGTAAAAAGAAGAATAATTTATATAGGGACTATATAGCACAGAGAACTAAGAATGCGGAAATGAAATATAAAGTTTATAAAAATAAGTTGGTATTAATATTGAGGAAAGCCAAGAAAGACTATTATAATAAACTTTTTCAGGAAAACAAGAATAATATTAAGGGCATTTGGAATATTTTTAAAGAAGTATTGGGTAACAAGAACACACCCTCAGATCGGCCTATTTATTTTATTAGGAATAATCAAGTTGTCGATAATAAGACTGAAGTAGCAAACGAATTTAATTCCTTTTTTGTAAATGTTGGACCTACTTTAGCAAATTTAATTAGAAAAAATGATGACCCAGAATATGAAGTTTGGATAGGAGAAAGTAGAGTGGTTAATTCTATATTCTTAGCTGATATTACCATAAAAGAAATAGTAGCAAATGTAGAAAATTTTAGAAATACAAAATCTACTGACTGTGATGGTATATAATTAAAAAGACTTTAGACTGTATAAGTATTCCTCTTTGCTATATTTTTAATCTCTCGTTACAATCAGGAGTATTTCCTGATCGAAGGAAAGTGGCAAAAGTGATACCCTTATATAAATCAGGAGATAAGCATAGTTTTAACAACTATAAGCCAGTGTCTCTTTTGTCACAGTTTTCAAAAGTGCTTGAAAAACTTTTTGCGCAAAGACTTGATAGTTTTATTGAAAAAAAATCAACTAATAAATGAAAATCAATTTGGATTTTGTAAAAATAGATCAACGGCATTAGCATTGTTGACTCATTGATGATATTTCATCTGCAACCCATAATAATAAATACACCGTTGGGTATTCATTGATTTAAAAAAAAGCTTTTAACTCTAAATTGTATAATTATGGTGTGAGAGGAGTGGCATTGAATTGGTTAAGGAGTTATTTAGAAAATAGGTTGCAATATGTACATTATCTCAGCAATACCTCTGAAAGATTGAAGATTGGAGTGGCCACAGTGGTATCGATCGCTTAGAACTTTTTGGCAAAAAAGCAAAAAAAGGTTGTTTTCCCAAGATGTCAAGCTGTTCTTATAATGAGAGATTTTGTGAGAAACTCTGCTGCTTCAAAATGCAGGATATAGCCAAAGGTTGTTTTGGTGACGCCATGTAGTGTAGAAAATCTTCTAAAGTGAAAACTTTCCACATCCAGTTCCATTACAAGCACGTAAAACAACAGTAACTGATGCTGATCTGATGGCTTTTCAAACTACAGCAACTAAAGGGCTTTTTTGTTTTAATTTTCACTGAGGAGATGATGGAGCGGGTCAATGCTGGGCTCAGATCTACCCCCCGTCCCAATCCCTTTTTGTCCCCCATAAACCCCCCACCAGAGCGGCCAAAGGTTCGCCATCGAGCCCCACCCTCAACAGAGCAATCGAAGTCACATTGCCCAGCCTCGCCCCCCTTAGTTCCTCTTCATGCCCTGTCTCCGCAGTCTGATGCGTGATGTGTGAAGGGTCCGGGCTGTGAGGATTATGGCAGTGATGACTTTTCCCAGGAGAAGCTGGGACCCTGTTTACTAGAAGGTTTTAAAATTTCTGTACTTTTAGGTGACAGGAGACATGTGGCCTGGTCAAAACAGAGAGAGCTGCACTCTAAAAGATCTTTAAACATAGTAAACATACCTTGTGTGCCACAGACTGCTCCCAAACACGAGGGGACAAGTAATACCTCTAAAACACTTAAGTTGGCTTTATTAAACATTAGATCTCTAGCTGGGAAAACATTTTTAATTAATGATTTAATCACTGAGCACAGCCTTGATTTTATGTTTTTAACTGAAACTTGGTTGGACCAAAGTAACAGTGGAGCTGTTCTCATCGAGACGACCCCTCCTAACTACAGTTTTATCAGTGAGGCCAGGGCGAGCAGGAGAGGAGGAGGGGTTGCTGTCTTATTTAATGAATCATTTCAATGTAAGCAGCTATCTCCTGGAAGTTTTCAGTCTTTTGAATATGTGGCTTTACAGCTGAAGGCCCCATCCAAAGTTGTGTTTCTTAATGTTTACAGGCCTCCCAAATACTGCACAGACTTTTTTAATGACCTCAGTGAACTGCTGTCTGTGATCTGTGTTGATTTTGACTGTGTAATTATTGCTGGGGATTTTAACATTCATGTGGACAACCCTCAGGACAAAGGGACTAAAGACCTGAGTAACACTCTGGGCAACTTTAGGCTGACTCAGCATGTAACAGAGGCCACACATAATAGAGGACACACTCTTGACCTACTGATCTCCAAAGGCCTGAGCATTTCAAAGGTTACTGTGTCTGATGTGGGCCTGTCTGATCATTACTGTGTTTTCTTTGAAAGTAAAATCTCAGCCCACACAAATATATCAACAACAGTGATCACAAAACGGTGTATAACTGAACACAGTAGTGCAATTTTTAACCAGGTCTTCCCATTAACACCTGACCTGCCCAGAGGGTCAGTCAATGAGCTCGTCAATAGCTTCAATGCTAACATGTTAAATGTAATGGACACTATTGCTCCCATTAAGGTGAAGGTTATCTCTGGAAGGAAAAAGTCTCCATGGAGAAACTCCACACTGGTGAAAAATGAAAAAAGAGATTGTAGGAAAGCTGAGCGCAGATGGAGAAAAACAAACCTCCAGGTTCATTATGACATTTATAAAGAGAAACTTCACAATTATAATTTACAACTGAGGAATGCAAGGAGGTCCTACTTCTCTGACATCATCACTAAAAACAGCCATAATGCTCGGGTCTTATTTTCTACAGTTGACAGGCTAACAAACCCCCCTGTGTCAGTGGCAGCTGAACTTCATTCGACCATGGCCTGCAATGACTTTGCCAAATTCTTCACTGAAAAAATCCAAAAAATTAGACAAGCAATTGGTACATCAACAGCAGATCCAGGATATGTACTGTGTCCACCAAAAAACTGTTTAAACACCATGAAACAGTTTCAACCTATTAACAGCAAAGACCTGGAGGACATCTTAGGTCAACTGAACTCCTCCTCCTGCTGTTTAGATGTCCTGCCAACAAGTTTTTTCAAAAAGGTCTCAAAGACTTTAGAGTCAGACCTGTTACAGATCGTCAACTTTTCTTTATTATCAGGTGTGTTTCCAGAATCACTAAAAACTGCTGTAATCAAACCTATACTGAAAAAGGACAATCTTGACAAGACACAAATGAACAACTACAGGCCGATCTCAAATCTCCCGTTTTTAAGTAAGATCATTGAAAAAGCAGTTTCTCAACAGCTCAGTTACTTCTTAAAACAGAATAATTGCTACGATGCCTTCCAGTCAGGTTTTAGACAGAACCACAGCACTGAAACCGCTCTGACCAAAGTGTTTAATGACATATGTCTGAATACAGACAGTGGAAAAATGTCAGTCCTAGTTTTACTGGATCTCAGTGCAGCATTTGATACAGTTGACCACAACATATTACTCAAACGACTGGAGAACTGGACAGGTCTTTCAGGAACTGTACTAAACTGGTTCAAAACATACGTAGAAAACAGGAAATACTTTGTATCAATAGGTAACTTCACATCTGAGCAGACAAGTATCACATGTGGAGTTCCCCAAGGTTCCATCTTGGGACCCCTTCTGTTTAACATCTACATGCTCCCACTGGCACAGATTATAAACAACAACAAAATAAACTATCACAGCTATGCAGATGACACACAAATATATATCACAATGTCACCAGGAGACCGAGGCCCTGTACAGGCTCTTGGTAAATGCATTGAGGAAATCAATGACTGGTTGTGCCACAATTTTCTCCAGCTAAACAAAAACAAAACTGAGGTAATAGTCTTTGGCGCCAAAGAAAAACGATTACAGGTCACCAGAGAACTTCAATCTATACATCTAAAAACCACAAACCAGGCGAGAAATTTGGGTGTAGTGATGGATGCAGACCTAAACTTAGAAAAACACATTAAGACAATAACAAAGTCAGCTTACTATCACCTCAAGAATATATCAAGGATAAAAGATCTGATGTCTCAACAGGACCTGGAAAAACTAGTCCATGCATTCATCTTTAGTAGGCTTGATTACTGTAACAGCATCTTTACAGGTCTACCTAAAAAATCAGTCAGACAACTACAGCTCATTCAGAACTCTGCTGCTCGAGTCCTCACTAAGACCAAAAAAGTGGACCACATCAGTCCAGCTCTGAGGTCCTTACACTGGCTGCCTGTCCGTCAGAGGATAGACTTTAAAGTTCTGATGCTGGCCTATAAAGCTCTGAATGGTTTAGGACCAAAATACATCAATGACCTCCTGACCCAGTATGAACCATCCAGATCCCTCAGGTCATCTGGATCCGGTCTTTTATCAGTTCCCAGAGTCAGAACCAGACACGGAGAAGCTGCATTCAGCTTTTATGCTCCTTATATCTGGAACAAACTCCCAGAAAGCCTCAGATCAGCTGAAACACTCAGTTTATTTAAATCCAGGTTGAAGACTCACCTGTTCTCAGCTGCATTTGAATAAAGCACCAAATCCACACTTTAAGCTTAAATTTCAAAACTTACATTTAACTACTGATTTTATCTACTGTTCTGATTTTATCTGTTTTGATTTTATATACTGTTGTTTGTTTGTTTGTTTGTTTGTTTGTTTGTTTGTTTGTTTGTTTGTTTGTTTGTTAATTAGTTAGTTAGTTTATTTGCTTGTTTTAATCAATTTTAAATCATGCTTTTTATTTGTTCTTGTTTCTAATGTCTCTGTAAAGCACTTTGAATCACCTTGTTGTTGAATTGTGCTATACAAATAAACTTGCCTTGCCTTGCCTTGCCTTAATTAAAGAACTCTAGATAGAGAAATCTGTAAATCCATAATCAAACTCCTCTGAATTGCCAAAACTGACTTTCATATTTGGCATAACTATGATTGTATGTATCACAGTACGTGGATAAAGCACAAAGATGAAAAGATGGACCACTGGTCCTACCTTTAGTATTAGCTTATGGCCGTTTGCTATTTGAAATAACAGAGAGATGCAATTAGGCTAAAAATGAGCTCATTGGCTGTGAGCCATCAATGACAAACAGCCTAAATGAAGAACATAACAAATCGGTGAAAATTAGAGGAAGCGGGCTTTCAAGTGATTAAAATGTGGATGAAAAAACAGAATTACTAAATGCATTTTATAAATACTAAATGTGTTTGATTATTGGATAAAAATTGAGTGCTGTCTCTCCAAGCAGCAAATCCACATTGAAAGATTGAAGATTGTATGTGACGTTCCTCAAGGTTCTATTTTGGGACCTAAACTTTTTAATTTATATATTAATGATATCTGTGACGAATCAAAAAGGTTAAATTTTATTTTATTTGCAGATGACACAAATTTTTATTGCTCTGGAGAGAATTTGAAAGATTTGGTTGAAATTATGATTTCTGAGATGTTAAGATTTAAAAAATGGTTTGATGTAAATAAATTATCTTTGAATCTGACAAAAACAAAATTCATGATATTTGGCAATTGTGCAAAGGAGGAAGAAGTCATTGTGTCCATTAATGGAGAATTAATTGAAAGAGTTACTAAATTTCGCTTTTTGGGTGTAATAGTAGATGAAAAATTTGACGTGGAAATCACATACTGAGTATATTAGAAAGAAGATGGTTAAAAACATTTATATTTTGGGAAATGTAAGAGATTTATTAGACCACAAAACAATGCGCATTTTATTTTTTTCATTGTTTTTTCCATACTTTAGTTACGAAGTTTGGGGGAATACATATGAGAATACTCTAAAACCTCTAAACTTATTACATTGCTTCTGTTTTTTGACTTTTGGAAATTGGGTAATGAATTTTCATGTGATATCACACCTTATCAGTTGGCAAGAGGCCCTGCTGGGGGGGGTTGGTGGTGTGCATGTAGAAGCAAGTTTTATGAAGCTAACCTGGAAAGTCCTGAAGCCAGGTACAGTCACTGTGTGATCTGGCACGTGGGAGTGCAGCAGAATCTTACATAAAGCACATGTATATGTCACATTCCCTGTGATGATCACTGGAAGAGCAACAGCACTAGTATGTTTCCTCGGTAGCTTCCCTAGGAGAAGACCTCGCTCCAGCTAGTGCTATTAGCTGGTGAAGATTCTCTGTTGCATATAAGGCAATGCAAAGTAAAACGTCACTTGTGGACTTGTACAACTTGGAAAATAAAAAAAATAGATGTTGAAATCCGAAATAACAAGAGTAATACCTCCTCTAAGGAAAAACTTGAAATACAATATAATGAACTAAAGATACTGTATGCAACATAGATGCTTAGAAAAAGAATGGGTAATTAGCAGGAATGGGTTACAGAAAGACTATGAAACACTTTATTCACAGACATTTGAAATGTTATTTCCTGTTTCTAGATAAATGAGACACGTAAGCTCAACACACTGAGTCATGTGCCGTCACAGAACCATAAACTCAGAGGGACGAATATCATGAGAAATAATGGGCTTTTTAAAATTGTACGCGGTGGGGGCATTTCAGGAGCATTAAACGGAGGTTTCCGAGGCCACTTACCAGAGCACAGGGCCTATGTTAGTCCTGTTACAGTGTGCTTATGTGCCTATTTTTCACTGTAGTGTTGAATTATTTTTCGAGGGGCATCCATCCACTCCAGCCCCATGTGGCACTAATAGCTTTCAGCATATGAATCCTAGCCTGGGCATAAAAGACCATAATTTGATGAAACATTAAAACAAATGGTTTTATACCATAGTTTGATTTATATCAGTAGTTATCTGTGTTTTACTGTTTGAGCCGAATAACCCATAAAAAGCTGCTGACCAAGCAGAGAAGTGTTTAAAGTTTTATCAGTCAAACACTTTTCAGCCTCTATGAGAAAGCACATCCCCTCTGATGGGTAAATATGGACTCCAGCCGAAGAGCTGCTCTTATGTCTGCTCTCTTTTAAAGCTAATAGTATATATTTAATAGTTGAAGGGATGATAATAGTTGGTGATAGAAAGAGGGAAAAAAAGGCGATCCACATCATTCGTGTGTGATAGCTTTCCATTTGATTGGTCAAGAAGAGGTCACTCTCTTTCCTCATTTAATTTCCAAAAACATTAATCACACGGTTTCTACAGCTATTTTGAGCGTCTGCTGACCACTTTACTATGACCTTGTTCAAATTCGCAAAGGTCGTTTTACTGCTTGCCACTCTATCCCTCCCTCTCTGTAATTTAAACATTGACAGCTCCGGCTCATTAAGGTACCATCTGGTGAAATGCACTGTAAAAGAAGAAAACAGTGGAGTGCAGACCTCCAGTGGGCTCTAATAATCCCCTCTCTAAGCTGTTAACATTATTTTCAACAATGTTCCAGATAGATTAAAAGTTGTTATGAGGGCGAAGGCAAAGTTTGTCCTGATTATTGTGTGATGGGCCATGGGGCAGCTCAGCTGTAAAGCGCCTCACGTGTTAGCGCGCGTGAAGAGGGAAATGTATGCGGTGTTCTCAGTTAGGTTTGCAGAAAATAATGTTGTGATCTGCACAAAGAGAGTATACAGAAGTAAGAATGTATAAAGGATATACACTATACTGCCAAACGTGTTCATTCACCCATCCAAATGATTGAATTCAGGTGTTGCAGTTACTTTCATGGCCACAGGTGTATAAAATTAAACACCTAGGCATGCAGACTGCTTCTACAAACATCATAGTGCCACCAGTGCAACAAGTCCAGGCATGACACCTCCTCACTCCTAAATATTCCAGTCAGCTGTTAGTGGAAGCGATTGGGAACGAAAGGCCATGAAATCATAAATAGCGTAAAATCACGGAACTCTTAATGCTTCACTATACCAAGAAATTTTGGATAATTTCATGCATCCAACTTTGTGGGAACAGTTTGGGGATGAAAATTTCCTGTTCTAATATGACTGCACACCAGTGAGGTGGTCCAGTGAGGACCAGCAAGGTCCATAAAGACATGGATGAGCGAGTTTGATGTGGAAGAACTTGACTGGCCTGCAGAGTCTTGACCTCAACCTGAGAGACTGTGAGCCAGGTTCTCTCCAACAGTGTCTGACCTTGCACCTCTGAAGAAGGCTTCCAATGGTTCACATAAACACACTCCTACATCCTGTGGAGTTAAACCTGTTATACCTGCAAAGGGTGGGCTGATATCATATTAAACCCTATGGATTACAAATAACACTCATGTTTATATTCCTGTGAAGGCAGATGAGTGACTATAGTACTATAGAAGTAGACATAAAATGTACAGTATCAGCGATGAACTGCATGAAAATCATAAAAAAAAACACAAATGCAAAAACACTACTTAAAAATTGATTAAATGACTAAAAATTAAATCCAGCTCTCAGCATATTTACATCTCACTATTTCATGTCATGTTATTCTTTTTTTCTTTGCTGCAGTAACTTTATATCTAATGGACAGAGTGGCCACAGTGGTATTGATCGCTTAGAACTTTTTGGCAAAAAAGCAAAAAAAGGTTGTTTTCCCAAGATGTCAAGCTGTTCTTATAATGAGAGATTTTGTGAGAAACTCTGCTGCTTCAAAATGCAGGATATAGCCAAAGGTTGTTTTGGTGACGCCATGTAGTGTAGAAAATCTTCTAAAGTGAAAACTTTCCACATCCAGTTCCATTACAAGCACGTAAAACAACAGTAACTGATGCTGATCTGATGGCTTTTCAAACTACAGCAACTAAAGGGCTTTTTTGTTTTAATTAAAGAACTCTAGATAGAGAAATCTGTAAATCCATAATCAAACTCCTCTGAATTGCCAAAACTGACTTTCATATTTGGCATAACTATGATTGTATGTATCACAGTACGTGGATAAAGCACAAAGATGAAAAGATGGACCACTGGTCCTACCTTTAGTATTAGCTTATGGCCGTTTGCTATTTGAAATAACAGAGAGATGCAATTAGGCTAAAAATGAGCTCATTGGCTGTGAGCCATCAATGACAAACAGCCTAAATGAAGAACATAACAAATCGGTGAAAATTAGAGGAAGCGGGCTTTCAAGTGATTAAAATGTGGATGAAAAAACAGAATTACTAAATGCATTTTATAAATACTAAATGTGTTTGATTATTGGATAAAAATTGAGTGCTGTCTCTCCAAGCAGCAAATCCACATGTGTGTGAGTGCGTGCGTGAGAGAGGAAGACACACCTGGAGACAACGCTCCAGGTCCTGCCCCCTCCCACCAGCTGTCCATCACTGCCATCCAGGTGAGAAGGTAATTGAGGAGATTCTGTCGGAGCAGAGCAGTGGCCTCTGACAGCATTTAGAGTGCACAGAAGATGTACCAGACAGCCAGAGGTGGTTTGACGGCATCTGTTCAACATACCTTCTGACATCATGAATGCCGGTGCCTCCAGAAAAGACAACGCAAAGCAACACATAAAGCAAAAAAAAGTTTTTCTTTTTTCGATTCAACTCGTTAAAACTACTTCTTAGTTGTGTTGCACAACCAGGGAAATGTTTTCATCCCTTTCTTACACATAAAAGCTCAGAGCCACAGTAACTTCTAAGAATGAAATCTCCTGCATTACTGAGCCAGTTGAGACGTACAGCAGGAAAATGAGAATGTGTGGCAGTCCTTATAAGGTGGGTCACACAACAGTGCTCCACACTGTTGGTAAGATGAATGACCTTAAGATTTATTTCCGAAGGAATAATCCTTTAACTATATATCCAGTCCAGAAAGCCTGTGTATTACACTCATATTTGGATGTTTGTTCTTTGCATGATTTATGTCCAGCGCAAATACTCAAAGCAAATGCTGGAAATAGTGTGCCCTTTATGGAGCACAGGAAGCAGTAGGGGGGGGTGTAGCATATGCAGTTTGATGCAGGAGACTGCAGCTTGCATCCTGTCTCAATGCAACAGTTACAGAAAAAATTGTTTTAAATAAATAAATCTTAACCCATTTTTTTAGTAGTCTTATCTTAACCAGGGCATAAAAATCTACAAGAATTTTCAAAATGTGCATTCCTTTGTAGACGAGTCAGTACTGAAACCTGCACTTCCTCAGCTGGCAATCGCCTTAAACAAAGAGCTATTTAAGGGAACTTTAAAGGAAGAATATTGAATATTTATAGAGATAATGATTTTCTTTAATATTTATGATATTAAATCATAAATGTAATGATTTAAATTTATGATTTAAATCATAAATTTATGATTTAAAAATTTATGATTTAGTCCCGGTATTTTGGGACTAAATAGCAATACAGTCCTGTGGTATCAGTTTTATTGTGTTTTGGGTAAATTTCAAATGTGATTAAAACTGAAATATCAATATGCAAAAGTGCAAAAATGCACCTTCTGGGAAGCCACACCTGCTTGACCTCCAGGCGTGTTCGAGAAGCTGAGCTGAACCTGAAAGAGGTATGAACCAGTGGCAGAGGACTTGAAGTGTTTGTGTTACTCAGGCTCTTTTAAAAGCATAGGCCAGCATTCTGAAGAAATTATGAATTGTCTAGACTCTCTATACCTCGTGGCTTTCTTGAGAAAATTAGAATTAGAAATAGGTTTAACCCTTTTGTGGAAGTACATCCAAAGAGCTAAAGGTATAAATAAATAAAGAAGACAAAGCCTGAGGTTTCATTTCATATCTCCCCAAAACCGCCCGCAATTAATTTGCAGCAGTAATGTGTCGGTGGGTTCAGACCGGAATTATTCATCAGGTGGTAAATATTTGTGCGCTGCATTAGTGATGTTTTTGTCCAGAAGAAGAAAACAACCACCTCCTGCCTACCTAATGTGGAGCTAAGGACGTTTCAGAAAATGCATTTCGCTGATAACCTTTCTTGTCTTAGCGAATGGATGAAAAAAAATGAGAGAGAGACTCAACAGTGTCATCAGGTCACACTAAGACGGTTTCCCAGATTTAATCTCGACGTTACAACAACGGCCATAAAGAGGTCCCTTTACAGCGCTGATGTCCGCGCGTGTGCAGATGGCAAAGTGCTTGGTGTCAGAAGGATTGTGACACCATAGACCAGAAGCCAAAAAAGCATATTGCGGCAGCTGCTTGTGTGCTGTTCATCACCATTCTCCCTCTGGGACTTTGACAGTCATTTTCCTCTCCGTCTATTTTTATAGTTGGTTTGAGGGAGGTTTGCTTAACTAGATTAGAACTCTATTTTAATCCTTTTAATGCAGCGAATCCCATCTCAAATCAAAGTGCTAAAACCCTACACTGCACTGGCATTTCCGCCACCGTCGTTATTTCTTTTTAATTATTTTTAATTTTCGAAGAGAACAAGCTGTCAGCCATCGCGGCCCGCTTTATTTGGATAGGAGGGATGGATACACACAGGGATAATTTTAGTTAAGACAGCACAACAGCCAGGAATTAATCCCTCCATTAACTGGATTGTGTTACTACTTCTCCCCTGTGGCCCTGTTTCCTAAACAGAGGGTGGCCTGGTGATGCACGGATGCCTGATGCATGTTGTGTTTAATGGTCATTAGCAGCACAATGTGGATACATAAAGAACCTTATTCATTATCAGGGACCGAACTGCAGAATTATTCAAACTAATGTTGCATGAGCCATTATTGGGACAATTATGCATGTCGATGCTTTTGATTTGATTCGTAAGAGATCGAGGTCGTGTTAAGCAGTTGGTTGATTTGCTCTCCGGTGTTGTAATGCCACAGTGTGCAAATGCCTCTGGGGACTTTTTAAAATATATATATATAAATAATGAATGTATTGCGCTGTCTCTAAAACTGAGCTAATTTCTTGGAATTAAACAAAACAGGAGGTCGTAATCAGGTCTTGCTCCTGTATAAAGTTTATAGTGGTAGTATTCACGCTGATCTTTGATCTCTTTCTTTAAGAGAGCTCGACTTCCTCATTCAGAGAACTGTGGGGCTTCTCGTCTTGCCTCCCCAACAGCTGCGCCTCTTTCATAACCAATCCTTTCCTTCCTTCTCTGACAGCTCAGCAGATTTAAGAGAGATTGATAAGGACTTCAGTAATCAATACCGACTTATACACCTGACATGGAGTCAGCAGTTAACTTTGAGACAATGAGGAATTGATACAGCTTTGGCAGCACATCACACCCATCACATGAATGTCAATTTAATAGGCAAAGTGTATTCTAAGAGAATACAATACCACTAAGATTTGAGCGAAGTGGGAACAGCGCTCGCTTACGTGGTGATGGTGAGCTGGTGTTTATGTTTGCCATGTTTTGGCTTCACCACGAGTGACGGCGGAATTTGTCCATTTATTTAAGTGTTCGTTTTTGGGTCGATAATGGTGCTCTGGGAAACGTTTAGGAACCATCAAAGCCTGAAGGCGGGACTCGAATGTCGGCGCTACGCTCAATATCAATCCATACAATCGTGGTCAAGACATTTCGGTTAAGCATCAGTCTCGCGGAGGCATTAGCAGAAAGGTCAGGGCACTTCCCCCACACTCTCCAAGGAGGTAGGATATGATGATGATGTCTGAGGACAAACATACAACTTTAGTGGCAGACGCTGCGCTGTTACAAAGGTTACATGACACCTGCTGAACATGAATGTCAGTAAAAATCATGGGGATCCATTTCAGATGTGTTGAGATCTTCAAGGCTAAAGCGATCACATACGTTAGGACTGCTTGTGTGGAGAATGTGTGGAAATATCACAACGACAGCACTAACCGTGCTGAGCCAAGACCAATTATCTCCAGTCACAGCGCAGAGTTGACCTGTGACCCCAAATCAATACACCTATTCTTGTAAGCTTGCGGCACTAATGGATATTTTCTCCTCCTTCATCTTGCACGTGAATCTCGAGCAGTTGTCAGATCCTTCTGACTAATGACGGGCTGTAACACTCTGATTGATATTGTAGCTGCTGCTTATATGAAAGTAATAAAGACACAGGAAACTTGAGGTGTCAAGTAGGGGGATTTATTAGAGAAGGGTGGATATAAAGGTATCGTATGCAGGGGTTCTATTCTCTGAGCAAACCACAACTAGTCAAACCTCTCTGTCTATATTATACGCTACACGACTTCCAAACAAGGTCATCATAGTTAGTGACGTTACCATTCAAGAAAAGGGGTTTAAAAAGGCAATACAATAGACCATAAGTGTGCTTTGGTAAAAAAAAAAACAACACCATATGGATTATTATTAATATTATTATTATTATAATCATCGGGAATGGGGGAACTACTCGGATGCTGACACTTCCAGGTATTTTAAACATAGGTTATTCCTAGCACTACAGGTTAACATTCAAGTTGAAAAAAAAAAAAACAAAGTCATCAAGGATCATACCACCACTGATATCCTCCGCTTAGAGCAACTCCTTTACTGAACCATGTAAGATTTCCATTGAGACTGTTTAAGTGTGTATACAAGCAGCCAGTCAGTAGCACATTAATGATACAGCTAGAATATCAACTGCCACAATTAATTTTATTATTTTTTTAAATGCCTCACTTCCTCCTCTGATATGTTTCTTTCCCCTTTTTTTTGTTTTTTAACTTCCATATTTTCAAAATGTCGTTCTGTCTTTGTCACATTTTGGCTCTCACATATTAAGCTACAATAAGATCGATAAATACTGTTGGATTGTGTGCTGGCTGTCTGTGAGCCATGAGGACCACAGTGTTAACAGGAGCCACAGTGTGGCAGTTTTAATATATACTGTAGTCCTCCTGAGGTGTCACCAAGCACACACAGGGCAAACAGAGCTGGGTTAACACAATGTAAAAAGGGAACTTTTTCATCAACTTCTCGCCATCATGTTGAGTTGTTTTTCTTAAGCATGACTTCTTTTTTCGTTTTTCTCTTTCTTCTTAGAAGGAGTCCATGGCCTTGAATTCGCTGAGGGCCTGGACGGGGGAGATGTGTTTCTTCTGGGAGCCTCGTCGTACACGAGTCTGGCATTCCTCGGGCTTCTCCCTTTTTACCAGAGGCTTCTTCTCGGGGGCCTTCATGCGCCAAGACACAACGGGCGAGTTAACAGCCGCTGTTCCGTACACCTTCTGGTACTTGGTGGAAGCTACATAAGATGCCTTTACAGTCAGCACCACTGCATTCATTAGGTTCTTGGCCGCTTGGATCAGGGAGGTGGCGCTGTCCAGCTGAAGAGGGTACGATGAGTTGGAGGGGAAAGAGAAAAATATTACATCAAAAGTCGGTTTGTCTTAGAATGAAAAGGACACTAATTTTCTTGCCTTAAACAACATTGAAACATATCAGTTACAGTATTGTGCAAAAGTGTTGAGCCACCCTCATTTCTTTCCTCATTCTCATTTCTATCTACAGCAGAGTGTGTACAGTTCTGTTGAGCTAGAAAAAGTAACACTGGTATGATCACTTGCAGTGTTGGGACTAACGCGTTATTAAGTAACGCGTTACAGTAACTACGTTATTATTGTGGTAACGAGCACGGTAACTAGTTATTATGCCAAAATCAGGAACGCGTTACTCGTTACTGGGATTTAGATAGGCTCGTTATTCGTTACTTCGTGTGGTGGCTATCGCGGAGCTTCCACAGATTCAATAACATTAGCAAGTGGTGGAGGCCAGCAGGTGGATGAAGGAAAAGGGGGGCAAGGGGAGAGACCCGAAGCGGCCGCTGGTCCGAGAGTGTCAGGTGAACTGAACTTCAGGTAAGAAGTTATAACCTGCAGTCCACCTGGGTCAGATATGAACCAAGTTTAGGTGGAGTTTATTTTCGTTGTGCTGACTTTTTCGTACTGCGTGCTAGCTAGCATGACGGAGTTTCTATACAGCTGTGTGGGTGCTATGTTACTGATGTTGAACTTTATTTTGTTCATAAGTTTAATTATTAGAGTTGCCAACCGTCCCGTAAAAAAACTGAATCGTCTGGTATTCAGAGAAAATATTGCGGGTTTCGTATTGAGGTGAAAAGGAACAGTTTGTCCCGGACTTCAGCTACAATGAAAAAGACACAAAGCTGGAGTTATTCTGTGTTTACGCTGCACAGCTGCCTCTTCTTCTCTCATCCTCTTACCCTCCCTCTCCTGTTTCTACTTCAATCATGAAACTGATCAATGATCAGCTGATCGGCTCTCTTGTTTATTTATCGCCCACTTTGCGCCAGAAAGAGGAAACCAGTGGATGTCGCGGTAAACAACAGCAGCACTTTTAAGCTTGATCAGCTGTTGTTAGAATTTATTTAATATTAATTTCTAGTATCAGCTGATGTTGGCTGGAGCCACAGCCGTAAAAGCTGCTGGTCATGATATGGTTTGGTTATGTGGTGAGAGGGAAACATGAAGATGAAACCAGGAGATGTCCTTACTGAATCATCAGAGCTGTGATGGAGAAACAGGTTTACCTTTTAGGTGACATGAATGAGTTGAAGGGAAGTTATCAACTGTTTCTGAGAGACAAATAACACCAAGATCCTTTTTTAGGTAGCTGACAGCTGGTAACTGTGCAGGGGCGGGTCTAGCAAAGTGTTGCCAGGGGTCCATGTAGGGCATTAAAAGGGAAAGGGGGGCACAAGGAAATACTTTCTTATTCTCATTTAAAATGTCTCACTTTTAAAAAAATAATTATCTGAGTCTTACAACAAACGATTGATAGATTGATACATATATACCATCAGAACAGTGTACATCACTGTCACAACAGTGTTTGTTTTCATTCAAAGGCTTTGTCATTTTTCCTATAATGGTGGTTATAGTCAAAATGCCCGGGCCGATTTTTTGTCCCAGTCCAGCTCTGTATGCAGCTCATCTGCAGTCTGGTGTTGCCTACATCTTCCTATACAGAAGGCAGAATTTCCGAGTTCTGAGTACAATCGAAAGCACCATGACTGCAGTTTTTGTGTTGGATGTAAAAAGCAGGCTAGGATAGAATCAGGCGTGGGATTTCTCTCGTGGAAATGTGCACATTATTTTTTCCTTTCTATTGGTAGGTGGCACAGTGCACTTGTGGCAAGTAAGCAAGCTAGAAGACTGGCAATCTTGCTGGGTATCCAGTTACGGAAGCAGCACATTAACAAGAGAATTCTGAGAAAAACCAAAGTTACTTTCCCTAGTAACTAGTTACTCTGAAAGAACGAGTAACTTGAAGTAACTGAGTTACTTTTGATAGAAGTAACTAGTAATGTAACTAAGTTACTAATTTAAAGTAACTTACCCAACACTGATCACTTGTCTTTAAACACTGCCTGAACTCTCCTGGGCAGGCTTTTGGTTAATTTGTCTTCTTCAGGAATAGTTCTCCAGGTTTCTTGAAGGACATTCAAAGCTCTTCTTGCTGTGGCTACATCCAGGCTCTGGGCATATTTTTTTTTTTGGTACCCAATTTTTTTCTAATCTATTTATTTTTCTATTTTATTTTTATAATATATCTGTAATTCATAAGGTCTATCTCTCTATTTCTATGATAATGTTGCATTGTGTGTTTTTCCACACAGCTATGATTTTAATGCATTAGCAGTGTGTTTGGGATCATTCTGAAAAATGAAGCTGTTGCTAATCAGAAGCTTTCCAGATGGTTTTGCACGGTGGATCAAATTGTGATGGTACCTTTTTGTGTTCATAAGTCAATCATTTTCGATCCTGAACACTGCTGGCTGAAGTGCGGCTCCAATTTGAACCACAAATTTCAAATGATTCAAATGATGATGAATGGATTCATCACTACAATATAACCTGTTACCACAAAATTTCAGTCTAGTTCTTACATAATTTGGCGTGTCTCAGACTTTTCTCCTGTTTCCATTTCTTCCTTCCTATTTCTTAAGGACATGACTTTTAGATACTGTTCATCTGCTCTAGATTTCAGGGTCTTTTAGAAACTGTCCACTTGTCCAGTTTCCTCAGATTTTTTAAGGCCACACTGCACACCATAATGGAATTTGTTTTTGGCTAACAGCTCTCTAAGAATTACGTTGTTGTTGCAATACTTGTATCGTGTGCTTGTCAAACTCTGTTATTTTTGGCATTTTTCATGGATTCAACTAAAGAGCAGGGAACAAATGATGTGTTTTTGCAAGTAAGTGACTAAAGATAGCAAAGAATGAATTTTAAATTGTAAGTTGTCTGTTACGTTCAGACACAACACTGCTTCATCCCTTGAATTAAGTGCCTTTTTTATACTTCCACTTATACTTCAGTGTTAAGTGGTTCAACAAAAATGCTTCTTTAAAAATGATAAGGTACAAGGACTGGACTAGAAGTTAGTAAAAAACAGCGAAAAACTTTCAAAGCCTGGACAACTATTGTTTAAAACCAAAAATCACAATATGAAGAAATGAAGGGTGACTCAAGACTTTTGGACAGCAGTGTAGATACAACACCTAGAAGGTCTGTGCCGCAACCAGCAATTAGAGAGGATAAAAACACGGCTCTCACTATATGACATCTTATTTTAGCAGTTCTTAATTAGCAGAGGCAGGGGTCAGGTGCACCTCTGTCTCCGTCTGTTTTGTTTGGCTGACATTTAAGGGTCGTGGCCAGTGGGCCTCCTCCTACATCACACTGAGACGAGTCAACAGTTTAGATTTAATGAGTGTGGACTCCAGCTGGCCACCATGAAAAGGTTAAAATCTCAGCGGGGCTTGCATATCTCATGTGAGACAAACATTAGAGTCCTGAGAAATTAAGAAGTGTATCAACGCAGGATGCGGGGAAATCCAAAGCAAAGATAAAAGTCAAATTTGTTTTTAGTTGGCTCCATTGAAACAGATCTTTTATTTTTTTCCCCCTGATAATATCTAAATTCACAAAAACTGGTCAGTAAGGAGAACTGCAGGGCTCAACTTTAATAGTTTAAAATGTGTTTAAAGTCCACACATGCTGCACTAATGATGATAGAAGAGACTCGTATACCAGCTATTTTATAAGTTATACAAATGATACTGTTTAGAAAGGTTCATAAAATTGTGCATTGTTGTAGTTTTTGTATTAACTTCTATATTTCCATACACTGAAAAACATGGTGGATAAGAAGTTTAAGAACCTCATGAATATTAAATCCAAGCAACATGGAATAATTGTCTGATTTTGGTTGGAGCACTATTAGGAGTTCATGAGGCATGAACACTACAACTGGAAAAAAGCCCGTGGTGCATATTTCAGGTATTATTAGATGGCAATCGTTTTGAAATAATTGCATCAGCCATAATCTACATGACCCTTTATCTCATCTTCCAAGCTTCATTATGACCTTGAAAAAAAAGATTTGCCCATCCGCAGCACGGAGCATAAAAAAGGTCTTAAATGGATCAAGTCTAGTGAATCTACGCTTAAAGCGTGTCTACAACATCAGTGATAGTGAAGCACTTACCCCAGACACGATGAGCTCTCCACCCAGATTCTGGACCTCAGCTTTCACCTTGCTGCAGATGTTGAGCTGATGACAGTACAGGGCAATTCTCTGAAGGTAAGCCAGCAGATCCTGCTTGCATGCTGAATCAGGGCACTGAATGGAAAAGAGGTGCAAAGACACATGTAGTCTATATATGATCATGGCAATTAGACTTTAAATTAACAGCAACAAAACCCAACAGTTTTTACTTTTTCATCTTTAGCCTCCTCACACTGACAGCTGTGCATCATGATTCAGAAATTCTGCAATACAAATAAAGGGATGTGCCCTGAAATGTACACTGTTTTGATGAAATAGTTTCCAATGCAAAGGATATAAGCACAGAGAATTACATACATCTTCCTGCATCATCACAATGATGTGTAGTGACATGCAAATGTGATTATTGCATCTACAGTGGGGGAAATAATTATTTTATCCCCTGCTGAATCTGTGAGTTTGCTCACTTATAAAGAAATGAACAATGTCTAATTTTATAGTTTATTCAATGAGAGGAAAATCAATTTATAACTTTTGTTTTTTTGTTTCTTTCTGGAATTTTGTTTGATATTCTTTCTCCATTAAAATCAAACTATCACCTGTTAATTTCTTTGTAATGAGCAAACTTACAAATTCAGCAGGCGATCAAATAACTATTTCTCCCACTGTATGAAGTGAAATTTGTATACATGGCTGAAAATGTTTTTACATTTTGATCCAGTCAAAGCCATGGAAAATGGTCTTAGGACTTGTTTCAGACATTATTGCCAAAATCTAAGTCTATGCCTATCGCAGAACTACCATCTGGATTTAAAGGCGGTACGTTTTCCCCAAAAAATAATTCAGATCCAAGTCCTCCATCAAATTGGATTGTTATAATAGTCATGGTGTCTGAAGTTGAGCCGGTTTTAAAATATAACACCAAGAGAAACAATCCTAAACAAACCAAACAAAAAAATAGGAACAGCGGGGTTCCGGCGTTTTTGGTTGCTAATTACACATCTTTGCGCAAAGCACGAAGGCTGTTGCTCAATATTTTTTCCCCCATTGTTAGTTGTTGCAGGCATGGGTTTCAAAGGCGAGTTGAGCTGCACTGCAGGGTGTCAAACACATTCATTTCACATGAAACAAGTTTGTCACAGCATGTTGCAGAAGAAGAAAGCAGATCAATCCACAATGAATGGACACAATATTTCAAAACCCAGAACGACTTGCTTCCACAGCAGCCTTTCTTCCCCTGTGGCCCACTTTTATATTATTTTTTTGAATCAGAAGTTCTGACCTGGTCCTGCTGGCCTTTGTGCTACTTCAACAGGAGAAAGACCAATCATACAGAGCAGCAAATGGACCAACAGGGAATAAGAGGACAGCCTCCTCAGGTATCCTACTATCACACAGTTTGCCCCTATTATTCCATCTGGAAGTCTTCCAGGAGTCAGCTATGGCCCACTAAGCTCCCAGTGGGTTAAGAACACTGCATCAGCTGCTTAAACACTGTGAGCATCATTTTGTAGCAGCACCTTTCTTCCAGCCATTAATATTAAACGGTCCTAACTAGGACATTCAGCACCACTGTGTGGGGAAATGCACAGCTCATTTCCTTGTCTTCTGGGCTCGGGTATATGGGGATGGCAAGTTAAACATCGAGCTGTGACATGAATATACCCCCTCCAGGACTTACAACTTTCCTGGCTTCCTGTTTCATCTCCTTCTACCTGAGACAAGGCCTCCTGGGCCAAGAAAAATTGCATCGACCGGCCCAAAGTGCCCTTCACTGATGCTCACAAATGGATAGCAAAAGTCTGTCTTTTGTCTTTGGTGAAATGTTTGGAGTTTTTTTCTCCTTTCCAACCTACAAATATAATTGCAAAAAGCAATTCAAGGCATAGTTATGGCGAGAGCAGGACTTTCAACAGCACAATAAAGCACCATCTTCCTCTCACTGAGTGCAGACTGAGGGCGAGCTGCTAGCTCATAAAGCAGCCAGTGAGGGTGAAGCGTCTCTTTGGGCATTATCACTGCACCGCCAGTCCTGGCTAGAATAACTGCTAACTGCACTTCGCACTGCTGGCACTTCACACTATTGCCCGAGGCAACTTTGATGCAGACGTGACACAATTGTTCCCTATTGTACAGTTGACTAATAGCCCAGTTCTTCCACAGATTCCCTGTTGATGTAAATAAATTGTATGGCCCATTACTTTGCCTGGCTCATTGAAGCCCTCTCTCTTTATAGCGAAATAGGATTCATTACTGTCTAGTCAGGAAACAACGTGCAGTGACAACTGGACTTTTTCGGCCTTCGCCAAACTCTCTCTGACCTTCTCTCTTCTTTCACTATTATATGAACATTTTATATTAGTGTCCAGAGGAACAAGAAAGAGAGTTCTTTTTTGTTTTTGCATAATTTGGCCCTAAATGAATAAAACATGCTCCAAATGGATAATTTAGCAAGATGATGTGAACTCTCTTGCTAAGATGAGGGCAACACCATCAGAGTGTGGCAGTCTGTCAAAACACAAGTCACACCTCACGCTGATGCTGCATTTATAAGCAGGCTTGGACTTTTTCTCCTAAATGATTCACTTTGTAAGAAGTAGTAATTAGTAATTAAAAACTGTTTCGCTCGCAGCCTGAGCTCTGTTGTGGTTTTGCCTTTATTGTAGCGTTTTGTTGTGCGTTAAATGGATAACAGTAGACGAAGACAAGGATGAAATCTGAAAAGGCTGACTTGAAGATGGTACGATGACAGATTCAAATAGAGCATGTTACACTCAGTTACACAATATGTCTTCTAGCTGACTGGACAGCTACAGTCTCTCTGATGGTAAGCTGTCACTTGTCAGTTACGTCAAGATAGCTGGTAATCTTTCTATTTGCTCATTCAGTCTTTGCATCTCCACCAAAGGCCGAGCACTGTTGTGCTCTCATACATACTAAAATCACTTATTCTATTTTAGTGCATTCCTAATGCACCGCATCTTCTTTTTATGATTTATTCCATTATCTGGCATGTTGCACAGGAAAAGTCTTAAAAGATAAATTACAATTTCCCACCATCGACAAAATAAATAATTCAAGTGACCTTGAGTACCATTCATGATTTTTTAAAACATGTGACTATTGATTTACATCTAAAATGTGCAATTTCTGCCCAGAATTAAAATTATTATTAACTGAATCTTCTGCTCAGGTTGTGTCTTACCTATAAGAACTACAGACCCCCCCCCCCCCCCAAAAAAAAAAAACAAACAAACAAACTTATAATGTCAGATACATCCTCTTCACTTCACACACTTGCAATGTGGTCACATAATATTTTAGGTAAAAAAAGGATTTTAACAAATGATCAAACAAAGCACACGGAAGATCTTCCACACAGCCTTTCACTCGGCGACAGGGATGGTAGGTGGACTGGTTTTGATAGAGTGCTTTTCTACTCTACCTGAGCACTCTCCAAGCCACAATCATTCAAAGACATCTACTTTGTCTAATATTACACTGAATATGGGCACTGTATCACACTTACACTCTGTATGATGCTTTTCTAAGAATAGCTCCAACCTGAAGTTCTTACCATCTCAGGTGTGGTCATATTTTCTCAACTTGACATGCTACACAGAAATGTAAAGACACCTACGACAACTGTCAACACAGATACCAAGTACCTGCGCTGACAGAATGACTCAGCAATCAAAGTGTGCCTGCCTCAAGCCAAGTTATTCATACTGCTACATGTCACAGTTTTTCATAACGCTGTGCTCTGCGCTACACAAACTCCTAAAGATAAACTTGGTGGCGGTTGGTGTCATAAGAATCCTAACAGCGTGAGGAGTCCAAAGATGTGCTCGCTGAGATCTTCAAACCCCAGTTTCACTTCTTTTGCCGGGACATTCAAAGTCACCTGAAAAGCTGCTATGTTGTGACCCATTTATGTCCACAGAAGGCAGTCAACACTCGCTCCTCTGTCGAATGATAAAAACATTTGTGATCGGTCAGATGCATCTTTGAATTTGCCTCCAGAACTGTACATATAAGACACCATAACTTTGATCTTCTAGCTGTGTGGAACAACAGCTGGAAGGATCTCTGATGCTGTCCTCAGTCTCCATCAAGATGACGACACACCCACGGTTTTCCCTCAACTTTACTCGCTTTTCAGAACCTCAAATTACCTTTTGCTGCATTTCCAAACTCCATTTATCAGCTGCTGTTTGAGGTGACGGCTACTGCTTTTTGGTATTTATTAATTTGCGGCACATTCATGTTTAATGCTTTTCATTCATCAACTGCATTTATTATTCATGCGTAATTAGCATCTTTGTGGCGTTATTGTTGCGTCTGTGTTTGTTGTTGTTATAAATAAATGTTTCATATTTTCATCAGGTGCATCAGGTTCCTGTTTTCTTAAAAATACTTTCAGTTATGTCTTCTAAGCTCACTTCCTGTCTTTAAATGGGTATGCCTTGCGGAAACAGACACACTCTCTACTTTTAAGATTACATTTAAAAATTTCCTTTTTGATAAAGCTTATAATGATTGTTAGATCAGGTGACCCTGAATCCTCTCTTAGTTACGCTGCAATAAGCTGCCGGGAGCTTGAATATTTCATATTCACTCACTGTGTTTATATACCACTCTGTGTTTAATCGTTAGTTATTATTAATCTCTGGCTGTCTTACACAGCGTGTCTGTTCTCCATCCCCTCATCCTCAACCTGTTGCGGCAGATGGCTGCCCTTCCCTGTTCCTGGTTCTGCCGAAGGTTTCTTGCTGTTAAAAGGGAATTTTTCCTGGCTGTGTTCACATAAGCTTTATTGTTGTGCAACAGTGGGACAACAATACCACTGTGCTATATTGGAAAATACACAGTTTTTGTTTGCCAACATGTGCATTCAGAGTACTGTTAAAAACACATAACACAAGCAAAAAGATGCTTCAAGAGAGAAAAAAATGCACATTTGGATTAGAGACACGGTTTGAGGAAAATCGGGGTGTTGGACGCTTAAACTGAATGAAATGATGAATTAGATCTTTAGTATGCATGTAGGGGTTAACAAATCAAGCACCATGAGAAAATGAAGAGGGAGAAATAGAGTCGAAAAAAAGACATTGCTGGAGTGAAATGGGGTGAAGTGCCTCTAGGGTTTTTTTCTATGTCATGTGCTGTGCTCAAACGACTATGAAAGTCCCCCACTTCCATATTGAATTGCCTTCTGCCTCACATGTGCTCATCAATAGGGCTGACGTGGAGTCATGGTGACAAGGTTTGCTACTTATGGGACCTGTCTGAATGCAGCGGAGAAGGCTTTACTTTTACTGTCATGCCACAGCGCTCTCGACAAGCACCGGTTACTGACTACAATGTGCGAATGCAAAACACTTGTCTTTATCCACAACAATAAAGGTCATTTGATTTGTTGTGTAATTCCATTAAGATGCTTGATATAAGCAAACTTTTCAGCTTTTAACTTTTATTAACTCACTCCGATTACTAGATGGCATGGCAGCAAATGGACCGAGTGCCCAACATGAGAACCTTCAGAATAAATACATGCTGGAAATGAAAAGGTCCTCAAGTCCCACTTTATTTTCAGTACACAGTGCTGATGTCCCTGGAAGTGTAGCAGAAGGTTCTGAATATTCAATAAACACTGGTCTAGGAAACATTTAAGTGAGAATTAAAAATGGCAAGCCACCTGCTCTTTTCATTACGGCAACTGTTGATTCAGACACAGGCTCTGGAAGTGATTTGCCATGTGACAGATTCACTCCTACCTAAACCCTGTTAAACACTGATCATCACTTGGCAGTCTACGAGCCAAGAAGTGAATACAAAGGCACACAAATACAAATCCGTGCTTCTTTTGTAGTCTCTGTCCCAGATATTTCTCTCAACAGCATACGCGACACCAAACAGAGGCAAATGTTTTCACACATGGAAACATGCAAAAGAGCCTGAAACTTTGTTCTGTAGTGCAATATGGTCTGGAGAGCAGGATAGTGTGACACGAGCAGAAAAGTGCCAGCTTTGACTAAAGATTCCTTCTGGGCCGCTGAAAGCTTAACATACTCTGCAGCCTTAAAAACTAGTGGGCATTCTGTGCTGTGGTAGGAGCAGAAGGCTTGTTGATATATTGTTGTGAAATCACATATTGTCACAAGAAGGCACAAGATAAAGAACATTTAAAAGAGTTGGTCAAAATCCTCTTTGGTTGAATCCACATCCAAGGAAAAATGTTACAAAGGTTATTTCTTTTCTCCTTTTTTTGGTCTTTTTTAAGATGTCGGACATCTAAATAGCTTTTCAGCATATTTTAATTTTCCAGAAGGTTAGGTCATAGGCCACAACAAAAGGGTTTTCTCATTTAAAGACCTTTGGTACTAAAAGTCTGCAAAGAAAATACCTCCACACCATTACATCAGCATCACCAGCCTGAGCTGCTGACTCTCTCGTTCATCATCTGAATGCTGCAGCAGAAATCAAGACTCATCAGATGAGGCAACTTTTTTCCAGTCTTCCATTGTCCAGTTTGGTGAGCCTGTGTGTAGCCTCAACTTACTGTTCTTAGCTGGAGTGGCAGCCAGTGTGCCCTTCTGCTGCTGTAGCACATCCTTTTCAAGGTTCAATGTGTATTTCAGAGATGCTCTTCTGAATACCTTGGTTGTAGTGACTGGTTATTTTGTTACTTTTGCCTTCCTATCAACTCAGAGCAGTCCGATTATTCTCCTCCAACCTCTGGCATCAACAAAACATTTTCACCCAGAGACTTGCTGCTCCTTAGATATTTTCTGGGGGAGCAGCAGTAAATATCTTATAGATCATTCCCTATAAACCCTAGAGACGGTTGTGTGGGAAAATCCCAGTAGATCAGCAGTTTCTGAAATACTCAGACCCTCTCGCCTGACACCAACAACCATGCGACATTTAAAGGCATTGAAATCACCTTCTGCAAATCCCTCTCTGATGCTCCGTTTCAACTTCAAAGCTTGTCTTGACCTTGCCTAAACATACTGAGCTGCTACCATGGGACTAGCTGATCAGATATTGACATTAACAAGCAACTGGACAATAAAATGAACAACAAAGTGAATAAAGTTGAATAATACATAATATAGTGGTTAGTGAGTGTATGTGGCAATGTTATCTGGTCAGTTTTCATGGATGTACACACTTATTATGCATATAACATATAAAATAAACTTTAAGTATAGAGATTATACTTATAAAAACCTTGTGCTTTTCACTAACGTGGCTGTGTGTGATGATGCATGACGCTTTATGGAGGCTTCAGAAAAAGATTTCACTCTAAAATTTAGCTTCATTTCTTCAGCTAAGCAGCAATGGATGGAAGCCCAGTGTGTGTTAGTGAAACCAACAATAATTATTCCAAAGGTTTGCTAGCTAACAGCAGCAGCAATTACAATGACAACAGGCTGCCTTAATGAATCAGTGAGTCTTGAGCCTAAGTTTATTCTCACTTCTTATTAGAGACAGATGAAATGAAGAAGAACATTATGCATTACCTGGAGTGCTGCTAGCATTTTGAAATACCTCCCACTTCATTTGCTGTACACACACATACACAACATACACACGTATTGCTTTTCACTTCCATCTTCCCCCGGCGCAGCGCTGATTGATTAGATATTGAAAATGGTCTGTCAGCGTGTTTTAGAGAGGTACTCATCTGATAATGAATGCAACACCTCGGTTGGGAGCTAATTATATTAAAGACACAACTTGGTTCTGCTGTCTTGCTCTCTCAGTGTTGGTCCCTTTGGGAGACAAAGTCATGCAGAAACACACCCTGCTGCTTCGGCAAGGCTCATCAATGCCCACAGTAAAGATTTCCATCGGCCATGCCGGCTTATTCACAATTTGCTCCTCCGCCAGAAACCGTGACACAGTCAGAGACACATTTAGTCTGATACAAAGTACGTGTATAATGGCAAAAAATTAAACTAAGCAGACACAAACTGAGTTGCAAAGCTACCTGATCTGCAACAGCACGGGCCAATTTGTCCATCCTCGAACCAGCCTCTGCAATTTTCTTAGCCGCGTTGATCACATCTGAGGAGTTCTTCAGGGGGCCTTTGCCTCTGGGAAAATTCAAGGAGAGAAGAAGGGAAAAAAGGGATGGTGGGTGGAGTTGCAGAGGCAGGAGGCATGCAGAGCTTCCCTTTAAAGACTGCGCTCACCCCAGTGCTGCACAGGCATGTAGGGAAGCTAATTTGCTGTTTGTGGCATTAAAAATATGACACAATACAATAACAAAGACATTCCCAGATAATGGATGAAACAAATACAGTCTACCTGTATCCCTAATGATCCATCTTGGAGACATGCTTTGAAGCACCCTCCAAGAAGGAAACAATTTATGCTTTAAAAGCAAAACATGAATTTTCAGAGAAGTTACGGTAAAAGGGAAAAAATACAGGAGAGGAAACCAGATCGTTTGTGATCTAACTTGGGTTTTTTTTCTTTCTTTTTTGCAACAAAGGGGAGAGTTAATGTGGATAAGAGAACTGTGCCTGCCTCTCACTGATGTCTCATTTTTAGTCACTGGAAGTTGAAACTTCCATTCAGTTTGTTCATGCCAGCGTGAGTCAACGGGGTCACTGCCAAGTAATAACGGTGCAGTCACAGCACCGCAGTCACAAACATTCATGACTAATCATGGTTCTGATTTTCACCAGCCGCAATGGTGTGACCGGTATTGTTTTCACCTTGTGAGTGTTTGTGCGCGTGAGTAAGTGTCATCGTGGCAAAATGTGGTCCTGAGGACACCTACGGATCACGAACTACAGGTGGCTTAAGTACTGTGGCAGGGTTAATGTGACTGTCTGAACGCTCAGATTAAGGATGGCTTTAAAAAAAAAGCAGGAGTCAACATATAGCCCGTCTCTGAACCATGACAACCATTACAGTCTGATCATAACAAAGTGCTTTTTTTGCCTTCAACAAAACAGAATATAGTTTGCTTTTCAAACAATCTCCATCTGCATAATTTTCACATTTAAAATAAAAATGTCCACTGTGTGTCACTCTTACCTGGTGAAATCTGTCATCTCCATCATGATCATGCACATCTGCTTGGCGAGCACAATGATGTCGTTGCCATTGTCGTCCCACTTGGCAACTTCTGCGTCTAACTTGCACTTTTCCTGTCTGAAGCTCTCCACCTGCTCAGCAATCTTTGCCTTCTCCTCCTGGGGAAGCTGTGCCATGATGGCCTGCAGGCAACACGGGAGTATGAAGGAAGCAAAAAGCATTAGAGGAGGAGGAAGATATTATGAAAGGGTACATTTGAGCTGAATAAATTGGGAAGATGGCTCATGAGGGAAAAAACAGTGGAGAAAATAAAGGAGAGAGCTAAAGTTGGGAAGGAGAGAATGAGAAGGAAATGAGAAAGAAAGGGGGATTATGCTAAGAGAAACAGCATAGAGGGCATTTATAAAAGAGCTGTTGCACCATTTGTTCATTTTTTTCCCTTCTGGTACACTTTTTTATCCACTCAACAAAAACTTGGACAAAAGTTAAACATTAAATCTGGGGTCTGATGACTTGCTCCTCTGAAACACTTCAAAATAAAGTTCTAAACTTTATATTTAATGACTGGAACTTTTCAAACCACTTGACATCTTATATCCATAAAAAGCAAATCCATTTTTTTTATTCGCCTTCATTTTTTTTTCTCCTTCCAAGAGAATACATTTGCTCTCTCAGCGGCCTTTGGGGGCAGGTCCAAAATGGCATAAATCTTGTGGCAAGGTCACAGGAGCAGTAAGGACCCAGTATTATTTGGGAGATAAATGTATAATTACCTTGCTTCTTAGACCAGAGAATGAATAATGCATTTGTTCAACATTATGTCAGGGAGGTGAGATGGAAGGAAGAGTAACCTGGTTTCCATTAGGTCGATTCTATTGACTCGAGAGGGTGAGAGAGAAAACGAGTACAGTGAAAAAAGGAAAGTCACCATTGTTTTTTAACCTCATCTATTATTGACTGCCCCCCAAGAACTGCCATTCTCTTAATGAAATAATCACCCTACTCCTCCCTTTCCCTCTTCCTTATTCCCTCTCTCACAGCAAAGCTGGTGTGTGGGGGTCTGGGGCGAGCTTGATGAGCGAGTGCGTCACTTTGCTCAGTGCCCCTGGTAGATGCGTGAGGAGGGAAACGGGAGGGGGGAAAAACCATAGACGACTTGTCTTCTTGAAATTCTTTGAAAGCGAATAAGCATAGGGGAGAGGGCCAACAATGAAAAAGAGAAAATTGAAATTACAGACAGAAATAGGGAAGCATGGAGGCACAATTTTCTCATCAGAGGCCAGCAGATGCGTCCATGAGCTTTGGCCTACTGATCACTTTGTGAGCGGGGTGCTGCAAAGCTTTGATGGCGGTTAGCTTGAAAAAAGAAAAGAAAGAAAAAAGCCCATACGGCATAAACAAACAAGCAAAACCAGCCCCCTCAAGCCCAGTGTAGATTTCCTCTGCTGCTTGTGCCAAGACACACAAACAACAGAGCTGAAGCAAATCCCATTTAACAGCATGTGGGGTGAAAACACTGCTCATACTTAAAACAAATACCAAGTTACTATGTATTCAGACTGCACAATGAGGAATAAACCATTTAAATCACACAAGTGATTCCAGCAGGGCAAACTTCTATTCGCACTGCAGGTATGCCTGCGCGCGTTGCTCAGGGGCTCTGGGTCCTCGGCACCGCTGACTGGCTGAACATCGACTTTGCACTCGCTCGTCAACACATCAAAAACACGTCCAAATGTTAGTTCACCAAGGAGATTTGTATTATTTTATTAGAGTCACGAGTGGTTCTTAAAGCGGTGTCTGTGTCGCATAGCATCCCAATGATGATTTTTTTATGGATGGCAATTTGCAGAAATTGTAAAAACTGTGCTACATGATAAAAAAGTTAATACATTAAAATGGGACGAATTTATGCCAATTAAACAAGGATACTGTGTCTATTTTTCTTTATTATTTTGGCATTTTTTTGACGTGGAAGAAACTCACCCAGAAACAGTCACAGCCTACTTTAACAACTTTATTTTATCAGCAATGAAAACATGGAGCCAAGTCACCAGCAGCACGGCACTGCCTCACCTCAGACAACCTCAAATATAGCTGTTTTTAATTTTCAATTTATTCTTCAAAACTACCTAAGAATCTTAATCTGAACACATCTTAACACATTGCCTTAAAATAACCGTACAGTTATTTTAATATACATTTTTTGGACTGTGTAAGCCACTTAAAAATGTTGCTGTTTTCTTCTAATCTTTAAAACAATTTTAAAAAAAAGCCTCATAATTACATGTCATCCCCCCCTCCATGATATCAAAAATGGTGTCAAGGATCAAGTATTTCTGTGGGCATCAGTATCGAGTTTAAAATTCTTGGATGGTGGCCACACTAATATGTTGCATGAACTGCTCTGCTCACTCTTTTCATGCACACCTGCTTCCTTCTCGCTGACCTGAATCTATGTCGCTGCCACTGGTGTTACAGTTGTTCTTACAGCATTTCAAAAGCTTTTTAAACCCCACAGTCCACTGGTGGGGAAGTCACAACCTGCTGAGCTGAGCCTCAGGTGTGTTCATGTGGGAAATGACAAGGTCAAAGTCTAAATGCCAAGTATTAACACTTAGCCACATTCTACATTTATATTCTCGAAATTCTCGGCTGATTTTTTTGCTTTGTTCTATGTAACACCGCTTGCTGTTTCTCAGCTCTAAGAAAGTTTTATTTATGTTGCTGATTTGAATTGCAACCTGTTCTTAAATTCAAATGAGTCTGAATAATACTTCAAGTATTCACAAATATAATCTTGAGAACAACAAAAGATATTTTAGTCCAGATTCGTTAAAGGTGCTTGTGCTCTCAGCAGGTGGGGTCTGACGATTCAATAGCCCCCCCTTGGATATGACTTGCTGATTACATGTTCACATCTTAGTGTGGCCAAAAATATAATGCACTGTGAGTGCTGCCTCAGTAATAGGGACACTGGTGCTTGTGCTGTGACAGGCAGAGCTCTCTGACCTCAGGTCTCGAAGGTGGTCATTATCATCTTTGCTGTTCACATCTTTCCTGCACCCAACTGTTGAGGCATCAATAATTCACTTATTTCTATTATTATACTGAATGGTATGCTGCCAGTGTCAAAAAGGCTGAGTACGCCATTAGGAGAAACACATGGTATGGTATGGTATGGTTTTGCAAAATGCCACTGCAATGAGGCAGGGAAATAAAAATGTAAATTGAGAATCAGCGATCCTCTAGATGCACCAAAAATGTTTGTTTTTTTTCCTTCTCCCCATCTTCTGCTTGTAGAAACTACATAAAACGAAGTGAAACTGCTCTCCTAAACAACTAAAGGGAGCAAAAAGTCTCTTGAACTCAACAATTTAGAGTGAAAATTCCTTCTCTAAAATTAGGGATCAGGGGAAGTTGAGGAGAGAAAGTGAGGGATTTGGTTAGTATACCGATTCACTCTGAAAACGGCGTGACAAAAGAGAGTGCGTCAGGGAGGAAAAGAGAGAGAAAGAGGTTCTGAACACAAAAGAGAGCTGCAAGCACAGGGGTAAACACACGAGCCAATTGGGACGTCAGGGGAGCAGGAAGGGCCCCTGGTGAAGCACCCCCCCCTGCCAAACACACATGAGCGCGCGCACACTCACACACACCGTCGTATCCTCCTCCTCCTTCTATCCTGCACTCTAGAATTCACTTATCCCCAAATCCCTTTCCCTACTTTACTGATAACAACAAGGAGCGGGCCTCTGGAGCTTAACATAGTGGCAAATCCGGCCGAGGGAGTTCTGTGCCAATACACTCTGCGGCTCGGCTACGTCTGCAGGGATTAGAGCGCTTTCCGGGTTTCTTCACCAAGTGCGGCATCTTGAAATGACTTTAATTTGTTTCATTTGAAATAAACTGCCCAGACACTCAGAGTTCAATTTTATGGATGACCTATCAGCTGTTATCCAATCACAGTGTTAAGAAATGTTTGCCGTGTGTTGGGGTGCTTTATGTTTGGCTCCCCGTGCATTATCTGTGGCTTGTTATAGCAGCAGAGTTTGCTTCGGCATGTTCTGATAGAAAGAGACACTATACACAGACCCAATTCGCCTCTGTGTTTTTCTGCCCCCTCATTATACATGTTTGCTTTAATAACTTGGCTTTATGCAAAAGTATAATACAAGTGAAAAGCAGAGCACCACACAAGCCTGGGGAACAAAGGCTCCTGGGACTGCCCTAGACTTAATTTGATTTTCGCCCCCTCTCTTTGGAGAAAGAAAGAGATTGAGGAACTTACTGAAGATATCATGCCTGTGTCCTGTGTGTGATACGACATACTGAAGGGCCTTGGAGGGATCGTGACTGTAAACCCCAATATGCTCGTGTCAACTCCTATGGCAAAACCAGATTACGCTTTCTCTTGTCTCTTTGAATAGAAACACAGCTCGCTAGCATGGACTTGGCATGACCGTGAGAGGATAGCAAGCTCTATCCTGACACAACTGGATGAGGCAGACTGGGCAGATCACCAGCGGTTCACAGCAAAAACATCTTTTATGAATGCACTTGCCTCATGCATGTTTAAGCTCTGAGGGCATAACAGTAACCATGAGTAAAACAGGCAATATCAATTAACTATGTGAGAGGCTTTGTCAGCACGCCAGATACTAAGAAGGCACATGACGATGCAAACTCAACGTACAAATACGAGTAATCACATTTGATAACCCGCTGTGATATATGGCTTTTTGATTTAAACCACCTTATATCCTTATATCGCAGTAATAAGTTATGACAAAGGGACATGTTGTGACTTCAGACTGTTTCCAAGAAGAGCTGCCCACTCAAATCACAGCTGAATGCCAGGAAAACTAGTTAACAGTTTGGTGCTGTGGAGCTCCTTTGTGTGCAAAGGCTGGTGCATCTAAGCTCAGATGGCCACGCAACGTTACACTGCGGGTGCCTTAGTGGGAGTATACATACAGCAAACTTAAAGTACTTCGCACCCAGGACCCCTACAGTGCTGGATCGGCTATTGTGCACCCAAAAGCCTGCGCCTGTTCTTAATCCTCATAATTAGAATAAATTCTTACTCTTCATTTGAACTGACTGACATTTGTTCTCTTGACAGAAATCAAATCTAAAATATTCTTCCATGCTTGTATATAAAGTGTACATTATTGGTCTGTTTTTAAGGATGGAAAATATATCATTTGAATTTCTCTGAGTCATTTAAACATTTTCTTCTACGTGCTGCTAGTTCTTGATGTTCTGGGTGCTTTATTAAGAAATAAAACAGTGTCAGGTGTTCGATCAGATGCCTGATATGAGCTGTAATTAAATTTCACTCACAAGCACTTCCAGTATTGATTGTGACTTCCATCTTTTAGGTGCAAAGGCAGAAGTAGCAAGATGGTGTCATAGAGTCGTAATGTGGGAGGGAAGAGGTTGGGGTGGGTGGATGGTTCAACATGATATGCAGCTTTGCCCACAGGAGCCTATTTGTTTCCTTCTGCATTTCTCTCTTTAAACTATGAAAATAATCTTTAGCTAACCCAAGGCAATGATAAAAAAAAAAAGAAGAAGATTTTTTCGGTTCTGTTTTCAAGGGTTTGTTGGCAGGAATCATGTGATGATATTGAAAAGTTATACAACATGTTCTCATAGAAAACTTCCACTTATGGGTTAGTTTCTAAAATGCAATAATGGTAAATGAGTTGGTGCTTATAGAGTGCTTTTCTACTCAATTTGAGCACTCAAAGCACGTTCCTACTACAATCCTCATTCACCTACTTTTACATTCATTTTTTCTATGTAGTTTGAAGCACTTTTGCCCTAATGTTAAAGCACACAATGAATGCATTGGGGTCAACTCGGGGTTCAGAGATGTGCAGGTTGGATGAGCCAAGGATCGAACCACTGAACTTCTGATAAGTAGATGACCCACCCCAGAAAAAATAAGAAACAAACAAACAAAAAACCAGATAACGGCCTTACTTTGAAGCCATGACCAGTAGACTACTGCGACTAAATGTCTAACTGAGTCAGTTCCTGTCACACAGGCTACTGTCCAGCACAGGGTTCAGTAGTCATGAGTTAGCTGTTTTGTTTTACCTGTCAGCAGACACCACATGTCACATGTAGCACATTCAGTTATAACAAGCTGCTGTTTTGATGTGTTTTATTTCTCCCTTTTTATGCATTAGCCCCATGCGTGCACACTGTGGAGAGACACGGGCGGGATAATGCAGGTCTCTGCCACAGAGAGAGGTGTCGGGCCAAGTCGCACTCCTGCCATCCACAATCCATTCAACATGCAACACACCGCTAGTCTCTGTGTGTGTTGCTGGAGGGGAGCAAGCACTGATACCCTCTTAATGTCCTTTAAGCTGGGCCCAAGTGAAAAATCACTAATGTGAAACAAAGCCCAGACCATGGCGATCACGACTGAAGCCTTGGCTCAGCACTGCACTGTATTTTGTGTTGTGGCTAGTGTCTGAAGGGAATTTGGTAATTACTTTTGTGTTTGTGATTGCAATTTTACACCTGCCATCCCGGAACGGTGTTTATTTAAAATAATACAGCTTGTTAGGACCATTTAAATGGACTTATATGCTATGTAAATGGACACAGTTGGATGAATCAATTTATGAGTAGACAGGGAATGGGGACGAATGTATACAAAGCAGCAACACTATAGTCACTTTGGTATTTCTGCTACTCTTTACCCAAAACAAATATATGTTATTTTTTATGTCAGCTTTGATGTTGATGTGCATTTGAGCAGTTGCAGCACAGAAGGGATGTGAACATCCACTCACCCGGGCACTCTGTCCAGCAATAAGCTGGTCATCTTCAGTCTGGACACTAGTCCTGCTGCGAGTATCATAGTCCTCCTGTTCAAAGTCAGAATCATCTTCCAGCTCCTCTGGTGTCTGCAGCAAACACAAAGACAGAGATAAAGTCAGAGATCAGGGAACAAACTGAAATAGACAGCTGAAAAGGGCATTTTTTTCTGCTTTCAAGCCCCAATGTGCTGAAATCATGTCCTTCTGATGCGTAGAGAATGGCTTAAAGATCCCTGAAAAGTTAATTGTCTCTGCCATTTTCCTATGTAAGGTCTTCCGTCATATTAAAAACCATATCCAATAGGTATTTCCAAATCAAATTCACAACCATAATGATTTATGCATTATTTACTGAGTGCTAAAAAGATAACTGGGAGGAAAGAGAAAGTCATCTGCGAATACATTTACTGTAACATGTCCCAAAGCATGTTGTTTAACTGCAGGAGAATAAATCTGTGAACAACTTGCATTTGTGCATTATTCACAGGTAAATATCTGGACCCATTTCCACAAGATCATTGATTGTAACTGCAGTTTATACAGAATGATGTTAAAAAGGAAGCCAAAAAGGGCTGCCAAGTTTTAGTCAGTTAAGGGGAGGAAGCAGCTTGGGGCGGAAAGCGATGGTGCAGCAGAGTATTTGTGAAACAGAAAAGCTCAAAGTCAAAACTCTTTACAAATGAGCATAACAGAGATGCTACCAATATGTTTCAATCGCTTAAATATTATAATCAGTGTTATTATTAATTTTCTTTGAAACATTTTGACTTAAAGTCTTTAGCCAAACTCTTAAGTTACTGTTTGAATCCTGACTGCTTTTTTTTTTTTGGCATAAGATTTAAAAACTGCTGTGCAGTGATTGTAAGTTCTTAATGTAATTCAAAGCTAAAATAGTTTCAAAGCTGGGGAAAAATCCCTGTGTGTTTCATCAAATAAAGAATTCAGAGGAATTAGCAAGAAGAAGAAATGAGAGAATATCTGCTTCAGTTTGTTTATAACTTTGTATGTGTTTTCTGTACGAGGCGAGTGACTCAATCATTAATAAGCATCGTTATTCCTCTCTGCTGTCTTTTAAGTGACGTCCCAATGACAAAGGCTGTTAGTTTGCCAGGTAACTTCAAAGCAAGTAGTTGATCTAACGCAGATGGATTAATTTTAACAGCATCACAATGATAACACAGCTGGGCGGCTTAGGTTCTGTGGAGCAGAGGATCAAATATAGACATGTATCTGTGTAAAATTATTCTTACATGGTGACAGCCTGTATTCACAGTTCTGTCACAGCTATGCTTGTGAAGTGCATAGTGTTGCCTGGTTATTTATATCGGTATTATAATAAACTAACAGTAGTTTAGTTTTTCTCAAAAGGAGCACTTACAGTATAAAACAGGACCACAAAAGTACCACAGGTTGCTAGAAGGCCTACATTTAACTGTGCTAAATTTCCTTCTTAATTTTAGTACAATGCGAATGATTTTCTTTCAACTCAATCAGTGATATGATTATTCTCTAAATAAAAATAAAAAATGTGCCCATTCTGCCCTAATTGCATCGTTGAACTAAGGAAATAAAAGGCAAAAGGGAAGAGCATTTACACACTGGAAATTTGCTACTTATAATTTATTCACACAAATCTCAGGCCATATGGAGCTTCATTATCCATTCTTTAATTCAAGTCAGTTTGTTTGCTCACAATAGTGGGAATACAATTTCTTTATAGTTTCATAATAGCCCATTTCGTGCATATCCATTTGTAATAGGTTTTATAAAAGCAAATGTTTTATCAACTCATTCTACTGCAAACACCTACAATTTAGCTAGCATACAATTCATTTATTTTACTGTTTTATTGAACATAAAATCATTTTTTAATCATTTCTTTTGTTGGTAGCTTCACTAAATTATAGGATCTTGTTTCTTTACTTTCATTTTATAGATATGACAGTGTTATCCTGTCACAAATTAAATGCAGTGTATTGCTGGTGCAGCTGTTTAAGTCTCGGGTAAAATATCCAGGATAAGGGAACCAGTTGCTGACTATCTTTGTGAGACAGGTTATTCATGATAGCCAATTTTAAAAAAAAAGAAAAGAGCCAGCTGTGTGAATGTGCAGCAGCGAAGATGATCGGTTTTGCTTTTCGTCAATAAAAAAAAAAGTCTGATTAGAGCTGTGATCACACAGACATTAAGACTGTAATAAAAAACAAAACAAAAGCAGCCCCCTCATTGATTTCAATCAGGTCATTGCGTGGGGGTGCCAACTCAGAGGTTGCGTTACCTTGGAGATTGTGTTGCTATGTGTATAGGTTTCTGCTATTTACCTTGTAATGATTTTAACAATCCTAAGGATCTTTCAATAAAAGAGGCCTGCTATTACGATTACATTTTAGCATTTACACAGGCCATGAAACAACTTAACCCCATCAGATCACAGCAGCTCCTTTCATTGATTTCATTTTTAATCTGAATGTCTGGTAAGTTTGAACTTTCTAGGTGAGAAAGGCTGTAGGTCAGTTTCCTGAGACTGGGACACTGCGTAAATATTGGTTATATTGCAGTCTCCACCCATTGTTCAGTTTCATATCTCTTCCATTCTGTGCAATACTTACTACTTTCCCCCCCTGCAATCCTGCGTGCATGTGTCTGCGGGTACATAAAGGCCTGGACAAAAACTATGTTTCCAAGAACTTTCATAATAACTTTCCACTCTACTCAAGTTCAGCCTCAATTTTTAAACACTGTGGAGAATTGGTTTCTTAATCCGCTGACTGCTCATGAGATCTGTGCTGTAAAAATTCTAAAGGAGCTATTACTCGGTCTAAGTGGGGGAAAAATTTAAAAAAGTACACTTAAAAAAAATAAAATAAAAATTACACGTGGCACCAACATTTGCTATTTATACAATGAAGTCAGACGACAGAGAAAGCAAGGATCTTCCAAGTTGTTTCCCCAGAAAGTAATTGTACTTGGATAGGATTATAAAGCCAGCTGGTCCCGGGCAGTTCAAAGCTGCCTGTTTTACATTATTTACTAACATCAAATTATTTTCCATAATTAGATTTTTTTCTTTCCGAAGCTGAACTGGGAAACTTTCCAGCCTGCATAAAGTTGAATAAATGAATTACGTGGTGAAAGAGGAGGGACAGTTGGGGTGGGGGGGGTGGGGGTGCAGATACTGTAACATCAGATTTGGTACGTGAAACAGCAGAGCTGGTATCTTGTTGTTATGGAGCCGTTTTATCGTGACACGCTGTCAAGGGTTCTGCCAGAGTCATAAAACAGATCATGTGACAGTGGTGACACTCCAAATGAGAATTGAAGATTTCAATTATGCGCTTCTTCATCCTTAGGGCGGATGTATTTTTGTCACAAAACTTCCACTATCACCCAAGACAGACAGCAGCACAGTTTTCAGTGGGAATAAGGTCCCTGTGATGAATAGCAAAAAAGCACAAATTTGTCATGTTCACCAGTAGATTCAGGAAGTTTTTAATGTAACAGGTTTTATGATAGAAACCCCCCACAAAACACAGGTTATTACCTCAACAAGACAGATATTTAAACCAAATTTAAAATATGCTAATGGTAGTGAAGCTGCAAAAAAGCATATATTCAAACTAAATAAGCTCAACATTAGGAAATGAGCAAACTGTTCAGATGTTTAAAATAAAAAACCCAATCAAATATTTTGAATACACAGAAGAAGATGGGAAATTGGTGCAATTTGCTTTTTTTTTCTGACGGGCAATTCAAAACACTTTGACACTATCGCTGAGCTCTAGAAGCATTTCAAAGTATCTCAGCTAGTCTTTCCCTTTTGCTCTCTTGCAGAACATAATGGACGTACCCTTATCATGAGGACGGCTTTCCTGACGTCGCGGACGCCATCGTAGACCAAACGGGATGCATCAATGAACTCGTTCTCCTCAAAGGGCTGTGGGGGGTTCATACTCAGTGCCTCGATAGCTACTTCCACTTGTTCAGCAAATCGGGGCATTACTGCAGGAAGAAAGAGGTAATGGAAGTAGAGATAGAGAACAAAAGAGAGACAGGAGGTATGGGTTTATCACTTTTTTCTATGATAGGTGAAGGATTATGATTAAGTAAAGGAAAATATATAAGAAAACACAGCTATGACTGTGCTGTTTCTCTATCCAAGGACATGGCTACCACTGTCTTCAAAATGTCTCGCAGCACATTCTTCATCAGTCTGTGTTCACTTCTGGAATGTCACCCTAAACCTCTTTATAAACAACAATATGCCATTCACACACTGCACATCAATTAGCTACTCCACATCGGCTTACCCGGCACGGAGACTGACCTGTCTCTCCCAGATCGGTTTGTGTGTTTGCTGCCATGTGGCACGGGGAAGTGTATGTATGTGTGCGTAACCTGGGAGCTCGCTCAGAGATGTCTGTGTGCTTCAGTGTTACAGCGCAAGGACGCGAGCTCAGCCTGTCAATTCACAATGCCGACGAAGGGAAACAATTTCATCAAAGTCTTTTCGAGGCAGACAAAAGCCAAGCAACAAAAGAAACGTCCCTACTGACCATAAAAAATGGTTGGTTTTGTTGTCGGTACCCATTGGCTAGACCTGATGGAAGAGCTTTATGTTTTTGTGTCTTCAAATGAATTGTGCTGAATATGAATAGACATTGTTTAATATCCAAAAATACAGACTGAAGGTTTTAAATATTTAGCAGGCCACCTTTCCAAGTAATCTCCTGTTGTGTCACAATAATTGAATTCCAGCTATGATAATGTACTTTTTTTTCTTCTTATGGACTTTGTGCTGTAGCAAATTATCATAACAAAAGCAAAGGCTTACCTAGAAAGCCAGTTGCCAGCTAGAAAAAGGTGTCCATTTACTGTAGATTTGTGGGTCTCTTTTCAAACACTACAAAAGCCTAAAAACCCACCATCACATTTGATTTCATTACAGTAGCACAAATAGAAAAGTATTTTCTTTGAATCCGGAATAGATATTAGAAAATGACTTTATGTACAGAAGGACTGGGTGAGACAAAGAGAAGGACATACTGTTTTATGTGTTTTAGGGAAAAAAACATTCAGCTGCTTTAGAAGTAATAAGCAACAAATGTGTATCAATGGAGTGGATTTTTGAAGTGCTGATACTATGAATAGTTTAAGACAACATCATTAGAGGAGAAGACAGCTCTAATGAGCACAGAGAGATAAGAAAAACTGTGGAAAAGACAAATGAGGTATTGCAGTTTGGCCAGAGAGCCATGTTTGTGATTTTATTAGCATCTTCCACACTCTCGCCTCATTCTGACATGAAGAGTGAACTAAATCAATTAACTAGCTTGCACTAAAGGTGTATGAATCTGCAGTGTGCTTATTTGTCTGATATAAAACATACGGTATATTTCATCAAACATAAAAGGCACTACAAAAAAGTCTCTCCCCTTTTCTTTTCATTTTTAATTCAGTTTAATCCACTTACTGGAGAAGCGTAAAATAGGCTTTTGGGAATTGCTGGGAAGGCGTTTTAAATAGAAATATTTAAATGTTCTCTGTGCTCTTAATGAGCAAAGTTGCTGATGGTAAGGAGCAATTTCACTCATTCCAGTTGAAAAATGATGAAGGGAATTAAATGTGACCATGTAGGGATGGATTTTTTTCACCCTCTAAGCTTAAGCATACTTTAAGTGAGAAGTTATGTAAGTACAATGAATGCCTCAAACCTCAAAGCTAACACGGTGCGCACCTGTGCCATGTTTAACAAGATTTAAACAGCACAATCTGCACAGTTCCTGATTTCTAAGCCACAAGATTCAAATTAAGACGGCTACATTTAGACAATCAAACACACAGCAAAACTGCACAGAAGCACGCACTTACATTCAACAGGTGAACACAAAAATATCTCCAAATCGATGACGTTGGCCCACTCGGACGGAAAATTTTAACAAGTACAAGTTTGTGAACAAGGTTTCCAAATCTGTGGTACTTTTTCTGCACTTTTGTGGCAAAAAAAAATCAAAACAAACAAATAAAAAAAAAATAAGCATGTGCATATTGAACACAATTATTTATATTGTGTGACACTACTACACCTGCATGTTACAACATTGTTTGGCCTACTGATGATGATAGCAAACTGCAATTTAATCATAGTGAGAGAAGTAAAAAAACAAGGGGTGGTAGATTTGAACCCTTTGCTAAGTGGTTGCTAGGCGGTGTGATGGTGCCATAACATACAATCGATATTTCAACTTCTGCTGATATAAATTAGATCATAGTGTTGTGAAATGTAAATGATGTGAGGCTTTTATAAAGCGTTAGTGATGCATAAATAACAAAAACGGATCATTTTAGCCTGTTGCTAGGTGGTTTGCTCAACTCCTGACGACCAAAGCAAAAAATAAACACACAGACAGACAGAGACTTTGGATATTAAAGTAAGATATCATATATCACAGCAACAAAGTTGCATTTTATCCAGTTTCAGATCAATTCTTTCCACAATTCCCCAACACAGTCTGTTTCAAAAGAAAACAGAAAAAACAACAACAAAAAATAAAAGCACTCCCAAGCAATGCTGTAGTATGAAGCAGGTTTGACAGAGCTGCCTTACTTTCTGTTAGCTGACTTGATAAATTCTAAATATTAAAAGATAATGGTTATCTCGACAGGGGTTTTCTACTTTCTTTGTTAACTTTAGACTCTCCGAAGAGACATGAGACATTAGAGGGACAGGTGATAGAACTCTACAAAGAACAGGAAAAATATAATGCCATTGTTTACCACTCTTACAATTATCCACCCATTTACTTATTGTTTTCATTTTCTTTATTGCCCTGTTACTTACATTCTAAGACAATATAACACAGACACATCGTTAATACTAAGCTATTACTTGGGTACTGCTTATTATTTAATTACATGGTATTTACTTTATCACGTTATTACATGACATTTAAAGCTGCTACATAACGTGCAAACCAAAAGTGTGACTATTAATTCACAAAGTAATATATATTAAGTTTTACTCCACAATGTTACCTGTGTCAGCAACAGGAACGCAGAGTGGCAGAGTTTGAAATATTACTCTTTCTGGGTCACATGATGCTGTGTAAACTTCAAATACAGTGGCTTGCAAAAGTATTTGGTCCCCTTGAACTTTTCCACATTTTGTCACATTACAGCCACAAACATGAATCAATTTTATTGGAATTCCACGTGAAAGACCAACACAAAGTGGTGTACAGGTGAGAAGTGGAACGAAAATCATACATGATTCCAAACATTTTTTTTTACAAATAACTGTAAAGTGGGGTGTGTGTAATTATTCAGCCCCCTGAGTCAATACTTTGTAGAACCACCTTTTGCTGCAATTACAGCTGCCAGTCTTTTAGGGTATGTCTCTACCAGCTTTGCACATCTAGCGACTGCAATTCTTGCCCATTCTTCTTTGCAAAACAGCTCCAGCTCAGTCAGATTAGATGGACAGCGTTTGTGAACAGCAGTTGTCAGATCTTGCCACAACGTTATCAAGGGTTGCAAGTTTGGTTAGGAATCTGCATTCATAAACCAAACGCATCTACTAAACTACTACACTTACACTGGTAGGGATAAGGCCTAGCCAGCAACTCTCATACTGGTAAGGCTTTAAACCTTATCAGTATTCAAATGTATAGTTTTTTGACAACTATTGATGGGATACAGAGGGAGAAATTGGAACAGTGCTGAATTAATGATGGTCACATGAACAATTTCATGCGCATTGTTTTAATATTATTTCCATCATCCCTGCACAAGTTATATAAAAAAAAGCAACAAAAAAGAAAAAAACCCTGCCATCTGCCTCTGGCTGTGGATGGTGTTGTGTTCACTCACTATGATAGAATAAAATGTTTTCCTCAAGAAGCCTCAGCCCATTTGGTGAGCTGTAATTGTCATGCGTCACTGTAATTGGCACAGTTATTTCAAAGCCAGTGAGGCCAGAGATGTGATTCATATAGACAATGAGACCAGTGGTACAGTTTTGTTTTCTGGTAATGCGATTAACACTCACAATCTAGAGATAAAAACAAGCGTAAATACTAACCTCCTAGTACAGTACACTGGTGTCTGCTAAATGAGCACATCCACCTATTCAAACAGGGAACGTGTGACCGAATGAGAATTTGAGAAAAGGGCAAATGTTTGAAAACACGAAATACCATGTGACTAAACCTTAATTCTTTAGTCGGACCATAATTCGCCTGGTGTAATTTACAAAAGCAGAATGGGAGAGGAAACAGGGTGGGAAGGGTTGCAAAACATGGTGCGTCAAGAATAGCTAGGGGCTTAATAACAGCAGCCCACGAAATTGAAAATTATAGAAGCTTTTATAAAACATATTACTGTCATTAACCTTCATCCCTGTCCTACACGCACTACGGCCAAGCAGCATCGCCCCTTATCTGCTGCTTGTATTAATTCCCTGCACAGGTAGGCACAAAAATGTGACCAAAAAGAAACAATCAGTGTTTTCCAAATGAGAGGTCAGATCCACTTCCTCTCTCATATTGGCTAGATATTCAAGAGCGTTGCAATTTATCTGTTCAATCAGATCATTCTCTAGAGTTAAAACTGTGTTTTCTCAATTTAGTGCAGGTGATGAATGGGAAAAGGCTAATTTCTGGCATGCACTACGTAACACTCAGCAAGGCCTTTAAAATCTAATGCTACTGCACTTACATAAAGCAAAATCACTAAATGCGCTTTAAGATATCCACACAGCTTGCATAGCCACTTCCTAATTTTGAAAACGTTGAACTTAACAGCTTTGATGATCGGCGGTCGAACCACAAAGAGAATGTGCTGTATATGATGCTCCTCCTGCTTACTGGTCTCCTCTCCTTCACTCTAACCTTGGTTAAATTGTTCCACCTACCTCTTCCTACTGCACTGCTATTCTCATAGCAATTTCCTCATCAGTACTCTCTCCCAACTTCTGCCTCTCTTTACGCACTGATTGAAAGGCCCCACCTCCTCTCCTTGCAAGCTTAGTTTGCCATCTGCTTCACATTCTGGTTAAAGACTCTTTTCCTATCATTAAAACAATAGACACAGATTCAAAAATTATAACTCATTTATCTCAACAACCGTGTTGTACACTTATGGGCCATATAAAAAACGCCATTTTCAGTGTTAAAAAAAATGATAAAAACCACTGATTCACTTCCACATTTCCCCTTAACAGTTATTTTTTAGAGACACAGTCAATGAAAGGTCTTTAGTTTTCTTCATTAGACCCTCCACTTGGCATTAACAACTGGCTTCTTTGGGTACATGTGTGAATGTGCCCAACACACTGATGAGTCATTAAAAGCAGATTGTTCCTGCATATGGACCCATTCCATTAGCACGTGCATCTCTGTGAATGTGTCCTACACTTGGAAACTTTGGCAGTTAAGGACTCCGGTGGTCTGGACTGACATTTAGCCTTCCAAACAGAAACAATTGCAGGCTTCCTTTTTCCTTTTCTGCATATAAAGCGAGGAAGTGGTAGCTTGAGCACTCTACTTGAGATCAGATCACTGAAGGCGCATGTTAATGCGCCAGGTATGAGCCGAGCCTTAGTGTCTGATGCACTTCCTTTTAGTGCTCTTGATCCACTGATTTACAGGCATGACATGTGGGTGGCAGTGTGTCCGTGTGTGTTATTACTCACTGCACTCACTGCAAAACCCTGGCTAAATCCTATTTACTGTGCCCTGATGTAATAACAAGGAGCAACATCACCCTGCTACCTAAATGGCACTCTGACTTAGGCAATATATCAGTTTTTTAATCTACCCTCTCCAGGCACCACATTAATGACCAACTTAAAAATTTGTCCCTTCTTTTGAGGAGAAGATTAGTCTAAACCAAGGCAGTTAGTGGGCAGAATAGTGTATCAGTAAGGAAGGAGGGAGAGGAGGAAAGAGAGGGAAGCCATAACCACTTTCCCATTAGGCTATTGATTTTTCTCTCTCTCAAGGACACGCTTCAGTCCCGGGCCCATGTGTAGACTGTCTGTCAGGAATCTATAGCTAAGCTTTGCACTGATGAGTTGTGAGCCTTGGCTGCTTGTGTTTTGGCCTCGGCATAAATCTGGCCACACTCGAAATGAGAAAGAGGGATGGGCAAATTGAGACAAGGTCAAAGGGTAGGTAGCTGTGATGAGCGCTGTGTGCCAGCTGTCAGAAAGAAAGGCAAGTGGCTGTGATTGGCATGAGTGGCTGTGGGCATAAACACAGGAGCAGTCCAATAAAAACACAAATAGCCAACGCAAAACACACAACTACCCACATACGCACACTTACACCCACACACACTTGCAGAGACAGAGTAAAGGGATAAATGTTTTACACATGCTCACCACTGGAGGAAAGTTAAGAAAAAGAGAACACATCAATGAATTCCACTAAAATCCTTGCGCAAATCGCTTAGTGAAATCCTTGGTGACAGCTATTGATTTTTTGGTGGAGTCTAGTTAATTGGGCTCAGTACCCTCTAAAAACTGTGTGGTCCTATATCCCTTCCCTTTGTTCAGCTACACTTAATCATCTTTCCCCCTTGCTATAGATTTCTCCTTGACTGTGTTCAAATCCATAGACATCAGGTCTGTGAGGACGGAGGGGAGAGGGAGGCAAAAGTTCACAAGGATCAATAAGTGCTTTATGGTCCAGATCAGATGTGCATGGTAGCCCTTAAAACCCCCCAACTACTGCTAAGACGGAAACTGGAAGGGGAAACACAACAGCTCTTCATCAAAGAGAAATATGGAGCCAATGAAACATTCGTCTAACACGGTTGCTAATTCCCCACCTTAACGTCTCAATTAGCGCCCAAATCATGAGGAGACCTTGTTAAAATTAAAGACAGAAGCCCTCCCAAACGCAACAAAAATTTGTTTGGTGCATATTCTTTCTGTGAAGAAGAAATCACCTCAGCCCTGACCTTAATGTGAAGTCGCCTTGAACCTGTGTTTTAAACAAGTCTGTTTATCTGTGGGTATAGCAAAGTGCAAGGTCACCACAGTTGACTAAATCTAAACCAAAAACTAGATCAAGGTGTGAAAATGTATTTCCTTTAGATTTACTTTTTTCTTTCCCCTGAAATCTGAGGCTGTCACGAACAACAGTGTAAAGTTTGCGCGCACACATAATCCTCATCTGCAAAATGGGAAGTGTTACATAAGTTAACAATCATTTCCTTTCATTGCCTACAGTGCTAAATTTACAGGAGAAATTACCGCCCTGCATCTATCAAAAACGCTGCAAAATACAGCCTGCGTGAAGTAGGAAACTGTGTAAGTGACGTCACCCCATCAACAGCTCTCGATTTGTTGGTGTTAGTAACACTGACATAATGCTTCTTCATAGTGCTGACTCTTGCTCCATGGAGGATTAATAAAAGCATGTGACGAGGTTAGAGTCATACAAAATTGACCTCAAGTGTCTGTAAGATAATCACCGCTGAACTCTATCAATTAATTACCCCAATCAATTAAACTGAATCATGCAATAAGTGAACAGAATGTGTTTAAAGTACCATATAACTAATACTGTAAGTAGACTGTTATGGTGGGGTTCAGCGCCAGAAGAGGGTCTCAGACAGATGGCGGTGTGAACACACGTGGCACACCTAATGCTGTTTGCGACTTATCAGCTAGCAGGGAGGGGAGCTGATTGTGTCTCTCAATTATCCCGGCAGATGAAAGTAACGAGCGAAACAATAGATATACCACCTCGCTAAATGGGCTCTAATGGGAGAGATAGAAAGCCGAGTCGGAAGGATGGGTGAGAATGGAGAAAATATAACAAGGAGGGGAGTTGCTGCTGTGCTGATGTGAAAAGGGATTGTGGTCAGATTTTATTCTCGTGGACAGCTAATTGCTAAATTACTTCTCTCCTTTCATCCTGCATTTTTTTTTGGGGGGGGGGAGGGTTTGGCCTTCTTTCATGATGCCACATTTTAAAGGCGTATTATGGTATATTTTTAAGGGATTGGCTAAGACAGTATTTCATAGCAAACGCTGCACATTTTCTATCTTCCTTGCTTGTGTCTAGAAACTTTGTAAACAAGACAAAGTAACACAAAATCACATTAAAAACAGAAACTGTCACCAGTCTGCTTCTCTGAGTATTGCAGGAATGTTTTTGTATGAACAATCGCTGTAACATTTGGAGTTGTCACGTGAACGGCCCTGGCAAAAATGAACAAATTGTTTCTACTGAGACTTCTCTGCATTTTTCATGTGGCACGTCTTCACCGGTGCACATATCGTCAAGAACTCTGCAAAAGCTTTCACCTTCTTCCAACTCGCAAATAATACTAGGCTGCAGCTCAACACCTGCGCTGAAAGTGGAAACGTTGCAAACGCGCTGAAGCAATGTCAAAGTTTAGCTTTAAGTGGTGTAGGTGGTGACTGAGTGATACATGTTTTCCTCCTCTGGGCTTGCCGGCTGTACTAACTGTGTACTCAGCCCTGCTGATGTTACCACCTCCTGTACATACTCACTTTCACAGATGCTTTCTGTATATGTTACACTGTTTCCTGTAACCACAGTCAGGAAGTAGACTCAGATCTACAATATACTACACTGCAATGTCTAAAGTATTCCCTCACCCATCCAAACCACTGAATTCAGGTGTTTCGACTACTTTAATGGCGACAGTGTATAAAATTAAGCAGGTAGGCATACAGACTGCTTCTACAAACACTTTTGAAAGAATGGGTCGCTCTCTGGAGCTCAGTGAATTCCAGCGTGGCATTGTGATAGGATGCCACCTGTGCATCAAGTCCAGTTGTGAAGCTTCGTCGCTACTAAATATTCCACAGTCAGCTGTTAGCTGTCCATAAAAACATGGATGAACAAAACACCATTGGGATAACTAGAGCAGAGACTGCAACACAGGCCTTCTTGTCCAACATCAGTGTCTGACCTTCTGGAATAATTAAAATTAAATTTTAATTAAAAATTAAAAATTCCCATGAACACACTCCCAAACCTTGTGGAAAGCCCTCTCAGAGGAGTTGAAGTTGTTATAGCAACAACGGGTATTCCAGCACCATATTAAAAGCATTTTTCTGTTGTACCTTGTTTTTTTACTATTATTATTAAATTTTTGTAATATATATCTACAATCTGCTTTTCTTTTTGACCCTTGTGCTGCTGATTGAATTCCCCCAGTATGTTCAGAGGTAAAAACTACTGAGACAATATAAGAATTCAAAGTTGTCTCCTAAACAAGGATTTGGAAATGTGTTCATTGTTTGATCGGCCTGGCACTGAGACAAATGCAACTTTCCTGGAAGATGACATTGGACAGAGGCTGTAAATGAATAAATAAAAGAGTGAGAGCGGATAAGACTTTCTGTTAGAGCCAGGAAACTAATCAAAACTTTAGACACTGGACACAGAAGCAGTCAAGTCGTATCTGTGAGACCAGACTGGTGAACTAATGTAGCTTCTACATGTGTGCGCGTGTGTGTGTGTGTGGGTGCATATACGTATGTGTTTCTATATGTTAGGCTATTCCTAAAAGTAGCTTGGCTTGCCAAAAAGCTTGCAGCAAAATATTTTGACACAGGGTGAAGCACAGTGTATGCATCGTACTAGTAATACATTAAGCTATGGCTCATTGTGGATCTTCTGCAGCTACACAGGCTCTGTGTACAGCGCACTAACCAGTCTCAGACAGGAGCTTGATGGACTCCAGCACACGCTCGGTGTAGACCCCGGGCTCATAGTTTTCCATCTCAGCGTTAATGATGTGGACCACGCGAGCAGCTCGGCCCCGGATAGCTCCAGCAGTTCGGTCAAGAGTGTCCACATCGCCCTCTTGGAGAGCTATTACACATTTGTTGACATCCTCAAGGATGTGGTTCTCTTGAGAGTGAGAGAGAGAGAAAAGATGACAGTGTGAGTGTGGATATACTGGTGAGTTTATTTCTCCAAGAAACATGTTGATTATGGATAAAATTTAATACCTGTTGCTTTTTTTGGACACCATCCCACCCCCGTCCAAAAAAAAAAAAAAATTTCTTCTGCCTTTTGATGGTTTTTTTCTAGTTCACTGTATTTTGCTTCAAATGCTGTGATTTCTTATTTTTTATTAACTAAATAGTAATTTTGTTTTTCACATCAAGCCTCCATAGAGATTTTTTGTGAAAATTTGGTACCAGAGAACACAAGCAACAACACTCAATAACTCACTCGCTTCAAGCGAAAATCAGGAGCATGTGGAACATTTGCTTCAATCAGTCAGTCTGTGAGGAATTTGTGCTGGCTCATACCTGACACAGAAAGGAAATCATCCACAGAAGTGATGTCATCCACAGCCTCAGTCAAGATGCGCACTTGTTTCTCCCACTGATCTTTGAAAACATCCATGTTGTCCTGGGCCACCTTGCTTTGGGGGCGGGCAGCCAGAGTGAGTGCAGCATTGATGACCTGATATGGGACAAGAAACGTTTGCAGTAGCGTAGGTGTACATGTGTGCTTTTAAAATGAAGTCTTAAAGACATTTCTGCACATCTGTGAGTCATTTCAGGAGAAAAGACATCTGTACTAGTTTATATATAAGATATATAAGAACATACAGCACGGTGAAACAAAGTCTGGCTATCATGTCAAGACTCTGACACTGTGAGGTGAACAGTGTGGCAGCAGTGGCACAGTAGCTGAGTGCTATGCTCTTTCTCGTAGTCATTAAGGTTTGCAGTCTATGCTGTGGCCTGCTAGTAGCAGCTACAGCTACAGACTAAAAGGATTTAGGAACCAAACGTTTGCCACATTTGCTGTGAGATAAAAAAAAGATATGCTTGAAATATATTGTTAATTGCACAAATGTAATAAATGATGCAGAATCTTTTACAGCTTAAAAAAGCAAGGCTTAAAGAAAGCACAAGACCTTGATATGTGCAAGGTAAACCCTTCAGCTTTAGGACAAAGAAAAAAATAAGATAAATACTTCACAGGGATATAGGGATGATAAAAATAATACCGGCCTTATCGTGTACTTTGAAATACCAATAGACAATATTTTAGCTACCCAAGGGAAGTAGCAATAGCTCCTTTGGAAAATGAAAGTGCTCTCCTCCTCCTGCTTTTGTTCCACAGTCAAACCCTCACTTTCCCGGGGGATTTCATACCCGGAGGCAGTTAGCAGAGTTAGTACCACCAATAAATTGTTCAATAAACACTTACTGCATAATGAAAAGTTAAAGCAAATAACTTGGGTACTGCCACTTTAACAACAAGGACCAGTTTATTTTTTTTTTTGTGCTTTTTTTGCTTTCTCACTTTGTGCTTTTTAGATTTACTTTTAGTGAAATGAATCTGATCTAGATTATGATCTGAACATGGCAGTCACTGAGGCAGTGTGTGTGTGCACGACTGCGTGCATTTGCACGTGTAAAGAATAACCAGTCTGGTTTAACTCTACTTGGAACAGATGGAAATACCTCTCTTTGTTGCACCTCCTCTTTGTTCCCTCTACTCCAGTCACAAAGCCTATGTCTATTATGTTTTTTAATCTGCCTGTGTTCAGCTGTGCCAAGCAGTGTCAGGGGACAGCGCCTCTCCAAGTTTTATAAGTTAGTTGGTCTCGGTAGGTACGGGTAGAGGAGACTGCACATTAGATCATGAATCTTAAAATCAACCTCCCTTCTCCATTTCTCATTCTCGTTACAATGTTTGGTCCTGTGTGGATAAGGCTTACTGTTAACCTTGGAAACAACTGATGGATTTCAACATCCTCCTTTGTTTCTTCCTGCGAAACAGGACTACAATGTCCTCCTACACATTATTCATAGCTTTTCCTCCAAATCCGACAACTACAACCTCTTTCCTTTAATATTCCTAAATATTACACTTTCATAAATCAGTAATTAAATATAGAAAAGTTCCTTAAAAGAACATTTTGATTTGATCTTATGTTAAGAATTTGTATTTTATGTAGTGCTGTCAGCGTTAATCTCGTTAAAATGACGTTAACGGCATAATGGCTTTAAAGCGGCAAATCTCCGTTAGCGAGTTAGCGCGGAACGCCCCGTACGTGGGGCTGCACGGCGTCGACGCATTAGCACGGTTAGCTCGTTAACGCGTTAGCACCGTGCAGCCCCACGCAATCTGCGCTAACTTGCTAACTGAGATTTGCAATGTTGATTCGGTTATGGGGTTAATGTCGTTTTAACGAAATTAACGCTGACAGCACTAATTTTATGTGATGTAGGTGTTTTAAAATCCTCACCTGTGGACACAGGCTGTCGATCTGGGTGGCGGCCATTCGTACCAACTTCACGCCCTCTTCATTGTTGGAGATGGAGCATGCCAAGTTGGCCACCTGAATAAAACAAACACAAAAAAGAGACCTAGCTGTTTTAATCTTGAAACTGTTAGCATTGAGGAAAACAAAAAGAAAAAATGTTGTGCCTCTATCAAGCGGTCATGCTCCAAAAAGGATATCTTCATCTTTTTCAAGACTTTTGCTGCAGCAAATATTTCTGCATGCTGGCCATAAATTCCTGTCTAAACCAGTTTCAATTTAAGTTTGAGGGCCACAAGTGGCAAAACATTTTATTGTGTAGTTGAAGGTAGAATTCAACAGTCTGAATTAAAGCAACCAAGTTCCAAAATTATACTCCAGTACAGGCCAGTACAGTCTATTCTTTGTGTACAAAACTCCCTGCCTGTGTATTCTCTCCACAGCACAGCAAGGCATCAGTGAGAAACGAGGGGGGATTTTGTATTAAAAATACTGTAACTGTGATAAAATCCCACTTGATTGGTGTAATTGTGACTCACACTTGGTGTGTTGTAAAGTTAGAAAGCAATTTTGAACAACAAGAGGACAGAAGATTTTATTCTCTATTATCTGCAAATGAAAAGTAAGGGTTTGTGTTTCATTGTCCATATGAACATGAGTGTTTATCTATCATTTAATATGCAAATCTGGGTTATCTTTGTATCATTATTTGTCCAACTGAAACATTTGTGTTTGTACTGTACATTCATTTCTTAGGTATGCCTGTTAAGCTGCTTGTAAATACCAATCTCTAATAAGTCCTGTCCCAGGAGCTCAATGTGTTTAGTCATTTCGACACGGTGAAGACAACCTGCAGGCTGGACCTACTGAAGTTCAAACCGAGCATCTGAATTGAGAAGAAAGGTGATTTAGTTGACTTTGAACATGGCATGGTTGTTACTGCCAGACAGGCTTGTCTGAGTATTTCAGAAACTGCTGAGATCCTCTGCTGGGATTTTCCCGCACGACCATCTCTAGGGTTTACAGAAAATGATCCAAAAAAGAGAAAATATCCAGTGAGCGGCAGTTTGGAGGATGGCCAGACTGTTTTGAGCTCATAGGAAGCCACCGGTGACTCAAATAACCCAAGGTATTCAAAAAAGCATTGCTCAATGCACCACAGGTCAAACCTTGAAGCAGATGGGCTACAGCTGCTGAAAACCACACCGAGTGCCATTCCTGTAAGCAAAGACGAGGACACTGAGACTTTAGTTTCCACAGGCTCATAGAAGATTGGAAAAATGTTGACTGGACTGACAAGTCTCGATTTCTGCTGCAGCATTTGGATGACAGGGTCAGAATTTGGTGTAAACAATATGAGTGCATGGATATGTCCTCCTATGTATCAATGGTTCAAGGCTACTGGAGGAGTAATGGTCTGAGTGATATTTTCTGGGAACACCTTGTGCCTCTTAGTACCAAATAAGCATCATTTAAATGCCACAGCCTACTAGAGTATTGTTGCTGACCATGTCCATCCCTTTATGACCGCTGTGTACCCACTCTCCCGATGGCTGCTTCTAGCAGCATAAATGTGCCCTGTCACAAATATCAAATCATTTCAAACTGGTTTCCTGAATGTGACAATGAGTCCACTGCACTTAAATGGCAGTCACCAGATCTCAATGCAACAGAGCATCTTCTGGGATGTGGTGGAACAGGAGATTCTCATGTATGAACACCCGTAACATCTGCAGCAGATGTGTGACGCTATCACATCAATATGGACCAAAATGTCTGAATCTCTGCCATGAAAAATTAAGACACATCTGAAGGCAAAAAGTGGCAAAAGGCAGGCACAACAGAGTAGCATTACCCGTCTTATTTTTAACTGCAGTAATTAGCTGGTATCAGATTAGATTACAGGGCTTTCATTTTCATTTTTCATTAGACAGGCGGTGCACATAGATTTGTAAATGAGCAGCAGGTGACATAAAGCAGATGTTTTTGTGTGTGGACATTTTCTTATGGAAAATAATGGCACAGACGTCTAAAGTATTGCAGTAACATAACTATTTAGGGCATGCACATCAGGTAGGTCTGAGAGAGAGTAGAGTACTGCTGCACCGGCTGAACGTAGATAATAATATTAATTCAGATCCGAATGGCCAAGCTTATCAAATATGTATATGCAATTAGGATTTCAGGTATAAAGCATGACTGGCATGCCTAAATAATCACGGGGCCTGGTGGTGGTGGAGAGAGGTGTTTTATTATATAATTATGTTGCCAGATGGTTTTTATGTATGACACACCCTTAGGTTGATTTATGTCTTTCTTTATATCAAGGCACAGTTTCTTGATCACATGCTTTCAGCTCGAATCCTTTATGGGAGACACACAGAGTCGCTTATCCAAGTTAACTTTTAAAGACTTTGTTGTTAAAAAGCTTCACTTTAAAAACTAAATTAGAAAATCCCATGCCTCTCTAGTTTTTAAACTAATTATAAGAGCTTGACAACATTTCAAGATTTTATATTTTAGTGTTTGCGTGCAGTATTCCTATAAAATATCTGAAACCACCACAGCAATTTTTTGTCTTTATGGCTATGAGGAACAGGGGCACAGTTTGTGCTAGTCCCATGTGAAGTCATCCACAATATCACTGTCTCTCACTGTTAATTTTCATAACTTTAAACTGTTTAAAACCCAACACCATCTCTAAACAAATCACATTTCGGCATGAGCCCAGGCTTTGAAACTGAGCTAAACAGACACATGCCGGTTGGCAGTAAAAGGTGCCAGTCTGCATTAGCACTTCTAGTACTCACACGTCACTGTTTGAGGCAAATTGAGGTAAATCAAATTTGTGTTAGAGGACTCTTGCTTAGAGCTCTGTCTCTTTACTCATGACAGCAATGAGCACATTGATGGATTATAGGCCTTTATGCGAATCAGTGTGTGTGTGTTTAAAGCGGTGTGTGTGTGTCGGGGGGGGGGGTGAGTGAGAGCCTTCACTTCACATAAACGTGAAAGACGGTTTGCATATTTGAGAGCTACACAAATCACAAATTAAGTTACCTGAGTTACAGCTCTAGCTAAATTTGCATAACCTTTCTATATTTCTTATAATATTATAATATTTTTGAAAAATCTTTTTCTGTTTGCAAAGCACCTTTGAAATGTACAAGCTTATAAAAATACTTCAACTGATGTTAAAACGCCCTTAAGAGTTTCATTTTACTGCAGTGGACTAAAGCTATTCCCAGTTCCTAACTGAAAAATAAACACTTGCTATTGTGTTGGCAATTAAAATAATTTCTCTCATTAAACACATTAATATGAAAAATGAAATTGGAGTAAATGGACCTATTCCTCTCTGTCACAGGATATTTTTAGCTGTACAGTCGTACTTCTTAGTGCTTAACTTGTTTATCCAGTTAACTTAAAAATACATGGGAATGGGAATTTGTAAAACAGAATGCAAGGACTTTAATACTTGATTAAAACTATATTTTACTGAAGTAGCGTAAACTGATCATGCTGCTGTGACACTTGCAGAATGTGGTTTAGCATTATCACTGGTACCTATTTTGCATTATTACTTAATTCCAGAATTTTATTGGTTGACAGCATTGCAGGCTCAGTCTCGGGCGATCAGCTCATCATTGCAACTTCTTGCGATCAGTCGCCAAACTCAATAACTCAGCAATGCAGAAAAGGTTTTACTTAATTTCGTACATATATGTTTGATTTATCTTTGGATGGAGTTCTAACTGGTATTTGTGGAAGCAGGGAACGCTGCGTTTGCTGACAATTGTTTTCAAAAGTGTTCTTGAGGCCATGCTGTGATTTCCACTACAAAATTGTGTCTGTTTTTAATGCAGTGCTGTCTGCGGGCCCAAAGATCACAGCTATTCAGCACTGGTTATCTCCTCCAAACAGGCATTTTCTCTTTTAATGACATAATATTTTTGCAGATGATTCCTAAATTCTTTACAATTTTGCATCAGAAAACGAATTTTCTTAAGTACTTAAAATATTTACCCACACTTTCATCCACAGAGTGGTGAACCTCTCCCCACCTGCACTTCTGAAAGACTCAGCCTCTCTGGTATCCTCTTTTCATACTCATGTTACTAATTAACACAATTTGTTGTGAAATGTTCCACCTGTCTGTTTCCTTTTGTGGCAATTAACAATTTCTTGTCTTTTATTGCCACTCTTCTAAATTCAAAATGAACAACAAATTCCAAATGGGGATTAAACTTATAAAGTTAAGATATGGCAGTGTATTTTACACAGCCTTTCTGGAAACAGCAACATTTTTGCTGGCAAAGTGTTGACATGTCATTTGCTTTGTCTCTGCTAAGTAACAAGTTCTCAAGATATAAAACCACAGTGCAGCACCTTTCCCATTCAGAGCTTTTTGCAATTATAGTATAAATGCAGCACCTAACCAGCAGAAAGCAAGACTCTGCTCTCTGTCTTTATTTGCTTACATAGTTTCTTATCTCTTCTTCTACCCAGCTTTCTGAGTGCAGCGTTGGCCCTGTGTGTGGCAAAGGGGCAGAGGGCTTTCTAGAGGCTGGAAACATGCCTAACAAGCCCACTCCCACTCCCTCTTACCTAACACAGAGAGCCAGGTCAGGGCCAAAGCTACAAAATCCAGCCAAAACTGCTAATTGCAATTATCTAGGGAAGCACTTCTTCTTTGAGGATTTTTTTTCCCTATCAAGGAGGGAAAAATCAAGACAGAAGGTTTGAGACTACACCATGCAAGCCTAATGCTGATACGGTCAAGGATGTTGGAACAGAATAGGCAATTCAAAGAGGCTCGTGTGGGAGTGCACATGCCTGTGTGTGTGTGTGTGCATGTGTGTGTGTAGGAGAGAGAAAGGGAGAAATAGAGAGGGAGAGATCCCCGCTGAATGCCCATTCTTCATTTTAGCCTCGAACAAAGAACTATCGATTTTGTCCTTTTGCCCTGCCCTGGATAATCACTTCAATTCTAATTTGATGAAGGTTTCCATGGCACTTGGAGAGATGGGCATTCTCATGTATGCTATCTAAATCACCTAAATGGAGCTCAGTAACTGGAAATAGCTCTGATAGTGTTAATTTTTTTTCAAGTTTTTTTAAAACATGAGCTTGTGGCGGTGGACTTCAAATCTATCGCCACAAAGTGATGAGGGTAATACAATAAATAACATCTCAGCAGTCTCTCTTTATTACCGCACTGACTGCATACAGTGCACATAATCAGTCAGTCTTTGAGTAATCTCATGAATATCCTCTGTTGTACCTCTTTATATAATGTACCTTTGAATCAATACCTTTTTTTATTCCCCTTTAAAACAAAATCTTTAAAATTTCTTGGTAGAGTAGATAGAAGGAGAAAAGTTAAAGAGCCCCAAAGCAGTTACACTACACAAATAACACTTATAGTTACTTCTACTCTCAAGAACAACTAGCTGAGCTGCCAAGGCAAAACAGCTTTGCCTTGAGTCAAAGCAGGAAGGCAGCTTAGAAAAGAGAAAAATGTCTTTCAGTCACTGTATATGATGTAAGAAATACTTTTTTTTTTTCTGTTACAGTCAACTATCTAGCTGTTAACTAGTTGCAGGGATGGTATTATTTTTTTTAAAGTGGGGGTCTATTAGTTCTGTTACATCCCTTTCACAAAACCACTGCCTTTTACTGCCTCTTTGATACTTATGCAGACACATAAACACCGACATACACTCATACACAGTAAATAAATCAGTCTGTCAACATAGATGGAATAGAACATGCAACAGGGGAATACAAACTGCAGTGTGAAACAATTACAGGCCAGCTCTCACAGGAGCAATTCTATTTGCTATAGTCAGGAGCTGCCAACTCCCAATAGTAAAGATTTTACATACTGTGTATGGACCAGAGGTGACATAAACGGGTTAAGGTGCATGACCCTAGATAACACAAGCTGTCAAGGTTGCGTGAGGTTCAAGTCTACGGGGGACATAAAGCAGCAGGAGTTTACGACCTGCTGTGAATGACTACAAACCACGCCTCTGAAAATCAATCCCTATTAAAGAGTGAAGTGCATATTGCCTCCGGAAGAATGCCCACCGGGCTCGCAGCAACATCAAAACGAAAGCCAGAACTTGTGGAATATTAAACAAGAAAAGTGTGAAATAACAAGAACAAAAGGAATAGATTTTTTTTTCCAGCAAGTTCGGCATCATAATGACTTTGATGTCTGTTTAATGCTTGGATCTCGTTCCAATGGAGCTGTTTCTCGATTGGCGGACATCTCCTGCAAAAGTAATTAGTTCCTAATAAGGAAGCAAATAAAAATAACAATACATACTTAATATTTAAAACGTATATTTAAAAAAAAAAAAAAACAGCAAAAGACTGGCAATGACATTTGCTAGTCTGTATGAAGAGAATGCAGCATCATCTTTGCAGGACTTTGATTACAGGCCGCTGTTAAATTTCTACCTCTGTTACCTTATTTCCCCAACTCCCCATTCACCCTCGACTGAAAGAAAAAGTGGACCTAAATTGCGAGTGACTCTAATGCACTTAGGAGTTCTCTATACACTTCCTAACTCAGAATGGAAATGAGTCTAAGTCAGTGTTTACCAAGACGGTTCCACTAATATGTGGCTGACTGGGATACAGTCTGCTCCACAGTCTCTCTACGCACCCTTTATTCAACATACCAATGTAGCCAGCCGGCAAAGATGCAGACACACACGACAGCACATGAGCGCATGAGTATCTCTTGTTAAATTTTTTGTTATAGAAGTTCTCCTTAACTGTAGGCTTCACTCACTCGAGAGCCATCGGGAATGACCCTAGGCTTAAGGATGGGAGATTTATACTGAGCATGCAAGATTACAATGCTGATAAATCACATGAAAACAATATAAAGAAATATAAAGATGCCTTTCTGTAACGCAAACATTACAATCAAATGATCGATATAAAAAGTAAAAAACTAGATACATTTTATATTAAAATAAAATTAATTTCTTTTTAAAAAATGGTCTAATTTCTATGTATTGCTGCAAGAACTGCCCCTAGTTGGCTCATGTTCTGTGCTCCTAAACTGTAACTAACCAAGGTTAAGGCATCCAAAATGATGCCTTGATAGGAACATAGAAGTTCAGTGACCTTGTTCTGTGCGGTCAATGAATCCTTAACAAATCTGCTACTGGGTCAGCTCTAGCAATTGTACACATCTCCTTTGAGCCAACCTTTACAACATGAACACGTGTATGCGAGTCAGACTGAAGTGGAGACGTACACTGGGGCTACAGCGGAAGTCACGAGGCTTGTAGTACACTGATTATACTAATATACTATGACTTTCTTTGACTGAAAAAAAGGCTTCCACATTAATTACCCTGTAATGTGTTTAATGCGGCTCCGCGGTGTGTTAAGTGATTAAGCTCGTCTTTTGACAGCACTAATTTTAATTGAGTCCTGCAGTGTTCAGTTTCCGTCCTCTGTTTGCATTTATCGAGACGAGCATTTGGAGTAAAAGACCTTGCATTAATGTTTTGGTATTCCCATTTCATGGTCAACACCGCCTGCAGTCTGTATAGATCAAGTGCTCATAAGGGTTTTATAAGAAAAACAAACATTTAAAAATTCTCTTTAATCTTACCTCAGGCCTGTTCTTTACAATGCTAAGAAACCACAAGTTTGCTGAAACAAAATTCTTTAATAGGAAGGTTCAAAAACCTCAATACTTCCCGAAAATAAGGCAAAAATAAAACCATCCAATAAAGTATGGCTTTTAACAATTTTATGAAAAGCTCATATGTTCTCCCAGTGTGTCGTTCACGTTTCAGCTCTAAATCTCAAAGGCTTTGTTAGTCTCTGTGGAGTAAACGGAACAAATAAATGTTAATGTATCTCTTAATCTTTTTTTTTTTTTTTAAGTGGATTTGTATGGTGTGCCATCTAAAAGTCTTAGATCTAATGATAATATATATATATATATATATATATATATATATATATATATATATACATACATACATACATACATACATACATACATACATATGTATGTATGTATGTATGTATGTATGTATATATATATATATATATATACATACATATATATATATATATATATATACATACATATATATATACATACATATACATACATATATATATATATATATATATATATATATACATATATATATATATATATATAACACGTCTAAAACCAGATGACATTTGTGTTGAATAATCATTCAGTCTTCTTTGTGAATAAGCTCCCAGCCGCACTGAAGCAATACCAGCTCTCACTGCGACTTTCATATAGTCAGACTTGCAAACCGTATTTATATTTTTATCTTTTATAAAATGTGGCTAAATGTTAGAAATCCTATTTATCATGGATTTTTTAAGCATTTCTGTGATTCTGAAATGTTTTTAGAACTCTCAGAAGTCTGTGTTTAACATAAATCAAAGTTTTTGTTGACTTAACGTTAGAAGTTGAGTATGAAAATGCCCCAATATGCAACTCCCAAGTGCCTGATTTTGACCTGAACTTATGAAGAAGCAAAATCAAATGTTAGTTATAATCTATATCCTTGAATCCTCCAGGAAACAGAGTAGCCTTCAGAATCACATCACAGTCTCCTTGACAACCGTGACTGAGCTTGCATGAAAGGCTGACAGTGTGATTTACAGTGGTCGTTTCTCCGGAGCCACAGCCGGGGCTTGTGTATTCCTGCTAATGCTATGGCTCGCTTCTCGATAAATATGATAATTTGCTGCAGGCTCCTGGGGATGTGAACCAGCACTGCTAGCAGGGTGAGGTTAGAACTGACATGAGACAACAGCAGGGGTGGATGACAACACAGTAAGCACAGACACACGCACATGGCTATGTGTGTACACACTCAGACTAGTGGAAAACAGAAAACAGGCATCTGATGCAACACACAAGAAGATGCTAACAGTCTGTTTGAAGCACTCTGTACGCTGCTTGTTTGATCCTTTATAAAATGCCAAGGACGACTGGCTTCCTCAGTGACCAAATACAGAGGCTTCAAAACATGATTTATTTACATGGAAATTGTAATGCCTAAATGAAGAAGGCCATAAGACGAGAGAATGGGCACCCAGAGATAAATATCCACAATATAAAATTTTATTGAGCTCAACAAGGGACACAGAGAGGTAATTGAAAGCAATATAAACAAATCAAATCATGTGTCTGCACATGCTGTAGATGAGTGCCTTACTGTATAGCTTCAGTCCTGGATATTGGATTATCTTGTTCACATTACTGTGAGTGACACAGCATTAAAGAAGGAAGGGAGAGGAGAACAAATGGCTGGCTCACTTTGCCCTCGGCAGGGGGCAACTACTCACACTTCTTGCTGGCAAAGGTGTCTTGCTGATTTCCTGTGCTTAAGTCAGGGGGAGTAAAGGCTGGGTAGACCGATAGCTCTCGATTTTGCTTTGAGCATCCAGTGATGGGTTTTTGGGTGGTCGGTGCCACCTATATAGTCAAAAAGCTTGTGTCTCCCAGGTAGTACAGTAGTTTGTTCATCTTACAAAATCTTCTGCCTTTTGCTCCAGCTGGTACTGTAGCCACAGGGGTCAGACTGCCTCTCTCACACAGGTCCTCTCCATCCGTCTCCCCTCCCGCCCAAAAAATACACAGCCAGGGCTGTTTCAACTGAACTATTGATTTCTCTTTGCTTTCCCTCTCTCTCCCACCCTCCCTTTCTGGGAGTGCTGGCCAAGCAGTTGGGTTTGGCACCAAAAACATAATTATGAAAATGGACCTCTGGGTTGTTTTAATCTGTCTGTACATTCCACAGTCCCTCTGCAACAGAAGCCATTTAAAACTGTTTCAGGGGAATTGAAATGTTTAACCCACTTCACTGTAAAGAACAGTAAACTTACTCGTAGCACAACACTGGTCGCTGTCTAAATCAGGTGTAACAGCTGCATTGTAACATTTAGCCAAAATTAGAAAGAAACAAAAGGTACGTATACTGTACTCACAGATGTCTAACTACCAAATCAACGTGAGATTGTATTGCTTGATAGTTTCTGTGACACAGCTATGACAAAATTCCTTGATGTAGACAGTAACTGCTGCTCTTTCCACAACCTGCAAGTGAGTGACATCTCCAAATTCAGGCTCATTCTCTAGACATTGACGTAGCATGCCTGCTGACTACAGTAGCTGCAGTCTGTAAATGGTTTTCTTGCCCAAAACATCAGTGTCATGAGTCATCGGTTTCAGTATCAGGATCAGATTTGGTTACTAGATTAAACATCATAGATGTTGTCATTTTTATTACCTGAAACTTTAGCTAAAGCCCGTGTTTGTGATATTTGAGAAGTTTGTGTGTAATCTACATAACCTTGGTCAAAGGCCTTTAATAGATCAGAGAATAGCATCCTATTTCATACAGAACTAGATTATCAGTTGATCCAATGGATCTATAACAACATATTCCAATCTCAGACAGCAAGACCTTGACATTTCTCCATATCACACCCCTCTGCCTTCTCACATCTATCTAAGGCACAAGAAAAACATGATTAGTCCTGTTGGATAATAGATGCACGCAGAGGGAAAGGTCAGCGGTTGTCAGTCCTTAATGCCTCAACCTTTAAACTGGGGGATGGGCAAAGAGAGATGAAATACAAAAAACATGAGCAGTGAGGACATGACTTGGTGACAATAATTACTCATTCTATATCATGTGCATGTAAAGCATGGCAGGGAAATGTAAATATCACAGCGCATGGGGCAGAAAAAACTATAAAAATATATAATAATATTAATTGCTCCTATTCCATATATGTGTGTGTGTATATATATATATATATATATATATATATATATATATATATATATATATATATATACACACAGACAGACGGGGAGAAAAAAAGAGATGCATCAGTCAGACTTGATTTGAGCTACAGTATGTGGTGTGTTAGGCAGTCTAAATGTGCCAGTGGAAATGTCACACTTATTCCTGTGCTTTTAAATTTATGCTTGTGTAATTTTCTCTCAGGTGAGAACAAAGAAGTGTGAAGACGTGAAAGGCCATGATGGCACTGGCTGTAAAGGGAATTAAGAGCACAATTAAATAGTCTACATAAAGATGGCCATTAGTCTTCCTTAACCTTTCAGGGTTTTAATAAATAACACATAGTGTAGAATGCAGTGTGCACTGAGGCTGGTGATATTTGAATAGTTTTATAAATAGTTTCTATTTCACAGTACACTGTATTTTTTTTTAGCAGTGATAAAGACCTGTCATGACGACAGAGGGTAAATCAGAAACTGATAAAAAACAACCTCTGGGAGTTTTCTTTTTCTAGAAGCCATTTTGTCTTCGGGTAATTTCCTGGCCCTTAAATATTCTGGTCACATTTTCGGGGGGGAAAAATATCACAATGTCAACATTCATTTTTCATTTTATTCCCTAATGAAAAGAAGTTTTTGGAAAGAGGAGTGTTAGAGGAACTGCATATCTATGTTTGATTTACGTTTAATGTCTTAGCGGTTTTAAATTTTAAACTGTGATATCAGCAAATATTCGAAGAGAGGATGTTCACCAAAATAATAAATGAATCTCAGGTCTGAGGACGAGTGGCCAGACAAAGCCAAATATGCAATCAGCACAACCCACTGATGCAATGACTTTATCTAATTACTTAATTAAGGAGCAAGCATAACTTTTGCCCTGGATTGCCAATTAATGTGAACCCTGCAACCAAATGTGTTACAGGTACTTTTCTTACATAGCAATGGCAAACTATAAATTGTAAGTCCAATTCGTTTAGGATTGGTTTAATTAAGCTGTGGGACTTGAACACCGCTGCACCTATTGCTCCTTGGAGAGTAGCGTCTAGACATTAGCACATTAAATATTGCTCGCCCACTATTCTTTCAACCTTGAAAATGCTATTTCATATAAAGAACTCATTATAGCATGCTGCTGTCATCAACTACCTTTCAGAAATTGGTGCCTTATGATCAGCCGGGGTCCATCCAGTAACATTGCACTGCATTTTTTAGCCAGTGTATAACAAACAGCAGTAAGAGAGAGTCACCTAAAAGGGCATAATCTCACTGTTGCCGCGTCACAATGTGATTGGACATTTGAATTAAAAATCATGCGTCCGTTTGGCTTTGCAGAAGAGCCACAGTAGAAACTTTACTACAAGGGAATAGTATTAACATGTGAACTAGTAATGTTGTTTTTTGTTTTTAAAGTTTTATATTCCTGTGAAATTATATTTTATTTCTGGTTTAATTGTGAAGCAATGTGTTATAAATTTATGTCACATGTAATGTGTTTGCCACTCACGTTTTGTATATTTGTCATACTTACATGTTACAGAACAATGTTTTCTACTAGACAAAGATAACCTGAGTATATACACGGAGTTTGTAAATGACGATTTCAGGAAATCAGATCCAAATCTACCTGTTAATATGCGAAAAATCAAACTAAATTAATTCTAGATAAAAGTGGACCAGAATTCCTCCACAGTGACGTAAAAAACACATTGTGAGTTACTGTCACTGCCTGAGCGGTTTTTGGAGTTAAGGTGGCACAAAGTGTTATTAAGTTTAGGGGCCAGGTACATTAGGATAAACTTTTTCCCTTAAAAAATGAAATAATTATTTAAAAACTGTCTTTCGAATTTATTTGGGTTATCTTTGTTCATTATTAAAAGTTATTTGATGAGCCGATGTCTTCACTTACTTGACTTTTTCTCTCACAGCTCAGATCAAGCTCAGATGACCCTTCTGGCTATGACTCAATTGTCAAAGCACTACTGGTCAATTCAATATATTGACACCATATTAAAGAAGCGACCGATAGACAGACAGATAGAAACGCTGTTTACCCCTGATAAGATGAATAATTAATTTCCATCAATTTTTGCTTCTTATTTCCTTTGTGAGAAAACGAAGAGACAAGAATAGCATTAAGCAGCATTATCTTTGAATGCGCCTTAATTGCTGTTGGTCTCAGTGGGATGCAGCTTGTTTCAATTTTAACACCACAGCTCTCTTTAGAGTTCTTCGTCTGCCAGTCCAATCACTACAATATTTAGAATGACGTCTACAGCACCCCACAGAGACAAGATGAACATGCAAGAGTCTAACTAAGGGGGACTAAGGAACTTTTGATAAACAATCATCATTCCAATAAAAGAACAAAAAAAACTGGAATTTGTTCAGTTTTCTCGCTGACTGCAAGGGGGAATAAAGACAAAATTCAACAACAAAAACTAACCCAAATAGCGAGTGTGTCTTAACTTCAGCTTTGTATGGTATTTTCAAATACTTAGAAAAGTATTAACATTTTAAAATATTATGAAGAAAATTGCAGTAACTTGATTTATTTAAATGCCAAAAATGCAACTGAGCGCTATGAATGATGACGGTAAGATGATGACTCAGTGCTGTCCAAACCCTCACGTGCTTGCCACAGAATAACCTTACTCCCTGTTTTACAGTGTAAAGGATAAGAAAACATGTAAACAGTCATTTCAGTTATAGCAATATATTCATTCATGCTAAACTATAATTGACGATGCTAGTCCGTAACCCTACAGCCTACAAATTGCTGTCAAATTGTTCACATTTCAAATGGAGTCACTTAAGAAATTATGAGCAATATCCTGTCCTGGTTTTCTATCATTAAACAATCAGACATAGGATCATCCCACATAACTATGGTTGAATGATTTTAGGAAAACAAGTAAATAGTCCAGTAAGTTTTAGATGTGCATCTACAACTCGAGGTAGAAGAAAAAAGAAGCCATAGCAACAACTCAAATTTAAGATCTTCAGATGTAGCATCTGCTCAATTATTCATCCTGGATACAAGTAAATTTATAGCTGAAAACCTTTGCCACCTAGATGACACACTCGTCTCCAGGTAATTGGCTGAAAATGGTAAAGCAAAGAAGTTCTGAATTATTTGCCATAGTAACAGTTTTCTTCTTTCTCCTCTCAGCTAACACTGTTGTGCAACTTTAGTCTCCTCAGGTTTCCACTTTATTGCTTTTCCTCTTGCCAGAATTAATTCAATAGAACAAAATCCTAATTCCACACTGCATGAAGTGTGTTGATATAAATTTACATGCTACGGGCAAAGCTGTAAAGTTGCTCTTTTAGAGAATTTGGGCAGAGCCTCATTAAAGACAACAGTAATTACAGACAGCTTAATGTGTAATTAGGTGTTAATGACTGTACAAAAGACATGATGTAATTACAGTAAAATGGATTTGTCACTTTGTTTTGTCTGTTTATTTTAAACATATTAATATAAAATGTAAAGTATAATTAAACAAAGTGAAGGGATGTTCTGCTAGAACGAAATATTTATCTTACTTTTGTTTTTTTCTAAAATTTCTAAGCACTTTCAGAGAAAGTAAAACATAGATTAAAAATGTATATTTCTTTTAATGTCCGCTGAAGCCCACTCTGAGAATACTAGAAGCCCATTAGGATCACAAGAAACCATACCAAAAACATCACTGTAGATATATGAGATCAGCAGGAGGCGTGAGCAGAAGGGGGACAGTGCTAACTGCCATCATCATCCTCTGTTTGAGGCACATACTCCCCTTCACTTTCTCCTCACCCTACCCCACCAAAAGTAAAACTCCCCTCTGGAGAGAGAAGGGATGGCTCCTTCTGCTCCATTAATCTAATGACAATGCCCCGTGACTAAGACCAGCTTAGCAGGCATTGCTCATCCCCATTGGCTCCTCTTTCACTTAGCATGCCATCTATGCATGAATGCAACGGGGGCAATGACAGCAAAAGAGGAGGAGAAAGAAAATAAAGAGAGACAGAGTAGAGACAAACAATGGCCAGATTATATTGCACTGGTGTCCATGGTTACCAAGGGATGTCACATAGCAGCACTGATAAAGGGTTTGATGAACTGTAGAAACTGGAAAACTGTCAAAACAAAGTTAAGAGAAGTCCGGTTATTTATTTCCCTAAATCACATCTATAATTATCAATATAGTGGAATTATACATGGCCTCATGAGAAGTAGAAAACATTCCTATCAACTAATAATTCTGTAATGGATTTAAGGATGGATGAATGAAAAGATAAATAAATAGCTCCCAAAAACTGACAGGATTTCTGGAGTCTGCAGGGCCATTGTTCACCTCGTCAGTCATGAAGCCATGCAGGCTACCCAGATGTCACGAGCACTGTCATTAGTCGGCTTGCACTGCTCGACAGCATTTAATGGGTCAAAATCTTGTCTTTTCTCAGTGACGCTAAACAAAACAGCTTTTTGTCATACTGCAATGACAATGATTCCGATTCAAACCACTTCTTTGTTGCTACTGTAACAACTCAGTAAATTCATGCAGTGTATTTGAGAGTATTTACATAATTACAACTTTTCTGACAGCATGAATGCGCAAAACTGCGATCTAATGTGCCGCAGTGAACAGTCAACGGGTGCAGTCTACACAGAGCGACGAGTCACTAGCTAGTCACACTGCACCTACAGCATAGCTGTAGCACTGCCTCAACTGTAATTTATGCTTTAGAATACGTTGATGCACTTTTAGTTCAGTTCTGTGTAGAAGGTAGTAGAAACATCCCCTTCCATCTGACACCTCTGGGAACGTCAGCGCTCTGTGGTGTATGTTTTGCTTGCTGATGTCCTCAAGGAGCACAGACTGTGTCTATGTTAGTCTAGCGTCTCATAGGAGAGATGTCCGCTTCAGCCAAACCTCTGGGGAAATAGCAACCAGAAGTTGGCTGTCAAATAGCAGAGCTGTTGGCCCAGAATAGCACAGGGTCAGTGTAGAAAAATAGGCCTCCCACACAACAAGAGCAGACAAGGCTTCTTAACTACATGTGTGACACTCTAGTAAAGTTAAGTGCCAAACATTCTAACTCACATTAAGAGTTAATGGAACAGAGCAAACCCCGTGTTGCTCACTTGGTATTGGCTCACATTATGAGGCATTAACATATAATGGAAATTATAATTATCTGAAAGAAATAGCTAGAAAAAATGGTCAAAACCAGCGTTCTTGAAAAAAGAATGGCTGAAAAGCTGACATAACACTAGATTTTGTTTATGATGAGAATAAATAACATAATCTGATTTAAATTTTTTAATTAAAAGACTGCAACTGTTTATTCATGAACGCACAGGTCTTTAAAGGTTCCACGTTAGATACACAAAGAAAGGAAACCCTTTCTGTATTTATCTAAAGCCATCCCCCAGTTAAATGGCATTCAATCAAATATTTTGACTCAAAGTCAATCGATGAAGCCGTGTTTCAAGTATAAAGCTGATTATACAGTGAAATCTCACGTTAAGTGCTTTAGCCATAAGAGCGCGGCTCCTATTTCCATGTTGTTTGGGGGTAAAAATGTTCTCACCTCAGTGACTCAGGCATGATTGAGTGTTCTTCTGCTTTATTACCAAGAAGAATGTTTGTTGCCATGGTGATAGAGAAAGCAGGGAGCTAATACAGTATTTCATTACTGACTGAACAAAGAGAAAAATGAAACATAATTTGCCATTCTGAAAGGCAGGCAGGCAAGGATTAAAAGTTTTTACATTGCTGTGTCATTTGCCTGTTACTGCAGGTACAGTAATTATGTGCTGCAAAAACCATTACAATCTGTCACAGTTTTCTTGCAATTGTTTACTTAGTACATGTCAGCAATTTTCGGAAATGATGAGTAGATTGTGTGCTGGGGCTATAAATTGTAATATACATTCATGTCACTTGTATCCAATTAAAATGCTAGAGGGCACTGTGTCAAGAGTTTAACAAAGCTAGATTGGTAGAACACATGAAATGTTTGATAGAGATATATCTGGTCTGAAACCTTTTTTTGGCATTACTAAAAATCTTACATTGCAATGAAGAACTGAAAATTCTTATAAAAAAAATCCCCTCTCGCCCCTGTGGGTGGTCTATCCTTCAAGCTCGGGTCCTGTACCAGAGGCCTGGGAGCTTCAGGGTCCTACACAGTATCTTAGCTGTTCCTAGGACTGTGCTCTTCTGGACAGAGATCTCCGATTTTTTCCTGGGATCTGCTGGAGCCACTCGCCTAGCTTGGGAGTCTCTGCATCTAGCGCTCCGATTACCACCGGGACCACTGTTACCTTCAGCCTCCAAATTTTCTCTGAGGTCTTGGTACTTGTGTTCCTTCTTCCTGATATTGCTGTCATTCGGTATCGCTACATCTATCACTACGGCTGTCTTCCTCTGCTTGTCCACCACCATTTTGTCCGTCTGTATCTGGAAGTCCCACAGGATCTTAGCTAGGTCATTCTCCACCACCCTTGGGGGAATCTGCCATTTTGTCCTCGGGACTTCCAGGCCATACTCGGCACAGATGTTTGTATGCTAGTCACTAGTAGTAGTATATAGATAGTATGCTGGTCACTTGGTTATGGCGTTCTATGTATGCCCTGCCTGTTAGCATCTGCACCCTGCTGTTATGTGCTGGATTGTCTCAGGGGCATCTTTACACAGCCTGCACCTGGGGTCTTGCCTGGTGTGATGGACCCCAGCCTCTATGGATCTTGGGCTTCCTCGGGTTTCTGCTGCCTGAGGTATTCACTAAGCACATGGTCAGTAGTGGCCATCTTCCTGATGTACTCGTGGATGTTTGTTGTTTGTTGTGTCATCCTGGACAGTGGCTCTGGCAATCAGTAGTCCTTGCCCTCCCTCCTTTTGTTTAGCATACAGTCTCAGGGTGGTGGACTAGGAGTGAAACCCTCCATGCATGGTCAGGAGGTTCCTGGTCTTGATGTCAGTAGCTTCCATCTCATCCTTTGACCAGCTTATTATCCCAGAAGGGTGCCTGATCATGGGCATGGGTTATGTGTTGACAGCCAAGATCTTGTTCTTACCATTCAGCTGACTCCTCAGGACTTGTGTTAGGACTTGTGCCCAGTCCAAATGACATTTCATTGCTGTAGATCCTAATGGTGTGGATCAGTGAATTGATGTCACATGGCATGCATATATATATAAATATATACATGTATATATATCTATATCTATATGTCTATATATATATATGAATATATCTATATATTCAAGGATTCAAGGAGCTTTATTTGTCATTCGCATCGCATGTTAACATGAGGTGGAACGAAATTGAGTACACACGATCCAGAGTGAAAAGAAACAAAATAATGAAGAAACCAAAATTGTTTCTTAAAATTATAATAAATAGTCGTTTTTTGTTGTTGTTTTGTTTTTTGTTTTTTTAACAAACAGAAATGACAAGTAAGAGAAGGGTCCCTGGGGCATTGTGCATCCCTGGTTTTGTAGTCAGTGATGCACTTAATTAAAAAGGCATGAACATTTTATTTTGTATCGAAAAAATATCGAACCGTGACACCAAAGTATCGAACCGAACCGAACCGTGAATTTTGTGTATCGTTGCACCCCTAATATGTATGTATGTGTATACACACACACACAAAGAAAGAACAGCTCCAGAAGCATTCCACTTTATGGCAATTTCTGAACTGATGATGTCCTAAGGGGCAACAGTCAGTGCATAGAAAAAAAAGTATTATTTTCAAGTTCTATTTTTAACCTTACACAATAAAACACAAGACAACCTTGAACCTGCAAATGTTTCTTTCTGCTCTGTCATTAGGGAAGCAAATACAATCATAAAAAGTGTCTTTACAGTAATATTGGTAGTGACTTTTTTTTTCGTACAGAGGACATGTTTGCTTTGACTTTGTGAAGATATTGTGTTTTTACTGGCATGCTTTTCAGGTCACTGTCAAATTAAAATGGTGAAAAACTTAGCTGATGTGTATGCAGTTGTGTGCGCGACACACATATGTGCACGTTTTCACCAGGGTTTGTGTAAGAAGTTGAGATGTCTTTGTACACCCACCCATAGCCATCTGTGAAAAACAGCTGGAGCTACATTGTTAAATAGTAGTATTGTATTCAAACACATGACGAATCTTTAGTAAAACTTAAAATAGACAGTCTAGTGAACTGTGTTTGTAATGTAAATTCTGGAGAAGAGCAGCTGTGGATAACTCTGGATGATGTTGTCTGATGATATGAGAGGGCAGCAGGAGGTCTAGAAATGCCTTGTGTGCTTCTGTGTTTGCATTTGCATACTCTAATTGAAACGGATCAAAGATAGTGTGATGAGCAGTACCTGCCTAATGAATATGCACAAGAAAATGTTCTACTTGCATTATGAGTCCATTTAGACTCGAGTTGCACTGCTCAGTGTTTTCACCTTTCCAGGATACTCTCTCCATCTGCGACCTTTTCTAAACAAACTGCAACTTATCTCGCTTATAGTCTTAAAAGAAACTAGGAAATGGAGACGAGGAAATAAACAAACAAAGCACAAAAAGTGCTGAGGAGAGAGATAAGACTACACTGGGTTAGAAGAGAAAGGAAATGAAATTAGGTATATGTCCTGTTTGTGCCTGGCTGGATTTAGAGTCCTGCTTTACTTATTTCATTCCGAGAACTGCAGAAGCAAACATGTGGCTATGTCGGCATGCTTTCCATAAGCAGAAATATTAAAGAGTGAACATGGTCAAAAAACTGGCATGTGAATAGCCATGTAGAAAAGACAGAAGGCACCGTGTCTTTGGACCCAGTTGGGCTGTTATCTGCAAAACTGGGACAAATGTGACAGATGAGAAGATGTGTGCTATACAGTCAATGAATCAAAACTGTACGGCATCAGCACTTATGTACTATATACTACAGCATATGTGTTACACAAGTAGCCTTTAAAAGACTAGCTTTTAAATTAACTTCTTGTACTTTGAATATTTCAAAGTAAGGACAAGTATAAAAGTTTGTTACCTTAATGAAGCCCCTCCCTGTCTCCTTTTCTTTTTTTTTAGATTTGTAACACCATCTTAATCATCTAAAAAGGAAGATCCCAATTATCTATAGTGGCCCTTGCTCGACCAATACTCTCTTGTTGGTGCCAAAATTCCTCTCCTCTCCACACCCATCACTCTAAATTTGACAAGGGACAAATCCCAGTCACCCCATCTATTCTATTGTTTCATGATTACTGAACAAATGCCAGTGAGTGTAACTTGAAACCTTCAGAAATCTTCAGATCGAGTTGTTAATCCAAAGAAAAGTTACAGCCTTTGCTTTAAACAACAAGACGTGCTTCAGACTAAGCAGAGTTTAACGGTTCTGTGAATGGATATATTTCCGCATATATTTTCCAATAGGACCTGACCCGCAGTATATCACATCTTATCTTTAATAAGCTATCTGGGGCAAAAACTCGAGCCCCTTATAGGTATTATTCGTGTATCTCATTAATCAGTAATGGGAGGTGCCGGCAATCGCTAGCTTGCGTTATTTGGCATTTGTACTATGGTAAAAAGCTGTAGTACTAATTAGGAGCGATGATCTATTGTTCATAATGAGAATTGATGGCTTTTCTTCTGCACTACCAAGCATTTTCTCTCTTTCTCTCAGTATTTCCAACTGAAGGCACCGGTCTCTCCTATTCTCTCACCTAGGCACACTTCAGAGCTGTATATAGGAAAGGACTAAATGAAACACTATGTGATTAATGGACTTAATTTCCAGCAAATCTGAATTCACGGTGACAGCCTACTTCACCTCGAAATGCTTTCTGATTATTAGATTTGAGCCAGTGTCAAAATGTCAGACAGTTTACACAGGAATGTCCCCCCCCCTGCTCAAAAAGGCTCATGTAGGGGACAAATGCAATGAGTCTAAATTAACCACCTTGTAAAACACTGAACCCATATATACAATAATCCTGTCACTTCATGTGGGTGTCAGAGCCTCCTAATCTTTGAACACAAAGAGAGACCCTGTCTATGAGACTTTGCAAGCCTGTGCTAATGCTGTGTAAACATTGCTGCTGCTGTTTGCCACTGATTTAGCACATGTTAATATTACATGAGACAGAAGGGCCCTTTGATGATGTAAGTGAACACTCAAACTAGGGCTTTCTACCTCAGGGAAGGCAAGACGGGGCTGTGGAGCAGCTCCTTCGAGATTTTACTTCCGCATTAGCAATCTAGCTTGGTAGGAGTCGAGCGGTACATTTTTTAACATTCATATTACAGAATAGGATGGTTCTAGTTTCAAATACCAGCACAGTGACAAAATGTAAATGTAGTGAAAGTTAAATATACTAGGGCTATAAAATGATGCTTCATTTTTCCTTTTGTTTTGTTTTTTATAATAGTGGCCATTCATCTTTTTTGTAGCTTTCCTTTTAAGCTTTAATTAATGATACAGGAAACCAGTTATAGAAGCGTGTTCTTAAAAATCAAAGATATGTCTACAGGGAAGTTTAAGGGATCACTGCACACAGTTTCTCGTGTAGTTATTTCTAAACAGGGATCGACAACTGTACTCACTCTGATGCACTTGGCTGATATCACATCAATGCGGACACTGGGAAAGTTTGATGAGGACTATTTCCCAATAGCTGAGAAAGGCTAGCTGAAGTTGGTGTTTGGAATCAGGTGAACAGTTAGGTGCAAGAGGCTATTTGACATCAAGACACTGGTGAAGCAAGTCAAACCCTTTTAGTTTGTCTGTATCAACTGTATACACTCCTTGCAGTGATTTACATACACGTCTTTTCTAAAATAATGCAGTAATGTGCAATAGCCTCACCCCTCATTTCTTTACATTTTGCTGTGAAACGTGTACACACATACATGGAATTATAGTATGTAAGGCAAAAACAGAGTTTTGACAATTGTAACCAGCTTAAAAATTAATATTTGGTATGACCACCTTTATTCTTCAGCATAACTTAAACTCCCTGAGGCAAGCTTTCTCGTAATTTCTTTAAGAAGTCTTCAGGCAGACCCACCTTCTATATCAGCAGCAGAATCTGGAGACAAATTGGGATGACTCCCCCATCACTGGGGATGAGGTCAATAGGGCAGTTAAACAGCTCCTTGGTAGCAGGCCCCCTGGGTTGGATCAGATTCCCCCTGAGATACTTGAAGCTCTAACTGTTGGGGGGATGTCTTGGTGAATGTGTCATGGTGATTTGGAGTGGTTCCTATTTTTAAGACAATTAAGACGGCTGAGTGGAGGATGGGCTCCTATGGTGGATGCTGGTTATCTGGTCCATTGCTATGAATCCATTCAATCTCTTTACAGCCAGTAAGTGTTTGGTTTGCACTTATGGCAATAAGTTTGACTCATTCCAGTGAGTGGTGGACTTTGCCAGGATTGCCTTTTCTTTGATTTTATTCATGACTTGTATGGACAGGATTTCTAGGTGAACTCAAGTGGTGAAAGGCTGCCACTTTAGAGGACTCTCATCTCTGCTTTTTTGTGGATGATTTATTTCTGTTGGCTTTATCAGGTGGTGAAGAAGGGTTAGGGTTAGCACCTCCAGTTCTGAAGCCATGGTGAATGGTTGCTTGTCCGCGTAAGGGACATGTTGCTGATGAAGTTTAAGTATATCAGGATCTTGTTTACAAGTGAATGAGGACGGAAAACGGGGGATGAACAGAATCTGCATCACATCAGACTCTACAGTGGGGTGTTGTGGTGAAGAAAAACCTGACAATGGAAAACAAATCTGATGATTTACCAGTGACTCTATACCCTTACCCTCGCCTATAGACACAAGTTCTGGGTAGTGACCAAAAAAATGAGATTGCAGTTTTGATAAGATCCCTAACATCACTGAGTGCAATGAAAGAGCCTCAGCGGTGTAAAAATAAGACATGTGGCCACCGATTTTCAGTCCACTTCTTCTGTAAATTACCTCAGCCTTTTTTTTCCCTGTTTCCCTCCTTAAGAACAGTGTCTTGTGTAACCCAGTGTTAAAAACGGGATTAAAAGTATAAATGAATATTGATAAAAACAAAGTTAATTATAATAAATACTGATAAAAAGCATGTAAACATAAGTTTAATTAATATGTACATATGTATATGTAATGTATAAATGGTGTGGGGGCAGGACTTAGTCCTGTAGAGTGTACACTTGACCGCCACCCTTCCACTCAGACCATTTCTGATTAGGCATCAATGAACAATTGAACTGAAACTGAAGGTGCAGCTACATCTAAGGGGCTGAGGTCTTTGCCTGATTTTTTTTCTTTTCTTAGGGATGTGGCTCAAAGTATGTTATCTTATAATATATATATATATATATATATATATATATATATATACATATATATATATATATATATATATATATATACACACACACACTGGTCCATCCCTTGAGTTATGTGTCTGTTTTATGCTTGAATGATTCGCAGATGAGTGTAAAGTGGCTTAACAAACAAACAATCAATCACACAAAAAATCATGAAAACAAAATGGTCAAGTACAAGGACTGCAAAAAAACAAAAACAACAACACCAACTTGGAAAGACCTTCAGAAAGCCTGGAGTACTACTGCTGAGGACTACTTGAAAATACAAGAAAGTTTAACCCCTTAGATGAAAAATATAAAGAGATCATTGGCCGCTTACAACCTTTGCACAGTACTGTAATGTTAATAAAGGGTGAATATTAGATATTCTGAGTAGAAAATCTGCTTCGTCTTATCTGTGGCATGTGTTTCTTTACAGTTCAGTTTATTTTCTGTAAAATACAAAAACTGAAAGGTATCTGAAGCCTTGTTCAGTGATCTAAAAAACACAATACAGTCTTGGCTGTGCTTTTGCAGAAAGCAGTGATCATTTGTCTTTTTTTCCTGTTTCACCTAAAAGTATGAACTGATTCCTCTGATCTGTCAAGTTCCTGTGGGCAGCTTATGTCTACTGGGAGTTGTCCTCTGTTTCTTCTGTACAAACCTTTAATAATCCCACACCTCCCACAGCCCAGACAGTTCACTAAGGATGGAGACAGAAATCTGGGCTCATTTGCTTGTGACACTACACAAGAATACTTAGAGTCTCCCTTTCTTTTGTCCTTCTGTGACTTTAACTACACACCAAAACCTTGAATTTTAGCTTGTCCCTTACTCAACATGAAAATCAACATCAGCTTTTACTGTAGTAAAGCCACACATGTGTAAAAGATTGTCCTGTACATCTATATGTGCACAATGTCATAAACAGACATGTATATAATGGCGAGCAGGAGTGAGATGGAGGAGATCAGTTTGAGGAGAGAGAACAGACTCTCGATGAGCCATTAACCTGCTGTCGGTGAGGTAAAATGGCTGTGGGACGAGGTTTAATTTACCCTTTTATAAAGAGGTCGTTTAATTGATGAGCCAAAGGAAAAGAGTTATACCCCTGGTTTGGTGTATTAGCACGGTTGATGGTGATCAGGTTGAGTGAGGAATTGGATGAGCAGTCAATAGTCCCAATCAATCTAAGCATTCAGAGAATCGCCATGATACTTGTGGTCAAATCCTTGACAATAATAGTACAGATCTAAGCACTTATGGAGGCAAGGTTCAATTTGAAAATGAAATCCTTTAAATTCCCGTCTCATATTTGTTTTTAGCTAAAGCTGTTACCGAGAATGTAGGTATGTTCGGTGAAGTAGGCCAAATGACTTCCAGTTTTGCAAAACATTTTATTTTGTCAGTCAGCTCTTTCATTTATCTTTCTTTGCACTCAGCATTCACAGAGTTGAGTTTAAGATCTCGCTTTAAAAATACCCATCAGCAGGTACAAAGAGTCAATTTTCACTTTGAAATAAGCTGCCAGAGAGTTCTACGTGGTCTCTTCACCATCCATTACAGTACCTCTATGGATGATAAATTTTAATAGACAAAAGATGACTAGTGGAGGTCTTTCCATCAATGAAAAGGAGAAGAGAAAAATTGAAAATTATGGACTGTTCTGTGCATGAATGTGTCCAGGCCTTCAGTGGTACTGCAAGTTACATGCTGACTCTATTCATAGCAATAGACCTCTCTCTTAGCCAATTGTGGCTCGTGTAGTCAAGACATAGGTGGCATGAATAAGTTTCAGGTGTATCCTCTCAAAAACAGATTGAACTGAGTGGTTTTCTACAATGCGAGTTGTCTTCACAGCTTACATACGATAGGTGTGTGAGCTGTGTAGTCTAAACATCTTCACCTCTGACCCTTTGTTTTAACGCTATGCATGCTAAACTTCTTTCCTAATATAAGAGACATCTATTATCTCCCACACTACTGAACATGTAGAAACTCTTCACATCAGAGCCGTGAATCTTCACAGCCACCATAAAAATCCAAATCCATTGTTTTGCATTACTGTGATATTAAGTTGGCTGTAAAACTCAAATTATTTCACACAGACAGACTATTGTGTGCGATATAACATCACTGTGCAGCTAATTACACATATTGAATTGTTGCCCTGCTCAAAGTATATGCCCTTTACACAATCAATGACTAATTGAGGTTCATATTCCATTGGTGTGAATAAGAAAATATTTTTTTTCTCTAATGCACTATTCTTCAAAACACAGCACACATATTCCATGCTTTTCACTATAAAACCACAAAAGGACTAGCTCAGCTGTAGGTTAGTGCTCCTTACTTATTAGTCTTCAGTGGTCGGACAACTAATATGACACTGCGATTCAAGGTCATCATCTACTCATTTCCTTACCAGATATTTAGAAAAATGTTGTCCCAGGAGTACATACTATACATTATTCATTGCATGAGTAATGAGGAGAATTCCTTTTTATGTAGCTCTGCATTACAGACAGAAGGCGTATGTCCGGATGCCTTGCACGCTAAAAAACTCTCTTCGTATCCTGGATAAATGGTACATGAATCTGAGGGAAACAGGCATTATGTGACATCTCAAGTGATATGACTAAAGCCCCACAGGTACACGATATAATTAAGGATTTATGCTGGGCTATATTTCATATTACCATAGGAAGGATAGTTGTTCAAAGCATGGAACCATGGTACTATGTCAAGCCTTATTCCTCTTTTGTTTTTGTCAGACTTAATCTTGTGTAATCCACTTAGTGTCATATCTGAAAAACATGACAGGAATTCCTCTAGTCCTTGTCATGTAGCACCTTTAGAGAAGCTATCCCAGCTCTTAGCGGGAATGCTGACGTTGTTTTCTCAGAACTAAGCTTATCTCCACGGCAACTTGCTCGGGCAAGGTTTGGCGAAGTCTGCCACACAAACACTGCCACCAAGTCTTGTATTCTCTGAGAGATAACGGACCCTTGAGTTGACTCCCTTAGGCCTGCAGGGGAAGGTTAGGGGCACTCTTTTGTGAATACATGCTTGATGCCAGTGTAATTTCCATTTGTTTATCTCTCTTTTCCCTCTTTTAGGGACAGTGGAGATGTAACACAAATAATATAAATGTCAGCCTCAGATTAAAAGATTGCTTGATTCCATCCTAGGGCGCAGCGGTATTTCATCAGAAAAAGGGATGATGACAAATTCCCTCTCAGAAACATGGAATGAGTCAGAGAGAAATTAACAAAGAGCCCAAGAGGAAAAGCTGCCAAAGATGCCGCGTTATTATTAGAATCCAAATTCTACATTATGTGTACAGTATATATATTTATATATATATATATGTATGTTTGGCAATGTCTGCTCAGCATCTGCCACTGTGGAGAAAGAATTACTATTTTTATTATACACATCTTACCTTTAAAGCTTATGATCAGTGCAAATAGTTTAACCTCATCTCCTGTCATACTATTTCCATAAGTCTGATGTTAATACTGAGCAGACAAGAATAATATGTGATAATGATGGTAGTGCTAAAATATCAGGCCATAGCACCACTGTAACGTGGAACAGTACAGTTGAGAGAAATCAATGACTCCAGCTTTAGCAGTGACTCTCTTTCAGTGAGAACCTCTCAAGGCTGAGACTTACTGTTTGTGGCCTGTAGCAGTACTGATCAGATTACTTTACTTTAGGTTTGATCCCCCTAAGACCACCCTCAATACTAAATTGTAAGAAATGACTGCTAAGCGCAGGGACTGGGTCTCCCTTTAGCTGCCAGTTTTCTTTGTTTTCCCAAATCTGCAGCAAATTTTGTTTTGACCTGATTATCCAATGTAATGTTCTTAGAATAACAAAAGCCTTAGCCTTTAGCCTGTTAACTTGAATATTTATACATTAGCACACGCTTCAATTGATGTAAAATATGAAATAGCTGAAAGTCTGCCGTGATATTTTGCACATAAATAAAACGAAAGAAAAAATCATGGCAAAAATCCCCCAAACCATTAACAGCCCTCTTTTGAAAGTGTGGGGTTTTCATTTTGGTTTGCAGTTTTGTGAGCAGTACACGCAGTACACAGTTAACTATAGAAAGGAAAAAGGCCGTGGGTTGGGAATCGGAAGAAAAAGCCTTAATCGAGCCTCGTATTTCTTATGTGCTAAAAAAAACAAACAAAAAGAAGAAAAAAACCATATTACTGGTCTGTGGCCTTGTCTTATTGAAAAAGGCTACATTTCAAAACATGTCCGAAACGAAATATGTATTTATATATCAAATTCAGAATATTTTCATTTTTAGAAAACAGTAAATATTAGTGTTTATGGACATGTAGGGAGAGTTTTAATATAATTCTGTAATTTAATTAAATATTAAATGTAATTAATAAGTCAGAGGATGCCCATAGGTGTGTGCAAGGCGTGACAAAAAGGACAAAAAAAGTGCTTTGTTATTTGTGACCAAGGTCAGTCTGGTAGAGTGGCAGCCACTGGTCTGGTGGGTCTGGTAGCCTCACTTGCATCATTTTAAACGTGGAAATTAAAATGTTTTCTTTACAGTTCTAGTTTAATCAAATCAACTTAAAAATAGCGTTATTTCTGCTTTTTAAATGTAGACAATTTGTTTCTTTACATATGTTCACAAATCTAAATTCATGACTTTAAAAGCATGTCCCTCACACACTTTCTTTGGCTTAATAGTGTCAGTACAGTGTTGTGTGACCTCTGTTGTGCAGATTGCGCCACTCTTTTTTAAAGACTGTTTCCAAGAAGTCATTAGGAAGCGAATTTAAAGTCTATAAGATTGAGTTAATTAAAGACTCTTCATGGGAGCCACAGCTAAACAGCTGAATTAATTTAATGGATCCACTTTAATCATTTATTAAATTTAATATATTGCATCATTAAAACTGCAATTTATAAAATAAAAAAATTAATAATTTTTAAGTGAAATTAAGACCACTGAACATGTCAGTTACCAACAGAAATAGGTTTATTCTTATAATCTTATCTTATATTTATTTATTTGAATAAACTTTGATCTGATCTTTTACAGACTACATTTTTACAGACTTCACTGAACTGGGATTGACATTTGCTCTCTGGAGACATCAGATATTGTCAGTATATTACAGACTCGTTTTTATTACCAGGGAAACTCTTGTCTAGTTTATTTCAATCACTACTGGGTCTATTATAGTTAGTATTACTTCCTAATGATGCAGCCAACTGTTTTTTTTTCTTTCAAACCACACTCTTTCAAAATCCCCTTTGTACTTCCCTCAGAGGTATACCTCTCCTCAGTTCTGTCTTTGAATTCTAATGGACTGAACTGACGGTACACTTTCAGGTCTGACATGCCCTGCAATGTGTAAAAACCTTGGCTGCCCATTAGATATCTTTGATGGGTAGAAAAGCACCAAGAGGCCTGAGGACTAAGCACCACACAAAAAACAAAACACCCGCCTCAAAGACTCTTATAGGTGCTGGGCAGTGATCTTGTGCCAGCTGGCTTTGTATCACGACTATAGTTTGCTACAGTACCACAGGGAAATACAAAAGTACAATAGTTTTGACTATAAAAAATACACCCACAGTTCCAGGGATGTTCAGCATGCACTCAATGTGCGCTCAACAGTTTTACCTGCTTTGCTGAGAAAATGAAAGTACTTCCTCTACTTCCCTTGTGCTAAACTTTAACCTTAACTCCCATCTCATCTCGTGGTCATTTCGTGAAAAGTAAAACTGAGGAGAAGAACTTCCCTTTCAAACTTTAAGCGGATTTAAACTTGCAGTCAAAGGTGACCACAAAAAAGACGGCGTCTTTAGATCAGAGAAACTCCACCCAGTGGAAAAACTAGCTTCACATAATAAGTGCTTAATTTCAAATAGCTGCATGTACTTTCACTCATGTAAAGGCTGCTGTTGTTGATCAAGTTTATAGCGGATGCATTTGTGTATCACATATTGAATATGGTAAAGAATTCAAAATGAACACAAGCATAAAGTGTGGATTTTAAAAGCAGCAGTATGAATTTGCATCCAATCACATGATTTATTGGGAGAATCCAAATGATAAAAGAAATCACTTCGAATGAGACTGTGCTTGTGTATCTGCATTTGTTTATGGAATTTTCTTGCTATCAACACACCTGCTATCAAAATAACTCCAAAAGGGAACAACATGAGGTGGATTAGGTAGCATGTGATGAACCTTTTAATGCACTCCCAATCTTTCAAAGGGCGATTTCTTTGGGGGGCTAAAAACTTTGAATGCAAAGAGAGGATTAATGTTGGCCTACAGGTTCAGGTCATCACAAATAGACTTGTTCCAACAGTGATCCATCCACTTCCCAGTTAACCGTCCAGTAAAGTGCTTAATGCGGCGACCTCAGAAGAATGTTTAGTGCTGCAGTCTGTCTCATGTCGTTGAGCCCCGAAGGCCAGTTCAGTATTTGTTACATTCAATTTTGTATTGATTATGCGTAATCACAGAGGGTATGACTATCCCCTTTATTCACTCCATGTCCAAAGTAAGGTTGCTGCTGTAAATCAAAAGTAAGAAAAGCTAATGAACTGATGAAGATTAACTGACCAGCAAAAGTTGCAGCCACGTATGGAGAAAGCTCCACAGCTCGCAGACAACAACACACCAAATTCTTAAACAGGAAATATTACATTTGCTGTGAGTAATTATTGCATATTTAACTCAAGGGATTAAGCTGTTGCACAATCTGTGACAAATAAATAGACTTTTTAAATCTCATCAAACAACATTTAAAAAGACAAAAATCTATAAAGCTCGCAAAGAGGTTGATAGTAGCCAAGCAACCTAATCATGCATCAGACATCATGTGGATTTGTGTGTTTACCAAGCATGGTTCTGAAAGCACTGCAGAGGTATTTCAGAGATAAAGCATATGTAGAAGTGTCCTTCATAATGCCACAGCTGCTGAACAGAACTGCTCCAAGATGGAGTCAAGGTCAGAGGAAAATCTGATTCTGACATTAGAATAGTGATGGAGCGTAACGTCCTTTAGATGTCCAAGAATTGCTGGCACGTATAGAATCTCACTGCAGTGGTAATAAAAAGGAACTACGGTAACTTTAAAAGATTGGATATTCATCTTGTGTTTAAATTAACAAGAGCACATCCATGTGGGCAGTGGTGAGCTCGGTCTGCAGATGTAATAGAAAAGGTCCAAATGAAACTGTACATATGTACTTAGTAGAAAGTAGAAAACAAACAATTACAGCAAGACAAATACAGTTAGTCAGGAAAGAGCGGTTAGAAGTAAAGATCAAAAGAGATCTATCGTTCATACTGAAAGGCTTTTTTTGCATGAATTTATATTTAACCACCCCCCCCCCCATGTTGAAATAGTTTATTGCTATCTAAACATTTAAATAGCTCCAATGATAACAGCCAGAACTGAACAAGCAACTTGGAAAAATATCTAGACTATAGTTGCACTACAGTAAATTTGTGATTCAACAACAGGTTATGTAAAAGTTATGCCTTAAATATATATAAGGATATACTGAATGTTTATGTAATGCATGTATGCATGAAATCCTGAGAGTGGACATATTATAGTACAATATTTTTTTCTTTTGCACATTTCATTTCTTTTATCTTAGAAGCTTCTGTGTAAGTGGAGTCAAAGTTTGTTATTCTGTTACCCCTGATGCATCTGTTTGGACTGATGATGGGTTAGTATTAGGTCCTCATTAAGGATAGTCATGGGAATTAATTAGCACAATCTGTGCTAATAGAATAGTGATACACAGATACCCAGAAATTTATCTCTCTGACTTGAAAAGGAGCTATCGCTGTATTTCTCTGTGCATGTATCCCATACAAAAAACAGGAAAAGGAAACGTGACCAAATTGATACAACTGAGAGTATCAATTCTGGAAGTTACAGACAATCTTTGCTTGGCTATGGCAGGTCCATTGTCATTACAGTCCTTTAAGGCAATCACATCCTCAGCTTAAAGTTTATTTACTTCCTGTTAGTGGTCAAGCTGGTGTAATGAATATGATGTGATTAAGGGAGTCCTCAGGGTAAACTTTGCTCATCACCGAAGTGACAAAAGAACAATGGTGAAAGAAAAGACACACATTGTATACTGTGGAGCCAAATGGGGCAGAATTAAATGGAAACCAAGCAGACATGAAAAGAGGCACTTTGATTTGACTTTACTTTGATTCTGATCGTGTCTAAACTCTGTTCTAATGGCTTAAGACAGCTCCTCCCTGACATCAGGGAGATGACTGCAGTGACATTCATCAGAATGTTAATTACCATAATATATTAGAGGATTGCAATGGTGGCTATGATGACTATGTCTACGATAGCACGAATAATGATGATGACAGGAAAGACAATGATATTGCCTGCTATATAGGACAGCCGTGAGTGTATTAGCTAGTATGGACAAGTAATTTACATGCTTACCCTGACAAAGGCGCAGAGCTGCTCATTGCACACTCTAAACTTGTAATATCCATATGGCACTTTTTAATTTGGTATGTATTGGGATTTGTGATATGATATTACCTTTTCTTTGCAACAAACAGTCTTTAACAGTACTTATAGGGTACTTTATCCTGCAAAGTAAAGACCTGACAATACTAAGAAGAAGAAAACAAAGGAAAAAAAGCAATTGGTCACAATGTGGAGAAAGAAAATGTCGACTTTTAATAAGGAGAAACCTCTCGCAGAGTCAGGCTGCAGAAAGGTGGCCATCTGCCTACACTAGTTAGGGTGAGGACGAAGTGAAGAGAAAAAGGAAGAACAAAGAGAAAAGAACGATAAAACAGGAAATACTTTTCAGGTTGGTGTATTGGTTTAAAATTGCTGCCTTACAGCAAGGTTTCTGGGTTCTTAACACATACCAAAGACATGCATGTTAAGTAAAATAGTGATTCGAAAAAAATTAGGCTTGGATTGATGTAGATAAAGTGCTTAAAACTTGTAGAATACAAAGCTGGATGAATGCACATGCATGATTAAATGTGACTTGTAGTCTAAACAACTTTGAGTGGTCAGTGAGATACACGTGAGTACATTACTTTTCCATATGAGCTACATAGTGGTTCACTTTTCTCAGATGAAACATGCACTTACAAAGCTGCTAATATGTGTTGTACATTATGTTTTGAAGTTTTAATTGGAATACTTAAAATAATGTTTCTCTAACTGCAGCATGACACTTATCTAAGAATCAAATCAATTTATCATTCAAACATCAAATTTAATGCTTCCTTAGTATTAAATCTGATGAAGGAAAAATGCTCAAATGAGCTGATCACTATTCTATAAGCTCCTTTAATAAGTTTGCTTAAAAAACTTAACTGCGTGACAGCCGAGTCAGTGTTCTGCCACAATAATAACTAATTCCAATCACTCAAAGGAAACCATAAATGTAGGCATACAATCATGGCTTGAGCACTGTAAGAGAACTTAATTGACATAGCACCTCATTATCTCATGAACGGAAATTTAGATGCTTGTGCTGCGCTGCAGGTTGCATTTGATGAACCAATTTAACCCTACAGAGCTCTGGGGCATGAAAATATCTTTTCTCAATCAGTCTTCATTGGAAAATATCATCTTTATACCAAAAAAAAGTTTGTGTAGAACTAGCTCCATTAGAAGCATATTGTGAAACCGTTAAAAGAGAATAAGTGACCTGAAACAACCAGACAGCAACAGTCAGGATACTGTTATACAATTTTAACGTCCAAGACCATTACAATGTGGACATTATGTGTTCGCAGCTAGAAACAACTTTGTCATAAATATTTTTCATTTTGATCGATAACATAATTTGCACACACAGCTGATCTGGGTTTTGTACCTGCTAACAACCACTTGCAACAAGCCACAAACAACTTGCAACAAACCAATGTACAGCTGATAAACTACCCTCAGGTTTGACTGCAGTTTACAGCCAACTCAATGCATACAAACAACTGCATATAAACACAAGGCAACGTTTCTTCCTTTTTCCTTTATAAGGAGAACAGAATTCATCTGCCTGAAATGTCCCAGGGCTACAGAAAGCTTTAAGATTGCTGTATGCAAAGCACAGATTTTGAGTGTAGCATCAGTCAGGACTCCTCTCATCAACAAACAGCTGGGGGAAACCAAAAGGGCACACAAATCACTCACTCGCTCAGCTGAAGTCAACGAAAGCTAGAGTGCTGTTTTAAGTGACAGTATTTTACGAGAGGCCCACATAAAGGCTCTAAAGGTTCTAAAGGCTCCCCTGAATGGACCATGAGAACAAAAGGCAACTCCCATCAAAGGGCACAGACATTTATCACAGGACTCCATCCGCTATCTTCCTGCCGTTGAGTGGATGGGCAATAAACGAAAACCTCATAAAAGCAATATGGAATGTCCTAAAACCAACTTCAAGTGAAACACAACACATATTCTTCCACATTTTTAAGCTTTCTCACTATTTCTCATGGATATTTTGTGATATTCCATTCGTCTTTACAGTGATCCTGGGAAATTACTGATGAATTAGTATTTGGATATCCATCCATCCGTCCATCCATTCGCTTCCACTTGTCCTTTTCAGGGTCGCGGGGGGCTCTGGAGCATATCCCAGCTGTCATAGGGCGAGAGGCAGGGTACACCCTGGACAGGTCGCCAGTCTGTCGCAGGGCCAACACACAGAGACAGACAACCATTCACGCTCACATTCATTCCCACATTCACACCTATGGGCAATTTGGATTAATCAATTAAACTATCCTCACTAATTGCATGTCTTTGGACGGTGGGAGGAAGCCGGAGTACCCGGAGGGAACCCATGCAAACACGGGGAGAACATGCAAACTCCACACAGAAAGACCCCGGCCTGATGGTGGAATGAACTCAGGACCTTCTTGCTGTGCAGCAACAGTGCTCCACCATGCCACCGTGCTGCCTAGTATTTGGACAGTCCGTTTAAAATGGACTGGAATAGATCCCTATAGGGCACCTCGTCATCCAAAACGCCTGCCCATGAAACCCCCAATACCAGATTCCTAGCTATTGGAACACTTTTACCCCCTCAAGACCCCCACAAATAACCTCCGTATGGCGAGACCACCAAAATTACACCAAAAAACATACCCCATACCGAGTTCCCAGGTCACAGGTTGGGGTTTTTTTAAACCAGGAACTTTAGGCACCCTCAAAGGAGAGCATCCATTCATTCACATGGATAAGGCACAAGATGCAGCTTGGCTTTATTACGTTACAGAAACTACACAGAAGCATGTCTGACATGATGTTATCCTTAAATGTTTGTCAGTAACACTGTCTTTATCACTGCCATAATGGCTCGTGTACCATATGTGCTATTGGCATATAGCTTCAACTTCAAGCATATTTTGTTAGGCTACATGCATGGCGACAGTGTATTGGGTTTAGAATGTGTGTGAGTGTGTTGCTTCCACTATGCTTTCTATGTAGAGATGAAGGGAGGCAAATGGCTGTTCAGCAGTAAAAGGAATCAGATGCATATGACTAAACTACTTGGACTTATTCCCCAAAAGGTTAGAAGCAGTTCACAGTAATCTGGTTTTTGAGGTTTTGATTGGCCTTGGAGACTTAGTCAGTAGAAGAGAAAGAGAGATGGACTATAACTTCCTCAATGCAGCCTTAAAATTTTGGTAGCAGTTCAGACAGGCCACTGTGAAGACCTATGGTCAGCATGCCATTCACTGTCTATGACTTAGCATAATTGAACGCCTCAAATTAGGATGCAGTCAGGCAGTAAAAAGGATTTTTTTAACCTAATACTTCTTTAAGCAAGAGTCAAACCTCTTCATACCGTCTCCATGCAGCTAAGACTACTCGGCCAACAAAGCCAAAGAGACAATGGCTAATTGTCAAGTGCACATGAACATGCACACTTGCTTCTGTTAGTGCATTTAATACACAGAATATTCTTTTCAGTCCAGCAGTTTATTTCTAGGGAAATGAAAAGGTAAAAAAAACCCCACCTCTACATTTTTTTAATTATTACATGTTCAGTTGCAGTTTGCCTGCTCACTCTTTCATTTAAATGTAAAATGTAAAGTTATAAACTTTCTATATTTTTTTCTTGCTACGCGTTATTTAATATAAAGTAAGAGAATCAGTGAGCATGTGTACGTGTGTGATTGTGCCCCCGTGTTTAATTCATGACTGACCTCCACCAGCTTGTTGGCGTGCTCACGGAACACCTGGGCGTACTCCTTGACCTCCTTCTCGTTTCCACTCTTAGCTGCTTCAATAAGCACCAGCAGAGGGACGTTGGTTTCTAGGAAAGAGTCTGAGATGTGGTCCATCACTGCCTTCCTCAACTAGATTGCAGAGGGAGAGAGACAAGACACAGAAAAGAGGTCATATTATTAATAATATTACAGATGACTTCACTCTATTACATTTGGCAGTGATTACATATCACTTAGAATTGTAATGAATATAATGTAGTAACATAATTAGATGAAAGGACAGAGGGAGGAGAAAACAAGAAGAGTGGAGCTAAAAAAAACCCCAAAAAAACTCCAGGCCAGGAGCGTAAATTGCTCATAAGGTGTCATTGCTCCCATAAGGCCTTTTACTGGGGCAGACATTGTGACTTTGTTTATGGAATCATTTTGTACCAAACTGGCAAGGGACCGGTTGTTTTATAAGACAGTAAATGGATCCTGATCCTGCTCACTGTGATATCTGATGAGATGCCAGAGGAAACAGTATAGAAACCACTATAGACAGGTCCTTTATCTTACACAAAGAGGGAGATATCCACATGAGGCCAAAGCAAAGACAGACAAGAACGACATCAGAGGAAAAGAAAGTAGATTCCCGGACGTGCAAATATTTGTTTTCAGGCTCCTTTCATTTGCAAAGCCTCTGTTACTAATTAATTACTACACTAATGCTCTAATTATTTACCTTTAATAAATACTGCTTATATGTAATGCAACTTTAAAATTCCAGTGGGTTGAATTACCACCGTTGTGATGTGTTTTCACAAAAACGAATTAGAAGGACAGAAGAGGAGAAAACAGTGGCATGAGAAATTAAAAATGGTATCAAACATAGTTAAAGTTTATATAAATTAAAATAATAATGTACTGTTTCGTATTTCTGATTGTATTATAACAACTTTAAGATGAAACTGGTTTTTAGGTCATTTATATATTCCTAAATAACAAATGTTGACTACTACATAGAAGGGAAGAGAAGACTAACAGCACAGAGTGACAAGAAAAAATCATTTAGCCTACAAAAAAAAAAAAAAAAAAAAATCATATGTTAGTCTGTCAGTCGCACTTAAATCACCTGCGGCAATAACAAACTTAATTGCCAGTCCACAGAGGGGAGGAGAATAATTGAGAATTCTGGAGGGCAGATAATCCATCACCACTACCTTCAGTAACACATTAGATTTGGACAGTTTAGTGGTGAGGACAGGTCTGTAACTGCCCTGAAGCCCACACTCACTGTAAGCATGTAAAGGTTTCTGGATAAAGGAGTGCTCTCACTGTTTTTTCCTCCAGAACTATATACTTGCAGCTCACTGATGTGAAGCAATGCATCTGAGATGCAACACAATACCATAACATGATGCTTTTCTCAAAGGCTGATAAACTTTGCCATTTCTGAATGGGGAATATTGCATCTTATTCTTCCTGTAGAGATGAGACCGGCATCAGTGCTATTCTGTAACCTTGCTATCCTGTCACCTCGTGCAAAGGTGAGGAAACAGTCCAGATACAAATCTTGCACTGCCAGAACCATCTTCACACTGTCCTAGTGATGGTACAGCACAGGGGAAAGTCGTGGTGGATACATGCAAAGATCAGAGTTGTCTGGAGGTCTTATCTTACTTCTTACTTCAGGATATAAAAGGTGACCTGCATTTTGCATGTGGAAAAATAATTACCTTACAACCACTGTGCTATAAGTCCATACTGATCATACAGGTTTTGAATGCAGCATGTTCATATAACATGTATGTTTTCATATGTGTTGTATCTCCATCATATTTATTTCATTTAGATTAGCTAAATAAAATTTTGAACAATTAGAACAGACTCCAGAGCAGATAACAGCACAATGTAATACCATAAGCCATTGGGAAAGATGCCTTACAGAGGCAAATATGCTTACAAAAAACCCAAAAAACAAAAAAGTGATTGGATCTACTTTTTATCTTCTTGAGACAGATAAGACTTAGACTGTGTTATAAATTCTTAAGATTAAAATGAGTTGTAAGTGCAAAACAGTATAAAGAAAAAGAAAAGCATTTCCCATCAATTATGTGCTTTCAGTCATTTCCGTTCTGATGAATGTCACTTGTGCATTAAAGCCAGCAATGTAAAATAATTCTCTCTGTGTTCAATTATCTTGGTATTGCTCAGTGAAATGATTTCTGTTGAGCATTATTGTTAACAGAAACCTCCTTATGGTATTCTCTTTTGTTTGCCAAACACAGTTTAATTTGAATTCTATATTAAAACAAAACAAATAAATTTAAAAAAAAAAACAGACCCTTTTCATTTTAAATGTGAAGGTTATAACAATAATCTTAGAGATGATGTCATTTACTGAAATGCAACTGCATAGTAAAATGTCTTCGCAGTTGTTATGAGTAGTTTGTTGTTGATGATGATCAATCATTAGTTAATTGTATAAATACACATGCATGACATGCATGAACCTAAAAGTGCGTGAGGCATTAGGACACTCATGAAAGCCTAACAGTGAAACTAATCCTAATGTTTAAGTGGAGAAACGATACAGACTAGAGATTTCCCAAGTTGCACGCTCTCCTGCACCATCAGCATTCTGATGCCCACACACCACTCCCTCTGAAATCCATCTTCAATTTTTCAGATCTCACCTCCCTCCATACTCCACCCCCACTGTCTCTCCTCTAACAGCCTGTCTGTATTTCACTTACACTTAAAGAAAATAGATCTAGAATTTCAAAAGCTAAAAAAAAGAGGCTTTGCCCATTACAAGTTAGTGGGGGAGCCATTTGTCTCACCTATCAAGCAGTGCAGTTCTAGCTATGAAAGTATTTGTATTTCCTGAGAAGTGAGATGAGTATTAAATTCTGAGTACCATTCATAGCTATGCATTTATTTATTTATTTATTTTTATAGAGCGCTGTGCTGCTGGCTGTAAGAATGTAGACTGCTCAGAAAAATGAAAAGGTTGTGAGACTGCTGTCATGTCAAAGACAAAGAAGTATACGGAAAAGTTAAAGGTAATTGATTTGGGCTCATTTTTAATGCTAATAGTTCATTTCTTATAAAACTAACCTGTGTGGTGGGATGTTCAGCCTTTTTTGTTTTTTTAAAGGCTGTCCATTGCGCTGCACTCCCAAATTACATGCTAGCTATTTCTGGCAGAGATTTCATTGAATTTTTCAGAACCACTTAACAGTTGTTGTAACCTTTTAGTCTTTAAGTTTCTTCTTTTGTTTGTGTAGTAAAAAGTAAATGTCACTGTTCAGACACACTGGCAGCTGTTAACAGGTTTTTTGTTTGTTTAATGGAGATAGGTTAACCACTTCTAAATGCAGTACTGCCACCTACAGGCAGTAGAAAAACATTCATGTATCCTATTAATTGCTAAAACAAGGAAATATATGTAAATTTAAAATAAAAAATATCAGGTTTTTGTGAGCATTTGTGAGGACAGCAAGAGCAAGCAGTGGATGGTTACATGGTGGAAAAGGAGTGCTTTAAGCAGCTGTTTAAAAAGCTTGACAAAAGTTGCAACAACCTATTTTATCATGTGACAGCATGGCTGTAAAGTTCCCGAAGAGTTCCTTTAAATATCGTGATATAATTGTGAGGTTTGGTTTCTGGTAATAGATCTTTGGGAGAAACACTATTTTATGCCTGTCAAACTGTGTTATATTCATCATACATTCATTAAAAAAAAGCAGAACATGTTCTGTGTTTTTGCATCAGCACATATAAACAAAGTGCCTAAAAAACAATTTAAAATAGTTTCTTTGCTAAGTTGTGTGTTATGATACAACACTGGTTCATCCATTGTGTTCGGTGCCATTTATATGCTTGAATGATCCATAGATCAGTGTTAAGTGGCTTAAGGAAAAAAAACAAAACCAAAAATCCAAAAAAAACCCCAACAAGACAAACATTCCCTTGAAAATGGTATTGCACTGACTGAAAATGAGTGAAAAAGCAGACAGCACACAGAGAGATACAGCCTGACTGCACAGCTCTGGGATGAATTACAAATTCAATGGTGATTCTGGCTTTACTGCCACAGTATCTGACCTCACAAATACTTCTGATCCTCAACAGGAGAACATTCTTGCACTCAAATACCAAAATCTTGTAATGAGCCTACCAAGACAAGTGGAGGCTGATCAAATGGCATTTGCAATTGGGATTGTATGTTTACTCCAACAAGCATGCAAACAACTGTAGCAACTCTGTTTCTGTTAGTTTTATCTTTCTAACTAGTTTACTAAGCTTTTTATATGCTTTTATAAACTATCATACTAATAGCTAAATGTAATACTGGCTTTTAAATGAACATGTAAACGAACATTGACTGTTGGGGAACTAGCTAGTAACCGTGCAGCATTAGATTTAATGTAGGGCCATCTTTTTCATGATCAAACAAACTCCACATGTTGAAAGGTTCAGGAACAGTAAAGTAAACTAATAACTCAGCATAACCAGATATAAAAATACTGGAGGCCTCCAGTGATACCTCTCAGCCTCCTAGTAGATATACCTATGGTATCAATTTGAAGCTGCTACGTCACGTCGTTCTTGAGTTATCACATTCACAAACTTAGGTGTCCATGTTGGCTGTCAGCCCAGCCGGGTCATGACAAACACCCATCACCCTTTTTTTAGCTTAAGGGTAATAAAAAAAAAAAAGCCACTATGCACAAAAAACACCTTAAATATAACAAAAATATCACAACGTAACTATTTTTAAAACCATTTTTAAAAGGTTAAATAAATAAATACATTCCAAAAGTTAGATAGAGATACATAAAGATTACCATTAATGGTCATATGTATGCAAAGCATGTTTTTTTTAAAACTAGCACACCAACAAATGTAGATAGATGACCCAATGTCACTGTTACATTGGTTGTCGAGCAGAACTGAAGAGGCATTTGAAAAATCATCAATGTCATTAATGAAAAAATCATCTAGCTGTAATAAAATGTGATTACAACTGGATTTTAATATGTTTTTTTCTGTTTTTTTGTGGACCTATAACATGAGGATGATCAATGGTATTCACTTCACCTGTCAGTGGTTTTTAATTATTGTTACATTATTCCTGCACCATGCTACTTATTCAGCACAGTCGTTTAATCCAAAGATACATTCAAATCCCAACTGACAATGAAGTGGTTAACATAAAGAATAAAAAAGAACAAACATTTAAATGATTAATAAATCTTGTCATAACTTTGTTCAATGATAAGAGGGTGATCCTCAAAAATAAGATGAGCAATCATTTGTTGCATCTGCTCTGTTGTGAGGAATCTGCAGTTTGTGGGATTAGGCATCTGTTCTGTCACAAAAAAAAAAAACAAACTGATCCTGAGGGAAATTTTTGCAAACATTCACTATCATCAGTGTATCACTGGAAAACAAAGGATTGCACACACATGCATGAGAGACTCTAGTAACTTGACTTGTTTACAGTGGAAATCGTGGATTCCCATATGGAAAAGAAATAGTAAAAACTTATATGTGATTACTCATGAAAGTGGCCACTTTCATGAGTAAATCATATAAGGCTTACATGATTTACTCATGAAAGTGGCCACTTTCTCATTACTTTCATACATTGTTTTAGTAAGTATCCAAAACATACAAGTTTCATTATGTAATTTTTCAAGGGATCTTATATCTGTTTTCACTCTTATATGCTTTTCATACAAGTTTCACACAAGACAGATACAAACTTTATAAGATTTATATATATCTTTTCCATATGGGTTTGAATCTGGAAGAGAACACCGTGGTGGATTTTTGAATGTTTACTTTTGCACTTTAGTTTCTGTTACATTTCACTTGTGATTCGGAACACATAGTGGTGGGTACCTTAGAGTCAGCACAGGAAAGTTTCTTATTAAAATGTCAAGAGCAATCACAGCTTAAGCGGCTAGAGTAATGGCTGAGGGAAAACAGCCCGAGCAAATCAAAAATTAAATAATAGCCCTCATATATGATACCTATCAGGCAGCATTGAAAGATGATGAGTGAGAGGAGAGTGCGGAGATGAAACGGTGAGAGAGTGACTGAGAGGGCGTCAATAGCCTGTAGACAAACACATATGATACCTAATCCCAGAGTCTTAGTATATCTTGCAAAATAAAACACTCGTCCAGGGAATCCAGTGTTGAAAACAAGGAACCTCAGAATAAACACTGATTTGTCATTGTAGCGCTCCCCAAATTTCCAAGCCCATTGTGTGCTCAGCATTTACTCTCAATATAGTGGCTGCTGATCGCCAGAAATAAGCAGCATGTTTTTTAATAACTTTGGGGGTCTGACAATTCCTGAACACTACTGAGGTAATAAATTGTTATGAAGCACTTTCTTGTAAACAGTTAAATAGGAAGAAAACTGGCATTTATGTGGACTGAAGCTTCTGGTTAACTGGAGGAACAACCCCATTACATGCTTTCTTTTAAGCTCCAAACCTTTTCTTTAATAATATTAAGACATATTTCTGGGTGCTAAATGTTTAACAGCTAGCTAACTGCTAAGTTTGTCTTTCTGCTGGATGGTGCTGGAGGGAAGTGCACTGGCTCCATGTTCAAAACAGCGGCTTTTTAAATCTAGAATTTCTACTAAATCCATATACTGTGTATAAGGGATGGGCTTAATGCACTGAGATTACTGGTCAAAGTCTTGATGTTAAACATGAACTATTACCATAGTAGTGTTTTGAAGAGCAAAGGAAAAAAGGGGGAGGGACATTGCACAACCATACACTAGATAGGTCCATTTGAAAGTACCATGCTTTTTCCTCTTTTTTGATTCTATTGGGGACCATAATTTAAAGGTGAGCATCTTGTATTTAACATGCCTTTAGCCTACGTTTATGACCACTGTTTATTGAGATCATGGATCAAGAAGCAAGCTGTTTTCCCGCAGACTTCTATATAAACAAACTTCATTTTAGCGACAAAAAAAGGTTACATTTAACCTGCAGCTAGGACTGCATCTGCATGGTGTAAATAATAATATACACAGTAAAATGGTAAATAAGTAGACTAAGGTTTTATATATCTGGACATTAAAAAAAAATAACAACAAAAGCAAAAAAGCAAAAGCATGAGGTACTTAGCAGGTCTCATGATTAGGTAAATGCCATTTGAGATGAACAATGACACAGGACATATTAAGACTATTATATATTTAACAAACACAAATGCCAAAATTTGAAAAAACTAAGTACACTCTATGATTCATTATCCTCTAGAACAGCGGTCTCACGGACACCGGTACTGGTCCGTGAGTCGTTTGGTACCGGGCCGCGAGAGTTGAGGCTCGGGTGTGAAATGTATGGTTTTCAGGGGTTTTATTGGTTTTTAGCGTTATTTTGTTATCGTTTTTATCGTTAACTCAGTTTTCCTGGGTCTTCTCACGTGTGTTATGAATAAATCTTATTTTTTTCTGTACCGGTACTAGTTTTATTTTGTTGTATTTATCCGCGACTCCTTAAAAGCCGGTCCGTGAAAATATTGTCAGGCATAAACCGGTCCATGGCGCAAAAAAGATTGGGGACCGCTGCTCTAGAACCTCCTTTAGCAGCAATGAAATAATTGTTTTCGATATGACTTGTGAATTGTGGATCAGCCTTCTTTACAACACTACTTCAGGTCATTGACATTTATGGGCATTCATTTATGCACAGCTCTCTTAAGGTCCTGCCGCTTCATTTCAGTGGGATTGAAGTCTGGACTGCGTCACTTCAACACCTCAGTTCTTTTTTTCCAGCCATCTTGTTATAGATTTGCTGCTGTGTTTGGGATCATTATCCTGTTTCATGTCACAATTTCGGATAACTTTTTTAGCTGTCTAACCTCACATTTGACTCTAGAATTCTTTGGTATCCGGTCTTTAAGTGATGACGTGATGAATCCTGCGTCCGGGCCCAAAGTAGTCTGCATTTATAAGGCTGTTGTGTTTTTAATATGTTTATGTTTTAATGCTTTGCATCTTGTTCTGTTTAATCTGAACAGTCAGTGATCACTGTCTGCTTCTCTCGGTTTTTATTACCGCTAATCATTTTAAAGCTCAGTTTTTAACCCTTACGATGTATCTACAGGCCAGCCCATGCAGCAGTATATTAATGACTAACCTCATACTGTGGATAGATTATCTCGGTAGTTCTCCTGACTGACGTTTGGTCCGTTTACAGCATCCTGCCATGCGATTGCATTTGCCCCTAACCATTGGGAACCCTCACATTAACTTTTATCGAGTGGAAAAAAGTCCTCCGTTCGTTAGCGTTTATCCTCCAGCTTTACTGTTTATATTATGCTAACATAGCTGTTTCGCTAGCGATCACGTATCACATCATTATATACCAGCTAGCTCAACTTCAGTAACCCTACAAACTTCACTGCTGTTTACTTTCCTGTCTTCATTTATGTTGGAAGTGATAGCAGAGCTGTATGTTTTAATTTGTTTCATAAATCCCTCAGTCAGAACATGGTATATTATATATAGATGGAAGCTAGCGAGCTAACTCCCTGCTAACTTCTAACTCTGTTAATAAATGTCATAAATTCCATTTTCATGGATGCCTGGATGTTAAACTTAATTGCTACAACTGGTAGAGCAGCCACAATGATTATTTTATTACAGATAAAAGAATTTAGACAGTTTTTCAACTCTCAGTAATGCTGCACTGATCATTTGACTTAGGGACCTGCAGCGAAGTTTGGGCCCAGACATGGCTAATGACTTCAGACTTAAAGACCGGATACAGTGACGTTCATGATCACCAAGCCTAATTTGTCACCTCTCCACCATCATGACTGACAGTTGGTATGAGGCACTCGTGATGATATGCTATTTGTTTTTCATCCACCATTGCTAAACATTTTTGCTCTCATCTATCCAAAAGAAGTCTAGTTAAAAGTTAAATCTTTTTTTTTAATAATACTGTCATGAACATAAGCATTTAACACACTAAGGACAGCAGAGTCTAAAAAAAGCTCCTGAGTTTAGCATGTTTTTGTGTGTTTGAGGATTGCACAGTCTGACCTTGGAGTAAATTTGCCAGGATGTCCACTCCTGGGTAGACTGAAAGTGGTCTATGGTGTCTAGTTGTTAATAATTGTGCTCACTATAGAATGGCGGACTTCAAATTGTTTGGAAATGGCCTGACAATCTTTCCCAAATTGATGGGCAGCAACAATTGCTTCTCCTACAATCACTGATGATGTCTTTCCTCCTTGGCACGGTGTTAACACACACCTCGATGCTCCAGGGCTGCAAACTTCCAAAACGTCTGCTTTTATAGAGGCGGTCACACTTGCTGATGATTCATTAATCAAATAAATTTTATTAGTAGCTCCTGGCTGCTACTTACCTTCTTAATTCCTATGGAAGAAGTAAGGGTGTGCTTAATTTTTCACACAGTGTTTCTGCATTTTGGCCTAAGTTTTGCTAAAAAGAAATAATGACATGTTTAGTATGACATGTGTTGTTGTTAATTTGAGGCCATCTTTACCTAAGTTTGAGACCTGCTAAGTGCCACATGATTCATCATGTCTTCACGCATTACAATTTAGAATTGACAGAGGGTGTACTTTCTTTGTCACATGATTCACTCTTTCTCTCTATATATATTAGATTCTTTGAGACTATTCCTGCTTTTATTTAAAACAAATGTCTTCCATCTGCCTGTAACATCTACTGTGCGACCAGACGCGATGATCAGCCTGCAGCATGACGACAGTTGAGCCCAGAGTGACAGAAAATAAATTTGATTAGATTCAGTGGAACTGTTCCAACGTCATTGTCGCTGTGTGTACATGTTACATGTTTCAGTTACATTAGTGCAGTGGTTCCCAAGCTTTTTTTTGCTAGGCCCCCTTTTGTTTTACAAGAAAATTTTTTGCACCTATGTTTGTCCGTGATTTGAACAGCCCAGAAAACCAATTCTGCAGGGGAGACCTACCTTGGCACTTGTGCAGGTGAAACCAAAGGGCAGATATGCTTCACCATATTTTCTAGTCTTTGGCTTAGAATGAAGTTGGTTTGGAAACATATTCAGCGATGCTTCATCTTGAGATTGAGAGACCAGTGTCGGAGTGTTAAAGAACAGCTTTGAAATTCTCATGAGTTGTTGCAAAAGAACAATTACCATCATAATCCGGCTACCCCTTCGGCGCCAGCTGTGGGCTCAAGGCTGGAGCCGAACAAAACACCCTGATAACGACTGTGTTGAGTCTGTTCCTTCCCATTCCATGCAAGGCCACCTGGGTTGGCTGGAAGACTGTTTACCTAGCCTGGCAGGATGAAGGACACTGTCTCAGCTGAACTATGGACACGCACACACATGCATATGCACTCACTGACGCATCACATTCCCTACCCCGGATCCAACGCCACCTCCAACGCTTACCTCCCCCATGATGTGGACATCGGGTCAGCTGGAGGCACAGTCGAAGATTGCAGCGGTCCCAGATCAGATGTACACACTGGAACACTTTCCCATGTTGCTTGTCTGTGTTTATTGTGCTATGGTGTGTTGATATCTGTGCATTCCTGTATTATCCTTTTGTGTTACACATTTCGATGTTTTTTTTCCTCGCTACCTAGCCTGACCTGTCTCCCCAATGTGATGTTTGTGTATTGTATGTACGGTCGGCAAGGTCTGTCATCTCGGTTGTGGGCAAAAGACCTGCAACTGACAAATAAAGGCTATCTCATCTCATCTCCTGCTTTGCGTTTGTGTGGGCGCCCCATGCTAGCAGTGTCCAAGCATTTTTTTCCCCCCATTTTCATACCGCGCCCCCCCTGCAATGGCTCTGCGCCCCCCCTAGGGGGCGGGCCCCACACTTTAGGAAGGTCTGCATTAGTGGATGTATAGTCTCAACACGCAGTTCACTGAGTGATACTGATTGTCTTATTGTGTTTGCAGAAGATGAAACGTACTTGTGGAGATGCTTCATGATTAATGCTGAGTGAGGAAGTTTCTGGTTTCTGGTAATGCCAGTAATTATTTGTTATCTAATATTGTTTTTGCTATTTCTGTTGTGTATGAACAAAGCTCCTACGTTGTTCAAGATGTCCGCTCAAATGCTTTTTTTTCTTACCAATAAATTATAAAAAATATAAACAGATTAAAATTTGATCATGTTCAAAGTCATCTTCCTGGGCATGTCCAGACAGCTTCCAATTCAGCTATTATTGTTAGATTAATGACCATTTGCACTCTGCTCCCTGTGAATCTCAAGGATTGAGGCAGGTGCTGAAAGCCTGGACTCCAGCTATGACCAAGCAGTTGTCAGCAGTTTAAGAGTCCACATTTTCTAAACCCCAAGGGCAAAGTGTCAGGTGGGGAGCTAGACCATGAGCTTGCTCGTCAGTTTTATTCAGTATTTATCAGGTTGTGCACCGTAAACGTGTAACCGCTGGAGTGAGTTCTGTTGTAATGTCCTGAGGACTCAGAGAGGAAACTCAGCGAAAAAAATTCACATTCAGGCCCATTTTCATCTGTGAAATTCTCCTTCCTGTCGGTGTCAAGAAGTTTAACTGCTCATTTATTCCCCGAGATATCGTAAAATAAGAAAAAAGAGTGTCTCAGTTTTTCTATATGATAAAGAAAAGCTGCTGTAGTAAATGAAAGAAATCTGTGAGCACAACTCTTTCGAATTAAATTTTATTATACAAATTATAGAAAAGGTTCTGGTAGCTCATTGCCCAGACTGTCCTGTAATTATAATACTGAAAGTTTTTGTTAAGTCACAGAAGATGTCCCATTTTTTCCAGTAAGGATCTATTTAAAAAACAACAACAACAACAAAAATGTATAAAACCTGGAATCTTTCTGTCATTTAATTGTTTATCTATTACTTTATTACTTTGGTATAGTAAAAATAAGCTCGAGGAATCTATGAAAATATAGTTTAAAGTCAAAAATGTATCCTGTCCTTCACATTTTCCAAAGCTGCCCATCTGGCCGGATTGATAACACAACTTCCACTTTTAAAAATGTCAGCAATGACAAAAAGAGTCAAGATGAGGAACTTGGTGGTGAAATCAGTCAAATTCAATTAGGGTATGATGATCTTTATGGACCTCAGGACTCTTCATATAGAGCATGTTAGAGCCTAAATATTATTTTCATAAAATAATATATAAAAATTATTTTCATTAAAGTGATTACAATATTTAGGTATAGAGAAATGTACTATTTAAGGTAGTTACTACTATCATTTGTGAAACTAGTGATCTGAAACTTTAGTACAGAGGAACGAATGTGTTAGAGATGAGGAAAGAAGCCAGTGTGCTCAAATCAGAGAGAGACTGACTCATTCTAAGCTCTGGTCTGTTCAGGGTCACAAAGCCATGATGTTATGTTAACTCATTTCTTTGCAACAGATAATGACTGGCGCACGCAAGAATGTTTGCCTTGAATCTATGTATGTCAGCAGTTGATCAGCATAGGAAGTGACTGTGAGGAAAAAAGAGGTTTTTATCATATCAATATATGATATTGGTATTTACATTTATATTTTTACAGGCTGATTTCAAAGACCTGAGGAATCATTGTAAAATGCATTTTCAGCCTACAGCTGAAATCTATAAAGCCAATTTTAAGCACAACATACTTCTTTCTTTCTATCCACACACACTGTGTAGGTGCACTATGATCCTTTATTCCAGTTTTACTCATTTCTATCCTCACTGTCCTTCCCTACTTTGCTTGCAATAACAGAAAACACTCACACAGTACTTTGCCATGTCTCGAATCCTACTTACAATTGCAAGTATGAGTGCATAAGCACGCTCACGCTGACAATTATTACAACACGCAGTGCATTATGAGTATCCAGATGGTGTACCCACAATGGTCAAAAAGTTGAGTGCGATCTGTTCTTAAGAGACTAGAGGAAGGAAAAAGTGGGAGAGACTATAAATATCCCAGTTCTAACAATAAAACCGGGATATTATTATTTTTTAAGGGCAAACAAAAAACAGACACCAAAGTAGCAGTTTAGGGGGGAGTGGGGCTGGGGAACCGAACCAGGGTGGGTGCAGGGTCTAAGCCGAGCAGAATAAAAGAAAGGGAGGTGGGGTGGTATGAACTGATCTCCAAAAGGCATACAGTTAAACACAATACAACATTTTTTTCAACATTTAAGCAATGGGTTTTGCTTTGTACAGTTTTAGAATGAATAAAAGGAAAGGAGTCCTACTCAAAAGTTGGGGCACCCCAAGAGATCTGAGCTTTGAGATAACTTTTACTAAGGTCTCAGACCTTAATTAGCAAGTTCACAATCATCGTTTGAAAAGGCCAAGTGATGTAAATTTCAAAGCATTTTAAATACTCAGACTCCTGAAACCTTGTCTAAGCAATCTGCATCCATGGGCTTCTCTAAGCAACTGCATAGCACTCTGAAAATTTTAATAATTGATAACCGCAAAACAGGAGAAGGCTATAAGAAGGCTGCTTTATGCCTTTTGGAAATCAGGTCATCTTTTACTCACTTATTTATTGATAGCAACCGAAACTTTAACCAGGGGTGCTCAAAGCCACTATGTAGACAGTGTACTACAAGGAAGTGTACTAACAGAAGTATCCAACATGAAAAATGGTGCTTGTCTTGCTCTAAGCATTTGTGCTCTGTGTGAAGTCAGGTTTTCCTGTGCTCCGCAGTGTGTTACAGCGCCACATCGCTAGTCTGTCCTAAAACCTGAGCAGATGAATTCTGATTGGCATCTTTTTATTCTTCTAAGCCCAGCTTAATTACCTCTAGTTACTCAATGAGGAGGCAAGCAGAAGTGGTGCATGGTGAATGGTAACTGTGCTGCAACCCTAAATACATAGTTTTGGTTACACATTATCCATTATGAACCTTTATTGAGCTGTTTCGTTTTTACTTAATATCGTAAAGCTTATCTACTGTGTGTCTCATCCAAAATTCTACAACATATGCAGTGGCTAACTAACCTAGTTTGCTACATTGATTAGTAGCATTTCAATCATTAATGTCACACACTGAAAATGTACATTATTAGCAAGTGTAATGAGAAGAGTGGGGCCACAGTTGGAGATGGAAAAGTAGGAAAAAAGGCAGGCTGCAGTCTGATTACAAAGTTGTGATGATTTGCTACAAACAGGGTCTGCTTTAGCCATGTTTCACTGGGGCATGATCAAGACTCATTAGTCATTGGAGTTAGTGGAGTAACCACTATAAACAAACTTATAGGGTTCTAAAACAAGATAAAATGCAGCAGAAGTAAGGATTCAAATAGAACGGACTGGCAGTTTTATTGGGCTCTTCTAGCTTTAACTGTGCAAAGCACTCAACAAGTGACATTTTACGGCATTTTACCTTTAATCCACACATATGGCCAATTTAAATTCTCCAGTTAACCTAGCATACATGTGTTTTGACTATGGGGGGGGAAAAAAGAAGAAAAGGTTCATTTTCCAATCAGTCCGGAGGTTGTGCTCTCAGGAACCTTTTTAGGTTGCTAAAAGGCTCCTTCGAACTACTGTTGCCGTGTTTCCAACACATACGGACTATTTTCTTGTCTGTCTCCGACTCTCTTTTCTGCTCTCGACTATATCCATCTCTTTCTGTTCTGTACCTGCAGGTCTGTGTGCACGCACACAAAGCAGCAACAGTGGACAGAATGAAGACTAGTCTTCAGTTGCAAAAACCCAGCAATGCGGCACCTTCCTGCAGCGTTGTGCAAATGTGTAGACACGTAATTTTAGTGCTATAGAATGTCGTCAATATTAAACAATCAGACACTTATATTTTATTTCTCCCATTCACTGCTTTGTTTTCATTAACGCTACTGGTTCTCTTCTTTCCCTTTTTACTTCTCCTGCTCACATTCTCTGTCTGTTTCACTGCCTTTAGCTTTCTCTGACATGAAATCTCTCTGGACTTCATCACTGGTGTAATAAAGAAAGAAAAAACATGCAACGCCTCTTTGATGTATTTCTGACCTATATTTTTATATTTTCTTTTTTTCCCCCCATTCTTTTTTCTTTCTTGTGCCTGCACTCAGTTGCAGGAGTTTTAAATATGTCACTTTTATCTGTCTTCAAGTAAAACCAATCAGCCTCTAGCCCTACCAAAGACTTTCTCAGGGTAGGTTCCTTTTGCCCTGAAAATAGCCCTGAAGGTCCTAAAGTGGAAGTTTTTCACACATAGATTTTTGGGCCACCCAAAAAGCATCTTATAGTTCTTAAAATAGAAAACAGGATATTGATGTCTAGATTTTTTTATCTTTCTATTTATGTACTTGGACATTTTCTGCATTGTACTCAAATGTAATCAAAGCAGGGACATTCATACAACATGGATTTAGGATTATGTTGATGTGTAAAAACACAACTTGATGTACAATCATTCACTGACTGATTAAGTAAAGCTGCTTATTATTTCTTGCATGTATGCATGTAGACATGACCAAGACAACCTACTGAAGTTCAAACCCAGCATCAGAAAGGAGAAGAAAGGTCATTTTATTGACCTTAAACATGACATGGTTGATGGGGCCAGATGAGCTTCTCTAAGAATCTCAGAAACTGCTGAACTACAGAGGTTTATTCACACAGTTATCTCTTGGTTTTATAGAGAATGTTCTGAAAAGGTGAGCGGCAGTTCTCTGGACCAAAATGCTTTATTGATGCCAGAGGTCATAGGAGAATGGCCTAAATGCTTTGAGCTGACCAGATATGCAAAAGAGCATTTCTAAACTTCAATGGCCTACAGTAGCAGAAAACCACACTAGGTGCCACTTCTGTCAGCTACAAAAGCTACAATTCACATAGGCCCACCAAAAATAAACAAACAACAAAAACGGCCTTATCCAATGAGTCTTAAGTTTTGCTGTGACATTCATATTGTAGGTTCAGACTTTGGCATAAATATCATGAATCCATTCTGTCTTATATGAACAATTTAGGCTGCTGGTGGTGGCATGATGGTGTCAGGTAGGGCTGGGCTATATCATACCGTTCACAGTAATACCGGTGTAATTTTGGGCAACGATAGGAAAATGAAATATCGCGATAGAATATGGGTAAAACGCGCATGCGCAGTGCCTATGTTTCCATACGCACCTGGCGGAGACGCAGAATGAGAAGAGCGAAAGCGGATCGTTAAATGAAACGGATGAACCAGAATTGGTTTGTAAAAATGCTGCAACTTCAGTGGTGTGGAACTGGTTTAGCTTTCGTCCGTCAGATACACAACAAAGCACTACTTTTGGTAGAGTATGCTAGCGGGCCGTCGTTATTACCGTGTTGTTTGGAAAATACGGCACACTTAAAATCAATCCTTTGATTTTTCTGAAAATGTGCCTTATGTATGAATTCTGGTTGTGTTTACTGACCTCGAAACGATTTTATGTCGTACACGAAAATCTGTCAAATGTTTTAGTACGACTTTGCTAAGCTACGAACCCGCACCGCTTGATGGATTGTCGGAGCATTACGGCTATCGTAGGCAGGAGCCTCGCGGAGTGATACGTACTGCGCTTCAACATAATATTATTGTGTTGTGTGTGTATAACCTCTTTTTAAGTTTTGTGGATATTATACATGGTTATGCTGAGGACATGTCGGCCAATTTCCACTGGAAATGCCTTTTGGTTCAACTGTCAGCAAGGATTTTGCATTTGCACTGTTAAATTTTTATATAACTTTAATGCACATAAAAAACAGCTGCTTGTTTAAGTGAAAATACATTGATGGGGTTTATTGCACTAATAAAGTTGTGGAGTTGTAAAGTATTTTGTCTAGTGTCAATTATATCATCAGTTATATCGTTATCGCAAGTTTTCAAATGTATATCGTGATAAATATTTTTGGTCATATTGCCCTGCTCTAGTGTCAGGGATATTATCTTATCTCAGTATGATCTAACTTAGCATCTTTTACATGCTACAGCGTACCTGAGTACTGTTGACCACATTCATTACTGATGGTTGCTTCCATTAGGATAACATGCCATGTCACAAACATCAAACCATCTCAAACTAGTTTCTTGAACATGACAATGAGTTCCCTGTACTCAAATGGCCTCCACAGTCACGGATCTCTATCCAATAGAGCATCTGAATCCAGGCTACAAAGAATTAAAGCAACTCTGAACATGGTAGTACACCCTGATACTAGCAAGTTTAACCTAATAAAGTGGCTGGTGACCATATACAATTGTATAAACGAATCCGAAAAATATGTGTTTTGCAGCCCCCCAAGAGGAATCTTCACTACCATAGCTAATGAAACTTGAATACTTGAACACTTTGCAAAAAAAAAAAAAAAAAAACGGATCAAAGGGATTCAAAAATAATTTGGAAATTGTTAGTCTAAACAAAGAGTTACAGCTGACAAGATTCGTGCCAGCTGTTTCTCCTTAACATGAAAACCCTAAACAATTAAAAAACAGCTGCACCAATCAACAATCTAATAGCAAAAATGGAAATGATTTCAACAACCCAAAGCAGACAGAGAGGAGGGGGACGGAGTGAAAAAAAACTAAATTTGTGAGGCAAAATATGCGAGGCAGTTGTGCTATAGGGAATCCTGGAATCAGCCATCAGTCAAAAAATGGCCCAGAGAGATGACTTGACAGATGCATCCATTACAGACAAGACGACAGGAGGTTCAACACATGGCTCATTTCCAATGGCTTTTTTGGTCTGGCTATCAAGTGAATGTTAATAAAGAGAGAGAAAAAAACCAACTCAGAATTATACTATAGTTTAAAGGGTTGATGAGTGTTGTTATTTATATTTTTTACATACACGCTTCTTCATGCCTGCCTTATATAAAGTCCACTCACCCTCCTATTTCAAGCAAAACATGTCTTTTCAATTGTTTTGCTTGCTTCGTTGATTACAGGTACGGAGAAAACAATGTCTCCATCAACTCGCTCAGTGTGAAACACACAGAAAGGAAAAGGGGGGAGTTTACCTATAACTATTGGATGGCAACTGATGTGCTTGAACTAAGTTCTTTGTGGAAATGTGTTTTACATCTGTGGAGTAGGTGCACATTTCACACATATTCTGAAGTGAATAAAGCACTCCACACTCTTCTCTGTTCAAGAGGCCAAATGACTACTTTCTCCCAGGGTCCTCAGTTTGCTTCCTGTGCACCTACCCCAACCTTAGTTTTTTAAAGATAGTCAAACGATCACAGACGAAATAAGATTGATATTTCTGTAATAAGAAACCGTTTACTTGTGCACTGAGGCAAACAGGCCTTTAATTTAAATGCAACAACTTACTTTTTGTGCATTCGTGCTGAACACAAATGCAGGCTGACTTGGTAAACTCAAAACTAGGGGCATTATAAAAGACCCAATGATTTAAGAGCTTTTGGGTTTGCTGCAAATCTTTATACATTTATTATAATCTAACATTTCCCCCCTATTTCACAAAATATTTCCCCATATATGTCTGAAAGTGGCCAAGCCTTAAAGTGACATGCTGTTTACCTCCAGCTCTGAACAGTAGTGGCACAGAACAAATAATTACAGTGTTTTTGTCATGAAAAAGTCAAGTGAGTGCTTTAAAACGTGCATTTAATATTATAAAGAAATGATGGCTTGTTTATGAATAAGCTGAACTTTAGAAATGACCACTCTCCTAAACAAATGCCAGTTTGGATTGCTAATTTTCAAGCTTGAGTTGATGGGCTAATTATTGTGCTTCAGAATACTCGAATCACTCATTAGCCCGGCCTTGACATTTTATTTTTCTAATCTGTTAAGAAGCCTCAAGGTCAAAGCTCAGTTAGTTTTATGTTACATTTTAATTGCATTTAAATGTTCTAATGGAGTTCCATTTACTTTCTCTTTTGCATGAGCATCATAAGTGAGTAGTAAAGCAATTTGTTTCACACTTATGGAAAAAAATACAAACAAGACATAGCAGCAGTGGCTTCTTAATTATACCAAGTGTACTTTGATTAAAACAGTGAATAAGAACAATAAGGCTGGTTCTACGAGAACATAAGGATTTACTCTGTATTGGAGCAAAGTGAAAACCACAGCACAAATAAGATTACTTGATGTGCCGAGCAAAACCTTACAAGGACCTTTCTTAACATATTATATATTAGTTTACCGTGGATGCAATTAATTTGTTAACCAGCAAATTGTGTCTTAAATTACAGTAAGCATTACTCTCAATAAACAGTGTTCATTGCAATATTGCAGCTGTGCGTCATCTGCTCTTTGTTAGGTAAGGTACTGACTTTTTATGAGGAAGCAGTTTTATGTAAAGTTGCCTTCTAAACAACAACTTGTGATCTGATTTTGTCAAGAAATAAAAGTGTGTGCACAGGTGGTTTTCTTAGTCAGACTGCCTACATGTTTGCCTTTTTTAAGGGGTGTTGGTGACTGCAAATTTTCCCATATGGAAAAGAAATAGAAAAAACTTATAAAAGACTTGCATAAGATGTAGCTTACTTCATATAATGAATCATATAAGGCTTATATTATTTACTCATGAAAGTGGCCACTTTCTCATTACTTTCATATATTGTTTTAGTAAGTATCCAGAACATACAAATTTCATTTATATAAATTTTCAAGGGATCTTATATCTGTTTTCACACAAGACAGATACAAACTTTATAAGATTTATATATATCTCTTCCATATGGGTTAATACAGTACTCTACTCTGCTGAGGGCCACAGACGAGCCTCAAAAGTGCCTACAGCATAGGCTTGTGGTGAAAAAGGAGTACATTAGCTCCTCAAACTACTTATACAATTATATAATTCTATTAATTTATGTAAATTAAAGAGCATACCATATTTATTGCAGTCGATTAATTGAGCTGTTGCTCACCACCGACTACTCATCTCTTGCGTACAAATGTGTATTTCTGCAGAATTTGAAGAAATTCTTTTAACTTGTCAAGCAATATTGTGTTTAAGAGAATAGGATGAAGGTCACACTGACCCTGACCACCAAAGTTTTTTCGGTTCGTCGCTAAGTACAAGTGTTTGTGACATGACTGAAAAATATTCCCTGAAGAGATGCTGCAATCTTCTACCAACTACGGGCATCATTCATACTGAGGCGTTACAATAACAATAACTTGACTGTACACTTCACTGAAGGTCTCTCATAAGAAGATACAAAAAACTGAAACTCTGTGAATAAAGACCAACTGTGTAATCATTGGGAATGGAATAACAGGGAACCAGGCTGCAATTTTGAGTCATAAAGGCCAGCTCTATGTTTGTTGGTGCATTTCTCAGTTTCCCTTTTTGAATGAAAAGCAAAAAATATATATAAAATGTTGGCAATTGAACATTTTGTTAACATTTGTTTAATGCTGTGAGGTTAAGCCGCACTGCATTTCCTCTACCAGACTAGAAAGCATCGCAAGAGTTTATTCTTTCCAAGAAAACAAAATCAGGGCGGAAAAGATATCAGCTGAATTGTCCACGGATAAGAAACAGCTTATGATTGCTATCTATGTGTACACAACAGCATGAAAGAGAAAACAATGTCGCATGTCTCTGGTGGTGTTGTTGCACAGCATGTTTGGTCTTACCTGCTCCACTTTTAGAAATGCTGTCTGTCATCTGTGCTTGTCTGCTCTGCTATTTGATCCCTCCTTTACACAATGGAGATGTCGCAAACTTGGATGCTCAAATGCAAAACCGTGCTCCTCCCCTCAGGAAGGTCTTGTGTCTCTACACGGTGCCACTGACTTGCTAAACTCAACATGTGTTTTGTTGACATAATTACAGTATCACAGCACTATGTAATGCCTGCAAGTGTGCTGCAAGTTTGCCCTCCCATCTTAACTCAAAGCTCAAACACACCGCCCATTCTGTCAAGCCAACCCCTGAGTCAATAGAACATCCTGTCAGAGTGAATACCGCCTGCCAGCCTGTCAGGCAGCCCCACCAAAAGCCCAATGGGAGGGAGAGTTATAGCCTCCCATCTGGAATGATCCTCTGGGTCTTCAGAGGTCAGGAAAGACAAAGCCATAGCTCGTTTGTGCAGGAAGCTGCTACAGTCGATTTCCAAGAAGTGCCAGATGTGACGGTGGAAAAACGGAATATTGAACACAACTGATGTTCTGATTTTTTTTTTTTTTTTTTTTTTTTTTGGGGGGGGGCAAGAAGATGGTTCAACTGCACTCAAGTCTGCACTTCAGTATAATTGATTAGGACTGAAAGAGTAGCTCTAAAGCACACTGCAGTCACAGTATTACATCAACAGACACCTGTGCGCACTCATTAAGTGTTGTCGTGTCTTGGCTGTTTTTTTCCTCTGCGTAAGATCCAGCAGTGGAAAGCCAGATTAATCTTGTCTGTAGTGAAGATGAGAAAGGAACCAGCATTGCTTCTGAGTTCTGACACTTTGTATCACAGCAGGAATCGTGTACTTATTCACCACCAGAAGGTAGCTTCAGAAATCTTTTTTGGTTTTTTAATCCAGATTCATGATACAATATTAGAATTGAATGCTATATATGTGGCCTGATATTAATTTTATTCATTACAATTCTTGTCAGTTGTTAGTTCATGATGTGCAGCCAACCCAAATAAGAGGAAATCTCAAAGCAGTTTGAAAACAAAACCACTGGCAGAAAAGTGAATGATGCTGGCAGAGCTGGAGTGCCCCAGACTAAAGGTATCATTAGCTATCAAAGATTGCGGCACATAGGGTCAGCAGATGGCAGGTATTGCTTGGTCTGAGTCTTAAAGGTGGTTCTGTCTGCTCTAAAGCTACATGAACACTTTTCTGTTGTTTCCCTATTAGAAGTGACCTGTCTAGGGTCAGATAAAGCACCATCTCAAATGAATCCCCACGACCACTGATGCTGCTTATCACGATTAGGTGGCAGAGGGGCTCGGTCAATAACAATTATTGGTCCTGTTTGTTACAGATGCAATGATATGATATACTATTATATGCATATTGCCGGTCCATCCAGTGTTTACAACCCTGCATCTGCAAAGAGATATATGCTACAGCTGGCCTATATTAGCTGCATTGCTAATTGCCAAAATCTTTTTTTTTCTTTGTTTGTGTAAAGGTTAATCCATCAGTAAGTTATTTATTTACAATTGTATTTTTAATGCTGAAATATAATTATTGTTGTTATCTATTAATTTTCAGATTTACAGTTCTATAACAAAAAAAAGAAAAGCAGAAAAAATAGTAAATCACAGCATTATTTTTTGACCAAGATGCCAAATTATTGAGTTATTTACTTGCATTCCTGAACACAAACATTGGTTTCAGTGGTTGAATGTTATTAATTTCTGACTTCTCAGAGAAGCTTAAATTTGGGTATTAAAATGTGAATTTGGGTTTTTTTTGCCTGACAAATTAAAACAATTTGAAGTTTAAATACATTTTTGTCAGTTTTTGTGACAAGTGGTCTCATAAAGTTAAGTGCTGTATATATACATACATAACTGTTTGGCATTTGTCTTCATTTCTACACAAAGCCAACGAAAAACCATCAAAGGAATATTGTTCCTATGTGCCATACTTATAAGCTTAATTAGCTCAATTCCATATTTAGTATATGCCTGCTATAAACAATCATGAAAGTATGAAGTCAACTTCAATAAATAAATTCTCTAATAAATACACTATGTGATGCTCTTTGAGAAACATTTGCCAAATATGTAACTTAGAAAAATACATAACTGTGACCTGATCTTTTGAAATAGCACTGAGATGGACTGGAATATTGCTGGTATTTCTCTTTTTATAGTGGCAGTAAAAAAAAATAGTGAAGGTTATTGTTAGAGGTGTATTAATGAAAAAAAACAGTTTTCATCAGCAGTAGATCTGAGACGTTGCGGGCAAGGACTCACCTGTCTTCGCAGGTCCCTGGTCTTTTTGGTCATTTTGTCAATGGCTGAGTTCAGGGGGTCACCTTTCTCTTTTCTGCCAGTCTGTAAAAACAAAAACAAAAAAGTAGAAACAGGTTAGTGGAGTTCCAGCGCACAATATAATACATCTTACAGTTCTTGTGAGTTTTTCAGTTCTTTCTCACTTTTTTGGTATATTCAGTGCAGATTGTAAATACTGAAAACACGCTTCCCCACAAAATCATTTGCCAACATTACAAGAGGTCATTAATCTGAGCAGAGTCAGTGAAAACAGATCAGAAAATGTGTGTAATGTCACCAGCAACTAGCCTATCTGGCATGTGTTACTTTAGTTGTTGCCAGTGCCCCTGTGCGCTGCACTTCCTGTCAGTGCCAACTCCTACTGCTGGCTTTAGGAGGGTGTAGACTTCACCTGATACACGCAGAGTCACAAGCTGCTTCATTTCACCTGACTGTGGGGAGTTTCACTGAACAAGCAGTGCAGAGCTTCTTGCTGTTTTAGACTTCCATGCTTTCCAGTAACAGCATACCAATCAACTAGTTAAAGTTGCTAAGCTACTATGACTCAATATGCCAACTGTGTTCATCGAAAAACGTGGTTAAGCAAGCCGCTCCACCTTCAGTTACATGTCACTGCTTGTTCATTTAAAGCATTAACCGTTTTTGCTTAGAAAGGCATTTTTAGGTAAATGCATACAGCGAATGTCCAGTTTTTCTCTCCGATTCTCAATGGCAGCTTGGTTTGGAAGTTATTATGATTAAAATAAATAAAGGTTATTGCTTTATTAAAAATATGCACTCAACAGGTGTCACTAAAAGAATAAGAAACAAACTTATTCCAAGTAACAATTGGGAAATGAAGAAAAACATAAATGTTCCTTAAAAGTGAAGAATTTCATGTTTTTAATACCTTTCAATCAGCTATTATGTGGAGTCAAAAGCCATCACTCTTTAAACTAAAAGAACAAATATTCATTCTTGGTAATTACTAGGCCCCTTTATTTTGACAACTGACAAATGAGAAAAAAATGTGTCTCGCGTTTGAAACCTGTCCTGTTGTTTACTGAATGGTGTGATTCATGCTGTATGCAAACAAGTTAACAGGAGAAAAACAAAACAAAGCCAAATTTGTTTGTAGAAATCCTTCACACGGCTCCTTTTATTCACATTTTTTTGTCAAGTTATTAAAAAAAAAAAGAGGGGTTAGCAGGATGATCAACAGATTGTAAGACATAGTCATCTTCTGTCAAAGCAACACCAGCGTAAAATATTATTTGTATTGTTGCCAGGCAACCATCTGACAGTTCTGCCAGCATCAAGGCCCAAATTATCCTTGAAGGAAAACGTACATGTGATCACATGAAGTTCAATTCATTTATGTCTGCTTCATAAGAGGATTTTGGGGGAAAAACACTGACCACTCCAGTACAAAATGAGTCAAATAAAAAAGGGCTACTTTGATTGTACTGCTCCACGAGACTGCCTCCTTATCTCAGCGTTGCTTTTTTTGCCCTTTTGATAACGAAGTGGAGCATAATGCCACCCATCGACAAACAAACATGTAATGAATTAAAGGAAAACCTGAACCCTTGGATCTTGCAGTGAGGGGACCCAGTGGTTCTATTATGCTGTGGAGGGTATTTCCTCAGTCTGAGTCCTTTATTTTATGATGAAACAGTTTGATTTGGATGGGAGTGGTGTCTTTAAGGATGACAATGCCTCTTCCATAGGGCACTGGGGCTGGGGTAGAGAGGTGGTCACATAATGGTTTGATGTGAATTGTAGGCTTTAAAATCACCAGAGTGCAACTCAATTTTGAAACAAAGTATCAGTTAACTGGAAGCTATTTGCATCAATGTGGTGACCAGAGACCACCACAGACAGTGAATGACACTCAGACTTTAAGCATCTAGGCAACTGGTTTGTGGAATATCGACAAGCAACCAACTTCAAGGGAATGCGCAACGTGCGAATGAATGTGCAACCAATTGTGCAAGTCTCAAGTCTGTCAACTTAAAGGCCTCTTAAAGGCAACAGAAAGCTTTCCAGCACTTCAGGTGTAGGCAGCAGATTTCTAAGCCAAGATTTTAGTTTCTACCTGCTGGTTTATAGTTTAAAGACAGATAAATTTGAAAAATACTGGTGGCCACCAGTGCTCAGGTCCTTAGTCTCCTAATAGAGGAACACTTGGTATACTGAGGTCAAGGTCACTGAAATTCAAACTGAGACTGTAAGTAGATGCATCTATGGTTTGATTTTTAAAATCCTATGTTGTCTCATTCTCGTTACATATTTTAAAAAACTGCAAACCTCTGGTACAATTGGTCCTGTCCCATGTCTATAAATTCTAAATCTACATATATAGAATCTATTTTTCTAGAGAGACTTTAGTTTAAGAGGCTTATAGAATCAATGCAAACAGCACTGAAGCTGTTCGGGTGGCTAACAGTAGCTCAGACACTTACAAAGATAACTTGACTTTAGTATTCTCTTTACTGTGTCAACTCAGCGTTTATATCCAGGGAAGTAAAAAAGCTCACATCAGACACTCACCCCACGATAAACTGCTCTCAAGGTAAACACTGATTCTTACTTTCAGTGGCTATCGGGTTATAAAATTATAGTTTAGTTACAACACGGCCTCCTTTGCTGAACAACAGAGGAACCGAAAAAAGACTGATATTATGAACCTATGCACTGGAAGCACAACGGGGCAGTACATGAGCTCTGGTAGCTATTTTAGTGTAGTTATGTTACATTTGTAGTGAGCAGGCACCATGCGCTGGAAGTTAAAAGCAACTTGTGCGACTCAAATTCTTTTCTCCAGGCCTCACAGAAGACTTGACATTCAGAAATATACCAACTTGAAGACAAACAACCATGATCATGTAGTGTTTTCTTTTTGGGATTTGTCAGACTCAAAGTTCAACATGTATTTTTGTTGTGGACACGTGCTATTGAGCAGCGGTCCCCAACCCCCGGGCCTCGGACGGGTACCGGTCCGTGAGTCGTTTTGTACCGGGCCGCGAGAGTTGAGGCTCAGGTGTGAAATGTATGCTTTTCAGGGTTTTTATCGGTTTTCAGCGTTATTTTGTTATCGTTTTTATCGTTAACTCAGTTTTCCTGGGTCTTTTCACGTGTGTTATGAATAAATTTTCTTTTTTTCGGTACTGGTATAGTTTTATTTTGTTGTATTTATCCGCGACACCTTAAAGGTTGGGGACCGCTGCTATGGAGAGTTCACATATCTGTGAGCCAACTGATGTGTTTATAGCCAAACAAACATAATTCCCAGCGTGATTTTCTGTCTAATCTATCACCTGCTCTTAGCCAAAGGTTTTTGCTCATATAGATGTTAAGCTTAAAAAAAAAAAAAGAGTAATTTATGTCCAAGCTTAGACTATAGTTAGTCTCTTTCTTATCAAACAGCAATCACACAATGCTGCATTCTGGAGTTTTGCAGTGCAATATCTGAAACTGACAAGAAGCAAACTGGCACATATAATTTTAACATCATGTTTGAGATTCTATCTGGCCCTAACCTGGCTATCTGACGTGCTTGCAGTTTTATTATATTTGCAAATATTGCTCTGAAAATGGCTTTTAACCAGTTTTCTGATTGATATAAGGGGAGGGGAGGAAATGAAGACAGCAGAGTTTCCTTCTATTACTAGACCCTTACACGTGCCCTCACGTTTTCATGTTAATGTACAGAGAAGAGGACACGACAGCATTAGTCATTGTTTTGCCTGAAGAGCCTAATGTGTCATTAAGGCTCCAGAGGGACGTGCAGGATTATAAACGCACACCATCAAAAATAAAAAGGCGTTTAACTGGAGCCTTTCTAAGGACACTTCAAAAATATTTGTATTATAATACATTAACAGACAAACTGAAGTGAAAGAGAAACATCATCATGGTGCAAATACTGTAAACGCCCTCGCTAAACAGTCATCTGATGAACAGGCACACTGATAAACCAAACCATGTTATTTACTAGAACTGGAAATCTCAGATGTTTTATTGCTCAGATCTCTGAACTGTTTAATCTTAGTAAAGAAGATTAAAACAGAACAGTGATGTCAGGTAAAGTTACGAAAATCTAAACGCGCATATTTGAGCTCTTACTGACAGCTAAGCAGCAGCAGAGTATTTTCTTAAGGCTCCTACAGCGTTTTGTGTGATCTTGAATCTTCAAGACGGATGCAGCAACGACACTTTTGACAACTACAATAAGTGAAAAAGACCATTACTGAAAATATGCGTCCCTTATCCTTTAATTACTCTTCCGCTTTAATATGTCAAAGCTTCCTCAACTTGAGATGAAAAATTTATTGCTCATGTTTTCTGAAAAACATAAAACACCCAATTAAAAAGACTACGCATGAATTCCTCATCACAAACTTTATATACAAGGCGGTCCCACGATGATGAATCATAGGTTAGCCGATGTGTCGGGCTCATACTCAGCTCAGCTCAGTCAAAACTGCGACCTTTGCTATGTGCGTGCATACGAGTGGTTAAAACCGCCTGAGTCACAATATGGGATTTATGTATCTACTGTGTTTATCTGAAAATCTATTTGACTTTCCTCCATTCTCGTCCAGGTGTGCCCTGTAGTGTAGGCAACAGTGCACATTCACGACCATTAAAAGCTTGACAACACATTTGGATGTTGATTGAATTGTCGCCAATATAGCAACATTGATTGCTTAGTTTTTGACCGCCACATAATGAAATGTGCATGTTTGGTTTTCTGGTAAACACAATTCCCCATGGTGCTTTGGCAACAATGTTCCCAACTGTCCCCCATCCATTATTCTGCACCCCCTGGTGTGCACTCATTCATTCTCTGTTGGTGAGAGGAGGACAGAAATAAGCATCTAGTGTATGTGGGGTAGTGGAGGCAGAGCAAGTGGAGTTATTCTTTCCAGCTCCAGAAGACTATGGTTATGTGTTCTGGTGGAAAGGCTGAGAGCTGCAAGCATGTTCACTCTTGCTGGCTTTTTCACAGTAAGTGTGTAATTGAGTAGTGCAGTGCACCACAAATGTTTCAGAGCACTGCCTGACCTTCAACGCTGTTACAAAGGAATAAGACATATATGGTAGCAAGAAAAAGCTTTTTTTCTAATCTCCGCTGAATTCTTATAAAATGTGGACTGATCATACCCAGTCAAGCACAGTGTTACTAAACATCATAACACACACACACCGCTGTGCTCTAATGCCTTTATTAAACACACTGGATTAGAAACTCATAGCACGTCCTTTCACCACAGTTTTCCTCTTTCACTATAAACCTCATTCACATTTCTGACATGGATTGATTGAACACCCCCTCGTCAGGCGATTAAAAAAGTAAATTGTCTCTAAACCATGCATCGTGTTCGTATAATGTTTTTATCCTCATTTTTTCCCAATTGTTGCCTTTTTTAGGAAGTTGTAGATGTTTCTATTGGTGTCTTCTATTTGACTCTAAAGCGTGCTACTGGTGTGGGCTTTGTATGATGCCCACTCTCTGATGAGACAATTTGTCTCATTAATGTTCTTCAGTTCATGATGAGACACAATAAGACAATTTGTCTCACCACAGACAGGCTGCTTTTGCAAACTTTTGCACTTTCACACACCTGATAATGCCTCTTCTAAAATCCCTTGAAAGTTACAGCGATTGAGACATGACTCACACAAACCAATCCAATTTTCAGAGCAAAGACAGACATTGAAAGTACATGCATTGCTAAAGTTTATTTATAAGGACTCATAATTCCAATCTGATATCCTTAAATCCAAGACTCTACGTAGAAGATGTTAGCACTGAGGCTAACACCTGGTCAACACCTGGACTCTATTTGTTATGCAACTGAGACATAGAAGAAGTTTCATGTGCATTATATGTCTAATCAGGGAACCTTTGGCTATACTAATGTCTAAGATAAGGGTGAGATCACAGCTGTAATAGTCTCATATAACCCGAATAACGCACGAAAGGATGTGACAGACTTTCCTTTTTTTTATGGTTACTTTGAAATGTTAAAAAAAAGATGCAAGGCTGAAATTTGACTGTATGTATTTATATCACATACAGAGGTCTACTGCCTGCATTTGTAAGTTAATGTTTTTGGCAGAATTGAGGGAAAATACATTTTATGTTGTTGGTCTTTGATTTCCTGAGGCCAAACTGTTGTGTATGTTTATTTTATGACATTTTTTGAGCAATAACTGAATAAATGACCAAAGCTTTTATTCTAGGAAACAAAGAAATGAGCAGACATAAAGAAAATGCAGGTGGTCAATAGTTTCCAAAGCCATTCAAAAAGACAGGGTGACTGCATTCACGTATTAAATGAACTACATAGTTTTTCTTGTTTGTTCTCTGCTCCTCCCTTCAAACAAATGCAATAAAAAAAACTAAAATGACAATGGAAAAAGAATCCCAAACTCGATGGCTGGTGAAAGAGATGAGGATTGAATATGGTAATTCATAGGCAATAACATGGCAAATCAAAGGAATGGGAAGATGAATCAGAGGGAAGAAAATAGAAGTCAGGTGGAAGGGGTGGGGGCATTAGGCATTGTGTCTCATTGTCTCCCAAGATCAATGTGTTAAATGATATCAATTCCGGCTCCTTGTCAATTCAATTAGGCAGGAGCGAGAGGTACAATTACTGTCCAATGTGGTTACACTGTCTGCAGCAGGCTTAAAGGGGGAGGCGAGCTGATAATGAGGGGGTGAGAAAATGTTTTGTGTCTGCGAGAGCCAGGGGTGGGGGATGATAATAGTGGTAACATGTTGGTCGGGTTACCAGCATATAATGGGTAGCTCGATCCTCATTAAGATAAGTTGTGCTCCCTCAGCCGTAGTGCCACAGATGGGCCAATTTGACTTGTTCTCACTAAGTACATCTTAAAGAGGTGCAGCGGCAGCTATCAGATAGTTTGATTACAGGATACCCAAAAAGAAAACACACTACAATGCCGACAGCTAAAAAAGGATACTTCGAGATCAGTCGTTCCGATTAGAATTTTCTTTTTACTCGTTTTAAATAAGATGATAGAGCTATGCTGTGCAGAAAAAGATCTCATATCATAATCTCATTAAAGCCTCTAAACTCGCATTAAACTACTAGGTACATAATACAGGCAAAATTCAGTCCTGAAGCACATCAGTAAATATTAACAGTCTGCATGTGACCATATATTTTCAAATGTCTCTGCACACAGACTCAAACAGGTCAGTTACCTGAAAATTGTTCCGGGGGGGTTAAAGGTCAACCAAAAAAGTTAGGAGCATATGTGAAGGTGGTATGCCCTTTTGTTATACCGTTCATCCATCACCTGCTGCTTATCATGCAGACCGTGGAACCTATCCAAGTTTATCACAAGGCTAACGCATAGAGACAGACAGACAGGCGACCGTTCGCATATTGACACCACAGGTAAATTGGAGTGAATAATTCAGCCGCTTTTCTTTAGAAAATGAGGGAAACATTGTCTGCAATCATGCTTCTTATGCATATGAAAAGACACAGCTCTTGTCATTAAACTGTAGTCTAGTTTTTTTCTATTATGCAGTTTTGTTGTTGGCCCATTGAAAAAATGCGCATTAAAGGTTTTTATCTCATTCAGGCATATAATGTGGACAAAGGTCTTTATATAAAATGTTCCTGAAATTCTAATATGCAAGCAAATTGTTGTCATGTGGGAAAAAAAACAACAACAAAAAAAGAAAATGTTTTAGAATTTCTGATGCATTAATTCAGATGAAGGATGAGTCATATTGTTATTTCTTTGTCAGTTTTTTTCCATTTGAATGTTTTCTTTTTTTAAAAAAAAATTACAAGTTGTACATTTCAAATTATGTCCTAGAAAAGCTCTGACTAAATAAACAACATAATGAAGAAAGTTCAGTACACAAAAAAGACAGACAGGAAAAAAAATTGGACAAAGAAAAAACTGAAAATATGGATAGTCAATAAAAGTTTATCCTATGCAAAGTAGGTAGTAGTAGAAGTCTGCCCCCACAGTTCACTCAGAAGGAAAGTGGCTGTTTGTGTTCCCACCACTGCAGGTTGGTGAGCTGCATTGCACAACATACATAATTTCAATGATACTGACTGGACACATTTTATTTACTCCCTGTCTTGCAGAAATTTTACATGCTTCAGCTATTCTTGTGACAGTCTCAGGTAAGTTTTTTTTTTTCTACACTAACTGATGCTGAAATGATACCAAATTGAAATAAAAAAGGAAAAGAAAGACTTGCTGGAAGCTCTGATTAATAGATGAGCTGCACACTAAGTGATGTCTGTAAAGACAAGCGCATAGGTTCAAACACTAACCTGTCTTTTTTTTCTTTTTTAATAAATGAGGCTTAATGAATTCAATAATGACCCAAGGCAGCGGCTCTTAGTCCTTGAATCCCTGTCGGCTTCATGTTACCCATTATCTGTTATGTTTCACTAATTATACACATCAGTTATCATTTTGAGGAGGGTCTACACAATGCTTAGGTAAATTACTGTCTCATCTATAATTAATTTTATTTTAGATTAACAAAAAATCTGGATCATACAGTTGCTTAACCAATTACTTATGATTAAACAAAGGGTTTTTTGTCACGCTCTTGATGAGCATGTCAGATAAATGGTCAATGATCAAATTCAGTACAATACTAAACAGTAAACACACACACACACACTTCGTAAACCATTTGCTTTGGGAGAATGAAGCAGTGAGTAAAGTTCTCATTCTAACCCTTTGGGCAGACAGTACGAGACTCCCAACCTGTCATGCAGTCCTTATATGAGAGCTTCAAGTCTCTTCTCCTCTCACATGGTTAACCATAGTATCTATAACTGTGCTGTTTTATCTTGGCAGTCTCTTGTCAGTTACAGTTAATGCAGCCTAGGAGGGCACTGCCTGAGGAGGAGCTGGAGTGCCTTCTGGCGCAAGCCCTCTTATGTTTAATGGTTGATGCCGTTTGCTTACTCCTCTCATTACACTGGCTCATGTTTAGACTGTGGGCCTGTCACTGGCTATTAGCATCTGTGGTCAAGCAGGCTGTGCATGAGAGGAAGCATCTGGCTTATCATCAAGTGCATCGTAAGTATGAAATGAACAGTTTGTCTGGGATGGAGCAAACACAGAAGGAAGTATTAACGCCCTGTGTGAAAGGCTAAATGTTAATTGTTTGATGGATGCTACACAAACACTAAATTCAGAGACTTCATGAAGAACTACAGAGCTCAACAAAGTTTTTTTTTAAAGCTAAATTCACTAGAGCTCCCAGGCTTGTCTCCATAAATGATTGCTGCATTGTTATTCCTTTGAAAAGACACACTAAAAATACACACTGACACAGAGAAATGAGGATGACATGCAGCAAAGGGCACAAGCTGGTGTGCATCTTAAACCACTCGGGGCATGAGGACAATCCTCAGTTTAACACTGCACAGCCTAGCTTTTTAAGGTACACAAATAACATTGTAACTTGATGTAAATGAAAATTTGGGGTCAGGGAAGCAAAAACACAACAAAGACAGAGGTGGTGCCATTAAAAAAACAAAAACAAACACGCAGAGGCAGGAAAGAAAGGATATCTGGTTGCAAGTTTATTACCTCGCTGTGCACTTTGTTCGACAGCCAGATGTGAACAAAGCACATTAAAATAAAGAGTGTAAACACATAAACTGATTTGGTTTTAAGGAACACACATTAGGGGTATGTATGATTGAATGAATCTATTACAAGCTCAACCAAGCTAATAAACTGATAGTCATAAGCTTGTTCTAGAAAATTCAGACCTTATGTGGCCTTTACAGCCATAGTCTACAGATGCCATTAAGATTTTATTATCCATTTCCATTTAGTCAGATGCAGTCCAACGACACTGTGAAGCTCTGAACTATCACTGTCCATTTTCCCAAAAAAAGTCAGTCAGCGGCTGAGCTGGTAACAGGAAAGGTGATGTCAAATTATAACAGGGGTTGTTGAGGGCTCTGAAGTGAATAAAATACTTATGACATCCTGGCAAGATCTACCCAGCATGGGAAGATATTGGACTCTTGTGTTGTTTCCAAAAAGGTTTGTCTATTTGAAAAGACACGTATGTCTATGTACAGTGTGAAATGCACTCTTCAAAACACAACCGCCCCAAAAAAGGAAAAAAGGAAACAAGTAGAAGCAGCGGAACGTTGAGGGTTAAATATTAAGTGCGTTGGGCCGTAAGCCAAGGTTTTAGGTGCATAGTTTCAGGAGAATAAGAAAAGGAGTGAGGGGAAATGTCTGGTTATCAGACAGAAAGAGAGAGAGTAGGGAATAAAAAAGTCTAGTCCTGCAGCAGCAGTATGGGGAGCTAGAGCAATGCTGCCTGCAGCCTCCCTGAACTGAATAGCAAGTAGTTTTGCGAGGGAGGGACTGAAGGAAGGGCAGCAGGAGAGAAGAGAAGGAAGGGAGGGAGAGGCTGAGAATAGGTTAGAGAGGGTGAGAAAATAAGAGAGCGGTGCGATATCTCTGAGAGCAAGGCTGTGGTAAAGAGAAAAAAAGCGAGTCAATGGGGTGAGAAGAAGGTTTGAGTATCATTGATGTACTTTTGTTTCACTGCAGAGCTGAAAAAGTCAATTTATCACACACACACGCACACTTGCCTATACATGCATACACAACCGTGATGCGGCTGTCTGGAAGTACGTGGGTTTGTTTTTTTTACTGTTGTTTTTTTTTTAGTTTTAAGCTTCCAACGTAAAACCAATACTACAGAGCAGCTAGAACACCCACAACACAGCGCTATAGGTCGGTCCGGTTCAAGGACCTGTTATTAATACCTCAATACATAACCCAGTTTCATCATAAATTTCCTTTCCTGCATTGCATCATTCCATTCTTCACTCCTCCATAGTAAATCAGACCAAACAATGGTGAATTAAATTGCAAATCAGGCTCTAGTCTCTGTCAAAATCCCACTACTACTAGGTTTGCCTATGGCTATCATGTAATACAGACATATTCCAGTTACAGCTACTTTTAACATAAGAGTTCTGAGAATATATGATACTACAAAACAGAGATTAGTATAAGACTGTATACTGGAAATGCAGGGTATAGGTACCAAGTCAATGGAAAAAAGTGCAATGGCAGAGAAATAAGGAAGCAGATTGTTGTGTCTAGACATTGTCCACCGTCACACTTGCTGATGGCCTCGTTCCGCTCACCGTTCCCAACTGTCAAACCCACCATTCTGTGACCTTTTAAATATACAGTGTCGAGTACAGGACGACAAGTCGAAGAGGTAGCTCCAGAAACCTGAAGTGACTGACGTGAAAACAAGTTTTTTCAAACGCAGATGTGTTTGGTTTCCATTCCATCACTCACACGTTTGCTCAAACAAATGAGCCGCATAGGTAAAGTGAAGGTACAGTTGGGGAAATAATTACTTGGATCCCCTGCAGTCTCCAATTTTAATCAGAGTTTAATTTTAATAGAAAGAGACAGAATATCAACCAAAAATCCAAAAATCACACAAAAGTTATAAATTGATTTGCATGTCATTTAGCGAAATAAGCATTTGATCTTCCAGCAATGCATGACTTGGTACTTGGTAGAGAAAGCCATCCTGGCAAGCACAGCGGTGACATGGTTTCTGAGTTTCTGCAAAGAGGAGTGGGCCAAAATCCCTCCTGAGATGTGTGCAAACCTGGTGACCGACTACAAGAAACATCCTTACTTTTATGTAATGTGTGTTTCATTCTGGGTTTTTGATTGATATTCTAATCATTTCTTTGTAAGTGATCAAACTTACAATTTCAGCAGGGGATCAAGTAATTATTCCCCTCCGCTGTTAGGTAAGAGAGGCGGGTGCGTCGGTGAGTGGTGCTGGGTAATTCAGGTGACACAGCAGCCAAAGAAAAACACTCAGGTTACACAACAACAATTCTCCAGAGCCAGCTGCTCTTTGCCTTCAGTGTAAAATTGGTGGTTAGCAAGGGACACAGAGTGATATGCACATTTTTGTGAACCAGGCTAATGATGACTCAAACTGCTCCTGTGGGTGCACTGCAGCACCGTAGGTGGCACTAATCAGGGATTAGGACAGTTTGGAAAAACAGGGGGAAGAAAAGGAAAAAAAGAAAAAGAAAGAACGGCCTCAGGTCTGACAGCAGATCAAATACAAACTAGCTAATGATAGTGTGATAATACAGACATACCAACTGCTATTGTATCTGAGTCTGCTGTTGAGACAGTAACTGTGTAAATATAAACCGATACACTGTATAGAGCAAGACAACAGGGTGTTTCCTTGCTGTAATGATTGAGCAAGCAACAACTTCAAAGATCGCAAAAGCTGGCTGCACTGGTGGAATGATTATCTCTCCCACTGTCCTTTAATGTAGGCTTTGTGAGTCTAGCCAGGCACCAGAGCAAGCCACTAACAGAGTTGTTGCTATTAGCTGCAAGAAATAAAAAAAGAAGATAAAAAAATAAAAATAAAAACAGTAAAGCCACAGAATATCCAGACATGATATAACTGCACTGTGTGAGGATGGATTGGGGGAAAGGACTTACTGTCATGGTGGGTGTTTAGAGATTGATGTCTTTTCAGAGGACATCCATTCTCTTCCTTAAGCTGACTTATAAAATGTATTCCTACAATGGTTACAGTTGTTGGAGCCCAACCACTATTTTCAGGAAATGATATGTAGACATCACCCTTGAAAATATTGGCCGTCATTTATCAAAGCGTCTTGGAAATGGCACAGATTCAAACACTTGGAGAGACATATGAACCTCTCTAGAGTTGATTTATTAAACTGTCGCACAACATCTAAATGAGCACTGATGTGATCACAGACTGATAAATTGATTCAGCTGTGGAAACAAGGGCATTCTGCACCAGTCTTTTATTTACATATGATGGACCTTTATTTATGTGAGCTTGGCAACTCTTTGTCTATAAAAACATTGGTTTTGTGCAGCAAAGACATCACTTCCTCCATGGTTAAAGAAAGAAAACGTCATAGCAAATGGTGTGAATGGAGCCCATGGTCCATATCTCCATAGGTTTGATTACGCTTTCAGTGTAGAATGTCATTTTTGGACAATGCTGCATATTTCAGACAATGCTGCATATTGGGTTTGGTATTCCAAACCCAATACCACCTAAATTATACTTAATATATGCAACAAGAGGCTTATAATCTCTGTGAAACCTAATTAACTTTTTTTTTGTTAAGTACAGTTTCTGGTCAAAGTCACAATATTGATTTCATTATATTTAAGAAGTCTGTAAAGTAGAGACCTTTCACATATTTAAACAGACAATAAGGATAGGTGTGCAGGTTATTTATTTATTTATTTATTCTAAAATTGTATTAAAACAGTTCAGCAAACTGTCAAGCAATAAGTTGTGGTAGCTTGGGAGAGGCCAAATAGGAACTTTCTGAGCATAACATAGAGGGTGAAGTGTGCCCCTGGGCTGGTCAGACTTATTTTCAATGCTGTGACAGGGTCAGGTCTCTGTTGTGGGTTATCATCTTAATTATGCATGGCCCGTCTGGTAGACAAGGCTCTGGTGCAGGTGGGCAGCTGCGAGAGCCTGGAATTGATAGAAGAACGACTCGATGAATCACGCCGATACCGAGACGGCTTGGTTCGAGTGGTTGATGATGCTGGGCTAGTGTTTCGTAAAGGTCAGCGTGCTCGCATATAGGTGTTTGCATATTAAAATGACTCCCTAAAACCGAAGGTCTTTAACTTTGAATTCATTTAATCTTTAGTGGGTTGTCAACGGGTACATGGCTTTGTAAATAAATGGTGATTTTGATTCTCTTACAGACATCTAGGGTTGACATTACTGAGCGGGAGAAAGTCAATCATGCAAAACATTTTTAAGCAGTTAGACAGTGTGCACAAGACACGAATAAATGCACGCGAGCACAGAGACGGCGGAGAGGAAGCGAGGCTGTGAATTTTTCTTCTTGTCAGAGGATTTAGCTGCCATTGTCTGCTGCCAGAGACAGCACTCTGCATATTAATCAAGGGTGCAGTTTTGAATCCACTGGTCTTATGATGTGATAACTATTGTATTTTTTCCTTCTATTGAGTGGGGCTTGGGGGGGGGGGGTGTCAGCATGTAATGTCACATTGCACAGATCTGCCATACTCCCTAGTTATCTGTACATTGTGCTTGTGGTTGGTATACATCATGTCATGATTGCTGGAAGATGAGAAATTATGTTGGCTTCTAAGGGTTGAGTGGTGCAATAAATTTGACACAAAGCACATTAACAGGACAGAACTAACATTTTGATAGTGCACAATACAAATCATTACTGCTGAATTTAATAGTTTTAGTCAGGCAAGATACGTGAGATTGCAGTATTCGCTTGCAACGTTTCGAAAGTCCTTTTATCTAAATGTGTGTTATCAAGTGTACATAAGAGGAAAATAAGGTCAAGGGGTGAGGTGAGTGACATAATGCAACATTAAAAAAACAAACAATTTTTATGGTGTTTTAAGGCTAAAACAGCTGAATAAGTATGTTAAAAAACACTTGTATTGAAACTAAAATGAATAAAACTCGTAAACCAGACAAAAATCAAAGAATTAACTTCCAGTCTTGCTTTCACGTGGTGAGTCTGCCTGTGTGTACATCATCACGGAGATGCATACAGTCTTGGAAGTACCTACTTTAGCGGGAACCATCACACACAGCATTCTGGGATACTTGGCAAGTGTTTACAGTATGTTTACCTGTCTGTCTGTGGACAGATATTATCAGCAAGAGGTAGATGTTCTTCCATCTAATCCAAGCTTTAGGCTATGTTTTGCTGCTTTTTTTGGACTGTTTTGTTGTCGGCCAACTTCAAAGAGAGAAAATAATAATGGCAGATTTAGCCATTTTCATGTTGTTTTGGCACATCACTCTGGACATAGTTCACTAAATAAATGACCAATTAGCAGACTAGACACAGGTAGTTTCACTATGAAAACAATGTTTAATGGTAGATGGCCTAATACAGACATAATCTGAGCCATTTTCTTAACAGTTGCAATTGTTGGCGACTGTGGGGTTTTTTTATGCGTGTGTATGTGTTTTTATGGTGTGCAAAATGTCAGTTTGGCAGCTGTACCTGTCTGTCTATCTGCAAGTGGACAAATTTAGTCACCTCAACAGAGCTCCAATTGTGTAAATTCATTCAGCATATTTAACCTGACATCACAATAAAGGCAGAGATCTAAGATCAATATGGTCAAAGAATTTATCGTCCCAGTTGTTGTCTACTTTATAAATATTATCCATGTTAAACCAGTAGCTGTTTTCATCTAAAAAGATTCACGTCAATTAGGGCTTTGTAACAAGGCTACAATAATTGTTTTCAAATTGTAATCACATTTTTTCTCCCCCTGGATAAATGATAGCTTTATAACTTCAGGTGCAACACAGCTGAGGAGAATAATAAAATACTTGCACTGCTTACAAGACAGTGCACATTAAGAGCATAGAGGCAATTCGATTCACCTATGGATTGTGAGTGCTAGAGGCTACATCTAAAGCGCTGTTATCCACATTAATAATCAGTTGCAGCATAGATAGAGCGCACTAATTTCTCTGCTCCTGCTGTCTGAGTTTTGACACCAGTCTGATGTCTCCAGAGTGTGGCTTACTAATGTTTGCTTCCCTGCAGGTACAGATATACTGAGTGAAGTGGATTCTGCACACATTTCCATTGACTGTGGTAACTTGATTTATGACTGATATATACTATGTAAAACATATGAGAAAAAAAATAAATAAATAACCAGAGAGACAACGAGATAAATATCCCCACACATCCATACACTCATACAAACGTGCACAACAGCAATGGTGTCATTTGCTCCACATGTCAACAACTGTTACACTCTGACCCCTGAAATAAAATCACTGTGATATAAAATCCAACGTCAATTTACACCTACCAGTGAAATAGATCTATACCTTGATACAATTATGACAACTGCTGTTTGAAACAAAGGGGTTATCTATCAAACATTCCCCCGTTGTGGTTTGTATAAGCTAATTTTGACTTCACAAGAGGTCGACACAGCGAATGGCTCCGTTTGTTTGGAATGACCCCCAATGGATTTGTGTCTCCTCCAGGGATCGAACAAGGGATCTTTCACTGGACAGATAAATGTGTGAACAACTACACTTTAGAGCCACTAATGCAGTTTGTATAGTCAACCTTTTATTTGCCTTGACCAGAGTATTGTTTATAAACTCGAACGTTGGAAATTCATAAATTACAATTTTCATTAGTCATCATCGCCCATACTAAGAAAGGAAAAGAATCCCTTTCTAAACAGACACCTTTTATTGGTTCTTGCCGCCTACAATAAATTACATTTCCACCTAAAATATTTCAAGAACAAGATTTAGCAAATCAAGTAAAACTGTGCAAAATGATTAGTAAAGACTTTCCAGTAAAGACGCACTTAACAAGCCTGGTGTTTAATATAGCCTAAAATGTTATTTTATATTGGAAAAGAAATTTGAGTGGTAGATAAATAAAGTTATCACCCTGACATAACATGAAAACAGTACACACACCAGCTCGTGCGCGCAGCCACACAAGCACAAGCACACTCAAATACTTGAGTGCAAGATTACAGTGTTTAACTACTAAGCTGATGTCAGTGTAATTTTATCAAGTGCTGTAGAAGATCACCTAACTTAGCCCAATGTGACCCTGACTCTGTCCTGTGCTGCCTGTGACTAAGCAATGAGTGGCAGTAAAGGCTTAAGATGACATTATCTTCAGATCTTCAGTCTTTGAAGAAAGAAAAAAAAAAAACATTAAAAACACATGAAAGAGCCACTCTGTAACTGACACTGTTGTTTGGTGACATGTTCTTTCACTGTAATCAACAGAGCAAGTGTAGTTTGCACTGAAACAACTCTGACTGCATTTTTAATCGTGGAGCTGCTCTTTGTTGGGCAGGGATCACACTCGGAGCACACGATTTTATGTTAACACCGTTTTGCTGGTTTGAAAATCAGTTAGAAATAACGGCCTACTAGTACAAACCTTTAGTCTTCACAATAAAAATCTCTGGGGATGTTTTTTCAATAAATGTACAGGGAGTGCAGAATTATTAGGCAAGTTGTATTTTTGAGGAATAATTTTATTATTGAACAACAACCATGTTCTCAATGAACCCAAAACACTCATTAATATCAAAGCTGAATGTTTTTGGAAGTAGTTTTTAGTTTGTTTTTAGTTTTAGCTATTTTAGGGGGATATTTGTGTGTGCAGGTGACTATTACTGTGCATAATTATTAGGCAACTTAACAAAAAACAAATATATACCCATTTCAATTATTTATTTTTACCAGTGACACCAATATAACATCTCCACATTCACAAATATACATTTCTGACATTCAAAAACAAATCAGCGACCAATATAGCCACCTTTCTTTGCAAGGACACTCAAAAGCCTGCCATCCATGGATTCTGTCAGTGTTTTGATCTGTTCACCATCAACATTGCGTGCAGCAGCAACCACAGCCTCCCAGACACTGTTCAGAGAGGTGTACTGTTTTCCCTCCTTGTAAATCTCACATTTGATGATGGACCACAGGTTCTCAATGGGGTTCAGATCAGGTGAACAAGGTGGCCATGTCATTAGTTTTTCTTCTTTTATACCCTTTCTTGCCAGCCACGCTGTGGAGTACTTGGACGCGTGTGATGGAGCATTGTCCTGCATGAAAATCATGTTTTTCTTGAAGGATGCAGACTTCTTCCTGTACCACTGCTTGAAGAAGGTGTCTTCCAGAAACTGGCAGTAGGACTGGGAGTTGAGCTTGACTCCATCCTCAACCCGAAAAGGCCCCACAAGCTCATCTTTGATGATACCAGCCCAAACCAGTACTCCACCTCCACCTTGCTGGCGTCTGAGTCGGACTGGAGCTCTCTGCCCTTTACCAATCCAGCCACGGGCCCATCCATCTGGCCCATCAAGACTCACTCTCATTTCATCAGTCCATAAAACCTTAGAAAAATCAGTCTTCAGATATTTCTTGGCCCAGTCTTGACGTTTCAGCTTGTGTGTCTTGTTCAGTGGTGGTCGTTTTTCAGCCTTTCTTACCTTGGCCATGTCTCTGAGTATTGCACACCTTGTGCTTTTGGGCACTCCAGTGATGTTGCAGCTCTGAAATATGGCCAAACTGGTGGCAAGTGGCATCTTGGCAGCTGCACGCTTGACTTTTCTCAGTTCATGGGCAGTTATTTTTCCACACGCTTCTTGCGACCCTGTTGACTATTTTGAATGAAACGCTTGATTGTTCGATGATCACGCTTCAGAAGCTTTGCAATTTTGAGACTGCTGCATCCCTCTGCAAGATATCTCACTATTTTTGACTTTTCTGAGCCTGTCAAGTCCTTCTTTTCACCCATTTTGCCAAAGGAAAGGACGTTGCCTAATAATTATGCACACCTGATATAGGGTGTTGATGTCATTAGACCACACCCCTTCTCATTACAGAGATGCACATCACCTAATATGCTTAATTGGTAGTAGGCTTTCGAGCCTATACAGCTTGGAGTAAGACAACATGCATGAAGAGGATGATGTGGACAAAATACTCATTTGCCTAATAATTCTGCACTCTCTGTATGAAGAGAAGAGGTTGCATTCAGTAGTTTCTTGCAATATTTGTAAGAAGACCTTATTTGTGTTAATGCTGTGTACAATGCCAAAGTAAAGATTCACAAATGCCAAGGTAACATTATTATGATAACCCTTGTGCAGACGTCTGATAAAGAAAACATGATGGAATTTTCTATCAATTCTTCATGAACAAAATCCACTTTTACAAACTTCTGATAGACACAGAGAAATATTTTACTCTGATCACACATTGCTATCCGTCCCTGTTACAAATCCCCCTTCTGTGTGAAAATTCAAGGCAACTTTTTTGCAGCCTAGATAAATGTTACAATGTTGGAAAGCGGATACAGTAGGCCTTTTTTTATTTTGAACTGAAAAAGCAGAGATGTCACCACTAAAGCTTTGGTGGCTCTGCTCTGTATTCCAGTAATCCATGACAATGTCACTGTAAGCCAGCACACACAGTACTCAGACATGAAACTAAAACAGCCAAAATTACAAACTCTCCTGTATGAAACTGGTGTATGATGGGACAGGATGATTTCACTGCAGCACTTACACTGATCTTATTGCTGTTGCATCATGCATTATGAATACATTTTTACTGATTTCAGAATGAAAGTGAAAGAAGTTTAGGAATGTGTCACAGTTCAAAATTAGATCTCGGTTTCATTAATATGAGAATTCAACCAATTATACCATCTCTACTGTGGCGTGCTCTCTGCGGTCGCAGGCTTTTAGTTATTTGAATGCTGCTGGTGAGTCTGACTTATGGAATGGATATTGTGTGGATTTCCTAAATCCCTCCACTAATGCATTTAATATAACTAAAATAACACATTCATCTTAAACTGGCCTTCAGACTACACTGGCAAAAAGGTTATTAATACTAAGGTTGCAAAGTTATCAGGATGACAGCATGCTATAGGAAATATGAAAAGGTAATGGGGAAAACGGTTATTTCAATTCCATATCACACTGAAAGTGATAATATCAATGCACAAAAGGCTCTTTTCCACTAGTACTTAGAAGGTTCATCTCGACTCTCCTTTATTTTGTTGGGTTGTTTTCCATTAGAACTGAGTATCTACTAATGCGCGTGGTTTCTTATACCTGAAAGTCCTGTGACACGATTTGCATGCAACACAAAAAAAACAGATGACATCAAGATGATGTTTGATTTTTTTGAAGTAACCGCTTTCATGACTCATTGATTCATGAACGCACACAACTGATTGGTCACTGACTGGCCAATCAGTGGCATGCAGTATGTTGATGTCACATTTTAAGATCAACTCAGCTCACTGGCTGAGCAAGTGCCAAAAAAGTACCTGCTACCAGGTAGTACTAGCTAATGGAAAACCCTAAAAAAACGACATGTGTCAAGCCGAGCAGGTACTAGTGGAAAAGGGCTCAAAGAAATTGAGGTAATACATATCAGCCGTACATGCATTTGTTAGATCTTTTCATTTCATAAATGCGGACAACAACAAAAATATTGCCTTAAGGAATCTGAGCCAAAAATCATCATTTTGGGATTTCATATTGCTTTGCCTTTTGTTAGAAGTTTGTAAGTGAAACTGTGAAGCTGTGCTTTTGAAAAACATTTATTTTCAAATGTGCTCAAAGATATTCCTGGAATATCAACCAAATTACACTGGCTCTTTAGAAATTTGGTATGGTAATAATAATGAAATATTTTTTATTATCGTCCCTGCACCTGCAAGGGGCAAGTCCTATACATTTTTTTCTTTAAATAATGTTGATAGTGATTTTTGTATGTATATTAGAGTGTATCATTTCATTTTTAGTCTATATTAGAGATGGCACGATACCACTTTTTTATGCCCGATACCGATATCATTAATTTGGATATCTGCCGATACCGATATAAATCCGATATAGTGTATTTTTTAAACAATAAAACTGTTTTTTTGCTGCATTTTGTATAAGCTCATACTCAAGTTTAAAAAACAAAAAAAACACTAAAGCTTTTAACAACCACATATCGGTTGTTAAGCTTAGTGTGGGAATGCTTTAAAAACGTGTAGAGGTGAAATTACACACTTGCTTTACTTCTCTCTGGGATAACTTTCTGGGAGATGAAATGCCGGTTTGGTAGCGAGGCTCCAAATGCTCAACCAGACCTCCGACGGGTCTCGCACGCCACAGCCGCTCTGTCACGTGACGCATGCTGCTCCGACGTGTTAAGGTTACGAGCTGAAATACGCAATGCCGCAAGTTTTGTGAGGTGCTCTTGTGATATTAATGGATCGGATTACATTTTTTAATTTCTCTCCAATATCCAATCCAGTAATTTAGGTCAGTATCAGACCAATACCAATACGTAATATCGGATCGGTCCATCCCTAATATATATATATATATATATATATATATATATATATATATATATATCCATCCATCCATCCATCTTCATCCGCTTTATCCGAGGCCGGGTCGCGGAGGGCAGCAGCCTAAGAAAAGAGGCCCAGACCTCCCTCTCCCCAGCCACCTCCTCCAGCTTATCCGGGGGAACACCAAGGCGTTCCCAGGCCAGCCGAGAGATATAATCTCTCCAGCGTGTCCTGGGTCTGCCCCGGGGCCTCCTCCCGGTGGGATATGCCTGGAACACCTCACCCAGGAGGCGCCCAGGGGGCATCCTTGTCAGATGCCCGAACCACCTCAGCTGGCTCCTTTCGATGTGGAGCAGCAGCGGCTCTACTCTGAGCCCCTCCCGGATGGCCGAACTTCTCACCCTATCTCTAAGGGAGAGGCCAGCCACCCTTCGGAGGAAGCTCATTTCTGCCGCTTGTATCCGCGATCTCGTTTTTTCGGTCACTACCCACAGCTCGTGGCCGTAGGTGAGGGTAGGGACGTAGATCGACCGGTAAATTGAGAGCTTCGCTTTTACACTCAGCTCCCTCTTCACTACGACGGACCGGTGCAGCGTCCGCATTACTGCAGCTGCAGCCCCAACCCGTCTGTCGATCTCCGGCTCCCTTCTCCCATCACTCGCGAACAAGACCCCGAGATACTTGAACTCCTCCACTTGGGGCAGGAACTCATCCCCGACCCGGAGTGGACACTCCACCCTTTTCCGGCTGAGAACCATGGCCTCAGATTTGGAGGTGCTGATCCTCATTCCTGCTGCTTCACACTCGGCTGCGAACCGTTCCAGTGCGAGCTGGAGGCCCTCACCCGATGAAGCCAACAGAACCACATCATCCGCAAAAATCAGAGATGAGATTCTGAGGCCACCAAAGCAAAAGCCCTCCGCCACTTGGCTGCGCCTAGAAATCCTGTCCATAAAAATGATGAACAGAACCGGAGACAAAGGGCAGCTCTGGCAGAGCCCATCACCCACCGGGAACGACTCCGATTTATTGCCGGCAATGCGAACCAAGCTCTTGCAACGGTTGTATAGGGATCGAATGGCCCGTAGCAATGGGCCAGACACCCCATACTCCCGCAACACCTCCCACAGGACACCCCGAGGGACACGGTCGAATGCCTTCTCCAAGTCCACAAAACACATGTAGACTGGTTGGGCAAACTCCCATGCACCCTCAAGTATCCTCGAGAGGATAAAGAGCTGGTCCAGTGTTCCGCGACCAGGACGAAAACCGCATTGTTCCTCCTGCATAGACTTTCCCAGGGAGGCTGAAGAGTGTGATCCCCCTGTAGTTGGAACACACCCTCCGGTCCCCCTTCTTAAAGATGGGGATCACCACCCCGGTCTGCCAGTCCACGGGTACTGCCCCTGATCTCCACACAACATTGCAGAGGCGTGTCAGCCAGGACAGCCCTACAACGTCCAGAGCCTTCAGGAACTCGGGGCGGACCTCATCAACACCAGGGGCTCTGCCACCAAGGAGTTGTTTAACTGCCTCAGTGACCTCGCCCCCGGAAATTGACGGGCCATTCCCCTCATCCCCAGACTCTGCTTCCTCCTCGGAAGACGTGTCAGTGGGATTAAGGAGGTCCTCGAAGTATTCCTTCCACCGCCTGACAATTTTCTCAGTCGACGTAAGCAGCGCTCCGCCAGCACTATACACAGTGCAGGTAGAGCACCGCTTTCCCTTCCTGAGATGCCTGATGGTTTGCCAGAATCTCTTTGAGGCAGTCCGAAAGTCTTTTTCCATGGCCTCTCCGAACTCCTCCCACACCCGAGTTTTTGCTTCAGCCACTGCCCGAGCCGCATTCCGCTTGGCCTGTCGATACCTGTCGGCTGCCTCCGGAGTCCCACAGGCTAACCAACCCCGATAGGACTCCTTCTTCAGCCTGGTGGCTCCCTTCACCTCTGGTGTCCACCATTTGGTTCGGGGATTACCACCACGGCAGGCACCAACCACCTTGCGGCCGCAGCTCAATGCAGCAGCTTCGTCAATGGAGACGCTGAACATGGTCCATTCGGACTCAATGACCCCAGTCTCCCTCGGAATGCTGTTGAAGCTCTGCCGGAGGTGTGCGTTGAAGATCTCGCGGACTGGGGCCTCTGCTAGACGTTCCCAGCACACCCTCACTACGCGTTTAGGTGCACGAGGTCTGTCCAGCGTCCTCCCCCGCCACCTGACCCAACTCACCACCAGGTGGTGATCAGTTGACAGCTCAGCCCCTCTCTTTACCTGAGTGTCCAGAACATATGGTCGCAGGTCTGGTGATACGATTATAAAATCGATCATCGACCTACGGCCTAGAGCGTCCTGGTGCCACGTGCACTTCTGGACACTCTTATGTTTGAACAGGGTGTTCGTTATGGCCAAACTGTGATTAGCACAGAAGTCCAATAACAAAGCACCGATCGGGTTCAGATCAGGGAGGCCGTTCCTCCCAATCACGCCCCTCCAGTTCTTGCTGTCGTTACCCACGTGAGCATTGAAGTCTCCCAGCAGGACAACAGAGTCTCCAGGTGGAGCACCTTCCAGCGAACTGTCACTCGGCGCATAAGCGCAGATGACAGTCAGGACCCGTTCCCCGACCCTAAGGCGCAGGGAACAAACCCTCTCATCCACCGGGAAAAACCCCAACGTACTGGCAGCAAGCTGAGGGAATATTAGAATACCCACCCCAGCCCGCCGCCTCTCACCAGGGGCAACTCCAGAGTGAGACAGAGTCCAGCCCCTCTCCAGGAGACTGGTTCCAGAGCCCAAGCTATGCGTAGAGGTGAGCCCGACTATAGCTAGCCGGTACCTCTCAACCTCACGCACTAAGTCAGGCTCCTTCCCCACCAGAGAGGTGACATTCCATGTCCCTATTGCCAGTCTTGGCAGCCGGGAGTCAGTCCGCTAGGGCCTCCGCTCCTGGCCGCCACCCGGCACACAATGCACCCGACCCCTATGGCGCCTCCTGCGGGAGGATGGGCCTATGGACTAAGGCCCGGCCACCAGACGCTCGCCCTCGGGCACCCTCGGGTATATATATATATATATATATATATATATATATATATATATGTATGTATATATATATATATATATATATTAGGGGTGCAACGATACACAAAATTCACGGTTCGGTTCGGTTCGATACTTTGGTGTCACAGTTCGATATTTTTTCGATACAAAAAAAATGTTCATGCCTTTTTAATTTGTCATTTATTAAAATTATAAATATATATTTTAACTCAAAAGTACAGTTTTTAAATTTAACCCTAACCCTTGTGCGTGTTTTTTATTTTGACAGCGAATGCGCACCTGCGGACCACTTATGTGCAGCCCTGGTTATTTAGCTCATCATATTGCAGCCACAGAAATTATTTTGTCCATGAAACCATAAAGCTGCACTTTCTTTTTGCCTTATAGTGTGATTTGTCATAACTTCTCCGTTTTGTGGTAAGCTTTTCTTTGGCTGTCACTTCTTCACCCTGACCTGTCTTATTTGGCTCAGCAGAACTAAAATATATATCCTGCTGCTTTTACACACGCACTCACATAAGCTCAGCGATTCTCTGCGCGATCAACCTCTCACATGTTTAAGCTGCGGGAGATTTCACTTGTCATGTTTGCATAGTAAGCTAACGATTAATAAGACAATGTCAGAGGAATTGGTGCACAAATTATCATCACTCACAGATCAGTGCTGTCGCTCTCTATACACAGTTCGCACGATTGCAAAGTGAAAGCAAAAAAACAAGCGCAAATTCAAACGCGATTTCAATATGTCACATATTGACAGTGGCTCACCGATGCCAATGACATAATTACCCAGCTACATTTCTGAAAGAATGCAAAAGCATTGACATATATTTTTCCTTCCTACAATAGCCCGACGGGCAGGGAAGAGATAGATTTTGGTAGCCCGACTGGAAAAATCGCTAGCCCCAGGACGTCAGGCTAGCGATATTGCAAGCCCTGTATCTGATTGAGGAATCACTCATCTTTGGAAAAGAGAGTTTATTACAGAGAAATGTCTCTTTCCAAAATAAAAGCTATACTATCCGCTTCTTCTGGGCTATATTCTCAGCAGCATAAGGAGAATCATGTGCTAACAGCTGTCTAAATGACTCGGCTAAAGTTAGTAGCATGCTTGTTGTTTTTGTCTTTGCACTAGGATGATGTCGGCGTAAATGTGCAGTCATATTCGTTGTGTTCCCACTAGTGCTTTCAGGTTAATCTCGTTGAAATGACCTTAACGCCACAACACGGCAAATCTCCATTAACGAGCTACCGCCGATCGCCCCGTGCATGGGGCTAGACGGCCAACACGTTAACGAGCTAACTGCGCTAACACACTAGTTCACACCCATGTAATTGAGCATTGCGTGGCACATCCAACATACTGTTTTACTTTAGTCCATGACTCGCTTACCTTCAGGGTCATACGTCACATGAAAACCAAAATTATTCCAAACGCCAGATCTGAATGAGGGTGGGGGAGGTCCATGTTGCAAGTAGAGCTTAACTTCTGTCTTGCTAGCTTGCCCTGCGCTCTTCCTTCTGACTATGCTGTCTGTGTTGAGCGCTCAGTGGATCTGTGCTCGACAGTGCAGCCTAGGCGGAGTAGTCAAACGCAGATTCACTGAGCGCTCAACACAGACAGCATCGTCAGAAGGAAAGTTGATAAAATAAATTACAAATGTTGTATTGTTCGATACATATGCGTACCGAACCGAAAGCACTGTATCGAATGGTTCAATATCGATACGAATATCGTTGCACCCCTAATATATATATATATATACATATATATATATACACATGAGGAAATTTTTGGTATTTTCAGCCTTTATTAGGCAATGGAGTACAGAGATTGTACAGGAGAGCAGAAATGGGGGGGAATGACACACAGGAAATCGTCTCGAGTGGATTTCAACCAAGGTCTCTGCAGTGTCATTTGGCATATGGGTCACTTGGTCAGTCAGGTGACCTAAAGCAACACTGACTTGTGTTGGTAGGCTTGATAATATATGCCACTGTGTGCATTTTGTGCTGTACAGATGTGATGCTGGCACAGGTATAGTATTCATTTCATCTTCATTACTCCATGACGTCTAATTCATCAGAACAAGGAGGAAATAAAAGGAAGTACAAGATGATGAAGTGATCATGTATTATTTTATCAAATATGAACATGAATTCATTATGATTCATTTGTTATTTAGAAATGCATTTTACAGTAATTACCAATTCACAATTCAGATGTCCTTATAATAACCCAGAGGATTAAGTATGAGATAATACAGTCATATGAGATAAGCGTCAGCATCTACCATTTGTTTGGTAAAACCAGTGAGATATGATACTAGCTCATTAAAGATGGTAATTATCTTGTTAAACTGCAGTGTGTATGCATGTGTTTGTGTGTGTTTTTTGTTTTAAGGTCATTTAAAGTATCACATGATGAATATAAAGTTGGCTTCAGTTATAAGACATTTTTAGGAAACCCGGGTCACCCCCAGCTGTGCCTGCGATGAATAACATTGTCATCCTGTTTTTCAGTCATCGTGTAGCTAATTACTGTCAAGGTCAGTCATCAGTAAAGGAGAAAGCGGACTGCATGTACATCACCACCTGTGGCACTGTCACTGTGAATGAACAGCCGGGAGGTTCTTGGCATCAGTTCTTCTCTTTTTGTGTTGTTTTTCTTTTCTTTCTTTCTTTTTTTTAAACAATCCGTTAAGATAAAAACCATTAAACGTTGCTAATACCCTGTAGTTTTTTGGATTGCGATTATTTGTTTTTCTCCACACACACACACACACACACACACACACACACACACACACACACACACACACACACACACACACACACACACACACACACACACACACACAAATAAATGACAGGGACATTTAGATGAAGTCGAGGAAAATCTGATAGCCATTTAACATGGTAATTATGGCTGATCAAAAGAAGGATGCAGCACTGTGCACATAATTTCAAGCACAATCAGATTTTTACAAAGAAACAGTGTCTTGTTCCGAATTTTTGCAAGTACATTGCTAACCAGTGGAGTTTTAATTTATGAGTAACAGAATCTATCTACTTTTTCTATCTCATGCTTAGAATAAGCACTTTTGGTACAGTCTATTCACCTAACTGATTGTCTTCAACCTTCTGTTAAACCAATGAGAAATCTCTGTCATGCCACTGTTGTATTTTTTAAAAGATTACCTTTTTCTGCTGGTTTCAGCTCTCATTTCAGTTTCACATTGATGCTGTTCTCCTCCTTACTATTTATCCTCCAGTCCTCGTGAGTTCTTTGACTCTGCTCATTAGCAGTTCTTCTCCACATCACATTCATTGAGATCTAAATCATTACTCCTGCACCACCACCATACCACCAATGCTGGGATATTTTTGGAGAAGCGCTTTTCCCCTCCTTAAATACGTTCCTACATTTCCTTATTGTGTGCCCCATGTCAAATAAATCGTTTTACTTTCCTTCGCTTGAGTCATTGCTGATTTAAATTTCAATTCACGGTCCAAGGGTTAGGACTTCATATACACAAAGACCTTCAATGAAAGTTTATACAAAACTCTCGGTTAGTGTTCTAACTTTACCTTGAAGCAGGGACACGGAATAAAGGGACAAGTAATTTTCTGTCTAAATTTACAAGTGTTTCAGCCTTTTGCATCAGAGACTCCTCTGTCACTGCATTCTGCTCCGATTCATCCAAACATGAGAGAGGTTAGTGGACACATAAAGGATGTACAGGCTTGTTTGGCTCTGGATGAGGCAATAGGCCAGAGTAGTCAGGACTATCAAAAGTGGAGGGGGGTGCTGCCTCAGAGAGCTGGGTTTTGAAAATGGGCTTGGTGGTGCTCAGTGGGATTTCTGCATCATCTGACAGCTGAACAAAGTTCCTTTGGCAGACAGAGCCCAGTTACAAGCCACTGTTTGATGTAGTCTCTGAATCCAAAAACATTAGAGCCAGAACACAATTGCATAAAGAAACAGACTAAGTAGCAAAGCTAAAACAAGTAATTGAATGAAATACTGCATATGGAAAAACCACACACCAACCCACTGAAGGTGGGTGAAAAACTGGCTGTGTCAGGTTGTTGTAAATGTGTGCGCATGTGGTGGAGGGTGAAGAATTTTGATCTCGTTTCAGCGTAAAAGCAAGAAGTGTGTGACTGCACTGTGTTGTGACATGGGAAAACTGTGTTGTTTTCTCTCTCTCTTTCTCAACTGGGAACGTGTTGCTTTGGACATGGCCGGAAGCAATTTAGAACCATATTAATTCTCACTCTGTCAGAGCAACAAATACACACAGATGCATTTCAACAAAAAAATACACCTGTTCAACTGCTTGGTGAAGCAGTACATCTCTCTCTCTCTCTCATAGGCTGAGGACTAGGGAGTGTCAGAACTGCTATCCGGGATGACACAACGAACATCCACGAGTACATCAGCTTAGTGAATACCTCAGGAAAGAGAAATCCAAGAAAGATCCATAGAGGCTGGGGTCCAGGCAAGACCCCAGGTGCAGACTGTGTAAAGACGCCCCTGAGACAATTTAGCACATAACAGCAGGGTGCAAGATGCTAGTTGGCAGGGCATACATGGTACGCCATAACCAAGTGGCCAGCATAGTATACAGGAACATTTGTGCCGAGTATGGCCTGGAAGTCCCGAGGTCAAAATGAGAGACGCCCCCAAGGGTGGTTGAAAATGACCTAGCTAAGATCGTGTGGGACTTCCAGATAGAGACGGACAAATGGTGGTGGCTAACCAACCGGACATAATGGTGGTAGACAAGCAGAGAAAGACTGTAGTGATAAACGTAGCGATACTGAATGACAGCAACATCAGGGTCAAGGCGCACAAGAAGCTGGATAAATATCAAGGGCTCAGAGAAGAACTAGAGAAGATGTGGAGGGTGAAGGTAACAGTGGTCCCCGTGGTAATCGGATCGCTTGGTGCATTGACGACCAAGCTAGGCGAGTGGCTCCAGCAGATCTGGGAACAGCACCTGAGATGGGAGCTTCAGGGTCCCAGAGGCCTAGGTACCACTACTTATATAGATAGATAGATATGTACATCTGATGTGTTATGATCAGATCATTGCCCTCTGCATAACCCAAGTGCTTCAGGTCATGAACTGATGGCTGGACATCTTCCTTCAGAATTTTCTGGTAGTGAGCAGAACTCATGGTTCCATCAACTATAGCAAGTCATCCAATTCCTGAAGCACACTACCACCACCATGTTTCACTGTTGGTATAATGTACTTTTTATGAAATACTGTGTTAATTTGACAGATTTAATGACATGCTAACCTTCCAAAAAGTACAACTTGCGTCTCATCAGTCCACAAACGATTTCACCAAAAGTCTTGGTGACCATCAAGACGTGTTGTGTTCTTTTTGTTCTGCAGTAGTTTTCACCTTGAGACTCTGCTATTGATGCCAGTTTTGCTTCAGTTGTTGTTCGGGGGTCTTTTGTGACTTCCTGGATGAATCACCGATGCACTCTTTGAGTAATTTTGGTAGACTGACCTCGCCTGGGAAAGTTCACCACAGTTCCAAGTTTTCTCCATTTGTTAATAATGGCTCTCACCATAGTTTGTTGGAGCCTCAAAGCCTTAGAAATGACTTTATAACCCTTTCTAGACTGATAGATATCAGTGACTTTCTTTGTCAGTTGTTTCTTTAGAGGCATGATGCGTTACTTTTTGAGATCTTCTCACAGCAGCATATTTTCTCTCTTCAAATGTGCCTTACAAAAATGCACTGCATTTCTTTCTTGTTCTTTAGTTTATACATCTTTGTCGGAGCCTACTCTGACAACCAAGTGCATTTGATGTTTATCATCTATCTGACTGTTGTGTATAACTCTTTAGTTTATGAGTGCAGTCTGACTTAGTGACTTTTTTGTTATTTGTTTGCTTTTTGACACATTTTGTTAACATAAAAGGATGCTAAAGTTCAGTGAACTTAGATTTTATATACACATACAAATTTATACTCATTAGACTTTAGGGAAGTAACATGCTAGTCAATGCAGTTAGTCCAGTTCTTTACATAATTGTATTTCACTGAGGACAGAGTTAAGAGCCATGCCATCTAAAAGGGAAGAACTGCCAGTGCCACATAGAGGTTTCATCTCTGATATAGCTACCCACCTGGAATACTTCATCAATATCCTGTGTTTACAGAAAAAAAAGGTATATACAACATAATCAAAATAAGAAGTTCAAAGTTCTATGTTTGCACTCTTTCAAAGTTCAAAATGTTGTGCGTGTTTAGCATGTTCAAAAGACTAGATAAGTCAAAAGAGTGTGGGGTGAAACTAAAAGCAAATCATCAAATTCTGAATTAAAACTCTAGTCATTAAAGCAAAATGCATCTGCAGAGAAGACCACCGAAATTAAAAAGAGTCTGGCTGAGGGAATTATGAAAGTCTCTGTGGTTTACAAAAATACATCCAACGCTTAAACTAAAGTGCCCGTGTGGTTCAAAACATGCCAGATACTGAAAGTACAATGAACTTTGGACAGTTCAACGATATGCAATATGGAAAAAGCAGCCATTAAGGCCAATCATTGGCAATGTCTTCTATCCAGCCAACAATAACAAGCTTGGCTGTTTCAAGCAACAACAAAAAATAAGCAGAGAAAGAGCAAGCTGTCTCAGACTTGAAAGTTACATGCATTTATATAAATGGGGTTAGCAACGTGGAATTAAAGATTTTAATATGTAATGGCAGGCTTGTGTTCTTAATGCCTTGAGCTATTGTACCTCCATCATATTATATGGAGAAATACAAAGAGTTTTCTAAGTTCATCCATTCTGCTGAGTAAATCATCCCTCCAACCAAACAATCAGCCCTAAAGCTAAAAAACATGGACAAGTCATGCTAATAATTCAGAATATTTACACAAATAAACTTTGCATCATACAAAAGCATACTTCAAGGAGCTATAACCTAGTGTGACACCCACGGTCCTCTTGTCACATGCCCCACTGAACATGATGACGCTCCCCTTTTTGTTTACCCAAGCTGCAGTTAGTACAAGCTCCTTTAAAATCATTGTTTGAACAAAGTGGATCTTTTCTTGATACTGTGGAGTAAACTCAGACTGCACAACCCTTCACGAGGCTACTGTCATTACGGGTTTAAGTGTGAAGGAAACAGGACATTTCCTCTGTTCCTCAGATCATTACTGTGGATATTAAAATACTAAGGAAGAGACACAACAAATACGAAAATTTAAATTAATAAACTCCATGTCCGCTTGTGACCCTTTCAAACTGAGACAACCTCCATCTGCTAGAATTCCCGGTCCATTGTGGACGTGAAATCATGTCTTGCTGTTTCCACTCTGGGGTGTAAGTGTTTCCGCCAACCCCTATCTCAATGCTTTCCGAGATGCCCATCAACATTATCGCTGCGGCAGGCCAATTAGTTATCATCTGCCTTGTTTTCTCGGACTCAAACAGTGGGACGTCATCTGATTCAATAAATGATTTTAATAATGGGCCTGCAATCAAAGATGCTTCTAATTTTGAGACATATTTGAGCCCTCAAATCAAGTTCAGTCTGCTGACGATACACCATAACTGATAACCACTTCGTTATTAAAAGCTATTTATGAATTACAAAATAAATAATGATATTATGTGTATATTATTACCATATATACCATATATTATATTATATTATGTATGAGCATCACTGATAGCTAGAAAGTCTGATTCTTATATAACATTTTTTTAATAGATTTTCTTATTGACAATATGAAAAACACTCATGACGCAAGATTTAAAAATATTGTCAACCAGGTAAAAAAAAAAGTACACAGACACACATCAAGACAGCTTCTTTGTTAGAGCATGCCATCACTGTCCTCTGGTATGACTGCTAACTGCACGCTGAGGAAAAAAGTGGGAAAAGGAATATCCACACTTCAAAGAGTTTTCCACATATCTGCGTGATCCTCGGTCCACAGTTCACTTTTACGTCTGACACTAAGTGAAAAATTATCACACAGAATCCTGAGATATGGCTGCAAATGTGATTTGCGACGGCACTGTGATCTTAAATGTTGACCATCAAATTTTAATCAGTTCATCCTCGAGTCTAAGTGAAGCATTTGCTCCAGTTGTAATGAAATTCCATCCTGGAAACTGTAGGATATCACATTTATGAGAATGGAGTGAGGTGAAGTCAAAGTGACCTTGAGCTTTACACTATAAGATCTAATCTTGATTACTAACCTAATTTAAACTAATTCAATCTCTTAACTCCAAGCATAAGCACAAATACTTGCTATTAAACAAATAAATAATGAATATCAAATACTAAAAAAATAAATATTTAAGCCACTTCTCAAAAAGACTCTTCATGGGTTGCGTTAGGACCAAAAAAAAAAAAAAATCACAGTGACCTTTTGACCTTTGATCACCCTTGAATCAAGCCAAATGTTTGTTCCAAATTTAAAGAAACTCACTCCTGATGTTTAAAACACACCAGGCTCATGACAATGTGACAGAGATATACAGTGGGGCAAAAAAGTATTTAGTCAGCCACCGATTGTGCAAGTTCCCCCACTTAAAATGATGATAGAGGTCAGTAATTTGCACCAGAGGTACACTTCAACTGTGAGAGACAGAATGTGAAAAAAAAATCCATGAATCCACATGGTAGGATTTGTAAAGAATTTATTCGTAAATTAGGGTGGAAAATAAGTATTTGGTCCCCTCAAACAAGGAAAATCTCTGGCTCTCACAGACCTGTAACGTCTTCTGTAAGAAGCTTTTCTGTCCCCCACTCGTTACCTGTATGAATGGCACCTGTTTGAAACTAAACTGTATAAAAGACACCTGTCCACAGCCTCAAACAGTCAGACTCCAAACTCTGCCATGGCCAAGACCAAAGAGCTTTCGAAGGACACCAGGAAAAGTATTGTAGACCTGCACCAGACTGGGAAGAGTGAATCTACAATAGGCAAGCAGCTTGGTGTGAAAAAATCAACTGTGGGAGCAATCATCAGAAAATGGAAGACATACAAGACCACTGATAATCTCCCTCGATCTGGGGCTCCACGCAAGATCTCATCCCGTGGGGTCAAAATGATCATGAGAACGGTGAGCAAAGATCCCAGAACCACACGGGGGGACCTGGTGAATGACCTGCAGAGAGCTGGGACCAAAGTAACAAAGGTCACCATCAGTAACACACTACAACGGCAGGGAATCAAATCCCGCAGTGCCAGACGTGTTCCGCTGCTGAAGCCAGTGCATGTCCAGGCCCGTCTGAAGTTTGCCAGAGAGCACATGGATGATACAGCAGAGGATTGGGAGAATGTCATGTGGTCAGATGAAACCAAAGTAGAACTTTTTGGTATAAACTCAACTCGTCGTGTTTGGAGGAAGAAGAATACTGAGTTGCATCCCAAGAACACCATACCTACTGTGAAGCATGGGGGTGGAAACATCATGCTATGGGGCTGTTTTTCTGCCAAGGGGACAGGACGACTGATCCGTGTTAAGGACAGAATGAATGGGGCCATGTATCGTGAGATTTTGAGCCAAAACCTCCTTCCATCAGTGAGAACTTTGAAGATGAAACGAGGCTGGGTCTTCCAACATGACAATGATCCAAAACACACCGCCCGGGCAACAAAGGAGTGGCTCCGTAAGAAGCATTTGAAAGTCCTGGAGTGGCCTCGCCAGTCTCCAGACCTCAACCCCATAGAAAATCTGTGGCGGGAGTTGAAAGTCCGTGTTGCTCGGCGACAGCCCCAAAACATCACTGCTCTCGAGCAGATCTGCATGGAGGAATGGGCCAAAATACCAGCTACTGTGTGTGCAAACCTGGTAAAGACCTATAGTAGACGTTTGACCTCTGTTATTGCCAACAAAGGTTATGTTACAAAGTATTGAGTTGTATTTTTGTTATTGACCAAATACTTATTTTCCACCCTGATTTACGAATAAATTCTTTACAAATCCTACCATGTGGATTCATGGATTTTTTTTTCACATTCTGTCTCTCACAGTTGAAGTGTACCTCTGGTGCAAATTACTGACCTCTGTCATCATTTTAAGTGGGGGAACTTGCACAATCGGTGGCTGACTAAATACTTTTTTGCCCCACTGTATATATAATGATACAACACAGTGGTGAGAAAAACTGAAAAATTTAAAGAAAAATAAAAGGGATTAAAAAATGTAAAGGCTTATGATGTGTAAATGACATTCTTTTTGTTTTTAAATTTATAAAATGCAGGGGAAAGAAATCCACATTTGTGCTCCACATTGCTTCATGTCACCCCTCAAACATCCACCAGATGTCCTCAGTCTGTCTTCCTGGTTATGACCACATGACAATCACACCCACCTCACCTGTTCCCAATTAACCAATCAATGCTTGCACCTGCCTCTTGGCTCTGTATGCTTATCACCTGCAACAATGAAATGCAGAGATAAATACTAGCAGAAACATTGCATAGAAAAAGATCTATTGATCGACTCGTGATCTGCTCTACAGAATTATTTAGCAAATCGCAATTATTTCTAGAAGATGGCAGTAATGCAATTCCCCGGTTGCCAGAGGCTGTAAAACTTTAAAGAAGAAAATAAGTTGTGCTTTGTCAAATTTTCATTTTTACCCATATCATTCTGGCTTCTGCTTTTTCCGCACTTGTTGCTAATATACATTTGTCTGTTTTCTATCTATCCTACATTTTGAAATAATCCTCTCAATTGTTTCTGTCTATACTTTGAATTAGGCAATAAATTCGAGAAACTTGTGGAAACTGCTAGTTTGGCTAGGAATGCTGAGGTCGTACGCCGATGTAAACCCTTTCCCATCCTTTCTCGTCTCGTTCTCACACTGTATACTTGGCTCTATATCCTCAGCCTGGATTGTCAAGCGGGCATAATTAAAAATTAAAAAACACTCTTTATCTTTTTGTTCAGACTCTTTTTTGTTCATCTTAAATTCATTGTTTTCTGAATAAGTGAACAAGAAAGTTCCGTTAGCCAATGTGCAATTAACTCAGAAAAGGAAGGAGGTGAGTCAGAAGTTTAAAACTTGGCTCGTGTGAAGCCTATAAGACACAGTCACAGCTCATTGTCTTTGAACTTTTAGGGCAGAACAATGACACGGCTAGAAGCAATTCCAGAGAAGTGCAAAGGAAGACAAGTGAGCCTTCAGAGGGAATATCTATGTTAGCTTAATGCTAATATTATGTGGGAAACAATTGCATCTGCATTCACAATGGACACAGACAGCAATAACTGTCAGCGACAAAGAATTTCTGGTGGTTTGAGCACATGAAGAACGCCATAATCATCTTGACTCACAGGCCGACCTTTGTTGCTGGCAAGCAAGCAACAAGTATACCATATATACACGTATGCTCCTGTGGCATCTATGATATAATGAAGGACATACATGGTGACTAGTGCATTTAAGTCTCATTGAAGATATTTAGAAATTCTTTGATGAAATTATATATCTTTTCTTTTCCTCCCTCTCCATCTATATAGCACAGATATATAAGCAAACATCTGTTTAAGAAAAGAAATAATATAAGATCCCATTTTCATCATTGCAAGCCTGAAATCAGACAACGTCAAGAGCCCGATTTCATTGCAGTCATTGAGGGAGGGAAGGAGTGTTTGTATGTGTGGGAGAGAGAGAGACAGTGAGAGAGAGAGAGAGAGAGAGAGAGAGAGAGAGAGAGAGAGAGAGAGAGCGCTAGAGATATGGGGGGTGGAGGGGGTTCATTAAAGCCCCTGGTTTAAGCCCAGCCCATTCTGGATATGTAAATGTCTGAGGCACAGAGAAAAACACAGCAAGAAAAAAGCAGTGAGGGAAGATGTGAGAGCGAAGAGGAGGAGGGGAGCAGCATGAACAAGTGAGAGAGCGATCAAGGGAAAGAGAGCAAGAGAGTGAGGGAAAGGGAGCGAGCACTCTGAATTGTGAGTGGCTTACGACACTCAGTGAACAGAAGGTGCTTCTGCATGCGCTGTCAGTGTACTGGTCTGCTGCAAGGGATTGCGCGCTCCTTTGCTTCCCACATTTACCGCCCCTGCCTGCCTACCAGCACCAGCCTTCAGCAGCCTCTTCCAGCTGGCTGAGAAGACACCCAGAGAGCAAGGGAGTAAACGAAACCTGCGAGCCACGGGGGATGCGAGCGGCTACCGAACCAATATGAGCCACTCAGATGACGAGGAATACTGTTACACAAGAAAACAGTGAACAGGGTTCATCTCTTTATATCCTGTTTTGTTTTTTTGTTTTTCCCTTGCGTCCGTCACTGAAATCATGATTAAGTGCTTGAATGGATCTAAACCTTACAAGTCAGTGATTTCTTCAAGCGATGGACGATAACACATTTTGACAGATCTTTTGAAACTTAAGCGGGAGGGAAAGGAGGAAAGAGCTGAAGACCGATTATTTTAAAAAAGAAAAAAAAAGATTCTTGCTTATTTTTTTCTTTCGCTGGTTGTCTCTTCTTCCCTCTGATCGTTGCAGCAGAGGACTGCGGAGGAGCAGGAGAGACAGAGCTCATGCAGACAGGGGTACTTGCACTTCCTACCATCTCGCTGAAAGCTACTTGGATTCCTTCTCTTTCTGGCTCTTTCACTTGAAGAGAACTAAGACATTGTAAGCCTGCCAAGGATCTGGTGTCCACTGAAAAGAGAGAAGGGAGGGGGGGAGAATTTGTACCACAGTGGGGTCTTTTTTAGATTCGCACATAATTAGTGTTGGGGCACAAAGCGAGATGCTGAATGGAGATTGTCAGCTTTTGAATAGGGGTGAGTAGGAATTTTTTCGAATAAGATTGATCAGTGAGGACAGTTTGATTTTCCATCCCCTCTACTCTCCACCCACTGCTTGATATATAACGTAAGGAAAGAGACTTTATTTTTTTGGCATTTTTTGGGACTTGATAACAAAAATACTATCACTGTCTTCAGCTGACATACATAGAATGAGACAGCTTGTTGAACGAGATAGATATGATGCGATAAATATGATCTGATACGAGCAAAACCGATATCCAGAGTGGTTCAATGGACATTTTCTCCCTGACATCCCTGGATATTTATGCTAATGGATTTCCTTCTAATTGGACTGTACTTAAAGTGGCCACTGAAGAAGCCCCCTGGGTTGATACTGTGTTCATTGGGCATTTTTCTAAGAACAGTTCCCTTGGTAGAGGGGGTTTGTCCAAGGTTGTGCCGCTGCGACAGCAAGCTGCTGTACTGCGAGGGGCTCAACCTCACAGACATTCCCCGCAATCTGAGCAGTGCCATGGGCCTGTCCATGAGAGAGAACAACTTAACGGAGCTGCGTGAAGGCCAACTGGCTGGTCTGTCACAGCTCACCTGGCTCTATTTAGATCACAACAGCATTGACGTTGTAGAGGAGGGTGCATTTGACAAGCTGAGACGAGTCAAGGAGTTAGACCTGAGCAACAACCGGATTGAGAGTCTGCCAAATGGCACCTTTAGGCCCCTCCCAAACCTCCGTATCTTGGACCTCTCATACAACAGGCTGCAGGTACTAGAGCCTGACCTGTTCCACGGCCTTAGAAAGCTCACCAATTTGCATTTGCGCTACAATGCTCTCAAATTTGTGCCAGTGCGGATTTTTCAGGACTGCAGGAGCATGCAGTTTCTGGACTTGGGATACAACCAACTGCAGAGCCTGGCACGAAACTCCTTCGCTGGCCTCTTTAAGTTGACTGAGCTGCATCTTGAGCACAATGAGCTAGTTAAAGTCAACCTAGCCCACTTCCCACGCCTCATCTCTTTACGCACTCTGTACATGCACAACAATCGTGCCACTATTGTTGTAAACACACTAGACTGGACATGGCACTTTTTAGAGAAGATTGACCTGTCAGCAAACGAAATCGAGTACATCGAGCCACATGTTTTTGAGAGTACACCAAACCTCAAGGTACTGATGCTAGACTCTAATCGTTTGACCTCTGTGGACCAGCGCATTCTGGATTCGTGGTCATCTCTGGACAGCATTACCCTGGCAGGGAATGACTGGGAGTGCAGCCGCAATGTGTGTGCCTTGGCCTCTTGGCTGAGTGCCTTCCGAGGCCAGCATGACAATTCCCTGCTGTGTTCAAGCCCTGACACAGCACAGGGTGAGGATGTGTTGGATGCCGTCTATGCTTTTCAGCTATGTGAGGATCCCCCAGTAGAGGTGACCACAGCAGGCCTGTACGCCTCCACGAGGGATCTGGGCCCCATTACTCCCAACCCCTATGAGGGCGAGGGTAGTGAAGTGGTCACAAATTCTTTCACTGTCACAGTGGGCCATGATGACCTAGAGAGCACCATGCAGATCCACAAGGTGGTAACAGGCACCATGGCACTCATCTTCTCCTTTCTCATCATAGTGCTCATGCTATACGTGGCATGGAAGTGCTTTCCAGCTGGAATAAGGCAACTGAGGCAGTGCTTCAGCAGTCAGCGCCGTAAGCAGAAGCAAAAGCAAAGCATGCAGCAGATGGCTGCAATTTCTACACCAGAGTACTATGTTGACTATAAACCTAACCATATTGAGGGAGCTTTGGTAATCATCAATGAATATGGCTCTTGCACTTGCCAACAACAAGCTTCTCGGGAATGTGAAGTGTGACCCTGCTTTTGAGTAAGTCTTTACCTGTGATTATCTGGATATACAGTAAATTCCTTTTTGGATACACCGGGGAGGGGGACAGAAGGAATTATTCAATCTTCTGGACACTTTTTTTTTTACAAAGCATTTCACTGTGATGTGGAAGAAGTGTGCTTCATGTGGCTGACTATTTTGTGGTGGATTTACTGCTACTGCTATCTGCTGCTGATCTGAAGTCACATAATGGTCATGGGACTCTTGGACCTGTTCGTGTTCTATCGAAAAAGAGAGAGGAATACAGTGCTGAGGCTTTTCTCTCGAGGATGGATATTTGAGCTTTAATGTGTCTTTCTATTTCAGGACATTTAATTATTGTTTAAAAATAAACTGGGGACACAGGAGAGGAAAAAAAGAAACCATTTGTATTATGGTACACACAATATTTGAGCATTTAAAATATTAAAAACACATTTAAGTTTAATTAAAAATGTAAAAATAAAACTGTGTAAAATATGTTAAAGAAGAAGACGTGCAAGTGTGGACAAAAAAAAGATAATCTATTTCTTTTGTAAACTACAAAAAAGTGTTTAAATAAATGAATTGCTATTCACAGAAACTCATTTGTATATGAGAAGCCTGTCAGAGAGGATGAATGACGACAGACGCAGTCTTTGCGCTCGTGGACTGTAGAGCCATGACTCTGCAGTGCATCAAACAGCCCCCCCCCCCTAAAAAAAATAAGGCGAAAAACAAAAAAGAAGAAAAGGGGAAGAGGGATATCTGCATCTCATCTCCAGTGTAAAACCCACCATCTGAGTTTTAGACCTCTTCTCGGATTGAATCACATTTTGTTTTGCATTCATTGTGTTGACTTTCTATCAGTGTAGTTTCTTTCCCATTGCCTGTCTGTGAATAGATTAAAAACGATCTATTTCATCCTTTATCAGTAATCATATTTTCATTTAGTGATATCATAATATTTGTGCTCCATCCAAGTGAAGAAAGCAGAGTATAAAAGAGCTAAAGCTATGCCTCTCGTTGCTTCTCACCTTTTGGCTGTCGCAGAGGAGCGTTGCGTCCTCTTACTGAATCAAGCACACCAAAGCCAACAATCATTCAGACCATCCATAGTAAAATCAAAAATACTGTTCAAATAATATCCAAACCACCGAAGGAATTATTCACCAGCTTCAAGAAGATTTGCACATATTGGTCACTTTGTTTTGTTTTTTTTTGTTTTTCTTTTCATGTGATGTAAAATGTGTGTTGAATACAAGGCCATTTCCAGGTGCGTGTATATATCCTTCTCCCTTTGGTGTTTATTGTGTACATTAGCGCACTGACAGATGTTGTGTTTCCTGGGTCCTTTGACATGAACAGTATGTTATGTGAGAGAGAGATGGAGGATCACAACGACTGCAGAAAGAGGGAACAGACTGCTCTCTAGTGTGCACATTCTCATACCGTGGCAGCATTATACCAATTGTGCACCATGTTCTGAAAAATTTCACAACGGGGGCAACATCAATATACTGATTTTACAGCAGCTTTTTCTGAGAAAAAAAAAAGAGAAGAAGACAAAAAGATCAATTTGCATTATTTTTTGTGTTATTTTGCGATAAATAAGATAATGTTTACAACTTGTAAGTCATCAGGAATAAAAATGTTTTAAGAACTCACTGACAATCATTACACAATAAGTTTACATTCTTTAAATCTTTAATTCGATAACATTGTGAGATGGTGTTTGGCTGTTCTTCTTTTTAATCATTTGCAATAAGTGGTACAAAATGAGATGCTTTGGTGTATTTTAAATTGTTATAACTTGTTGAGGTTGATAAAGGCCTGGGAGTAAACCCAGCCTGAGAAGAAGTATAGAGGATTTAAGGTCCCTTAAGCAATAAAGTGTCTGGAAAAAACAGAGAGGGGGGAGGGGATTTTTGCAGAGAGTAAGGATTAAATTTAATTGAAGTGTGCCACTATTTACTGGGTCTAAATGAAATATTTTGAAGGGAAAATTCGAGTGGCTAAAAAAGAAAATTAGAAACTATATTGTTATATTGAAACATTTCATCGATCTATTTAATTGTGTTAATTCTTACAAACTCGAGATCCCCAAAATGCTAGCCAGAATGCCAGTGAGCCACAGAATATGTAATACCGAAGCTCCTTCGTTTCCTCCCACAGCTCATAGGATTTCTCCCAGGCCCAAAGAAATCCCATCACATAGAAATCATTCTAATTATTATGAAGGACAAGGTGGGAATTCAGTGATTTTTTTCTAAAATGAATGAACTGTCCCATTCTATACATAATGCAAGCAGCAGTAAACATACATAAACATAAAATTGTATAACTTGGTCATTAATCGGTTTTCAAACTAGACCCTTTTTGTTCTCTTCAGATATATACGTCCCAAAATTAAGATTAGTTTAAATCTTAAAGTTATCTCAATAAACACTGTATGAATCATTAACATCAAACCAGTGTCTGAGGAAATGTCTCGCAGTGGGTGAAAAATAATAATTTAGTCTGAGCACTTGGCAAAAGTGAAATGGTGTGGTCATAATGAAATGCAACAACCACAGCGGCCCTCAGTGTTCAACTTAAATCCCAGAGGGTCTCTCCAGCTGTCAGTGAAAGGAAAACAAATACCTGTACTTGTTACCAGAGGCCTCAGGCTACAATTAAAGTTTTTATGCGAGTATTCTGGGAGATGAATAAAATGATATAAATAGAAATTATGTTTTTATTTTTGACTATTGATAGCGTGGCATGGAATTTCAGCAGAGCACAGATTCAGTACTGGATTTATTTCACTTTTATGTAGTTGATCCAGTAAAAGAAAAAACCAAAGTGTAGCCATGACGCTTGAAGTTCAAGCCTTGGGAACAACTTAGTAATTTAGCAGTTCTGAAAATGTGTTTTAGGGACTGGCAATGGCTTAAAGTTGCCATGCGAAATTTACGATCTGGTTCCTTTTTATTGTAGCAAGCGCACCCTGATTCAAAACTCGGTACAGCTGGAAATCATGACCTGTCAAATGACATGAATGCAAATGACTATGTAAGGACATCTTGATAGGGACAGAAATTTATTTTATTCTCTTCATCTTCATATCCTGTCCAGAATTCCCCTTACCTTCAGGTACTTCACAGCCCCTTAAACAGGCAACTGCAGGGTAAATTGAGGTTGTGAAGCTTCATTTATATAAATATTGGATGATGCTTGGCATGGAGGCCAGTACTAGCACCACTATTGATTTCATTTAACTACTTTTTTAACCAAGCAACCAGGGCAAATGGTGATGGAGAATGGATATGATTATTTCTATACCTTTGAGTCCTCAGGACTGAAGTTTAACTACTTTAGACTTCTTTTTATTCCTCCTCACCTTTACCTTAATCCTCTCCCTACCTCTCTCTGTTGTGTCTGTAAGACATCAATTCATCTAACTGACAAGAGATCAAATCTCTGCTTGACCCAAGCCTGAGGTGATAATTCTCTGAAGGGAGATATGTGCTCTCAGACAGCATCCATTATGAGTGCCTTGATTGATGATGCTCGGTAAAAATCAATACAGATGAGTGGTAACCAAAATGATCACAGTGATAACAAATGTATTCATCTCGTCCTCACATTTTGAGGCGTAAACTGATGGTTAGAGATGATATGGTTTATTTACATGGAAATCCATAACTGCAATAATCCATAATCAGATCACTGTTCAGTCAGAGGAAAAGGGTGAGATTGTTGTTTTACTTAAGAGCAGCCGGGGAGGAGAGCATAAGATTGCAGAGCTGCCGCTGCTGCTGTTTGGCAGCTAGAGGATATATGGTAGCTGCCTGTCCAGATCACAAGCTAATAGGTCTGAAGCTATTGTCTTGTAGCTCGTGTGTGCAAATTCAAGCATATGCTGCCTGCATAACAGACTTGGAAACTATTTGGGTGTCTAGGGATATGTTGTAGACCAACAACACGACTGGTGCTTGGACAGAAAGCCACAAAGGGATGAAGAGCAAAGGTCAAAACAATGAAAAAGGAAATTCTGACATGGTTTGCAAAAAGTGGGACACTAGGTGCATAAGGCCAGGGTAAGAACTAAAGGTCAAATACTAACAATACAGAGACCCTGCGGACTCAAATTCTACACATTCTAGCCAGACTATACAGCGAGCATTCAGAAACATGCTTCAGTATTATTAAAAGGGCAGCCCGACTTTTGGTATCACAAAAAACGACAGCTTAATAACACGTACCAATATGGCGTTTGCATAATGATGTCAGAGTTTCAGCACGTAGGGCCTGTGCAATGGTGTGAGTGTCAGTAACTAAACACTCCTACCGTGTTAGGCAAGACCACAGAGGGCCATAGAGGCACGAGAACATTCTAAAATGAATAAATTAACCTAGGTTCCTGTGAGGGGTATTGATCGGGCAGCATTCTGCCATCTCACTGGGACTGGGACTGTGCTGCATAATAAATGCTAAACACCCCCTCATAACTGGATGCAGAGCTAAATCATGGGTGGCAGCATGTACTGCAGTGGGCTGTAAGGAGCTGCTGATGACTAATGACAATGTGTGGGTGGCTTTGCACTGATTCTTTTATAACAGGTGGGTTATCAGGATCAATATTCTAATAATCATCAACATTATCTTAGAATCCAAATCCTCTGACACGCCATTTTCTCTCTCATTGTACATCCCCTTCTCTCCCTCCTTTTTAGTCCCAATGCCGCATGTGACTGGTGTAAGTGCGATTCTACAGCACTAAATTCACTGATAGCCACTATCAAAACCCCAGTGTTTATATAACCTGCGTGTACAAGCTGGGGATTAATTGAAAGAGGACAGTAAGAGGGGAATTTAACACACACACACACACACACACACACACACACACACACACACACACACACACACACACACACACACACACACACACACACAGACATACACATAAATTATACAGAGAGATTACTCTGACAAATAATACATTTAGATGCAAAAGTAAAGGAAGCTTATAATTTAATTCCAGACCTTTCCTTATGAATGTGGCGCAAACTGTCAAAATAATAACTTTGCTAAAACAGACACGGGCACAATAATTACATTCATTACTCAGGCTAACTCTCCAGGCAGCCTATAGCTCTCTCTGCCCACTGCTTCATTTACATACACCACACTGTAGCAACACTGAATTAATAATAATGACTGGAGTCATTATTCTTACCTACATATGGAAGAGCTGTGGTACTCTGAAGGTAAAACTAGTTAGAGAATGGGGGCAAGGTTGACATTACTCTGACTTAGGGGGTGGGAGAGGCTTAGTATTATTATTATTATTATTACTATTATTATTATTATTGTTGTTGTTGTTGTTGTTGTTGTTGTTGTTGTTGTTGTTGTTGTTGTTGTTATTAATAGTGCATTGTTTTAACGTTAACTTACATGCCATGGTATGGTTGGATTAGCGTATGCTAATGTTTTGTCTTGCATTTAACTTAAAACATCAGGGTCAGTCAGTGTGATAATACATGGCAACAGCTGGGCCTGCATCTGGGGCTCTATGTAACCTGCATGATGGCAGATGTGGGTCAGTGCCTAATATTCAGAGTATTACGGTGGCTGAACGACAAAGCTTTATCCAGGACTGAAAGCAGGATTTCCTGTTCTTTTATCATAGTTATTTATACCTTTACAGATAGTTCAGATGATGAGATATTAAACAAATCCAATATAGGATATAATGCTCACACCTCACGTTGTCTATCATGCATTGTCTGGTATGCAATTTTAAACATAATGATTTTCCTGTTTCCATGTTAGTGGATATGGGCATTGTCCTATTAAATTAGATGTTTGGAGATATATCTAACACTTATCTTAAAGTAGAAATTAATAACAAAGCATAGTCTGATTCAGTGTAAAAAGAAAAAAAAATCTGCGGATGAAATCATATTTAAGGGATACATTTGAAGGTTATAGCAACAAATACCTTCTATTACAAATACTTGCCATGGAGGACATATTTGTTGCATCACTTGCCAGGGCGACTGTGACATCAGTAACAATGGAAGTATGAGACGGAAACACAGAGTGTCTAAATAGTGCAGCGAGCTAGTTTTCCTGTAACGCACTAGTCATGAATTTGTTATATACTTGTCAAAATTTCCCAATTCCAAAGCTGAACGTTATAAAAACCAAAATAAAAAACAAACAGATAGGAAGCAGGAAGAAAAATTCTTACTTTTGTGATGTTAGTTTTTTTTTTAATGCCTTTTTTCCTGACTGATCCTACGAGGTTCTGAAACATCTTTGGAGGGACCGATCAGAAATTCAACAAATAACAAAAAATGTTTGTGTTTGAATATGTATCGCCTTTACAAAGAATATGTAGGTAATGTTTAGTGTACAGTAGTCTACCAATATTGCGCACAGACAAGACAGCACACGGCAAACACTTCTTCCACTAGCATGTGGTATTCCCAAAGTGCTGCTTTGGGGACATATTATTAAAGGAGACCTGTAGTTTTATTTAAATGTTTAAAACACCGTCTACTAGCACACCTTCAATATTTTTGCCACTTATTCCTTCACTTCCAGCAGCCTGAATCCAGGAAATTGTGGTGAAGCTTTTAAGGCCAGCATATTTTAGCTTTGTTAAAGCTAACAGCAACAAAACTGGAAAGACTAAATTAGAAATAAAACGAGGGGACAATGTCAATAAGGAACAAGGCCTGTCTCTATACTGTATCACACATAACTACCATAGAAAGCCACACTTGTGCTAACTCAAAAGTTGTAGTTTAGTTGAAACTGTGTGTAATTATTAGGAGACAAGGTTATTCTCGAAGCCTTCTATTGATTCAAAATGTCATTTTTCTCTGCTATTTGGTCTTTATTTCTTGAAGGCCTTTGAGAGCTTCCGTGATCTCGACAAGAGGACAGTGTACATTTCAAAAGCAAAGGGGACCACCAGACCCTGGAATAAAACAAACGTTCATGCCTTGAGGTGTCTCCTATCAGTGGCTCCTAATCTGGAGCCCCAGATTCAAACTTTATGTATCCAAAGGAATGAAAACTGCTTCAATCTTCACTTACTTATAACTACAAAATGTCAATTTGATGTTTTCTCTTTGTTTTTTAAGACTATACATATGTCATCATTTAGTAATTTTGCCAAGGCGATCAAGGATTTGTGTGTCTAAACAAGTGAAACAAACAAAAACAATAAATTGCTCTTTTATAATGACTGCTAAATTGGAGTTGTAACCTTTAAATTTAAATAGCTAGAGAACAAATTAAAATATTAAAAAAGGCACAGGTTTGAATTTGATTCAAGCCACAGCGTCTGTTACGCTCCTCGAATACAGAATGGTATTCTGTTTATCTGGACTTAAATTTAAAGTCTTAAAATGTGCAGATTGTCTTAAATGTAAATGTCACCCTGGCTGTCATTTTAAAAAGGTCCCTGGCCTTTTCAACAGCTACAAATGAAGCTGCCTGGGTAAATGTTTAAATTTACCATGTTAGATGTGGGCGGAATCAGATATCGAAAGAATTCAAATGAGAAAACATTAGCAATAGTTAAATGCATAATGGGAACTGACTTTAAAGCAAGGCCCTTTTTTTGTTTTCTTAATTTATAACCACATACTTTTTGTTCCCTCCTCTCCAAGCAGTATATCATTAGCTCAGCATATTCACTCTTTATGCTAAATTATTAATCACAATAATTACATCTTTCATAATTTATAGGCAGATCACGAAAAATAAAAGTAAATCCCTAACAAAACTTTGATCAGGTTTTTCAGAGGCATAGTAAGCTCGTAAGAGCTTCCCTTTGAATATAAAGTTAACACCGGTTAGGGGAAGTAAAAATAGACAGCATTTATCATTTCCCATTTATCTGATCTGTGTCAGGTTGAATAAATGCTTTTCTCCTACTCCCTTTGCTCCCTCTCTTTTCCCTATCTTCGAGGGAGATTGGCATCTCTCCAGTAGCCAATGAGATTGGCTGCATAAATGGAATTGCCCCATTCTCCAAGTGTCAGCTGAGAAAAAGGGAATGTGCTCACTGTTTACAAAACCATTGGACTAAAGATGCATCCCCAGTACTTAAGATGCAATTTTGGTAAACATTCTCAGTGTGACACTCGATGCATACAAGTGAGATCCAGCCCAGAGGCGTCGGTAGAAATACAAGAGATGGACTTACCTGTCATATTAAATGCAGGGCAGAAGACAAGTGGATCCAAAAAGGAAGCCATGAAAGAGAGAGAAAGAGACAGAGAGAACAACGTTAAAATATTTACGTCTGCATTGCAAACTCTGAAAGGGTCAGATGCAACATCCTTACACACTTAAAGGTAAAAATGCGCTCAGCACACTGAAGCTTCACTTCTTTCAAGACAGTCACCATAAGAGTGCAACACTCGGTAGTGGGATCAGACAGCCTATGGCAGAGTGAAACAGCATGTTTGCATTACTGCAGTACCACAGTTAAACTGATGGTGCGTTTAATGTCTAACTTGTGAAAACCATTGTACCTGACAGCAAGAAGAGGAGGAACAGAAAGACAAGCTTTTATTGGACTTTGCTGACTATCGACTCTGATGGCCAGCAGCGACGCTGGGATCACATTCTGCCAACCAAGCAGTGCCCCACTACAAATCTGTGCATGTTTCTGTGCAGCCTAACTGCCTTAAAAACCGATGGCTGGGCTTGACCACAAAAGTGCCACTGGGTAGGCTTGTTAGCACTGTTACCTGCCACTAGAAGTATGTTTGAAGGTTTTTTTCTTAATGATTAGCATGACACATATGGCACATCCTTGAGAAACCACCTCTTTTAGGTGCCTCAGTGTGTTCAGCTGTTTCCGGGAGGTATATTTATATTGTTGTATGGCCGGAAAGGAAGCATACCTGCCTAAATGCTTGAATATAACTTCTTTAATTTCATTTTTTTAATCCTACAGTTTTTTAAATATTTAAATCTACTTATTTAAAATCATTACCTTTGATATAGATAGTGTCAAATCACAACAAAAATCATATCAGGACACTTTACTTCATAATGTCACAACAATACTACAGAAAAGTAGGGTTATGGGGGTGGGTGGGGGGATGAGGGTTGGAGCCATTTGTTTCAACTGGGTGGGGTAAAAGGTGTGTGTGTGTGTGTGTGTGTGTGTGTGTGTGTGTGTGTGTGTGTGTGTGTGTGTGTGTGTGTGTTTCTTGTGGGGGGGCACAGATGAGCACTGGCTGACTGAACCTGTAATAGTTGATTTGGTTGATAAATATATACAGATAAAGAACAGTATTAATATTATTTGCTCTTTTACAAAAAACGATGATGCAATGTGACATCAACCCCCTCCGTCACTTCAAAAAAGCATTTCAGCTGAACACCTCTACCACTGCTACAACTTTGCACAGTAAAAAGAAAAACAAACAAACGTGAGGCTGCCAGGAGCTAAATGAGCTTTCGAATATCTATGCGACGTATATCTTAAAATAAAGTGTGACACTGAAAACTGTTTCTGAATTACCAGTCATGAGATATTCTAGGAGTCTGCCCACAGTGTCAATCATCTTTGAATGTGTAAACTACACAGTGATGTTGCGCGCTAGTTTAATACACAGGCAATACAGTTCTAAGAATACAAACGTGTGACAGGCCATGTTTTTATTTAAAGTGGGGTTTTTTCATACTGTGTATAAATGTATAAATTCTGTGATCTATGTTCATCTCAATCATTTAATTTCAAACAAACTGTACAGTGTTGCATTTACTGTACCCAGGATGTTCTTTTAAGAGCTAAAATGACTACAAGCCTGCATTTATCAGCTTGTTTTCCTTTGTTGGTAAAATGCTTAGGGAATCAAAGAAATTTCATTTATGAGTTTACATCTAATAATTTTGCCACTTAGAGGACATCTGAAGAATGAATAAAGTGAAAAATACAGCGATTATCAGTCTACCTATGCTGGAAAGGAGTGCAGTTGTTACTCTGGTACTTCAGTTGTTTTATAGAGGAAAGCAATCTGTTTGAAAAGTGGATCAAAGAACTTTTGCAAAGTTCTTTGATCCACTTTTGAACAACTTGTGTTTACGATCAGAACGCTACAGCTAATGTTTAGTGACAAATTTATTAGTTTTCGTTACGGCATTGCAAATTCCATCTGACTCTAGTTTCGACAGCAAGTATGTTAAAGAAAACTGAAAATAATTCACACTGCATCATTAAACAGGAAGTAGGTATGAGTCAAACAGAAAAGTGCTTTTTTTGTTGTTTCAACATGAGAAAGCCCAGATGGCCAGACGAACTGTGGGAGTGTGGAGAAAGAGAGGAAATAGGTGCTGAAAACACAGAGAAACAGACAAAAAACAGAGTCTATTAACAAAGACAACAGGTAAAAGGAAATTGCGTTGAAAAAAAGGCAAATAAAATATACTGCAGTTTTGCCAATAATTATGAGAAAGCAGTTATCATGCACATTTAGATCGATGATTATAGTTTCCCTGTAAACAAAAACAGTGGAGGAGAAAGTGTTTTAAAATACAATAAGAAAAGTTGTTGCTTAACAATATTTGCTCTATAATGAATTTGAATACATTCCCTCCAAGTCAATTAGCTCCACGGTGGTGTGTTTTACGAATTTACAAGCAAAAGATCACCAGTTGAATCCCAGGAGAAGACAAATCCCTGTGGGCCCGGGTCAGTAAGGTCATCTGGCATAAAAAATTCAAAATGGCAAACTCAAATATGTGGAGCTACCTGCTGTGGTGATCCCGTGTAGAAGTGCAAGATCTTGTTTGCATCAATATTCCTCCCCAAGCGACTCTAAAACAACAACTTTAAATTACCCAGAGAAGTTTGCTTTCGTTGTGTTATGTCCAGCACCTCGTGCCACCTGTAATGCTTGTTGTGTGTGTACAAAATGTGTGATTTTCAATAGGTGAGACTTCATGGATTAGCTTAAGGTCATAGTTTAAAACCTATTCCCTCATTGTATGGCAAACACAGGGGTTTTAGGGTGTCTTTTACACAGATCTGCCTCATCTTTTAATGATTCTAACTAATCATAAACCATTAAGTGTCAGCTTCAACAGTATTAATTCAATCAGACTCATCATCAAAATGGTTGCTCCGAGCCCCCTGCTGCACGGCTTAGTGATAGTGTGCTGAGAATGAAACGACACATTAAAATGGGCTGGAGCATGCAATCCCCCAAAAAGGCATTTGCTGCGCTCCGCATGCACCAAGGACATGCTACAGTAAGGTCAGGATCACACACTGGCAGAATACTGAATAAGGCAGCCTTCTGGGCTGGGATTCCTGAATCCGGCTCATCGTCCCCTGCCCTATGGTAAAATGTCTGATCGCTCTAGATATGCAGTCCCCACAGGCCTTCTGAAAACTTCAGACAGGCAACAAAAAGAGTGAAGCGCAAGTTACACACGGTGTATGTGTGTTACAGGTAAAAACAAAATCACCTACACAGTAATCAAAAACCTGATGGGAGATGTTTTATGTTCGTGAGAAATACTACACAGCTAAATATCCTTTACAGTGAAACATTAGATGCTCTGATCTTCTTTTATTATGAAGCTGCAGATGAAGGCCCTCGAAGCATCTTGACTTTGTTGCTAGGCAACCTCAAAGTCAGCTGCTGTCCACTACTTTGCTGTTTAGTTAAAGTTGTTGCAACTGAAGTGGGGGAAAGAAGTCACGACGCTACAAATCAGACGCTGTTACTCTTCCCATTTAAACCACTGGCAGCGCTGCACAAGAAAACAGAAAAAAAAAAAAACCTTCTCTGCACTAATTTGTTTAGGATGCAGAGAACACGCTTTGGTGACACAGAAGATTATCTCAGTACACCCTGGAAAACTTGTCAACTTGGGGTGCTCAAGGGCATTTCTAGAAAACAGTCAGTGAGATGAGGGATAAAAGTGAGATGCCCTAGGAGCATAAGAGGCATATTAAATCCTTCAGATCCAGTGAAAACAAATACAAAAGGAAAGAATCGCTGCCAAAAAGACGTCCATAGTGATCGTCCGCTCTGCTCATAGCAGAGAGCAGAAAGCCTCTAATTAAAGCTTTATATTAATAAACACGCTTGGTGCTCACTTTGGATGCAATTCAAATTTGGAATCTCTCCAGTAAACACAAACTACAGTTACTCGACCGCATTTGTTGGGATCATGAATTTAAAAAGGTAAACCGGCGTTAGTGTGGATGGCATGTTATTCTTCTGAGTCGGTCAAACGAGAGGAGAGAATGCATTTCCCAATTCTCGCTATTTTGTGAAATTTTACATGCACCTACCCTTCAGGCGAGTGTTGTATCCTTCTTCACTGAAAACATTTGGGACTAGTGTGTGGGAGTGGGAATGAGAGTTGTTGTTTTAAAGCTGGCACTAATGAAACCCATGGGCCTGAGATGACAATGGGAGGATGTTTGATGAGAAAGTATTTGGTCCGGTCTGTACTCTGTGTGTGGTGTTGCCTGTGCGTCCATATGTGCACAAAGGAGCGAGCGCGAGTAAATAAAAATAAATAAATAACAACAACAATGAAAAAGAGTTTTGCGACAAAATCTGTTTAAACCACCCATATGGCTTTTTTTTTTTTAAGTCTCATGCCTGCAAATAAAAATGAATATATTGCAATTGTTGTTGTTTTTTAAACTGAAAAAGAGCCTTCAAGCAGACATTTAACAACAGCTAAGCAGAACAAACCTAATACACAAACTCTGAAAATGAAATACTGTATACTCACAGCATATTCAGGGGAAATTCCAGAAATGTTAGCAATTTATTCAAAGATGAACCATGAAAAGTCCTTTCAGAGACTGCACTTGCGTAACATTAAAATGGGTAATATAAAATTCCACTAGAGCTAAAAATGTCACGAGTTATGCTTTAACGTTGAATCCAAATGTGCAAACCGATATGCAAAGTTGAACCCAACCAGAAAATAACCGGGTAAAAGAAAACATTGCTGTGGCTGAATTTTCAGCTGAGCTACAAAATCTGCAGATGCAATAAAGGGAACAGAAATTAATGTACAATTATTTTTTTTTGGCATTGTTTAAGCAACTATTTCAGCTATTTAGTATAATTTTAGCACACACACAAATAGCAAACAAACAACAAAAATGTTTTATATTCAAATTCATCTGTGGCAGCAAAAACCATACGACCATAAACAGCCATATCACATACTGGCATTATTCCCAACTGTATAACTCATTATCTTGTGACCTTATTCCACATGATATTTGTAGCCTCTCAAAATCATTTGATTTCCTTAAATGTATATGTCAAGCAGCTAAAGCTTAGCTCTCTAAAGGTTAAAGTACACAGCCTGGAAACACCAAATAACCCCCTTTTAAGCAGCAATTTCTTAAATCCCAGCTTTCCTGGTACAAGGACACTTTTGCAGCTCTTAGGTATTTATAAAGGGAAGAGACTGGATGTTCAACACTATACTGTGCATCTTGCATGCTGATGTCTGAAAAGGGGTGCACCCACTGCAGCACAATTTTAGATTTGTTTTCCCCACGTTGGGGTACGGGTATAAAACTGCAGAATTTGTTTGTAACCCCTCAATATATCTTTCTCACAAAGAGACCAACGGAGATATTCTGCTGTGTTACTCCTGTCCTCGTATAAGTGTGTCATTTATGCATTTTAACTTATGTTACTTAATTTGATGCCTTTTGTCAGTGCTTAATGAAATGCTTTCATCCTACCGACTTAATCGTCTCCTTACTTTCATCTAAAATTCTTATAAAACTGACATACTATTCAGTAAGTAGTTTATAGTATATTTCACCTTGTTACTGTTGCTGTTTCATTAAAACTGCAGATTTGGCAGTGTGAGGAGAGAGACGGATTAGCAAGTAAAGTAATTTGCTATCACATTACAATTTGTAAGCAAAAAGAAAAGCTGAAAAAAATAGACAGAACTCTTTAAATAAAATATTACTGAATCAGATATTAAATTGTTTTTTCTTGTAAACTAGAAGGCAATGAAATCAAATAGATTGTGAAATAGTTTAATTGTAACCTTGACATCTGATGAAAGGAACAACAGAGACTGAAAGCGGGTTAAAGGTTTGGAGAACACAGTGTGAACAATGCCAAAATCCAATGCAACCAGATGGTCCCTGGAACAAGCATCGCCTAGAGCAAGCTACCTCCCCCATCACAATTTACTGTATATTCAAGCATGGGCCTACATCCACATACTCCATGCTTTAAATATTTTTTTAAGAATGACAGTAAGATACCACAGTCGGTTTTGAAAAACTGTTTATGCTGATTTATCTCAATATGTAGGTAAAAAAAAAAGAATATATTTCATAGCAACAGATACTGTGCCATTCTTCTATTATTTCTTTTTTAGATAAAAGGGATGCACATTGAGCTGTTCTTTTAGATAAAATCTTGTTGCTTTAATTGTTTTTTTCTCCTCTCTTTCTTTAAGCATTTATGCATCCACTCAGTCTCCATCTCTGAAAAAGCCTGTCTTTGCAGCACCTTTTAGAGTGAAAGGTGAGGATGCTGAGAAAGGAAAAGACATATCTAACTATCCTGAACAAATGGTTTTTATTTCCTTGGACGAAGCAAAGCACAAAGTAATCAGTGAGCAACCTCTCTTGCCCCTCTTTCACGAGCCCACGCACCAACACATCCCACACTCACAGATATACTGAGAAGAGAATATAGGCTTGTTATTGGCCACAGTATAGGAGACTCAATCAATCAATCATGAATTAATGGCTAGGCCACGCACTCCTGCAGTCACGCACCCGTGCAGATACAGCTTACAGACACACATGACACAGAATCAAATCACAAAAGCAATTTCATTAAACCCAGTTGTAATTCAATAGCTATAATCGTTTACTAAATGGTTGCTGAAAAAAACTAATATGGTGTGCTACAAATCCTATTATTCTACACTATGTAGCATAAAAAGACTGATAAGTACGATGTCTGGACATTAAACCGAAACAACAAAATCATCTTAGAGTCACAAAATGAGCTTAAAGTATTTTTGGGGTTTTGGGAGCCTTTTAAAGCATGATGCTTCTTTGTTCATTAAACAAGGAAACAACTAGAGAGCCATGTGACAGATAAGCTTTATGGAAAATACTGGCATGCAAGTTTTTGGTCCATAACAGCCATAAGGATCTCTGTAGGGGGCGGTGAGAAGGGATATGCTCTCCAGTCATTGTTGTTTGAGAGGCCACTGAGCCTCTTGATCCCTGGGTAATCTCCAGCTATCCGTCTGAGTTATCACCTCTCTTGATTTAGGTCACCCTGGCGGCTTTCGGTTTTTAGGTTGTCCACCATCCCCCCACAGAGCACATGCACACAAAATCCCACATGCAATGAGACAAGAAGATAAACAGGCATACAGATGCCATGAAACGCATTTAAGCATATACACTAAACAGCAATTTCTCAGAAACAAATGCTTCACACAAAGCACAAATTCTCTCACGCAGCAGTAAAATGTATTTTGTTTTTGTCACTACATGTTTAACCTGTAGTGCAAAATTTGCATTTTCATGAAGTAGCGGCCCTCACTAAGACTTATAATGACTTACAATTTCTTTATACAGATATCAGGTTACTTTATGTATTGATGGCATGTGTGCCTCTAAAATGATTTGCACTACAGTAAATAAGAAATTACTGTTTTCTTATCTTATCTGTTTTCTTATGTCTTCTTTTTTTCTTTGATGAACCGGAGATTCTGAGAAATCTATAAAAGTGGTTCAAACATATCTTTATATATCCATGCAACAGCCTGTAGTTTGAACAATATGTTTTTACTCCTTATTCAGCCATGACTAGACTGAAAGAAAAGAAAAAATAAGAAAAGGCTATAAATTTTTTTAGATTCACTTTGCAGCACAGTGCTGATTCAACATGACATCATTAAACTGTCTATTCAGTATCCAAGTAACGCTCAGACCAGACCATAGCTCACCCCAATCCCCCAACCCCACCCTAAACTACAGGGCATTCTTTCTCCATATTATTGCCCCGTAGCTAACAGTACTGTGCTCTGTGACTAACAGGTCACTCCTTGGCCCTTGAGGGAGACTAATATCCTGTCCTCTTTTGTTGTAATGAAAAACACAGGCCAGGGAGAAAGGATGAGAAAGCCTGGCTGCACACGAGCATGGCCTTGGTTTGGTACCAACGCATATTTGCCATTTAATGTCAAGCAGAGATGTTGTTGATAACATGAACGCCTGTGGCAAAATACACTGCTCTAATTTAGCATGTAAGGTAGAGCATAGGAGTGGTAATGCTCACTGAAAATAGTGTTTAATGTGTAGATTGAATAGATCTGTATGCATACCAAAAATGCTTTTTTTGCCACTAGTCTTTACAATAGCACTGTGCCACTTACACGTAGAGGACCTACTCGACAATGGAAATGCATGCCGTGAAGCTCCTTGTGAACAGCTTTTATGCAGATGTTAATGCCTAGCAATGATAGTTGTGGTTGGTTTGTGGTTGATTTACAAAGTTGTGCAGTTTTCTAGGGATACGATTATTTAAGAAATAAAATGCCTGATCAGAAAGGGTTTTTAATTCTATAAACACAGAAGCTTTTCCACAGAGCATTTGTTTAACAATCCCCCCACCCTGGAAAAAAACAACAAAAAAACCCAGTACTTAGCAGATTTCAAGTGCGTTCTATAGCGCTCTTATTTCCATGCATTTGAGTACAGCTTTTGAGATCATCATGAAAACCACGCTGTCTGTGGTCCAAAAATATAACAGTTTAAAGTAAAACTGTAATTACATTTTTATCAAGGGAAAAATATCTTTTTTTAAAGTTTATCAATGTAAACTATCAAATAAATAAGAATTCCTGTGCCTGACGTCCATCGGAGGCCTGATTATTTTCAATGACAGGGCCTTAAGTCAGCATGCCATCGCTCCATTCTTAAGCCATTCACTTTGAACCCCTGCACAGGCTGTGTAATTCCTGCCACAGAAGCCATAGTATATTGAAAAAGAACCTGGAAACTGCAGAGATGGAAGAAGTAGTGTTGCCACTGGTTTTGTGGGAGTGCTCTTGGTTAGAGGTCCAAAGTCATCTCTGAGTTCATTGAGTAAATTCAGAATTAGATTGCTTAGTAATCCACACATTTCTATTCCATTTTTATGTGATTTGCAAAAACAACAACTGGAAAAATGTGTCATACTAAAAATGACCCATTTGTTTAAAAGTGATTGTAAAGCATGGCTTTATGTTATACTGTGGAAATGGGACTGAAAACACATGAATTCAAAGACTAAGAGGTGTGGTGTGTTTCTTCACATCACTTGATAAAGTTGTGGAGAAAATACAAATAAAAAACGATTGACATCAACAACATCTAAGATTAAGTTAAACTTAAAAGCACTTTTATACTCATGTAGAGAAATTCACTGAAACAGGACTGGAAGGGAACAGTAACTGAACTGTTTACCCAGAGTAGGCATAAATTCTATCACTGTTGTGAACTGCCCAAATGATGTGTGTGTATATCATGCCTGCCTTTGGAACAAAACCAGCAATAGTTTGGAACATAGAGTGTAAATGCATCTATTCACAACAGAGGGAATTGCTGACCCACTGGGTCAACTGCAGTCTGTCGCTGCAGGCTTTATTCTAAAAGCAAGTTCTCATGCTCTTGACCTCTGCATAGATGTCACAGAGAACTGGTGAAAACACCATGTTCCCTACTGCTTTCCAATATATAATACATCACTAGCCATCATGTAGTCAGCATCCCAGTCTCTCTGCAACACTGAGCTATTGTTTGATGAAACCGGGTGACAGCGGCCACAGTTAACAAGAACGATTCATCATCCAGGTCATGGGTGCTCTTGATGGCGTTCCAGTATAATGGCCATCTGAAATGCACGTACTTGCAAAAAACTAAACATCAAAATACTTGTCATATCTGCACATTACCACTGGCACAGGAAGAGTTCATTTAATTCTGGCTTTATTGCTTTTCTTTTTTCTGCACATTTCTACTTGGAAGTAGAAGCTGTAAAACTGTGTCTTCTGCAATGGCTGTATCTTATGTCAGTGCAAAAATGTACAAATGGAAAAACGACCTGAATCATTTTTCACACATATCTGAATCCACGTCTTGTTTTTGTAAAGCCGCCATCAATCAGAACAATTGCATGCTCATAATAACCTACAAAAGTAGAATCTCATTAACGCCTTCACCTCGCAGCATCTGGCCGCGGACCCTTCGTTTTTAATATACATGTTCCTACATGAACATTATCCTTGTCTTCAAAGTGGTCGTAGCAGTTTCTGAAGTTATGCAAAAGAAGTTCATTAGAGAATTTACATTGTCCTGGAGTTTAACAGCACATCTAACACATTTAACACTGTCTGTTGCTGATGGACTGGGATACAGTCCACTGTCAACATTAACAGGATTAAACTGGCAAAGAAAATTTGTGGCATGTCACCAGCACACATAAAAATATGCAACCGCACATGAATCTCTCCAGCGTAGCAAGGTGGCAGTAGAGAAGCTGACCAAAAGGATTTATTCCATATGAAATGCCATCAAACTTTTACAGGCATAATTTCAGGGAAAAGGTAACAGCTGCTGACAGTTCCACCCACACATTGGGCCTTGAGGACCTACCGAAAAAAGGGCAAAAGTGAAGCCAGAAGACTTTCTTGCTGTGTTTACAAAGTCACCTGCAGTATTCAGGCTGTAGGAGGAGGTTTGAATAGGTTTAGAAATTCAAAAAGAGCAAACAAAAAAAATTGGAACCGAGAAACTGATTCTTCAAAACCATGGCAACAGTTAGACTGTCTGCAGTGTAGTGGAATGGTATCTACTTCGAGCTGGAGAATATTCAATAAGCCTGTATATATAAATGCATCTTTCATAAATTATAGAGCTGTTTAAGATGGGACACAATGCAGGCCCCACTTCCTTTTATTCCTTCTTTTTTCTAAAGTCTGGGTGTCCATTCAGAAAGGCACAGTGCATACGTGATGCTGGACATTTAAGAGCACACAGCAAATAATGCACTTTAAATTCAATGGGCCATTAAAGTGTTACAGCTGGAATAAATTTTACATGCATTATGTAATGTTGTATACAGAGGGAGATACGGTGACTTGAGTGGTGGGCCTAGTGAGTGCTGTCTGACGCAGGGATGCTAGTTAAATACTGGTATTTCAGGCTCATATCAAAACATTATATACTTATTGATCTCTGCATGGGGCAATTAGATGAGAAACAAATGCAGTTGTTAGGAAAGAAGCATTTACAACTGCAATATCAATGTGGTTTGACAGTTTGTAATGAAGATTTAAATAGCATTGTTTGATTTTCTGATGATTAACGTTGCTCGAGTTGCAGGGAGAGCCACCTCGAATTTCATCACATGGTTCTAGGAAATAATGTTATTTTAATGAGTGCACGCGTTGGATATTTAGCGTTAACATGTTGAATTAAAAAAAAAGATTGCTAAATGGGTATTACTGAGGCAAAGTAGTCGCTTTTCAAGGGTGTTTCTGCAAAAGTGCAGAACGACAGGAAGCAACTGGTGATCCGTGCCAGACAGACAGATCTTAATGGTGTTAGCTACAGTAAGGAAATGGACTGAAAAGGCCTGCCTGTTGGGTACTGATAAACAACAGTGAATATCAGAAACATTTATCTGTAATTTCTGCAAAGTAAAACTGATTTTTATTGTATCTTTTTTTAAAAATGCAAAAACTAACTAAGCTTTTTTCTTCACTTTCTTCATTTAGGGTATATTTGCATGGACGCAAAGTCAGGATTTGTTAAATTATAGTATCATATTCTAGAAAGTCAATACGCAGAAAATGCTTTTACAGAAAAGGGGGCAATAGTGCACCGCTTACTTTGACTGATGGACAGGCTGGCTAGAGCTGCCTTTGTAATGACAAATCATACAAATGCACAGAGCTCACTGATGCTATTTATGTGCAACAAAAAATGGGCTCAAGTTAAGCAGTGAGACACTGCACCGGGTCAATGATAGAGAGAAAAAAACAAAGAGAATGAATGACTGGCAACAGCTTAACCAACATCACATCAACATATAAATTAGAAAACATTAATGTTAAAAAAAAATAGGCAACAGAAAAATAGGAAACAAGCTTGAATAATCTTTAAAAAGTGACATTAACAAGTGATAATTGTTGTATCACCATCCTTCGAGGATCACTGTGTAAGCACTGAGAATCCTGAGGCAGATGGAAACCCATCTAAGGAAACCCAAAAACCAAAGAGGCCATCAATCAAACCACGTGTATTTTTATGGGAATGGGCTGTGATGTTAGTGTTAGCGTCTGTTTGTCTATCACTGGGAAAAAAAATGTCACAAATTCACTTTGTCACAAAACACGTCCACAGACATCGGGGTGGAAATTTACATGTAAAACTGTGTCCAGGCACAAAGGTAGAAAAGTGCATACAAATTCTTTTCATCCGGTTTACAAAGTGATGGTCCTTACATATAAATCTTAGTCATGATGAAATTTTACACATGCATGAGCCTCATTTTTAACCATGAATGAATGTCACTGGATGTGACAATTAAGACAAACTCTAAGCAGAAGTGCAATTTGCCCCTCTGAAAAAATTGGAGAACAGGAAACATGGATGTGTGCTGTGTGGGTTTCACATCTGGCATGCAAAAGAAATTTCTTTTTTTACAAGTCAGATTTGACTCCAAATAAGTCTGTCCATAGTCTGAAGTATGTGTGAGATTCACACATTTCTTACCACACGTACCTTCTGTAAAAAATAACAGTTTGTGTGTTGGAAAAGGCATACGCATGCCTTTTGTGTGAAAACATCATTTATATAGCTGGCCCCAGAACTATTAAAACAACTGTAGTATTTAAAGATGAGTTGAAGAATTAGAGGAGAAAAGAACCAAAACTCAAACCTGTAGCCTCTGCAGGCCACAACACAAATGTACCCCCTTCTAAAAAGGCATTACAACAGACGTCTCTTATCTGCCATATTATGGCTTTTCCATTATGAAAGGACTCATCCATTAGACACCCACAAGATTTTACAATATTACAGTTGATCAAGTTTTTTTGCCTCACTGCCTGGGGGTTGAGGGCTTGGCAGTGCTCTCTAGTTGACTAATTAGAGCCTAAACAAGTGCATAAATGAATACAGATGGGGACTGCCATTCATGGGCAGCTTTGACTCTAAACACAATGCTGTACTTACAGTAAAGTCAGCCCGCAAATCTTACATCTTTCTCTTATTCACTCAGATGTGACATTCATGTGTGTGTGTTTCTGAGAAGGAGGGAAAGAATAAATGAGAAAGAGGAAGGGAAAAGGCAGACACAAAGGGAGAGCATGCAAAACCATCATCCTGTGTTGCACAGGGATGATTTGCACAGCCATATTTAGCTTGAGCTGTATGCTATCTCAAGTCTAAGGCATTAAACTATGTTGTGCTCCAAGAGAGCTGTAAACACCTTGTAAACATATTGTCCCTCACCATCTATGAACGGCTGTATTCCTTTTGTGGGGCTTTTGTTAAGGCCACCATTAAACAGAAAGATTAAACTAAATAAAAATCGATTCATAGCAAATTAGCTGCATCTACAGTAGTTAACAATCATCTATTTTTTCTAATTTGGAAGAAAAGATATCTCTATAATTATGGACATAATGATGCTGTGCTACACCATTACAGGCTAAACAGAGTAAAGTAAAGGTGTTGTTTGATATTTGGGGGAATGTGCTGAGATGAGCATACTGATACTGATCTTAGCCTCATGTGGAAATTAACCACTTGCCTGGATCTGCCCAAAGATATCAAATCAATTTAACATCATTTTTTAAAGATCACTAAGTAACAAAACAAAAGTTCAGTTGTTAATATCTCCATTTATGTGTGTGTCATCATATCGAACACAATGGCTCACACAGAAATGATCCAGTAATCCACAACAGACGTGTTCTGGATATCCAATTAGTGCACCTCATCATATTCCACTGCACAGACATAACTTCAGCTTCTCCCTCTGCCTGCATTAATAAAATAGCAGTGATCTTTGAGTGACCTGTGGGGCTGTTGACACCAACGTGTCTACACCTTCTCACACCCATGTCTATGAGAGACAAGATATAACACAAGCTAATGCCTAACGCCTGTGTTATAATGAGCTCGTTAAACTATATGGGGCCCGTTTCCTACAAGAGTCACTAACCAGTCTCTGCAACATGTACAAGTCCATAAACTTTTATTAGCTGCCACCCATTGCATCCCCCAGCCATTAATTGTCAGGGTGGATGTGTTTCATTACTAAGTGAAATCCAACCTTGTTCAAAAATAAATGAACTAAGAATATAAAACATGTCTTATGACAAGACAGCATGTTCAATTACACATACTTGGTCTCATATCTCAAACCCCCCACCCCGTGATGACCTCTTATTTTTCTAGTTGGTTTAGTTTACTCGAGCCTCTTAGACATTAACGCAACCAATTAAGTTTTAACTGCATGCAAATGAGTGTATAGGCTTCCTTTTCCTTCCTTCGAGATATCAACAGACACACATATACTTGCAGCTTGCTGTAATCACATTTTGTCATTCAACTTGTAACTTTACAGTCAGTTGATGTACAAATTGTATTGTAACCTTCACTGATTTTACATACAAGGGACTCAGTCCAATTCATCTTGTAAAAATAAGCTGTGTGACATGTTTACTGCTGTGGCAAACCTTATTAAAATGAAGGAAAATGACCTTTTGATGCCATTGGTAGGCTTATTTTTACATTATTGAAGAAGCGTTAAATATGTTGTAGGATTAAAGCCTTGAATCAGGCTGAACATTGATATAACTGCAATGAAAAGCAACCAATCACATTATTGCCATCTTCCTGAAACCCAGCCACCACCAACACCAACGCCATGTGTGAACACAATGGAAAAGACGAAGATGCAATATGAATACCCAAAATTATGGCCACCATCAGCCGCTCCTGAATGGAAATTCAAAGCCAAATGTGGGCTAAACATTTGTAAATATTTTTCACTCATTAAGCAACCAATTAAGATGATTGTGCAGGCTTGGAGGAAATATGCACCGTGAGTGCTGTCTACTCTCGCTACATTCATATTAGGTTTATTATTGAAGTTTGTGGCACATTGGAATATTTATTCAAAGTACCATATCTTTGTCCTTCTTTTGCAGCCTGTCATTTGCATCCACTGGCTTGAATACAGAATCATACTTGTTTACATTTGAGCCCTGAAGCAAATGGATGATTTGCGTGTGTGGAGTGAATACATCATTCACTTCTGTCTCTGATAGTGATTTATGGCTTACAGCCTTTTGTGGCTGACAAAAGATAGGCAGTTCACTGGCCTGCTCCCAACATGTCCCCAGCGCACATCTCTAACACAAGTGATACTGAAGCCTCTAAACTTCTAACTTAACATATAAACAAACGCCAAGTCTGCCAGGCCTTGTGTTAAGCTTTTAAACCCACATCAAATGCGCATCAACGTACAGGAGAAAAATAAAGACAAACTGATATAAACAGAAGACCGACACAAGGTTATATAGGCATTGATATCCAACTACTTCAGCTCATGCTGTATGTGCCTATGAGAGAAGAAATTGTTTGTCATCAGTTCACCAAAAGGCTAACAGACACCCACTCACACCCCTATAGAGATAAGCATCAGAAACTCTGAGGGACTGCACACCTCAGTAGATGAGGCACGAATGCAGTGAGCACACATACAGTAGAAAGACACAGGTATGTGCATTATATTGTGTCAAATAGAAGGGATAAAGCATGCAATTCCTCATCTAAAACAAACAGAAAAGAAGAGCAGCAACCTGAAACAACTGCAGCTAATTTCAACACTAAACAATGGTTTGAAGAACTCTCCTATCAGAAATCAGGAAACTAGTGTGAATATCCCACAAACGCCTTCTAATCACATTGCTGCTTACTTCAAGTTACTGCCACCTCATCAAGGTACAGGGTTTGTTTGCCTGTCTCTGTGATCCGTGAAACTGCGTTGTCTAGGGCAACAGCGCCTTGTAGGGTATTCCCACAGCAAACTGTTCCCCGGAGGGGACTGTACCTGATTGCAACTTTAACCTATCATCATGCAAGTCGGGTAATAACCGAATAATATGATTGCAAATGTGATCTTACTCTTGCCTCACAGAGGAGTCTGTAGGGTGACCAGCTTATCCTGAGAGATAGATATTCAGACTTATGTCCATGTGGCTAAAGCACAGAAGTCAGTTTCAGCTGCAATATTCAAATCTGGATTTTTACATGATCAGAATCACGTGCAGATAACAGATACGCCATGTTTTAATCAGTTCAGAAAAAGCTTTGAGTCTTTCCTCTAGCATTTTCCACAAGCAAAAACAGTTATCATGTATAACGCTCTGAGCACTCTGACAATGAGACTGCTCTAAAGCTCCTTTCTGTCTCTGAATGGCTATTACTAGATCAAAGTAGAGATGCCACATTACTGTTTCAAAAGGCACCAGATCAGCCAGAGGAGGTCTGAGCATCTAGTTAGGATGCTTTGTGGATACCACCCTGTGGAACTGTTCCAGGCAACCCCAAATTGAAGGAGACCCTGGGGTAGACCCCGAATCTGCTGGATAGATTTTATATCTCATCTGACCTTGGAACCTCTCGGGATACCCGAGGAGTAACTGGAAAGGTGCTGCTAGGGAGAAGGGGATTTGGAAAACCCTGCTTATCAGACCATAATGTTTTCATTTCAGATGATCTCATGCTGTCAGACTATGCATGCAATCTATAAAAGATTAAAAAAGAAATAAATAAAAATCTTCATTAACTGTTATATGTAATATGCACCTCTGGCAATCAAAACATGCTACTAATGGGCTCATTAGTGTTATTATCATCACTATTATTTATATACACCAAGTGCAATAGAAGGCATTACAAAACTTTGCCTCTGAACTTACCCAGCCACCAAAAACACCAGTGACACTCACAAGAATTCAGGCTGCCATTGTGAGCAATTATGGAATTTAGTAGTCACATTGTCAGAATGATTTGGCCAAAGAGGAATGATTGAATTAATACATCATGGGTCATTAGGCTTCTTCTCTTTTGGCCAGTAGAAAAGGCAATCCTGAAGGTACCAAATGACCAGTAAAGTGGAGTGTAATGCAATTTGATTTGAGAGTTATTAGATGATGAGCGAGAGGAAGAGACGGAAGGAAGACACAAAATAGAATGAGACAAATTGTTCTCCTAATTATGTTTTTTTGCCTTTCTTGATCCCTTGCTGTCCGGTTTGTGATTTTTATCCTCTCTGAGTATTTGTCCAGGAAGCAGGGAGGGGGACAAGTGGAACGAAAAGTGTCTCATCCTATCAGCTGCTCTATTCCTTTGCCCAAAGTCAAGATTGAATCACAGGAAAATAATGCCAAAGGAAAGATCAAATGGACTGACAACTCAGCTCAAATGCACTGACAGGAACTAAAACAACACAAGTCCAAGCCATAAATAAGGTAGCCAGGATTCCTGGAGCTGCAGATGCCTGTAGACAATAAATGCAGACTAAAGGTTACTACAGCCAAATATTAACACCATAAACATGTTTACGTATCATTCTTAAGTATAAACCGGTGACTCTTTTTTTAATAACCAATTTACTGATGTATATCTGTTAAAGCCTATGAGGGCATATGATGATGGTTCGTTAAACGTTGGATATTCTTTTCTACTTTCTTTTCCTTTTTATTCTAACACCAGTGCGGGGAGGAAACTGTGCCTACCAAAACTAACACAGCAGCAGAGCAGCAGCAGCTCTAGCGCTCTGTATGTATGTAGCCAGGGATATAGGAGCCATTCAGAGTTGGAAATGAGCTTCAGAGAACTCTCAATTTTAAAGTGCTTAGAGTACTGCACATGATAAATTTAGTTACATGTGGGAAATGCTAGAAGAAAGACCTAAAGCTTCTACTGAACTGATTAAAAACAGTTCAGTAGAAGGAGGGTGGCTGTAGCTCAGCCACTAACCAGAAGGTCGGTGGTTTGATCCCAGGCTGCTCCTTGTCTGCATGCCAAATATCCTTGGGCAAGATACTAACCCCATGTTGCTCTCCGATGCATCCATCAGAGTGTGAATGTACTGTATATGAATGTTAGATACTCAGCACTTAAACTTAGAAGAAGTGCTTGTGTGAATGGGTGTGATTGGGTTAATAAATTAGTTGTATAAAGCGCTTTGAGTGCTCAGACAGAGTAGAAAAGTGCTGTATAAGAACCAGTCCATTTACCATTTAAAAACACGTTGTATCTGTTGTGGCAGAAACACGTAATTCCAAACGGGTAAAAATCCAGATTTGTAAGCCGTCGCTGAAACTACCTTTTGTGTAGAAAGTGCTTTAGCCACACGTTTCAGCGACTTATATATGTGCGTGCCAGCTTACGAACGAGAATGTCATCTTCCTTTACAGGTAGCTACCATTCATGAAAAGCAGCTGCAGGAATACGCATTGAGAATGGATACGGATGACACAGCTGTGAAAGTTCAAGAACAGAAATAACTCTTTAATTGACATTTCTTTGAGGTGAAGCACTGTGATGTCAGCTCAGAAACCCATTTATCTCTCTGACAACCTGGAAAAGTTTCTTGTGACGATTTTGACAGCAATATACATAAAGAGAAAAAAAAATCCCCACTGAAGGCAGAGTACCATGACAGAGTTTTTACAAGCCAGACTTATATCTTCCTGAATACCTCCATTTTAAGCAGAAGATACTTGAAGGCTCCAGTTAGTTCTGACTTTGTATTCAAGTCTAAATTCTTTGGGACCTGACACGACCCTCTGGGAGATTGGACTGTATCAGGTTTGCATTACTGTATGTGCAATTTGCATAAATGTGCGTGGCATTTACTAGCCTGAAATTGAGCTGGCAGGCTGTTTTCCACTCACCATGGTTGAGTCTGCCTTACTTAACTCCAAGTCTAAGGGTTTTCCAGAATGATAGTTACAATAACGCTGTTGGGTGTCTTTAAATAGAACCTTTTGGATCAGTATTTTCAGCATGTATTCACTGGGCAGTGGACAGGAATTGGGGAACTGGCAGGCATCAATAAAACTAATCCAATCTCTGTGTAATACACAGTTATTTAAGGAGCAAAATATGCTCTGATTAATATGTTTTTTCATAAAATCAATCAGCAATTAATTCCGGTAAACTACAATGAAAGTGGAAGGTAAATATATTTCTATTGATTTAGTTAGGATTTGTTATTACCTTATAGTGCTGCAAGCTTGCCTTCAATCCTGTGGTCTCAGGTGCAGGGGAGATGAAGAAAATATGCACACTTTCATTCTTTTCTTTTTTTTTGCAATTGGGTTTCTTCATGTAACTCCATGTTAAGGATAATTAAGGCCCGGCTTCTGTTCACATGGGACAGTTAAGCAAATGCTTGAATTTTCAGGCCCACTGAAACCTCTAATTTAGCTCCTCACTCTAATGGTACTCTACATTGCCATCTCCAGAGCTTTCTGAGGTGTCCTCCCGGAGCAACTATGATTAAAAGTAAAGTAATCTGTCGTCAGGGGCGAGCAAAAACTATCACAAAAGCCCACTTAATTACAAAGGGACAGCAGACACATAGCCAATTTCAAGCTGTGGGCTTCCTTCTTACTGGCTTACACGCCATCAGAAATTTTATTGATGTCTGTTGTTAGAAAGGCAGCAATGACCAGTGATGACAACACCCTCCTCCACCTGACACGCACATATTTCTGCCTCTTGCCCCCAGAGCATGCCAACCAAGCAGCTGGCAGGGAGCTGATTGATGGCAGATGACCAGCAGCTTAGGCAACGCTGCTCTTCTTTCTTCAGTCCCTGATGTCTGTCTTGGTTGTTTCCCCATTTCCACTTAGCCACTGATCATCACTGTACTGTAAATCTTTCTGTGTCTTATCTAATAATTGTTATCCATCCATTTATAAAAATCCAACAGCATTTAAAGATAAGAGAGATTCATGGGGTCCCCCCCCTTCCATTCTCTAGTTAAACAGTCTTCCCCCTTGCTTTCCCAGAAGGCTCCATTTCTGCTGATATCTGTGGTCTCAACCGATGGCGCAGCCTCCTCACAGCTAGATACAGCTCAGCCATCATACACATCAAATCAGAGTAAAGAGCAATCGATAGTGTGTGTGGTCTGGGGTTTATCAGAGCAACAAACACCAGCATGTGCACAAGCTGCTGCACAACACTGCAGTAGCTAACGTACACAGAGCCAGCTCCCTTTGCCTGGTTGTGGAAATGAGAGAAGGAGAGAGATTGTTTGAAATGCAGAGAGATGCTTATTTTTAATTATGCATTTAGTTGGAGTAGGGAATGCATAATGCGGGCCGGCCTTATGAAGGGAAAGTATAATGACCAGTCAAAACGCATTTACTATTCTCCAACAGAAGAACAGATTTGTATACAGGAGCTAATTCACATTGAGATCGCATCCTCATCATTTCTTTGAAATAGCAATGCTTTGATCTTAGGGGGCATTTTACATTAAGGTCATAAACTCTAATTTATTTCCAAAACAACAAGACTTTGATGCTATGTATCAGTACAGATCACTGATTATGCTGATCTTTTATGGCTTTTGTAACTGCGGACACTCATGTCACCATTACTCTACTGCAAATATGTAGTTGAACAATCCTAATAACATAGACCACTTTGGGAATGTTACTTAATATGATCAAAGGAAAAACAACCACTGTGTACATTAAAACTACATCACAGTAATATGAGCTTATAAAAATGTTTGCCTACAGAAATGAGCCATATGGCAAAAACAGGGTTTTCTTTTGCAATTTGGCATACTTCAGTCTTTCTTTAAGAATGGCTTTGTGGGTGCCACACTTCCACTGAGACCAGTGGAGACTGCCACATCTGCCACTTGTCCAGTTTCCTCATCTGTTATTTGTGGACACAACACTGGGTCATCTCTTGAGTTAGGTGCTTTTCATCCTCGAATGATTCATAGGTCAGTGTAAAGTGGCTTAACAATGTAAATCATTTGCTTGTACCTGGTCAGGTACAAAGTCTGGATTGAAAATGAGTAAAAAGCAGCAGATGTCAAAGGAAAAACAAGAAAAAGACTTCAGAAAGAATGATGAAATATCGTTCAAGGGAACTTTAAAAAGCAAACTACAAAGAAATGATGGGTGATTGAGGCTTTTGTACAGTAACGTAGCCCCAGACTTTACTGTAAAGTTTATAGGCTTTTTTTTGGAATGCGATTCAACCACATTTCAAGCTAACAAAAGAAATATATACCGAATGCATGGTATGCTGTATCATGTTTAATCACACATGACCAAAACTCCAGCAGAGCTTCTTTGTGTAACACAATCATGCCAACAACAACAGTCATGGAAGTGTTGGTGGGTTTGCAGCAGGACACAAACCCCTGAGTCCCTGTCAAGTTTTATTACTTGCTGCAGTATTCTGTCTACTGGCAGTCAAACAAATAACCGTGTGAAAACTGTTAAATCGGATCTCCTGCATGCTCTTTTTATGCTCCTGCAGATTTTTCAGGAAAAACTTAACAACTGTGTTGAACAGCGAGCGGTTAGGGGGGATGCATCTGTGAGAAAGAAGAAAATTCCTTGTGTTTGTGTGTACACGTGCACACATCTGCCCATACGACGTTTGTTAATAGAAATGCCCAAGGCTCACTTGTAGAGGCAAATAGAGTACCAAGATGCAGAGATGGAGAGAGAATATATTAAAATGAAGCATGGAGATACAGATTTTTTAGGCGGTGTATGACCCACATGGTTTGGACTGCTTTCTCAACAGCAAAAAGCAATCATTATTTTAGCACTAGGGTGGATTAGCAAGGCTTACCAGGAATTTTATCACTCTCCCATAATATGCTGCATGGTATTAGCATAATGCGAAAAATGATTAGACACCCTTTATCTCTGAATCGCATGGGGTAACTATGCAATTATTAATATGAGCTGTCCCAAGTATTGCCAGCTATATGTGGAGCGTACCATGGCATTTGATTAAAAAGAATGTATACTGCAACAGCGAAACAGGAGTGAATGAAGTTGAAAACTACTTTTATAAGCTTCACTGTAAACCCTGGGCCGCCTACACTCACTCACACCGATTCTACTACTGATCAGATGTTACGGTAAATTAAGGTTGAAGGTGAAATATCTGCAAAAACAGAAGGGCTTTTAGACTTTGAATGACACAGATATCACAGTCTTGAAGACTCCGTTGCTACCTTTTCATATCACAGTTAATACGTCACTGTCTCCTGCAACTTTTTTCTTTGTAAACCACACTTCTCTATATTGAGTTTAGCTCTTCAAAATTCTTCACACAGTCCTCTTCACTGACACGCAGGCTGGCATAAAACATTTGTTACACTCACAATTTGCTAACTGAATAGTTAAATATCTAATTTAAGGGTGATGCAGACATTTAAATATTGCTGGAATTAGAGTGATGAGTCTCAGTGTCAGTCAAGGTTTATTTTAAATTTAATATGTGCACTACACACTATTAAATAAATAAATAAATAAATAAGAGTTCCTGAACCTGGTCCAGAACAAGGGTTCAAACACAGCAGTGAATAAAAACATTACCCATGTACCTGCTGCAAATATAATGTGCTAATTAAACTATCAAAACAACACACTGCACTGACATGTATGCAATGATTTACATTTTCCTGCACTCAATACTACATCACACACAGAAAGACACACACACACACACACACACACACAACCTCTCAGTTCAGTTCGGATTTTGCTTTAATCCGCCTTAAACAGTTTACCCTTAACCTAAACACAAACACGTCAGTGTTAGATAAATGGATGTGTCCCAAATATAAAGTATTTTTTGTTTTTCCACTCTCGCTAGATTTAGTTTAGCTAAATATGACAGCAAATATTGCTACATATTTGTTTGCAGCTGATCAAACACACACAAACACACACGTGCAATAAGACTAAGTGCAATACTCTTTTCTGACAAAGTTGTATTTTTACTCAGTTGTATATAGCATTTGTATTCTATTTTTATCCTATTGTATATTTTATTTTATTCTATTTTATTCTACTGTATATAGTATTTTATTTTATTCTATTGTATTCTGTACAGTTGTGTACAGTATATTATTCCTATTGTATTCCAGTGTTCTCTAATTTTTGCTATATAACTCTGCACTGTCCACTTTCTGCTGTGACAAAGCAAATTTCCCACGTGTGGGACTAATAAAGGTTATCTTATCTTAGATTTGCATGTGTTTCCTGATTATTTGATAGGAAAAGGCAAAATAAAATTAACAATCTTGGCTTTTTTATGTAAAATGTATTGGAACATGGTAAAGGATTGATGTTAAAAATCAGTCAGCAGTGAAAGAGCAGTGGGATAATGAATTTTAGCCTCAAGAATATTTATTCCTTTTATTCTTTATCCGCTTGTTGATCCCCTAACAGTCTATTTGCTTTGTTTAATTTTCATTTTAATTATTGGAATATGTATGATAAGGATACAGCATATAGAATAATAAAAAAATAATATAAAACATAAAGCAAAGAAACCAAAGCAAACACACTGCACATGAAGTAGTTCAGGTATATCGTACAAAGACTAAAACTATGTAATTAAAACTATATATGTGAAATTACATCTTTTCTGTATTTCTCTAGCATTCCCATCCCACCACTTCAGTGAAGACCCCCCCCGCTGTTCCAATTAGCTAACTGACTTTGACATGACATAAATCGAAGTCCTAGTAAATTAGCCTCTAAATGAAGGCAACATGTGGGCCTCAGTTAGTAAAGTATGTTTAATGTTTAGCAGGGAAACACATCCCCAGCATGGAGAAAATTACTTAGAAATGATACTTATGATCAAATAGCTCATCAGGAAATGAACATCAGGTTTCCTGCCAAGAGCACATGTACACTAGCTCATTGGATCCTACACAGCTGGTTTATAAGCTCTTGCAGACAGACTTTCTCTCATTGCTTCATTTATGGGTTCAGTCCACATAGGACTTTCTGCTAGCTTGCTTTGATTAGTGTGTAACCTGCTGCAAGATTGGGAACTGCTGACTTTTTTGGTGAATCTTCTTGTTATTTTACTCCCTCGAGAAGACATGTAAAGTGTAAAACATTTTGATGTCACAAAAAGATAAACAAAGAGCATTACAGTTGAGAGAAATGTATCCCTCCCCCCCCCATTTCTCACAACTTCACAATTCTAAGACTTGTCTTCTATCATCCCTTTTAAGTAGGGCTTTTTACATCCCAACTCTACACTCACTCCCACTCATAATTCAGGTTTTTGTTGAATTCCAGCTGACAGTGCGTCTGAGCAATTCTTCCTTTTCCTTCCTTGCAATTTTGTGAAGACCAATTTGAAACATAAAGGCTTATGTGTCAAGTGAAGTGTCAAAGAAAAAAAAAAGGCAGGGTGACACTGCCTAAAATCATTGTGGCAGCTTCAAACATGTGTTTGTAACCGTGAAATGGAGCATAGAAAAGCAATCAAAACACATGCTGGATGCTATTCTCATCCAAATAAATGTAACAAATACCATAAAAGGCACTTTCGCATTGACTAGAAAAATATTGGAAGTGACACAATCGGCTAAAGAAACACAACTTCATTAGCATGTCTTTCAATGATCGCAAGATGACAGGTCAGAAAATAATGTTTTTCACTCCCTTTACTGTTTTACCCTTTCCCCCTTTTTTGATGTGCCGTGAATGCTGATCTTGCTGTCTTTTACTGATTCCTTGAGTTTTGCTTTCATCAGTAATAGGCTGTCTGTCTGACTGACCTGTTTGAATAAAGGTGAGCAAGATCCAAGGCCAGTTCCACAGAAAGAAATGATTAAAGAGGGAGGAAGGGAGAGAGAGAGAGAGATCCACCAACTGGCAGTTCAGCGCCCCAGCAAACCACACATACGCACTCATTTACACCTTTTTTTGTTGTTAATGTCTTTATTTCATCCCTTTTCTATCCATTCTTTTTCTTTCTACCCATTTCCTTCCTTCAAGATTTTTTACTTTTGGTCAGAAGCATGATTACTCCAAAACATTTAATGCATGAGTGTGTAACTTGCCTTCTTCCAACTTGACATTGTGAAACAGGAAATAGGAGAGTGCTATCTCTAAACTGGCCTTATGAGACCCATCACAGAGTCCCTAGACAATATAAGATTTGTTCTATTATGTACTGTGTACACCTACAAAACATGCCAATAATTTATATGTATACTTTAGTAACAGTGATGCATACACAGCAACAAAACAAATTAAGTCAATTTGTATGGTTCAACAGACAGTACAAGACAGTTACGAATGGTAGATTTTTGCTTGCAGCAACATGAAATACTCATATAGCTATATTAATATCAACAATAATATAAACAATGCTGCAATAAAAGGACAGCATGAATTTGTCTTGCTAGCTTGGGCTTTTTTTAGAAGATAAACTTATTTTCAATAATCTCCACATGAATGCCTGTGGCAGTGGATACTGCACAACTTAAGTTGTTATACTGTTGTAGAGTCTTAGAGGAGGAATTTAAATGAGACAAGTAGGGCTGCGAGATTATGGCCAAAATGATAATATGATCATATGATGATAATTACGATTATCTTTGATCAACATTGCGATCACAATTATATGTCATTGAATTTAGTGGCACTGCTATGCAATCAGAACACTGATTCCTGCTAATGTACAAAACTGGTCCTGCTCATTCGCTTCAATTCAGAGGCATCAGTTAATCATAAAAACTTCATTTAAAAAATAGAAATAACAAATAATATTTGTACACTGTGGTGCAGTCCTGTCGATTAAAACATCTTTGCAAACAAATGTTTATTCACGTGACTTAAGTGCAAAGTCTTTCACCTTATTCGTTTTATCCGCATGACAGTATGTGTTCAACATAAAAACCACGTCTTATTGAGCTGTTTGACTTATTTCAGATCATAATTATGTTTAGAATTAGTTGAAGAGGAATAGTTGAAGAAAAAACTTGAACTCTAGTGATAGAAATGAATGATGTTCAGAGCAGATTAGTTGAAATAACATATCAGACAAAATGTCAAATGAGATTTAGTCTGGGGTGAAATCTGAATGTGCCATATGAGTCCATCCAGTATTTGTCTCTACGGTAGCATTTCTGCACAGAAGTACGGGACTGTCTTTACGATGGTTTGTTACCAATATTCACATGAAGGCAGTGCATAATTTAAAAACTTTTAGTCTGGCATGTTGTGTGTAATTAGCCATGGGGAAGGAGACAGTGACAGGAATCTAATTAAATCCAAAGTGGCTGCAGAAAACAAACTCTGCCATGGCTGATTATCAGAGACAGCTAGGAAGTGCAAAAAAACAAAAACAAAAAAATTAAAAATAAAGTAAATCAATTTACTCCAAAACAGCAACTCCAACATTTTGAAACGAGTCTATAGAAATGATAAGAAAAACCCGGCAATCGATCCCATCATCTCTAAAGCAAAAAAACAGAAAAAGCAGAAAAGGAAAGAGCAGGCTACGTGGATCTAGTATAGCGCAGCATCATAAGCCTGAAAGGAGTCAACAACTGTAAAAAAAACAAAAAACAAAAACAGGACCCCGAATCAAACACCAATACAAATACAGACAAATGATAAAGAATGGCAAAAGATTAGTCAAAGGGGGAAAAATGAGAAAGAAAAATAAAAGATAAAGATTTTAGAGAGACAGACGACAGAGACGAATGAGGCCATGGTTGAATATGAAGCAACCCACTGATTAATGTTACGTTTTGGGTATCAGAGAATATGGATGAGTGCAGACGGCCATTTGGTAGTCAAATGTAATGCAATTACCATGACACACCAATATATTACTGCAATTAAAGCAGAAGTATTGGTATAGTCAGGGAAAGAACAGACGTCAATTTCAATCAAGATGGGGGTCTAAGCTCCACAGGCCAGTCTGGCATGTGTAACAGGTGTAAGGATGTGAAACGGCTCATGTAAGAGTTATTAATGAATACTGGCGTTACCCATAGCCCATAGACTATTTTTCTATAGGTGCCCCTGTCAGAGCTGTTAATTCTTCCAGCTTCAGATAGAGAAGATAGTGTTCAATGGCATGGGGCCTCAGGCCACTATTATATACAGGAAATAAAACTGACCTTAGACAAGTACTGTGGAGATGAGGTATAAACAACGGTGGTTAGCTTAGTCAGCACTCAGCGGACCTTGGACGGTACTGTTACTAGTGTCATCCACGCTGAGGTGTAATAAAAGAAAAAGGGGGGAAAAAAGAAAGAGAAAATGTAATTTGGCTGGCTGCATAGACCAGCTTATGGGTTCAATGGCCATTTGACTGCTCGCCTTCCCAAGGTCTGTGTGTGTGTGCAAAACAGACAGACACACACACACACACAGACAGACAGGGAGGTGGTGGTGGGAGGGAGAGTAGTGTTATGAACTGTATGTTCAGTATATATAAAGTAACAGGGACATAAATCATGTTCTGGTCACAATGGGAACAAAGAAAGCATGTTTCTCTTCACATCAGCTTTTACTTTTTTCATTTTTTAATATTTCTACTATTCTTTTTTTTTTTTTTTATTAATTTACCATTATAATTTTTTTAATATCAACTGCAAAATTGCAGAAGCATACTCACCTAATTTAACAATTCTACCAACTGGATCTATATTTGAACATTTTATATTTTGAGTTTCGGCATGTTTTCCATTATTGCAAGTACGCATCTATACATTTTTTGTACATTGCAAGGATGTAACATTTATTGTCCTAAAATAATGTCGGGGGATTTCAATTAATACAATGATACTGATGCTACTTAAAATAAATCTGTATTTCTTGTAAAAACAACAAAAAGTAAAAGTCCAACATGTTGGCCTTCTCAGGTCAAGTACTCTTTAACATAAATACAGTGGGGCAAAAAAGTATTTAGTCAGCCACCGATTGTGCAAGTTCCCCCACTTAAAATGATGACAGAGGTCAGTAATTTGCACCAGAGGTACACTTCAACTGTGAGAGACAGAATGTGAAAAAAAAAAATCCATGAATCCACATGGTAGGATTTGTAAAGAATTTATTCGTAAATCAGGGTGGAAAATAAGTATTTGGTCAATAACAAAAATACAACTCAATACTTTGTAACATAACCTTTGTTGGCAATAACAGAGGTCAAACGTTTACTATAGGTCTTTACCAGGTTTGCACACACAGTAGCTGGTATTTTGGCCCATTCCTCCATGCAGATCTTCTCGAGAGCAGTGATGTTTTGGGGCTGTCGCCGAGCAACACGGACTTTCAACTCCCGCCACAGATTTTCTATGGGGTTGAGGTCTGGAGACTGGCGAGGCCACTCCAGGACTTTCAAATGCTTCTTACGGAGCCACTCCTTTGTTGCCCGGGCGGTGTGTTTTGGATCATTGTCATGTTGGAAGACCCAGCCTCGTTTCATCTTCAAAGTTCTCACTGATGGAAGGAGGTTTTGGCTCAAAATCTCACGATACATGGCCCCATTCATTCTGTCCTTAACACGGATCAGTCGTCCTGTCCCCTTGGCAGAAAAACAGCCCCATAGCTCGATGTTTCCACCCCCATGCTTCACAGTAGGTATGGTGTTCTTGGGATGCAACTCAGTATTCTTCTTCCTCCAAACACGACGAGTTGAGTTTATACCAAAAAGTTCTACTTTGGTTTCATCTGACCACATGACATTCTCCCAATCCTCTGCTGTATCATCCATGTGCTCTCTGGCAAACTTCAGACGGGCCTGGACATGCACTGGCTTCAGCAGCGGAACACGTCTGGCACTGCGGGATTTGATTCCCTGCCGTTGTAGTGTGTTACTGATGGTGACCTTTGTTACTTTGGTCCCAGCTCTCTGCAGGTCATTCACCAGGTCCCCCCGTGTGGTTCTGGGATCTTTGCTCACCGTTCTCATGATCATTTTGACCCCACGGGATGAGATCTTGCGTGGAGCCCCAGATCGAGGGACATTATCAGTGGTCTTGTATGTCTTCCATTTTCTGATGATTGCTCCCACAGTTGATTTTTTCACACCAAGCTGCTTGCCTATTGTAGATTCACTCTTCCCAGTCTGGTGCAGGTCTACAAGACTTTTCCTGGTGTCCTTCGAAAGCTCTTTGGTCTTGGCCATGGCAGAGTTTGGAGTCTGACTGTTTGAGGCTGTGGACAGGTGTCTTTTATACAGTTTAGTTTCAAACAGGTGCCATTCATACAGGTAACGAGTGGGGGACAGAAAAGCTTCTTACAGAAGACGTTACAGGTCTGTGAGAGCCAGAGATTTTCCTTGTTTGAGGTGACCAAATACTTATTTTCCACCCTGATTTACAAATAAATTCTTTACAAATCCTACCATGTGAATTCATGGATTTTTTTTTTTCACATTCTGTCTCTCACAGTTGAAGTGTACCTCTGGTGCAAATTACTGACGTCTGTCATCATTTTAAGTGGGGGAACTTGCACAATCGGTGGCTGACTAAATACTTTTTTGCCCCACTGTATATAGGAGTTATGATGGGTGTACTTAAAGATAATTACCTAAATAATCCTTAATGGAATAGATCATATCCCAGATTTGGCAGATTATGGATGTTTGTGAAACTGTTTATGAGTAAAGAGCTGAAACAGGAATCATTTTTGGTGATATCAGTTTCAATCAAATGATCAATTAAGACTAAAATGTTATTTCAAAGTAGCGTTACTTGTGTTTTTTTCTGTCTCAAAATGTTTTTTGTTTTTTTTCATATGACACTGGATAACGTTTCCAATTCTTAACATATATCATTAATTGTATTAATGATGTGCAAAAGACATATTTACACAGCTGTTGGCTGTAAGTCTTACAGCGCAAACATTTCATCTTAAAGGAATATTTCGTTCCCTTTCTTTGTGCTTTTGTGCTGCTACGACTGACCTTGCAAAGAAAAAAAGTAACCATCTGCATTTTAAATAGAATTCAATTATTTTTTCTTGCATTCTTAGGGTTTAATCATTTAAATTTCCTGGTTATAAGATAAGAAAATAAATTTCTTTTTGCTATTTGCTTTCTTTTTGGAACAGCATGAAATGCATCAGTCACTCAAAAGTATTGTTGGATGGAACATTTTTTGTCCCCGTGTTATTATTTATTGATTTTGAGAAGTAGTGCCAGAGATAGAGTGTGTGTGTGTGTCCAAATTCTGTGTCTAATCCCATACTGTGGTGAGCTCCAGTAGCCACTCTCTTCTTCTAGGCCTAAATAGAACAGGTGAGGAACCACAGCCTCTCGGGGCCGGCCTCACACCTCACTGGGGCCCACGCTAATTTGGCTTCTTCTCCTGCTGTTCCACACCAGTAATTACCCTCCCCAACCCCTGCCAGGGACAAGAGAAATGAATGTAGACAAATAAACAAATAATAAATAGAATACCTGAGGGGCAGAGCCACACTTCTTTGCACCTAGTGCTTCAAACTGAGGAAAGAGGTATAAAAATTGGTATGGATATGGGGAATCATAGCTGTTTGTAAAAACAGATGCGCTTGGAATTTCAACAATCTGATTCTTCCCCCGTAAAGGATATGGTTTCATGTAACTAAAAGATATCGTATTTTGACAAATGCACAGTGCATATTTCACAGTTGTTCCAGTTGGACAGCCATGATTGATCTGTTGAAACATCAGTATAGTGTCCCATAGATTTGTGGCTGTACTGTTGAACTAACAGTAATCATCACTTTTCTTTTTCCTTTGGTTTTAGGAAATGAGAATGAAAGTCTTTGTTTCTGCAGCTGTCAGGGGAGTAATCTCTGAAACACCTACTGTGCCCCATGTCAGAACAACCCAAGTCAGAAACACATGATGACTCATAGTGTGCCCTTTAGGCTGTCAACACACCTCTCTTTCTTTGAGGCTATCCATTTTCTCCCTTCAGAGAGTGCCATTAACTTAGATGGGGAATGTTTAAAGGGCTTTGCGCATGCTACTGACACCCTGTCAAAGGCTCCAAGATTACCTTTGTCATCTGCCTGTCTGTGACAGACCCGATGATGTGCATGACAAAGTTGAGAATCGAAATGGTAGCAAAGAGGCAAAGTGAGAGAGAAAACTGATAGCTTTGACCCATTCATAACAATGAGAGAGGGGAAAAAGTAGGAGCTGTATCCGAGTGATTCAAATCTAATCCATTCACTATAAATTATATGATTAAATCAGCGTGCGATGTGGTATCTGACTGCCAAGGCCATACGAGTTACATAATTTAAACACCCCCTACAAGCCCGTGGTACAGGTTATCCATTAAGGGTTTTAATCACAATCACATATTCTAGGTTTGTTGTACTCCACTATTACACATTGACATGTGTTTCTACAGTCTTTGAGAATAGACTGTCTGATTATATTACACCGCTTTGTAGTATCAGACCACCAAGGTCATCGGTGTTACATAATTTAACGTCTCCAACAGAGTTACGTCTCAAGGACTTAAACATAAGTGTCTAGCTTCATTGTTACAAATTCACAGGACCATTCTGAATTTTTTTAATACTGCAGTTATAAACACAGAGGCGGAAGATGGCAATTACTGAGATTCCAAAACAGCTCATGTACATAAACTCTAACTAGGCCCATGATACCCCAAGACATGTAAGCACAGCTGGATGTAAATTATTTTAGCTCCCTCATCTTCAAATTTTTGTTTAAATCTCTTGCCTGAAACAACAACAACAAGCCAGATAATCGTGTTTTAATCTGCCTTGTGTCCTGATGTCAGCAGATAATGATATTCATATTCATGGGTGCATTACATAGACAAAGCCTAGTAAATCAGGGTTTGCAGCACAGCCTCAAAGCTTTATTTCAGTGAGCCTGAGAAGCTTGAAGGGAGAATTTGGCGATGACGTGGGGGGTGGTGGGATGGGATGGGTTGCCATGCCAATTTGAACCATCCCTGCTACACAATCTGCCCATCCAGATTGCTCTTTGGACCCATTTGCTTTTCCATTTGGAAAAATACATCAGGTGGTAGTGAAAAAATGATGCTCTACTGCATCCAAAATTATACATCATAGTAATAAATAGGGAAGAAAAAAGGTACACATATAAAAGCTGAGGTCAGATAGTATGATTTAGTTTGAGTTTCCTGGGACAATCTAATCAACATTGACAAGGTTGGATATTTGTTATACAAGGCAATTTGTTACACTTAAGAGAGTTATTGAAAAAACAACCAATAATAATTTGTAGAGCAACTTGATTTGGTTTTTTGAAAGTGTTTCCTACAGGGACCGTTAATATAATTGTGTTCTTACACAACTCAGTAGTTATGAATGAACAGATGAAACCTGTTAATTGATTCAACCCCAATTCATAAAAACAACTTGGGACAATGTCTATGCAAATCACATAAGTCTATCATTTATTGAAAACTGATCAAATATTTAAAGTGAAAAAACACAGCTGGAGGAACATTTTACTAACTAATTATCTTCATTGGCAGGACGTCAGTAACATCACTGGGTGTAAATCTTAGAGAGGCAGTTTCTCAGAGCTGCTAAAAACTGTGTCTACAAATTATAGAACAATTTCAGAATAATGCTCCTTAGCATAAAATAAAGACTCTGAATATCCTATTATCTACAGTGCACAATGTCATATAAAGAAACTTGAGAAATCTCTGTGATATTTAGTCTCTTAGGGGGTACTGCATTAAAAACAGGCATGATTCTGTAATGGAAACACTTCCAGAAATTACAGCCTCATGGTCCCATCCACAAATGCAGGTTAAAGAAATGAAGAGGAAATATATGACCATGATCCAAAAACAGCGCTTTCTTCTCTGGGTCAAAGCTTATTTAAAATGGACTGAGGCAAAGCAGAAAAACTGTTCTGCGGTCAGACAAATTAAAATTTTAAATTCTTTTATGGAAAACATGCACACTGCATCCTCCAGACTAAAGAGGAGAGGGACCGTAAGGCTTGTTATCAGTAATCAGTTCAAGAGCCTGCATCGCTGATGATATGGGGGTGTACGAGTGCCTATGGATGCTGCATCTGTTATCACAGAATGGCTTCGTAGTAGAAGAGCCCAGGTGCTGAACTGGCCTGCCTGCAGTCCAGACCGTTCACCAACTGAAAACATTTGGTGCTTCATGGAACGTAAAATATGGCAGAAAACCCACGACTGCAGCATTCCTCTGCAGAAAGTCCAGCAGCTTGTTCCCAGATGGTTCCCTTTCCACGTTCACAGACGGTTGTTAAAATAAGAGGGGATGCTATAGAGTGGTAAACATGGCCCTGTCCCAATTTTTCAGAGTTGTGCTGCCATCAAATTCAAAATGACCTTTTTCTTTCTTAAAATGGCACTTCTTCAGTTTATTATGCATTCTAGATTTATTTTCATTTTGCATGGCACCCTAACTTTTTTGGATGTCTTTTAGTACTGAAATAATAAATCAGTCCAGACTTGAAAAGGTATATAAACTTTTGCACTGCTGTACAGAGTTCATCCCACCCTTAAACAGTTGAGTGCACACCAATTTCACACCATACTCCACAGTCATGCTCAAACATGACTAAGGGGCTGTTGTTTTTCATCATGTGGTATGGTTCTCTTAGTAAGACAGGGCATATCTTATCTGCAACACATGCTGATTGACTGCTGGTCAAGACTCCTTTACATTCTGACATATTGTTGCTTACTTCTACTGCTGAGACTTTAGGTCCTGTGTGTTGCGAGATATGGGTGGATATGAGCATCTGAACAGAATCAGGAGAGTATGAAGACCAGGTCAATACCTTTGACAATTTGCGATGTTTCACCAGTCTTTTCTGAGCAGCTTTTGCTGCTTATAAGGCCATTTTCCTACTGTGGCAGGCCACAGCTATCAGTTGCCATGGAGGAGTGGCTACTTGCTAAATGCCAGGTCTAAGGTTTCCCACCAGAACATTGCATTGTAACAAGATTATCAGTGTTATTCATTCTACCTGTTTTTGTTTTTAATGCCGTGGGATCAAATTTGTAAAAGCCATGACAAGCAGGGCTCAAAATGTACCTCACCAGTCCATCATTGTCCCCAAAAAACACAAACTTCTTTAAAATATACAAAATAAGTATTTTGTATCTGTCACTGACATGTTCTCTATTACTAATTAACCAAATGCATTGCACTTTGATAGAATATCAGGATTTGCTTATCAGGTAAACAGAAATATAAACATATAAACAGAAACATATTTACTTTTGTTTTTTTCTTTATTTTTTTCTGTAGTTCACTTAATATAGTTTTTTATTTTTCCCTTATAGTCACTGTAACTTTTTTCTCTTTTTCATTAATGAAGAAGAGAGCTAATTAGTGTGCATGTGTTTATATTTGTTAATGTGATCTCAAGTGGCAATTAGCTGCCAAGCTAACATGTGGCAGCAATGACATGAAAAACAACAAGCCTTCTCTTCCAGAGGGAAATTCACAATTTTAGAGCAGTAACTGAATATGTACCCGGGTCCTTCTTTTCAATCCAGAAACACATCAAGATGGATGCCAGTCTGTACTGCCACTTTAAGAAGCCTGCCACACCAGTTCTCCCAGTAGCACATTTCAATGTTTATATGTTGAAATATTAAAACAATGTACATAACTATGACAAGCTGAAATAGCTAGAAACAGCAATACTCAGTAATCCAGGAACAACACACAGTTGTTAGCTTAGAGCTGTACGAAGCAAAGCTGACAACTGTGGAGTAATACCGTGCTCAGGTAAAGTATAATAAATGGTTATTTGTTACTCTCATCAAGTAGATTATTTTTTTATCTGTCAAACTTTAGCACGCACAGCAAAAAAAAAAAAAAAGAAAAAGAAAAAAAAACATTTTTGAATTTGTGTCCTCTGCAGACCTTGCAGTAGATGAATACAAACAAAAAAAATATCAAATTTGATTACTCAAGGACTTGCAGTCTTGCAATAATGAATCGTTTTAGGATATAAGACGGGAAGGGGAGCAATGGAAGAAACACAAGGTCTTGAACTTCAGTGGGCATGATTTATGAATGCTTTGCTTAGAAAAAATAAAAAAAAGTTTAAAGTATGAAGGGGTGACAAATAATTGCAGCACCTGCATGTTATATAGGCCCTGCCAGGTTAGCTGAGGCTAACACATCTGAGCAGACTCCCACCTCAGCTACTTGTCATTTGTAAACAATCTCAGGGAGCATGTGGTGGCTAGCCTGTTGCCTGGGTTACAGTCTTCTGCAGAGGTTCAGGCCCACTAGGCTCATTAGTGATGCCAAGGTTGTCCACAGGCTGGCCAGGAGCTTTCAGAGTATGCTCTTCCCTCGGGGAGGGCCAGAAGGCATACTGGAGTAGATCCAGCACCAGACCAAACCCCGTCTTCACTCCAATAAGGAGGTGCCCTTCTCTTCCTCTAGCAGCTATCGTCCACCAGCAATGGCCCTTGTTTATTTTCTCAAATGAGAAAATTTAACTCATTCATTCATGTCCCTTGCATCCCAAATATTGCTTCCCTGCCAGCAAAGTGATTTATTTTGGTCAACCCTTCTGTCCCTTTTGTTTCAGCTGGCAGCCATTAAATCTCAGAACACCTTCTCCAGCTAATCACTAAACACTAAAGCACTGCACTCACAAAGTCACTTGGGCTGTGTGTGTGTGTGTGTGTGTTTGGGGTGTCCTGGACAACACAACAGCAAAATGCACATATTCATTTTTAGAAGGGAACTAAATGAGCTGAAAAACACACACCTTCCCTGCCTGTCACTGGTGCAGTAGGCACATTTGTCACTCCTCTAGCACGAAATGATTTTGTTAGCATGTGTGGCTTGTATGTGGACCATATCTAAAATATGAGTAAAGCCACAAACAGATCAATAAATAAATGGTGGACAGTCATCTCAGTGCATATGCAACCCTGAAATGTAATATTTTTATGTGAAGTCTTACTGTTGTTAGGAAAAATTGTAACATAAATTCATAGCCTATGTACAGTACATGTAATATATAGTAAGATACTTAGAACTTGATTTCAGACATGTGCATGTGGATTCAGTGAAGGTTTGGTGTCACAAAATCTTTTAAAGAATTACATATTTGATGTAGTACCAAAAACAATATCTTTTACAGAGATCTATTAATTTCTTATAAAATCTATTAAATCCTTAACTTCAGATAGAGTTGCATTTACAGCACAAACTTATGAAAAATGTCCTAATATGAAGTTAAAAAATTACATTTTTAGACTCGGCCATAAAACCCCGGCTACCGTCTATGTCGGCCAACTTTCAGACTTGTCCAGAACTGCTTGTACAACCGTGCTCTCCCCATCTCTTTTCTCATTGCAGCACAGAAGCAGACAAGCTCCTCCATCACCCTGACTTAGGTAGGACGGCTGGATCTATGGGCTGCAACGGGGCTGGTGGAGGGGGGTATAGCTGAGAGCCTGGCCAGACACATCTCCCTTTAGATCAATCACATTTCCCCTTTCTGTCCTTGAACCTCTCTCTCCTTGTGTTACTTTCTCTTTCCTCTGTCCTATTTAAAGAAAATGGATATGTGATGGGAAAGTTTAACAGTATGAGAAACCACCTGCAACACTCTGAGCACAAATACTACACATACACACGAAACAATTCAGGATCCACGGGTGCATTATTCTCATGTAACTTCAGGTACCTGCTGTTAGTTGGGGATTGACAAAGAGGTGTTTATTGTGTTTGTTGTGCACATACATGTGCAAAAGAAGCAAGCGGGTCTGCTGTCGAGGACTGCATCAGCAGCTCTGACTGATCGCTGTTGTGTCGACACACTTCACTCTGACACTGCCACTCCAAAACCAAGGAGCCATAAAGCACGGCTGTCTGCCTCAAAGCACCCATCCATCCACAGGCACTCAACACTACCTGAACTCTCTGATCTTATTCAGAGACCCAGTGTGTGAGTAGCAGGGTTACCAGTGATAGTGTGTCAACAGTGGATAATACAGCACACACAAATGCAGTCATACACTTTTGACTCTCTGCATGTTAACATGTGGTACATGATGCGGTGTCTAGTTTCACAACAACATACAACTGATACTTCTGATCGAGACGAGGTTTTTATGCAGGATTTAAATTCGTTATTTTAAAAGCAAGCACACACAGGTATGCTTTTTGTTTTTTTCTTTGTTTACTTTTTGCAAATGATACTGTTTGATGATCATCCTCTGATTCCAATATGTTAAACAGGTTTTCATTTCACTTCCCTGTAAATTTACTTCAAGTGTCACCTGGTAGCACTAACACCATACCCAAATGTAGATTTGAACATTATATACTTCTACGGTCTAATCTGAGTTGGTAGTTATGGCAAGAATGCCCCAAAAGACTGAAGGTTGTCTCCTGCATAGCATCCTAACTATACATTTTATTTATTCATCTTTTTTTTGTGTTGTCTTTTTAAGATTTTGTGTTGTAGCACTTTAAGACTTTCATTATTTGTTTCATTATTTTTGTTTTCAGTCAATATTTGGGTTGTATTAGGCAGAAACATTGCTTGGTTAGGTTTTATATAGACTCTTTCACAACAATAAGCACGCGTTAGACAGCTCCATCTTCCATTTCGCTTGTGATGAGTCCCGCCCTAACGGTACACCCAGAAAAGCAGGGGCATCTGAAAGTTTTACAGCCCTAATTGTAAAAATCACTGTGTTTTGCGCTGTTGAGTGTAGCTTTTAAATTCAATGAACTGCAGAACTAACATAAAATCAATCACCAGGTTGACTATCAAAGCCAAACAAACAACATTACTGTCATATTAGTGGCTTCCTTGAATCATTTTCTTCAGCTGTATGGATTTCAGAACAGCTCAGTCAGTCTACTCTAATCCATGCTATTTTAAAAGACACTTACTTTCAGTATGGCTGAACATGACACAGACAGACAGATAGAAACCATGCAGTCTAAGTCCCAATTATAAAAGAACAATTTAGGATTCTTCTGCAATCGTGCATAGTGTTAAATGTTTACATCACAGTTTAAAAGGACATTCTACAAATGCACATGTAGCAGTAAATATTTTAAATTTAAAACATGGAAATAAAAAGAAAGTCAAGTAAGTCAGATGTGAATCCAAGTAAGCGTCCGTATTTATGCTGGAAGACCGAGTTTCTATCTCTTGCTTACTTTGGGTAAAATTCCCGAGTCCCATTGATTGAGCATTGTAATCCAGGTCAGAGCCCTGAACTGGCAGCCACAGAAGCTACCCAAGCAGTGAGCCAGCCAGGTTGAAATTGATCCTAGCAGTCTCCTGAATCAAACAGTGTCCAAATCCTCTGTGCCTTCCTGCTACTGATACAATCTTCTGTTTGACCCCAGTGCAGAGTGAAAGAAAGGAAGAAAGAAAGAAAAGAGAAAGAAAGACCTGCAATTTTGAGGAATTCATTTTTCGTTGTTCTCTGATGTTTGAATAATAACCATTTTACTTAATAAATTGCTTTCAGTTTGCTAGTTCCGTTTCTTTGAACTCAGGTTTTATAAAGTACTGATCCAGAGCAAGTGCCCACAGTACAGGCCAGCACGCACAAAAGAAACGAATAACTGTTCAAGTGTAATCTGTTATATATTTGGAACATTTTGCTGGTTTACCTGGTTATTTATGTTACAGTTGTGAATCACTTATTATCATTATTATTATAACTATTATTTATGCAAGCAGTTGTATTGCGTTCCTAATGCAGAAATGTTTTTGAACGTTGCTTCCTCAACCTTTTCATTTGTCTTATTTTGAGAATGGGGAGAAGGAAAAGAAAATGTATTAGAAAATGAATTATGTTGACCAGAAAAAGACTGATAAAGCAGAAATGATTAAAATTTTAAACATTTCAAAATACTAACGACAAACATTTATTTGAAAGGAACATTTGTGTAAACCTGAAATGCCAAGCATGTCAGAGCATTACATCTTTTTTTTAATGCTTTCATTTGATATGCTTAAATGGACCTCTTCTAAACCGTTGAAAATAATTTGCAAAAATTTTGAACAAAATTTAAATAAAATAATTTAACCTTTTCAAATGGTACAGTTCAAATGAAAAGTAACGTCATGTGGTCATGTGGTCATGTGGAAATACAGCACTGCAATGGGAAACAGGTTAGTATTTACCAACCCCGCACATTCAGTGACCCCATGATACAGCAAAACCAACACAAATAGTTAAAGCTCAGTTGTTTTCACACCTGTGTGAAGTGGTATGAATGGCTGTTCATACAATTTTTGCAAGAAAGTGTGAAAAACTGCTAATCTGTCTGAGTGATGTAGGTTGACGTAAACTGACAGACTGACGTAGATTACATTTATACTGCTATTTTTGCAGATTAATAATCTGTATGGTTTCATACCAGATGCAAGATTTACTTTTGCTATAAAACTGTTTGCAGTTTCCTTAAGAGTCCATCCAGAAAATATTCACAACACTTTTTGCGCATTTAGTTATGTTACAGTATTGTTGTCCAGCTACTGTAGAAAGAGCTTTTACTGGATCAACAACATTCAGTGAACATTAGAGCATTAAAGGATGGATGGGTTATTTGCACATTCAAAGCGGTCTTGATAGGTATGATAGGAAAGCAAAAAGTCTGTTTTTAACTTGAACTATTTCTGATCAATTTACCTGTAAATAATGCCAAAATGTGAACACATTATTTACATCTGTTAAAGACAAATCTGAATGACAATTTTTGTAAGGCAGTGTGATGGGAATATAAATAAATAAGACAAAAAAATCTGTTGTTTTTTTAAACTCCATCTGTTAGTGATCATTTTACATGTAAACAATGCCAAGATGAGAGCGCAGGACTCACAGTTTATAGAGACAAATCTGTATGACAATTATTTCAGATAACTTTGTGATAAAAATCATAATAAAGAAATAAAGCAATCAATTAGAAACTGAAAAGTGAATATTTTTCACTGCAAGTGTCCTTCGATACACTCTTTTGACCATCTCTGGTGTGTTTAATAATTATGACTTGAGAAGCTGAATGCAGAGTTTCAAAAAGGCTGAAATTATGCAGCTCAAAACGCAAAAGCCCAACAACGATCAACCAATAAATAACTATTCTTATCATACTCATCTTCATGATTACCATAATATATTTTAATTGTAGTGTATTTATGTCTCTATATCTATTCTCAAACTGCTTCTAAATAACTGTTTTTCAAGTAAATCAAATGTAACGTTTACACGTCCGGACGTTACATGTACATTTGAATTGTCACCTGAGGGCTTACGTTTTAATAACTATTGTCTATGTGCCATGCCTTTCACATTTCAGACCACTGACTGAGGGCGAAACAACCACAACAGATGGCAGAAAGAGGGGACTCTTTCCGCATGTTTGAATGCTACATCCAGAGGACCATGATCGACACAAAAGGCTACACGCAGTCGCTTTGAACAGCATTTTTAGTCTTTACTCGTTTGTGGTAAAATATTGCTTTGCCTTTTAAGTTCATCTAAATTTACACTTAAAACTCCCTATTACTGATATAATGCAAGAGTTAATGTGTTTGACCTGTAGCAAAATATTAAAAGCCACATGCTTCTCTCTTCTAGTGATAGCGTAAACATGTACGTTTAGGTTTCAAAATCATAATTAGTAATAATTTAGTAGTAATTAAGCTATTTAGGCTTGTAATTCATAGATTGGTAAACATTTACAAATAGCAGAAAAGATATGTATAACAATGTAAATAGGGCAGAATAGTCAGACATGATTACGGATTTAAAAAAAAGTAATAATAATGTTGAGTGAGTGGTCTTGTAATTCAAAATATATTTTCTTCTGGCTTGTAATTATTAATCTTGACATGATTGCCTCTACAACAGCAACAAAATTCTGTTTCAGTGCACAACCTGACTAGATACTGGCGCACACAAGGGTAGCTTTGTTTCAGAAATCATCCACACAAGGAGGGCAGCAGTACAAACACCGCAAGTGCTACCTGACAAAAGAATATGATTCCATCTGGGTGATGTCTTGGCTAATAGGCAAATTCTTTAAAATAGAGTGACATCCTTAAAAAAATAAGTAGCAAACAGCATTGTCTTAAAATCTCTGAAGGACTTTGTTCTGGCCCAAGAGAAGGTCACATATAACAAGGCCATGTTCACCATGGTGACAACAGAGTAATCCCATCAGTGTGCATCAGCCTGTCTTATTGTGTTTATCTGCAGGGTTTTCAGCTCTGGAACACTCCACATTGATTGCTGTCCATGAGCAAATCCTGGTGTCACAGCAGGTAAAACAGTAAAGCACTGCAATCCCTCCTTCATGGTTGAAAACAACGGAAAAAAAACCCACACACAAACAAAGAAATAAAAAACACAACATTTAGTGATGCTACATAAAAACAAAGCCCCAATTTGACTTTTCTGTGCTTCACAAGTACTGCTGCTTCTTTTTGTATGTCAAAATGACTTTCTCCTACTTTTATTTGTGCTAGAAAAAAACATCTTTGAGATATCATGAGTTTCTTTATTGAGTCCATCACATGATGATGATGACGACTTCACTGGATGTGGAGAGAGAGATGATGGTGACATCCAGTAATCCTACCATGAGAAAGCATTGCCTAAAATAAAATGTATGTCTTTAAAATATATTTGTTTTCACATTTAAATATATTTAATAGATGCAAATGGGAGACAAGCCTCTATGATTTGTTTTGATTATATTGTTTGTAGGGCTTTTTTGCTTGCCATGTCTTGTCGTTGGTAATTGCAATCTAAATGGGAGACTCTCAAAAATAAAAAGATTTCTCTACTAAATAAACTCATCAGCATCAAAATTGTATATGTGCACCATCTCTGTAATTAAATATTTAGTCCCCCTACATCTATATGCCTGAGTGCTCTTGTCTTAATTGCAATGAACACAAGAGTGAAGCCAAGGAGAGGGCAAAATAAGGCTGACAGATGTTTTGATTTTCAACAAATAAACATGTAAATGGGATTTCTGGAAAATGTGTCACCATAACAAGGCAAAAGCTGTGTCAATATAACATTTAGGCTTGGACAAAAATAATATTTGGTTTACCTGATCTTCTTAACTACAGTTTAATTCAACTAGCATCTGTTTTCTAATTTGTCTTTAATTTCATAAAGACTTCAATTTTACTCAAACTTTCATAATAAAACCATAGATAACTAGGGATGGGTACCGGTATCCGGTGCCATTATGGCACCAGTTCTGACATAAACGGTAGTAACCAGACCGAAAAGCAGCGCACATTTCAGTGCTTTATTTCAGTGCTTTTTTCCCCCTGAGATGTCAGACACTTTGGATTCTAGCCAATCATTTTACCTTTCCAAGGATAGTAGGCGGGCCCAGGTACGTAAGTTCTTTTAGAGCAGAGCTACAGATTCAGATTAAAAATGCCCAAGGCGCAGCAGCCTGCAACAAGTGCTTGAAGGTGATACTGTGCAAAGGAGGTAACACCCCGAATCTGATGAAACACCTGGCGACGCATAGCGGGGTTTTTTAAAGCCGAGAAATGCACCGTACTTGATAGCTTGCTGCGAGACCTCACACGGATCACATCTACTGCGGGTGTGGTGCCTGTTATCGGACCAGGAGTTAGCAACATCCCACAAAAACCCGAAGAGGAGAGTCCCGGCCCCTAGCCCTGCCAGTGTAGCAGAAATGATGACGGATGATGATGCAGCAGCAGCCGTTCTTCTCTGTGTGAATAGCTTAATGTTGTTTGTGTGTAATTTACGTTGAGTAGGCTAACCATGTTATTAAATTAATGCATGTAAGATGAACTAGTAAACACCGCCATAGTTACCGTTTCAAAAGTACCAGTTTGGCACCGGTATTGGATAAAACCTAAACGATACCCATCCCTATGGATAACAGAACACAAGTCCGATGAAAAGGTATTTAAAAGAACATAATACAAAATAGATTATGGATCCTGACTGTTCAAGACGCCTTTAAAATTGACTTGTCGAATGTGTAAGCACAATCAGTAAGTACCCTTACACATGCTAAAACACATGAAAAACTTTAATCCCCCAGTGCAAAGCTAAATAACCCCCGCCCAGACAAAAGATTACCACGGGGTATGAACACCTAATCCGAATCCATGTCATGCACATCAGCTCACCGCTGCCGTTAATTTATACTCGGACTGCAGGCACGAGTTAAAAACACAAAACAGCAACTATCATAAAAGGGGCCAGTGGATAAAAGTATTTCCATCTCAAAGAAATTTGAAGTCAGGTGGGCCAAAGTATTCATCTTGGCTTGTACTGATGAATCCTCAGATTTGTGGCAGCAACAGGCATAACCATTACTCTTCCTTCACTCCCCAGTTACTATGATGTATTACTCAGACTGGGGACAGTAACTGAGCCCTTTGTGTTTCATTAAGAATGAAACATGGAGTTATAGTAAAGATGGGATTTCTGGAATCAAGAAATTGTTGAATCACTGAACACACAATGTAAGAAATGCTCAAAAGTTTCTTGCTTAATAAAATGCAAAATGATGACATAATCCATCAAGATATTACATTTTCTCTAATCTACTAGAAGTAACAGTTATCAAGTAATTTGTAGGCCTATTCCTTAAACCGCATGGCAGAATTGGTACTAAGATTATTTTAAGAATGACAAACATAATTATTTTTATTTGTTATTATGATTATTATTATTATTATCATCATCAAGTTCTCTCATTAGTCACTCGTGATGCTCCGATTCAGTTTGTTGAACCTAAATTCCTATTAATAATCATCACCAATGACAGGGTATGCTGACATGAAATACCCCCCACCTCCACATACATACTGTATAATTTGCTCCTGATAATGTCTCTTGTCCTTCTGTGAAAATCCACTTGTTAATGAAATGCCATTCAGTGTTGTTTGCAGCATCTTTTGTTATTAGGCAGAACTAATAGAAGCAGCAAAAGCACCTGTCTACACCTGTCTGTGACTCTAGCTGGATATGAACCAACCGGCTGAAAGTAATTTCAATCTGGGATTTAAAATGAGACAGACAGAAAAAACAGCAAAATCCCATTATATGTCAAAATTATACTTTCCCATACGGACGTGAAATGACAGTTTATCCTGAAATATAAAATAATGGCTGTTAGATTAAGAATAAACAAGACTTGCGACACTGTCTAGACCGGACATTGTTGATTAATGAGGTCTTACAAGAACACATACCGGTCTCAGATGAACACCTTTGCCTTGAATACCTTTGGTCGCACATATACCACTTAGTACTGTACTGTGTAAAATAAAGGGCAATAAACATTAAAAAGACACAAGAAGACATATTAAAGCCTTCATCCTCATACCAAAAAGCATGTTTTACTGTTGAATGGCCAGTGACATTAAAGGCCTGAAAAGGGTCTTTAAAGTTATTGTTGCAATAGTTAACAAGGCTCATCAGAAATTCTAATTTGGCCTTTAAAGTCAAGTCGTGGCATCTCTGCTGTATTATTTAGGCAATTAAAAGTCTCTTCTTCACGTGCCACAGAATGAAAACAATTAGCACGAGACAAAAAGCCCCACTTATCTCACTGCCGGTAATCTGTTTGTGTGACATTTAGTAAAATGTATTTAATATATGAAATTTTAAATAACTGAAGCATGCATAGGTCTGAATTAGACACTGGAACCAGGAAATATTAAAAACTAAAACAGCTTCACAAACTGCCATTCTACCACAACAACATAATAGAGAGACCCAAGTGTTAAATATAAAAGTGACAAAACGCACATGAGCCATCCCCATGAGAATCTGCGAGAATTTCTTTCTTCTCAGTTTGCCATCTAAGTGTTAATGTGAAAAATGACAGGATCTGGGAGGACTCCAGAACTCCCACAGTTATAAGGGTGAACAATGACACTCTGTTTTAATTGCAAGACCTGATCTAAGAACTGAGAAGATCAGAGAAGATGGGAGCATGACAAAAACAAAACATCATAATGACACAGGTACACACACACCTGTGGGAAGCTTTGGTGGCATCTCATTGTGTTTCCACCTTGAATCCGTGTGCATAGTGGACAAAGCATATTTGCCTTTTTTATTTGCCCATGAAAACAAAATGTCCAAAAATCTATGAAGTGATTAATGCGGTGTCTGTTTCTTACATCATGACCCGTAATTATTTTTTGCTTGTTTTGATTGTCTTCAAAAATGTCACGCTTTGTGCTCTGAATATACCCTATCCAAGTTTTGTTAATTTGGGTTAATTAACAGTGTCTTAATTTATCAGTTTCACTTTAACATTGCTGAATTTGTGGATAAGGTTGTTCCATATATTTGATTTTTAAAAATTTAAAGAATCAGTTACAACAAATCTAGTAAAAACATCATCTTTTTTTTCTGCCAACTTGTTTGCCTCACAAGCTCAGATTTACAGGGCTCCGCCCATCAGAACCTGCTCTGACTCTGTAAAGACTGAAAAGTTGCTACAGCATGAGGCCTGCAGACCTGCAGCACCCAGCCTGTGACTGCAGATAGTATGCAGTTCAACATCTGTTCCTTTTGATCAAAGTTATTGGTACTCTGAAATGATCAAACTGATTATAAGCCTATTTAGTGACGCAAACGTTTGATTAACTTTGCGCTTTATATGTTGGTGAACTGAGAATTAAAATCCCCCTTTTTCTTCTTTTTTTTAACCCTTAGCCATAAAAGGGTGATGGGGGTATTGCTGTCACTACATCAGACGGACACCCAACTTTGTGAATGTGATAACTATAGGATGAGGCAACGAAGCATTGAAGTATTTGGAAATTCATAACATAGGTGTGCCTACTGTGTCTACTTTTTTTGTGTATATATGTGTGTGTGTGTATATATATATATATATATATATATATATATATATATATATATATATAGATGTTCCAATATTTCACACTAAAGTACCGTATTTCCCGGACTACAAAGCGCACCTAAATATTAGCCGCACAAGCTAAAATCAGGGGAAAATCCTGTTTTGTACATACATTAGCCACACCTGACCAAAAGCCGCAGGTGTTTCAATGTTGACTTATCATATGTAAGAGAATATGCACAAAGGGAATTGTCAGGAAAGAGATGGCTGTTTGGAGACATCACTTTTATTAATATTTTGAAAAACAAGTTATGGGTACATATTTGCACATGTAGTACATAACAATAACCTACAGCACACCAGAAAAATAGATTCGGACTACCTTTTAGGCTCAGGTGCAGTGACACGGCTTTAACAAGAAGAAAAGTCAGTCATTCACCACCATCTTTCTCTTCTTCCTACGCACTAAAACCACCAAAGTCCTCTTCTCCAGTGTCGGATACAAACAGGCTCAGGATGGCTTCGTCATCCACTCTTCTTCTCTCCTTCGTTGTCACTTTCAAAACCAAAGAAATCCTCATTGTCAGTGTCAGAGTCGAACACCCTCAGAAGGGCCGTGGCGGTGTCCTCCTCTCCATCATGCAGCAGTCCAGCCCTTCAAAATCCGTTGGTGATCGTGGATGTTTTCACACTTTTCCACGCTGTCAGAATCCACCGGTGGAGTTGGGCATAACTTGCTTTTTGGGCATAACTTGCAAGTTTATCGCCGCTCATCATCCACGACTCCCGCTGAACGCGTAGCGCTACTTTGAAGTTTGTTTTTCGCGCTACTTCGTACGGCACTACGTTGCCTGGCGGACGGACATGTGACTAACATACCACTCTTGAACCCCGATCCTTCCGCCAGGCAACTTAGTGCCGTACAACAGCGGAACACACAAAACAAATCGTCTTACGATATGACAAAAATCACGGACAATCCATAGAAAAGCCGCACCTGACTAAAAGCCGCAGGGTTCAAAGCTTGTGCAAAAAGTAGCGGCTTATAGCCCGACATTTACGGTACACATCTGCTCATCAGTTATGACCCTTGCAACATCTGGAAACATAGGCATTTAATACATTCTTGTTCCTGTTGTATGTAGACAACCGGAACATGAACCCTCATTCAAAGTTGTGGCTATTCTGCTATTCTTTTTATAAAAACAACTTCAAAGATTAAAAGTTACAAAAAAGCATGTATGTTCTGCTTCACAAAATTAGCTAACAGTATGTTACTTAATTACTTGAACTGAAAATAAAAACAAATCAAATCTGTGCCTTTTAGGTTTGAACATTGCCGTTCCATGGTGAAAATGCTGGACCAGTTTCATTCAAAATGTTGCTTCTAACATCTAAACAGGATAGTTCTTTTGATGGAGGTTTTCAACATGTCTACCCATCTAAAACAAACAAACAAAAAACACCAAAATTTTGCAGCCTACCAAGTAATATTCTTTTCTTTATTTATTCATTTTAGACAGGCTTCAGTACATTGAATTTTAATATTACTAAAAAAGACAGCTGGAGTGAAGTCAACCTTTAACATTTATCAGATACACTGAGCTTCTCACCTTACTTACATTTTGATGCTGGCATTCATCAGTTTAACCTTTTTAAAGCTTATCTTATTTTAAGGTGAGCAAAAGGCAAGCAAGCCCCTAGAAGGAAAAGAAAGTACTTCAAGACAGTTTGACAATTGAAATGTCCTGAAGAGTAAAGCAGATGAGGTGCAGTAAAAACTTTAAGCTCTACCTCTATCCTCACTGTCACAGATCCCCCAAGCACACATTTGGAGGAGAGAAGGCCAAACTTCTAGCACCACAACTTATCTTAATAATTTTACACTAAGAGGTATCATACATATTTTTTAATTACAAATCACTTCCACAGGAAATTCTCTACTGTGAAAATTTCGCCCTTGAACACCTACTAAATAAATAAAGCAAAGTCCCCTAATTAAACAAGAAGTGCCTCTCATGCAATACGCATGATGGCTTTCTTTATCTCTGAGCCTTTTAGGGGAAAGTGTGCCTTAAGTCTTTTATGAAAATCTGTTTTGAAGACTGTGAAAACACAGACATGTAGTAATAAATGCCCACTTAAAGTGCAACAAAAAGTCAGCTTCACCCTCAAGTCATTTGCAAAGCACTTGGCTTTTAAGTTTAGGTTTAATTATAGATTGGACAACAAGGTCGTCACAGTATCAGAATAAAGTGATTTCTATCTATTCTAAACATTCTTATTTGCATTGCAGTTCCTTGAAAAATAATAATTCCATGACTGCAAAGGACAGCTGCCAATACAAATATTCTGTAACTCAACAGCAAAAGAAAAATGGGAGAGGCTCCAGCCCTTGGCGACCCTGAATTGGGTAAGTGGAAGAAAATGGGTAGAGGATGGATATATGAATAGATGGATGGATAGACTCATTGCATAGATGCTTATTCTCATCAGAGAGATGAGAGTAGCCAAATGGGTGAGGCATGGATACTGAATTCAGTTGTGCATAGAAACAACTGTTCGTTCAGTAAATTTCACATGAAAAGGATCTTTCTGTTAGATCCATTACACATTTATAGGATGTTTTTAATGTCAGGTTACCTGTAGTGTTTTATGCACATTTCTCTTTTTTTCACCCTATTAGCTATCACAATAAGTTGCTGTTGTTGTTGTGATTACTTTTACATATGATGTTTTTCAGAATGATCCCCGAAGGTGAGTTTTAGAAGTGAACTGCACCAAACAAGGTCAGTGAAGAAAGAACCAAAAAACCTGATCAGACATGTCCAGAATAGTGCAGCCTGGACACCTCTGTGAGAGTTTCTATTGTATTATATTTTATATGTAAGTCTCAACTGGACACAGTTGTATATACAGACAGGCAAGCCCAGTATACAACTGTCCATGTGAATAACATTAAACTAAAACTGACCTATGTAATTAACCTATCCCCGTATTTATGGGGTTAGGTTAATTGATTAATCCAAATTGTCCATAGGTGTGAATGTGGGAGTGAATGTGAGCATGAATGCTTGTCTGTCTCTGCGTGTTAGCCCTGCGACAGACTGGCGACCTGTCCAGGGTGTACCCTGCCTCTCGCCCTATGACAGCTGGGATATAGGCTCCAGCGCCCCACGCGACCCTGAAAAGGACAAGTGGAAGCGAATGGATGGATGGATGGATGGATGGATGGATGGATGACCTATGTAAATAATCGGTTTATCAGAAATGTTTTAAAACACTACGGTATATTCTTGGACAGGCAGTCACTAAGACTAACAGTGCATTGTTTTAAAACAACTCGTAGTATGCTTTATGGTATATATTTCACTGCCTACAATTAAGACAAGTTCATTATCCGTTTATGTAATTTCCCCCACCTTTTTGCAATAATGTTACAGATGTGATAGAAGATGAATCTTTAGGCATCTTGGTGATTGTGCAAAAAGGCTACAATATGACAAGCAGTGTGCACATTTTTGTTTCATAGCTTTGCTATTGTGCTGACTCAAAATGTGGCAAATTTACAGTGCTTCCTTTTTAAGAAGAATTAAGAAAGGAGGCTGAAGAAATACAGTAGCTCTTATGATATGTGGTGCAGACCTTGACTGTGAGTCATAGCTGACATGGTCACAAAGCTATAAAGTATGTTCACATTCTGTACTTCATCAGTGTGTGGGTCTTCATTTGGTGTAATATTTCATTAAAACATTCCCTTGTTTGTGTCTGTAATAATAAATTGCTAATTCATTCACAATCTTTTGTAAATGTGACGGCATGATTTCCATAAGCCAGTTATTCTGGGTTGTGTAAAAGCCATTGAAGTTACAAGGACTGTGCTAAACAAGCTTATACTTAGCATAAAATACCAATTTGGACTGGACTAACTTTGCAAAGAAAGGGGTCTGCTTGAATGGCCAGATTGATCAGATGGCTCATGAGAGACCATAAAGACATTATTCAGATTTGCTAATCTATTATATATGCAATGCAAATCAAAAACACAGAGCTTAATCTGTTTTTATAATGCATAATTTCAGAGCACAAATCAGGAGAGTGGCTGGCTGTCGGTAGGAAAAAAGGTCAGAAATTTAAAATAATGGATGCAAAACACTGACAAAAAAGGGATTTTAATTTGAGACTGACTCAAAGCAATAAGCACCTTTGGATTTGTTATTATGGCACAATGTTTATTAATGTGTTTATTCCCTGGCTTAAACACCAAATCATGCGCCCTGATTATTATATCAAAGAGGGACAGACAGCTGGAACCCTGGTTATGCTTTATCCCTTTGGACAGCACAGACTAGTGGAGATGAGATGTTAGTTATGCTCAGGGGATTAAAGAACATGCATTAAGGCACACCACATTTAAGTGTAAATATTTGTTAGAAACACTTCATATGCAACATAAAAAACAACTATAGCTTCCGTGATAGGTCTAACAATATAGATATTTTTTTAAATGTGAAAAGTGATCATTGTATCTCGCGCCATGTAAAATACAGGTGTTCATATAATATGTGGTTTTGGATCATTTGAGGTTTAAAATGCTTTATTAAATACTGCAGCGTTCCACACACTTGGTTACAAAGTGACACTAAATCAGGCATTCTGTCAGTGTCAGCACTGAACCAGATGACTGATTCCCATCTGATGGAAGCATCACTTTCAAAACTAACCCAATATACATCGCTCATGTGGGACCTCTTACACACTAAAAAAGGAATAGCTGCTTCAAATCAGCAGGGATACTATTCAGGGCCTTCAACTTCTGTTGAAGTTTTAGTCTGATACATTAAGGCAGGTTCTATTTTTTCTTCTTTTTTTTCTTTTTTTTTACTTGAGACTTGGCCAGGAAGATCAGCTGAATACAAAAGAGGAACAAAAGGCGACTCAAAATCCATGTAAGGATTAAGACGAAGAATCTAAACAATAAGTAGCCAAGTGGGATTGATGATAGTGTCACAGTTTTGGCCAATTCGCAGCACTGAGCAGACTATTAAATGATTCCACTAGCATTACAACATGCAACTGACAATATTTAATCTGTTCACTTGTTATAAACCAGCCAGTCTTCTAAAGCTTATGCTTCAAAGGAAAGTGATCTAACACGTGCCATAGAATATTTTCCATCTAAGACTGTATAAGTAACCCTGGAGGGGAAAAAACAAACCAAAAAAAACTTTCATATGAAATTTTTATAGAAACCCAATCTTTATTACACCAATCTGAAAGTTAACATCTGCTAACATCTAACATCTTAAGAAAAAATTAAATTTTTTAAAAAACTGTTACATTTTTACAAAACATATTTCTTAGCAAGCTAAATGGTGTTTAGTCATTTGCACTACCTCATCATATTTTCCTATTTATAATAAGAATAAATAGAAGTGCTTAAAACTGTACCACCAAAACATGCTTCCAAATGCTTTATGATGTCCTTTTTTCTAACCATCTGACAAACAGAAATGTCTGTTTTGTTTGGGCAAATGGAACCTCCAGAAAAACAAATAGGTGGTGATTTTCCCTTAGCTCTGTTCAAAACATCTGAGGGGAGTGGGGCCATCATTTCCCCATGCAATCACAATTTGCATGAGTTTGAATTTAAAAGTAGGTGGCATTAATAAATATGTAATTTTGTATTCTGAGTCTATCTGACCATCTGTTTTTTTTAATACTTTGCAAACCAACAAAAACAGACACTATTATTTTCTTGGTGTATTCACAAATCAAGCCACCCTCCACCCCAAAAAACAACAGGGAATGTTTAAAAGGAAAAACAGAGCAAAACTTATTTTTTTGTCTGACACAGGATTACCCAAAGACGATGAGCTGTAGGGCAGAACCACCAACTTTTACTCAAGAAATGAGTCTTGGATTCTTGGGGACTTTTAAATGTAGAGGTCACTAAAGAGGTCTCATATCTCCCGTAATAATTCTTAAAAAACAAAGAAACAAAACACACAAAAACAACCTGAAGGCTTCCTGCCACAACAACTTAACAGCCTCCAGTTGATATCAATATCTCCCATGTGCAGAGATATCATGAGATCCCTGCATATTTCAATAAATGAGACGATCCCGGCGGAAATTGGCAAAGTATTTGTGTTGCTTCCAGCTCCGTGTTATTAGAGAGAATAATTTAGACCGAAGAAGTTGTGTAATCTACTTTGCAAACATTTTTGTTTAATGCCGTGAGAGTCTGTTTATAATGATGCTTAACAAACATCATACAGTGACTGTGCATACTTGAAACAGGCCTTCAGGAATTACCCTTTTTATATAAAAACGACTGAATCATTTCTATAAAAATGTCAACAATAACAGAGCTACTAGTCTCTCTGTTTTTGACACAAAACCAGTTTCCTAAATGATATCTGAATCATTCATTTGCACCATGTCTCTATAAACGGAGATTAAAATGAATGGACTGATGGGGAAAAAAGATAAATGACTAGAACAGACATTTACCTTTGAGTGTAATTACAGAGTGCATATTTAAAAGTGCATGCAGAAAAAGAAACAGAAGAAAAACATAAGTAATTTTGCAAATTGCATCAGCACTCTCCCCATTAAACAATATAATCCAAAGGTAGGCGGTCAAAATTATGACTGCCTCCAGCCAAGGTGTGGGCTGTGGGAGCCATGTGCTGTTTCCTTTGGTGACTGAAATTTTAATTACAGTGTACATTTCTCTTAATAGCAAAAAACTTCATGAAATCCATTACCAGAGTTTGAATAACAAACCCTTTATAGTCTTCTTTAATTACTGGCATTTTAATTAGTCAGGCAAATGTTATAAGTTGATATAAGCCTAGATTGATTAGAAAAGATCAAAATGGTTGCATCTTATACGTTCGGGAGAAATGAATGGAGGCAGATTCCTTTGCTGCCCTAATAATACAAATCAAGAGGGCACGAATTGTAAAGAGAAGACTTGATCTAAAAACACAACATGTATGTGCATAACACACGCAAGAGGACTTCACTGATGGAGAAGGAGAAACCAAGACGAGATTAGTGTATTAAAGTCTTACCCCGTAAGACTTGACTTAGTGAAAATCTGATTCTGTTACCAAAATCTCACATGACTGCATATCCCCCCTGTATTGGACTGTTCTAGTGTTATTAGCAAAGAAAGCAGTGACTCAATGTGAAATTACATAGCACAAGAGTATAAAGGCATTCCACTGCCAGTCATTCAAAATCAAAGCTTGATATAACTAAATGGGACAACACAACTCCACTTATCAACTGAAAATATATTTGAAGGTGCTGTGAACCGTTACACACAATGAGTCTTGAAATTCAGTCTCATGTTTGGGAAAGCGCATGATAATCCCAGAAAAGGAAAAACAGAGCAAAACATAACCTTTTCCTACAGATAATGGAGTTCTCATACATCTTTAATGCAATGCTGCTTGTGATTGCTGATGACATATATAAATGTCACTGTGTTGTTAAAACAGTCTCCACAAAATTCCAAACAAGGTGTTCTCTCCATTCTCACACAGTCCTCATTTCAAAACTGGAAACCAATCTGGGTCACATGATCTCTGAGCTGCTGACATCAATAAAAACAGTGCTGTTGTTATAACAGCAACATTTTCTAATCATGCTCAGACATTAGTGGGGAAGAGGGTCACATTTCAATAGTCCTTACCTTCAGAGTTCTATCAAGAGAAAAGTGGCCCAACAACTGTTACTGTTTTAGTATAAATACTATTAGGAGTCCTGTGTCCTGTGGCATATTTTGTGGAATATGTAACTGAATTATTAAATAAAATAATGCCTTATTCTACAAAACTGTCTAATCAATCAACAGCACAATGCATCTTTTCATGAATCAATCCATTGTTAGAGATTGTTCCAAAGACTCGTTTGAAAAAAGCAGCTGCAGGGTGCTGATTGAGAAATATGCCATGATTTGTCAGGCAGACTTTGAAAAGTTTCCTTTCTATGATATTAACACTTTTTGACAGTTGAATAAAAGTACAAATTTTAAAAGCAATGACCTGACCTGGAAAAGGAAAATGAGTGTAATCAAAAATGTCAAAATGTACAGCCAAGGCTAAGACACGTGTCTTCCTATTCCTTCACAACACCTATTTTTTGTTACTGTAAGAACAACTAAACTGTAACCATCGTGTAAGCAAAATTACATCACAATGATAAATATTAAGATGGACAAACACTTGTATATCATTTGAAAACTCTCCCCAGTATTTTAACAAAAAAGTAAGAGACATGGAGACTGCATCACCCTTCCAGATGCTGTTTGACCTCCACAGATGTGTTACTACATCTTGCATTATGCTCATGCTAAATCGTTACCAAAATTCACATGCAGACATACAAACACCTGAGAAACCCATGTGAAACTATTCAAAGCTACCTTTGTGGTAGTTAATGTAGCACTAGATGTTTGCCTTCATGATACACATGCACGCACTTAAGTGAAGTGAAAACAATAACAGCTACAAAATAACAGCTGGTTTATTAAAGGTGGCTCCTGTAGCGCCCACAGGAAAGCTGTGCTTCTGTATACAACACCCAAAATGGTCCTTTGTTTGCTGTGGATGAGAAGGAAACACTGCAGCTCATTGCATTTGTCAGTGCTGGTCAACATATTGAAAGAGTGGGTGATTAGATCCACGGAGCTCATTTTCACACAGCAGCAACCTGATTCTCCTTTAGCGCAGCTAGCTAGCACTCTCATTTTGAAAAATGCCAGAGCATTTACTACAAAGAACACAAAGAAATTACAAAATATAAAAATGAAGCACACAACTTTAACTAAATCAAAAATTCTGTTACACAAGTATATGCTAATTAATCTCCGTTCCTTTTGGATAAAAACTGGTTTATTTGTTCTTTCCTTTATTACTTTTTCAGGGCTGGAAAATGCAATGTATAAATTCCATGATTTTTTCAGGCTGTCTATGAAAACACTGCCATTGATATGCAGATAGTAATGGTCTATGATCTATTATGATGACAAGACATAACTTTTCAAAACCTTCAAAACAAAGGGATTTCCACTTGACTTCTTTAAAAGATAATACAATAAGCATAGATAGTGTTCATAATGAACAAAGAAAATGTAAAAACTGGAAACTGACTGCTTTAGTGATAGCCAGGTTACACACTTAACTCTTACTGCCTGAACTAAGCTTGCTAATCTATGGATTAAAATCATAGAGGTTTCAAACCACCCAGGTATTAACCAAAAAAATGAATACAATGAAATAATAACGGCTGGCTCTCTGGGCACACAGAGAACAGATTGCCTGATTCTAATGCAAGTGTTATTCTTACCTAAGAACACTGTGCATGAGTGTTTCCAAAGCATTTCAGGAGTATTAAACTGTCTGTGCATCAATTAACATATTAATTGGAAGGAAAGAAGAAAGATGTGAGCTACTGTTCTAAGGCTAAAGAGGCATTTTGGCCAGGCCTTTGTAGCTCCAAATGAGGGTGCATCATTTGAAACGGCGCCAGATCATCTGGTCATGATCCAGTTATCATTGCACTGCTTCAGTGAGCACAATTGAGATGGCTCTGTTTATCAGTTATATTGCTCCTGCATTGCATTAGCACGACAGAATCGCAGCACCGCCCACCCCCCTCTCTCGCTTCTTTTCTCGCTCTCTCCTGTCAGCGTTAGATTTAGTTCGATGAATTCAAATGAAATAAGGCTCTGGAAAATCTTAGAAAGAAAACATTCGAATATTATCAATACACCCTTTTTCTCCACCATTCTTTTTCCCCCTTACATTCATATTTTGCTGTCAAAAATCCATCACTTGAGCAATGCTTTATGGTCAAAATGGTAAATTGATGTTCTCTTTAAAAAACAAACAACTAATACAAAGTTGTGTTGTGTGACTCACACATTTATCTTGCTTCCGTTATTGGATTTATTGGTCTGAAGTTCTTATTTCTCTAAAAAAACTATACATTCTTAACTGAAAAGGAATCAAAACCATTATTAGTATATGTGCATGTGTCTGCGTCAATCTGTATAGTCGTAAAAAAAAGACACAAAGCGACGTTTGTATCCAGAGTCGGCGCTCGTCTGCTTGGCTGAGATGACAGTTCTGCCACTAAGACAAGGACATGACAGCCAGAAAACTGACATTATGAAGTCTATGGTAATTCTACCGCTACTCTACCCTTGCTGCACTTGATGTTTTAGCTTGTTGCTCACATGCCACACAACAACACACTGTAAGATTCAGTACGTAGGTGACAAACAGCTGGAAGGAAATTAGGAAGCAAAAACAACAACAAAACGTACCACTCCAAAATCTGTTTTTTTTTTCTTTATATGCCTACTCGTTGTATTTGGAAACTGATGATCAAATATAGAATATATAAATAAATACTAAAGGGTAGATACTGTTTACATGCTAAAACTGAGTTATTTCACCTCAATGCCAGGTGACTGCTGATGGCGTCATATAATTCCACTTTTCAGGATCTAAATTAGAAGTTATTGTCATGAATTTGAAATTATGCTTTTATGAAGTGTCACAGGTGCATTAATGCTGAAAAAAAAAGGTCATTTAAATTTCAGTAGGCTACCTGTGAGCCAAGTTTGGTTACAAAGCTCCTGATTGTCTAAGAGGAGTTCAAGGACAAAGGAACAAACAAACAACACACCCAGACAAAAGTTGGCCAACATTCATGGTTTCAGTCTTTAGTCGTGTCCTGATGTTTTGTATCTTGTGTTTTAAAAGCTATTTTAAAGAATAGACAAGCGTCCTAATAAACATATTTGATGTTAATACAAATACCAGTATTCCCAGTATGAAAATGATGACTTAATTCAATTTCAATTCAATTCTGTTTTTGGTTTTTTTATGTTTAGTTACATAATGACATCAGCCACTCATCTTATTCTGGAAATATTAACTAACACACAATGTATTGTTGAATTATTGTTTTAACTGTCATGTCAAATCACTGCCTGAACACATTTCTTAAGAAATCTTGATTGGGATGTAAGAGATGTCATGGGCAGCTACAATAATGGAAAAGATAAATGGTGGATGCACATTCTGTTAAAAAACAACCCACGGTACAATCCCATGACTGTGTACTATTCTAGAAGAATACCTTTGTGTGATGTTAAGAGAAAAAAGGCAGCTGGAAGTTTGTCCTAGCAGATGTCAAATAGTCAGAGGTGAGAAGGAGGCAAGCAGAGTGCGATTATTGTCCCCTGACTGTTTACCCATGACAGAGTGATTCAAGCAGAGGGGTTAATAACTTGGCGTGACCTCAGATCAACACCGACAGACTACATTGAGTCTCTTTTAGTTCACCATTCTACAGTTAAACATCTTTCAAAGAGATAAAAAAACAGTGATTAGATGACTGCAGTATTGTGTAATTCTCCATAACAAAGTCAGTGTTATAATTTGCATTGATTCATTCTTTATGAACCGTTTTTGTCCCTAGAGATGGAAACAGCATATGGATAATTGGAAGTAGTATAGACATCAAATAGGCCTAAATTGAAAGGAGAATGCACAGTAGTAGCTCTGACACTACAAAGGTTGTTTCATGTCAGAATGATAGATAGATAGTGTCTCTTTGTAATCTAAACAATAATGAGAAACAAAAGGGTTGTTCTCTATTCATTAGGTATGTAGCTATTTACAACAGGTTGAATGGAACAAGTCAAGCCCTTATATTACAGAGTAAGCCCGTCACCTAAATAGTGCGTTTATGTTTGTAGCTGTTATATAATTGTTTCCACAGAGGAATTAAGAACTGGACTGGAACAACATTGCCAGTATTAGGAAAAAACCCAAAGACCCCTTTGGAAAATATAAAGATCCGAAATTCAATTTCAATGTACTTTATTCTGAGAATGTACATTTTGCCTTAGAAATGGCTATATGGTTACAAGGTTGTTAGGTTTTGTTAGGTGCAGCTTTTGCGTACATAAGGTTGTACCTTTCACTTTATAAAAAAGGCAAAAAGACAGTATGTAACAAAAAAAAAAATGTCTTCCCACTTTTTAATTATTGGAAAACATATTTTTGCAGATCCAGACATGAAACACACTACTAGAGGAGTTTAACCCCAAAAGAGTCTTCAGAAAATCCTTCTGTGGTCCCAAAACCAGCAGCTTCCAAGAAGTTGGCAGGGAATATATGCATACGTGACTGAAAAACAGAATGAAGGAAGTGCGGCACTACACAGCACTACACAGCTTCAGAAGTCATCAAATGGGTAGAGCCACTAGTCAATGCATGATAGTCTTGAAGCAGCAGGTTTTTTACTTAGTAATAAAGTTGTTTTAAAAAGATTATATCATTAACTGGTTTAACACACACACACACACACACACACACACACACACACACACACACACACACACACACACACACACACACACAGAAAGAGATTTACATTAACTGCACCAGTGTCTCCCTTGCTGTGTGGGGGTTTAAGTCTGACCTGCAGACAGATCACAATCCAGCTGTTTTTGTTTTTCAGTTTATCACCAAAAAAAAAAATCTCTTGCAGATAATTTCAACAGCTCTCATCCCTTCTGTTTTCCCCCTACTCAGTTGGATTATATACATATGGATTTAAGTATCAGTTAGCCTTATAAAACTAGCTAAACTAACTCACGGCTGAAAAAAAAACAGCCTGTGTTACAGGCGGTGCTCACATTCTCTCAATGTTCTTAAATCAGACACCTGAATGATGTTAAGTGGTGAAGTTTGTCGTGTACTTATAAAGCTTTGATAGCAGAGTGGCCTTTTGGGACATGCAATTGCACTTGTGCTTGCATGTCTACCACTAGATCTCATACCAGTTTAAAAGCCACTTTACTTAGCTGGGCAGACAAATATAGCCTCTAGACTGCAACCAAAACTGTCATATGCAATTTTTCGCCAGTTAAGGTCTTATATTGAAATGCCTAAAGTGTCTTTTTTTTTTTTTTAAAGAGTCATTTTGCCATGTGTTATGGTAACTGCCACAGCCACTGGTCTACATAACAGGGATTTATCCTTCTTCATTAAGTCTACATTGCAGGTATATTGCAACCACAGATCCTACAACCTTAACTGATGTGCATCTCTCCAGAAATGCATGGCTTCATCGCAGCCCGCAAGTATGGTGATTGGCCCGTTCAGTACCATCAGTTCCTCCTGTGCATTTCCAGCTACTTTTTGCAGCAGTTTTTGAATTTATCAGGAATAGAAAAACAATCATTACCTCAATACAAGGACTCCAGATGTGAGTAAATTCCTGGGAAGGGACTATCAAAACTATCAAATTGGACTTTCAGGAATGTAAAAAGTGGAAAAACTCAAATAGGTTTGCCTCTAAAGAAATTAAAACTCGCCAAAACAAAGAGTGGGGATCCAGGAGAGGAAAAAAGAGCATTTTCCCATTTGTATCATGGCTGAAATCACATACAAAACATTATGAAACGACTAAAAACTAAAAGCACAAATATTGGTCACAGTGTTGGCCAATTTCGTAGACTATGCCATAGGCTTTACAAAGATTAAAAGCGGAAGACTACATGAGTCAAAAGCAGTAAAACTGAAAAGGCACTGAGGCCTAACCAAGCAATACCAAACTCAGATTTCTACACCATTTCCCTCAGTGTTTTGCATTGCATAAAGCTGCCTGCTGTCAAAGATTACGCCGATTATAAAACCAAGAATTGTGACGCAGCAATGAGCAACACACATGCCAATACATATGCACATAAATCACGTTTAAATTTATTGTTATTAATATTAAAAGGTAATTAAAGAATCAGCTAAATTAAGAGGAAAATTATCCTCCTGGCTATAAAAGTAGGGAATGTAGGACGAGACTATGAACGAGCAGATTTCCAGCAATAAGTAGTCCATGACAATAAAATGCAGAATCAGGGGTTCATAATGCTGCAGCAGAGACCTAGTAAAAGTTAACTAATGTGCAACTGCCCAGTGAATGTAAAGCAATACTGAGACACTAGGAGGATTAGAAGGAGGAGGGACTGTCTCAACACTGTATCGAACTTTAGTTAGCTATGGGGTGAGCATATGTTTTCATATGCTAATTGTCATGGGGCACGAGGTTAAAAAGGTCATTCAGGTAAATATTTGATTGGAAAGATGCAAAAACAATGTTTTTATTTTCCGTTAAATAAAAAGAGTGGTTGTACAGTGCAGTGGTTTACACAAATCCCTTTGGGGTTACATCAGGAGGGTCATCCAGGGTGAAAACAGACTGTCAAATTAAACATGCTGAGTTAGCCTTGTAAGTAAGGGCTTCAAGTATGTCTCATTAAATGAAGGGGAAGTGGCTAAGCCTGCTTATACACCTCTGGACTCTCCTCATTTCTGATATATAATAATTTCAAGAAGCCCAATCGTACTGTGTACGGCAAAGACGTTAAGTGTTTCAACAAAATGCCAACATCCAAGCGTATATAACTTAATTAACTTAACAATTAACTTAATTGTAACTGTGCCTTTTTAGCACTATGAAAGTCAGCTAGGTTAGCTGTTATTTAGGTGACATTGTAACAGTTTTTAACTAAAGTTGGTTGATGTCAAGTGCTCTAAACAAGTGGCCAACCAAGTTAAAATGTTAAGTATGGGAATATATTTGGGATAATATGCAATTCAATATTTGAACAATCATTAAGTTATTCAAAATGTTGTTGTTGTTGTTTTAAAAAATGTTTTTTTTAGCAGTGCCTGGTAGGATGTAATGCTATTACAATTTCTACTGGTGCCAATGAAGCGTGTATCACATTCTCAGATTACATGACACTGTAAAAGCAGGAGAAGCATACAAGGCTGATGACCACTAGAGCCACCAGAATGTTTTGTGTGGAAACGAACAAAAATGGCATCCAGCGTTAGTTAAGCTAGCATGTCACAAACCTGCCACAGCTATGCACATTCATTTGAGAGCAGTTTGATTTGGGAGCGATCTTCCACTTAGTTCCCGTTGACTTTCAAATAGTGTTTTTGTCTTAAGTGCCCACCCCTGCTATGTACACACCACAAGTGTGAGAAGCAGTGAGCCAATTTGTACTAAGAAAATAAAGTTTTTTAGTATTTCATAAAGGCTTTATCATTTTTCCAAAGACATTTCCGCTGTGTGAACCATTTGAACAGTTGACAGACCCAAGGAGCCTGTGGTGGTTTATCTCCTGCCAGTTGATGTGAAAGAGCCTGCAATTCTGTTTGCCTACTTGCATGCACCAGTAATTACAACATGATTGATTTGTTATTTCAGCATGTTCCCTCTGCTCTCTTATCTACCCTCTGTATATATCACTAATTTTTAAACTTTCTACTTTTACAAACCTAAATGTCTCAGCTTGCTTTTTCTCCTCTCTTGCTGATTTGCCATTCATACTAAGGTTTGAAATGAGAGCTGAAATTTTCATAGATGCATTTCACACAATAAATCAGGCTCGTCTGTGAAACAAAGCACCGCCTAACAAATTCCCTTGGGTCTACAATTTGCCAAGAGGGGATATGTTCAGTTGTCATTTGTGTTTAATCTCTACTCCAGAAACTGTCAAGTAGATATTAAACTCCGTAAGGAGTAGATAGGCAAAAAAAAGTGTAAGAGAGCTAAAGTTATGGATTCTCCCCATTGTTCAGATCTGTTTACTTATGAGCATTTACAACACATCGCACATCTCTTTTAACAAATAAAGAATAAATATATTTATTTCCTAATCCCTGGGGGAGGCCTCCGGATTCTGCTTTAATGAGTGCCATACTTATTGACAGAATATTGTTTAACTGTGCATGCTTGCCATAATTAAGAGGGTGAGACTTATTCATTCCACCCCAGAGCGAATAACCACAACTTTAATTTAAGAAATAGCAAAAATGCTTCATTTCACAATTGCTTGCATTTGATGCCTCATATTTCTAATTAATGAGATAAGGAAAAGAGACTTTTGATGAGGCTTGCATGTGTGTGTCTAAGGCCCGTGTGGACACAAGCTATCTCTCAGAAGGCGACAGCCTTGAGGTGAGTAATCACCTCCAGGGATATTCTATGAGAATGGCCTTCTTAAAGCTATTAATTAAGCCTCATCTCTCACTGCACTTACCTCAAGGTAGGACACCAGAACTGCAGCCTCCCCCTAACCCTTTGTCTTTGCGTCACCCTTTTGCCCCTTCTGCCTTCCTTGCTTCACTGGCCTCCTATCTCTCCTCTCCTTTGCTTGTTTATCCATGGGTCTTTTTTGGCTGTAGGCTATCTGGGTTGCCCAAGAGTTGCAGCTCTATTCTCAGTGACAAGTCCTTGTGGCTATTACAGCAAAAAAGAGCAGTAAGCTCGAGGCGCACATGCTCACGCATCAAATAATAATAATAATAATAATAATAATAATAATTTAAAAAAAGACTGTCCAGGTTACAAAAATACGCCTGTATGAACCTTGATTATAAGAACATTTTAGTGAATAAGAATTGAAGCCAGAAAATTTGTGTATTGAACACAGGTTGGAAAAATACAACATAAATTAAACTATAAACATATATTAACATAAGCATTTATTTAATGACTGATGTGTTGGTTTTTACTTTACACATGTGAGTATATAAATGAAAAAAAATCATTGTTTCAAATGATAAAATTTTATTGTAAGTATGCATGGATAAACTTAATATGCAACATCTGTGCTTCCTGCAGTATTTTTTTTTTTTTTGCTTCACCCTTTTCACTGTTTTCTTAAATCTGTGTTTCTATAGTATCTGAGAGGTTCCAGAAATAAAACTAAAAATATTTAAGCAACTAAAAATAATAATGGCTAGTTTAGGGGGGACTTGTTAGTATGGTAACATAAAGCATATATGGTTAAATCTGTTTTGATCCTCTCTCCTTAATTTTTCTCAGAATCTCTGAACTTCTGAACATCGAGCAACAGTGATCTACAAACAGTGCTAACATGTGATCGTGACTCCCCAGTAACGTTGCCATATATCTGAAATGTAGACTTGTTTCATATACAGGTAGCATCAGATACTTCTTCCTTCCCTTACTTCTTCTATTACAAAATGTAATTTTAATATAAAACATACAGTAAAAAAAGGCCTGTGAGCTTTCTTTTATTTGATTTCCTCGTCTTTTTTTCATGTTTTTTCATAGGTTCATATGTAAAATCTAGAATGATCAAATGTAAATAAACGTACAAAGAAACCTTGTCCCCTTATACGGTTCACTTATTCCCATCTACTCCATATGCACTGTAACTCAGAGCCGCATGCCCACCGGGAAGAATAATTTATGTCCCACTGTATCTGCCAAGCAGTTGCATGGCTTGAACAGCGTGTTTCTCAGGTACAGAAAGGGAAAGGGAAAATAAAAAACCATGATAACAGTAATTAACAAGGAAACTGTCACAATACGGCCGTGTGCAGGCAAGAGTAGGACCCAAACGCAAATTCACAGAGACAAAAGGTAAACTCAAAAAACACAGCTTTATTGCTGGCGTGAAGTGGGACACGAAAAACAATACAAAATAAACTAAACTGGGAAAACTAAAGCACAAAGAGCCACAGGGAAAAATCACACAGCTATGATGGAGGACGCAACACTGACAAAGAGAAACATGGGGCTTAAATACACTGAGGGATAACGAGGGGGAATGAGCCACAGGAGGAGAGCACAGCTGAGAGTAATTAAGCAGGACGAGGCAAGGGAAGCAAAACTAGAAACATTAACATAGAACAGACTGTGAAAGTAAAACAGGAAACACACTGACGGAACTCAAGACGTGAACTTAACAGACTGGGGGAGACAGAACATAGGGATCTGAAACATGGAACAGAAAGGAACAGTAGATCAACATGAACATAACAACGCCACAGGGGAAGAGTAAAACTGAACACGATGAACACAGAAACACCAGACCTCTTCACAATAAAACAGGAAACATAATGAGACGTAGACATGACAACCCAAACTTCACAATGTAAGACACAGACATGAACACATGAAAAGCAGGGGAGATTTACCATAGTTGGAAACACGAGGGGGAAATAATAAGAACTAGAAACACTTAAGCATGATAACAAATGAACTTAGGAACCTGAAGGGCTTACATAAACTAAAACATCAAAATGAACTAAAACTCAAAACACTGGGTCATAAGACCCAGGATCGTGACAGAAACTGAACATATATGTAATATCAACCAAAAGCAATTTGTGATTCTGTTATTGCTGTGTTCTGAAGAAAAGGCACATATAATGTGGACTCCATTTGCAAGGCACAAATTAAACTATTCAGTGAGGCTACTGAAAAGCGCTACTAAAGGATGTGCTGGGAGCCATTCGGTCTACCGTGTCTCATAATGTGCATTAACACAAACCTTATTGAAGAACATTTTAAGTTTATATAAAGCCATGTTCTGCATATACATACTCCAGACGTGGCTGTCACATTAAATTTATAGTGGAAATCAAGAAAGCTATTATAAAATCAGTTATTAAGGAAACACACCATGTTTCCATGCTGCTGACTCTGCCCTTAAACCAGTAGATGCCTTGAAGGGTTTTTCGCGCTGACTGAACACTGCTGTGATGAAAAGGCTGCATGTCAACACTGGAATCCAACAGGCACCTTCACACCTGTGTTTTTATTTGTAAGACTTTCCTGCCAAGGTAAATAACATGCTTAGTTGAATTCAAAGCTCTAAGGATGACACCAGATCACAGCATTTGTTGGGTCGCTATATGTGTTTATTGACACATATTTCAATTTATGCAAAGTAGACACCTACAGTGTGCATCCTCCAGATGAAGGAAAGACTTTAAAGCGAGAAACTCAATCGCTGCATTGTTTTATTTACTCTGATCTTTTATTGATTTATTTATATGCGCTGTGTAACTTATTTGTTTGTCAGTGTGTATAGGCCTGTTACTACTGTTTCACATGACTGCACTGTCTTATGAGGTCTTTGTGCAGTCTAATCAATTTGCTCTTGCGTTCATCTATTTTTTTAAGCATATATACTTTTTTTTGGTTTGTTTGTCAAGAAAAATGCTTCACAAATCAATACTCCATCAAAACATTTATTTTAAAGCAATGATCTCAAAAGCTTGAATCAGAAATGATTCCGACTTCCAAACAGTTACTAGAGCTGATGATCCCAGTGTGAAAAAATTTACCTCAAATTATTCCAGTGAAGGTTATACATTCTTCTGAAAGTGACTATTTGGTGGGGGTGTCTGCTCTATACAAGTCCCCGTCCATTACAATGGAAAATATGTAAAATAACTACACTCACTGGCCACTTTAATAGGTACAATGGACATATTAGGTCCCACATCCCAAAGCTATTCTATTGGATTGAGATGTGTTGACTGCGGAGGCCATTCGGGTACAGAGAAACTCACTGTCATGTTCACTGCGGATGATGATTTGAGCTTCGTGACATAGTGTGAAGATGGATACACTGTGGCCATAAAGAGATCGACATGGTGGAAAATAATACTCCGGTAAGCTGTGGTGTTTAATAAAATGCTCAGTTGGTACTAAAGAGTCCAAAATATGCCACACCAGCACAACCAGCCTAAACCATTGACCCATACAAAGCAGGATGGAGCCATGCTTCCATGTTGTTCATGCCAACTTTTGACTGTGCCACCTGAATGCTGAGAGGGACACCAGACAAGAGGTGGAAAAGTCTTTCCTTTTTGTTTTTTTCTTTGCATCATCTGATGTGAACAAGCTCAAAAAGGCTGTCTTGGTTATTAATATCATTGCTATCCATGAAACAAACATTACTGATGACCTTCCACAGTGAATTAAAGAAAAAAACATATCATCTCTATACTCTTGTGTTTTTCCTCTTTACTGATAATAACAGCTTCATTTTTCCATTACTGTTGCTTTCTGAATAGGCATTCTCAACTGAAAAGCTTTCTGTATTGTTCATGAAGAATATAAATATCATGAAGTTTCTTTCATTGTTCATGAACAATAAAACTTTCCACATTTGCTGGCTGAGTTAAGAATATCTATGATGAGTTTAGTGAAAGAGATTCTAAACTTCATACTGTACAGTGGAGTGACACCTATCAGTGCAGTGCCAGGATTTCTTTTTTTAAAGCTGTGATTCTTCTAAAATACAAATATAACATTTCCAAACAATGTCAGGAAGTGGGGCTGTGTATGCATGAAAACTATACAAACTAAATTAAACAATGTTTTACTGATACACGTCAGTCAAGTCTGCAGAAGGAACAGATAAAATGTGAAAAACCGACTTCTGCCCGAAGCAGAGTTTTGTTCTGTGGGAGTAGGAGTGCAACCGCTGCTGAACAAGTGCGAGAGAGTTCACAGTGTGAGGGGAATATATCATGACAGAGAGAAAATGACCAAAAATATCCATTAAAAAGGCCTTCACTCCAAAATGAGCTATCACCAATTCAGCACCTTGGGGGCAGAATAATCTTGCTTTTAAACAACCTGCAAGTTGCACTATCAAGCAGAGTTTCTGAGACGAGCACAAGGACAATGTGAAAACCACATTGGTGTAACTTGGTTAAATATGGGTGAAATTACGGGTGAAAATAGAACCCTGCATTCTGATTTAAGCTTTTAATGGGGATGTAACGAAATGTATTTGACTCAGCCTCATTTCAGTCATATGTATATAGCAGTTCTTCGGTGTTCTGGGGTAAAAAAAATAATTGTTATGTGTCTTCTTATTGTTTTTTTTGTCATCAATAGAAATAATGATAGTATATATTTATTTGTTGTGCAAATGTTTTCGGAACCTAATGGGTCAAAAACTAATTCATGTGACAGGCGAGAGATCCATAAGGACATCCAAATTTAAAAACTGTCCCCTTTTGATCAACTATCAAATGCAGTCCATTGACTCCTACCTTCATTTCATTCATTCATTAGACGAGCCTAAAGTGTCTTTTTAGGCTATTGATAATCAAAGTGGACACTTTTGGGTAAATTCAGTTAAGAAAGGAGTGGCAGCTCTCTTTTTAAGCCATGCAAGTCCAGGAAAAGGAAAATCTACAAATAGGCAGTGAGATCTGAGGAAAGGCTTAGGAAGCACATATAGTCTTAGATGTGAATTAAAGAAATTAACATTTAATAGAAGAATGTCTGATGAATGTCTGATGAATGACTGTTGCACAGTCAGCCATCCCAAGGCTTCGCAGCAGTAACAGAATCCTTACATTTATCTTTAAGATTTTGTTGAAAGTTTTCTTGAATAGACGTGGATAAAGCTAATGAATAACAACCAAAAAGATTCCGTCTTTAACAACAGACCTCCGAGTGCAGTATTGATTGAGCTGAAAGTGCGATGGTTTGTGAAAATCGAAACCTACTAAATAATGTAACCGTGTTGATATACAAAAACTGCTAATCCCTGCAATATTTGTGATGAAGTGTGGAATGGAAAAAAAAAATCATATGGCTGCAAATCTGAAAATTCCTGGAGGGATTGTTTCAATTTCAACATCCGCCTGGAGATTTCTCTTGTCCTACTTAAGGACGAGCTCACTGTGTTTCTGAGCCATGCCTCAGACTGTTTCTTGAGTTTCACTGTGCTGCAAGCCAAGGCTGTTGTAAGGTTAAACTATCTGACAGCTCCAGTTTCACGGCAAACAACACACATCCTCGGGCTGATTTTCACATACTTAGTAGTGTGTATTCTCATATGCTCCATTTAGATTGATCATGCATGATTAAGCTTGGTTATTGGTGCCTCCGTTGCTGAGCGCAAAGTGTAAGGAGATTGTTCAGAAGGAGGAGAGCTGGGAAAGAAAAAGAGATGTAGGTGGGCGAAAGAGTGAATATCTAAATATACTGTAAAAGACTTAATGGTCTCTGCGTGTGCATTGCATTAGTGTTCTTCACATGTCTCTGTGGGATTTCTCCTTCTAAATCTTTGACTCTCCTGTACTTGAAGCTTGGGCTGCAGAGGTGTCTCATTGATTGAACTGAAGGGTTGTTAATAGTAACCAGTTTTGTTTGATATTAATCCAAAAAGAGCCCTGTATGAGTTTGCTCTGGGATGTCATTTTTTTCACTAACGTCCATGTGAATGACTGAGAAACAAATTACATATAAATTCCCTCTGACCGAGTCAGGAACACTTCAGTACTTGAAGTTAATATATATAAATGTAGTAAGATGACAGCATCAGGTGGTTGATAAGCAATGAACAAGGACTTGTGCCTAAAATGAGATACACAAAACTTCTGGGGAACAAAAAAAAATCCCAAAAAAAAAAATCATCAAAGCTACTTTGGACTTTGCACCCTTTCCGTTTTGAAAAATGAACCTCCACCCCCCGCCCCCAACACACACACACACACACACACACACACACACACACACACACTCCCCACGATTTACACACAGACATTAAATTTAATTAAAACTAGACCTAAGGTGAAGCAGTAATGGCTTCACACTCTGGTGACTACCAGACCTAATCAGGCCAATAACTGCATTTTTCTTTTTTCTTTAAATGCCAGAACACAGCGCCAAATTCTAGCCTGAAGGACTGAAGCACGTGCTGCCACCATCCACTTGGGGGTGATGACACAGTCTTCATATACAGAAAAGTCACAAGGCCACTGTTTATTTTGATGGTTTGACTGTCTGAATTTCTTATCATTAATTTGAGAATAAGATCAATCAATAAATATGTCTGATAACTTCTGATGTCTTGCCATAAAAATTTGAGTCCAAGTCCTGGCCTGTGTAGCTGTCCAAAATGAGCCCCGCCACTGCAGTATACCTACACTTAAAAGCTGTGACAGATGGCGAGAATAGGCCTGCCATTAAGCTGGGCTATATTCAAAGCAAATGCCTTATGAAAAAATAGATCATGTATCTTTCAAAATTGCAAACGAGGTTTGGATAATGAAAAGTTCATTTCAGCACACTGATAAGAACTCCTAAACATTTTCAAACAAAAAAACTAAATACACTAGAAACTAAAAAAAATCTAAACTGTATTAAAAACTGAAAGTCAAAATAAAAATAAAACCTAATTACAAAATACAAAACTAAAACACTCTGGTATGAATCCATTTGTAGCCACTGTGCTAATTTTTTTGACAGTGTATTTAATTTTTGTTTTAGTTTACATGAACAGGATTTTATTAATCTGGTGGACAGTCACCACTTGATTCAACACCGCACCACGGCCGCCTACTCTTTTTTTCCCCCTATTTCTTTCAAACTGTCCTACATTAAGGTTTCTAGATATTCTTAAAAGTATTTTTGTTCGCCTCGTTGTCAAATCGAGGGTATTTCTTTCCTAAATGAGCCTGCTTCTGCCCAAGCAGATGGTTGTACAACATGCAGGATTTATCACTGTTCACTTCATACAGGTGTGCATGTCTTAAATATAATATGATTAACCAACTTTCTTGTGCATACAGGCAGTTCCTATGCACAGATTTAGAACGTGCATGCTCTGAAAAATGAGGCCGCTGTTACTTGAATGTCTATTCTTGGCACAACGACTTTTACCAGAACGCCTCATCTAACACTTCACTCTTAGACATGCAGCTCCTTACCAGATATAGATTATACCAGAACAATAACACATATGAATGTTGATGAAGCTTGCAACACTATGCACGTCAGCGTAATAACAATTTGCTTCATTAAGCAACAAGCTGCGAGTGTTCAATCTATAATGTTACTTACTTACTTGAATGTACAGGATGCTTATAAAGGACAAATTAGACAACCAGGTGTTGAGCACCATGAAAAGTAGACAAGGGAAAGGAAAATCTACAGAAAACCAATAAAAATCCATAGTTTACCTATGCATACTAGTGATAGAAAATTGTTGTAATTGTTAGAAGCCAAAACATTTATTGAAATCAAAAGTTAAATAATGAAAATCATATTCTTCAAGCCCTAGTGTGTGTGGCGGTCTTTAAATAATGTGTGTTAGGACTCTGTACTCTTGAAAAGACTGATATACATAAAATATCTTTAAAACAATATCAAGCATAGGGGTTCATATTTTTGTGTAATGAAATAAGAAGCATCGATTAAATGAGAAAACTGCAACAAAGCTGTAAAACTAGACCATCTGTTTAAAAAGGAAGTATGCAATAAACCTGGTTCTTAAGGGAAAATAGGCAAACACAAATAAATAAATATTGACCAATTCAGCTAGCCACAAAGACCATTAAATCAATCAAAACATTCTAATATAGTGCAGGTTTTTCAACCAACCTGCATTGATTCCTGTAAATGAACTTCCAAATGCATAGTAAATCCTACAGGTTTGATGTAACAGACACACAGCTCTATATAGAAATGCTTTTCTGGCATTTAAATACAGTAATAAAGCTAACAAAAATCAATAATGCATTATCAAAGAACAGGGGAGAAATGGGTGTCTATAAAGTACATGATCTAACAGAACAACAATCTATTTCTTTAAAGGTCAGTAAGCTATAAAGCCTCGCCCAACTGCACAACTCCCTCTCATTCTTCCCTGACACTATAGCCACTCATATTTTTCCAATATTTTAGGGAATTATCACCCAGAAGCCATGAAAAAGCATTTTAGACCTTTCTCGATCTAAGTAATCGCTTTATTAGTGACACAAAGATGAGTTTGTGCTGTTATATGGATCCAGAGGGTGTAATGAAATTTGACTCTGCTGCTGAGTAACGATGAAATAAAAAGGAGAAGTTGACCAAGAATCAATATGATATACAGCGATCAGTCACAATATTAAAACCACCTCCTTAATATTGTGTGGCTGTTGTGTGGCCCTACCAAAACAGCTCTGACCCACCGGAGCAAGGGACCTCTGAGAGTGTCCCGTGATGTCTGAAACATTGATGCTGGCAGCAGATCCTTTGGGTCCTGGATTTTAGGACCCTCAATGGATTAAGTGTGGCAGGGATCATTGCTTTACACAGAGGGTGGTTTGGGTATTCTGCCTTGGTGCTATCCATAAAACTAAAATCCAAATGACCAGGAGCCAAGGCATTAAAGCAGAACACAGCATTAAAATATAATATACTGCTGTCTTAAATGGATAAGGTCGGCTAATTCATCCACATTTCCGCCTCTTCTGACTACTTTTAAAGTACTTACAGAAACAAGCAGCATAGTTAAGTTTGGTTTACTTAAGTTTAGGTAAGTTTCAGCAAGCAGACTAACAAAATGATACCTGTATAATCACATGAGAGTGTATATCCTAGTTGGCTACTTGTCATATTCCTCCATGAGCTGGCATGATCTATTATATTAGTTTATGTATGATGTGAAATTGTATTGATTACTAAACTTACACTCAAAAAAAATGAATGAGGTGGATTGTTCAGTGTATATTAATTATTTATTTTCATTTTACTTAAAATATATGTTTTTGTTAAGTTAACATATGTTTTTCTAATCAAGTCTACGTAATTGTGTCTATTATTCAACGTACATAATACTAATGTGTTACTTGATCGCATAACATTTAAGTTAAGTCAATGAGGATCGATATACCTTGTATATCCACAAGGTGGCAGTAATGCAAAAACAGTTGTAATGAAACCGCGCAGAACAAGAAGGTTTCACGGCTTGTGCCTGCTCATGCGCAAGACTTCAAATTTAACTGAAAAAGGCTGTTTTGGCGCCAAGCTGCTGTTTCTTTGAGAGGTAAGACCACTTTTTTCTTTGACTATGTTGTGTAGTATCTATATGTCCAGCATGGTTATATTTTGCGTTTGTCTTACAAGACATGTTATATCGTTTGCGTGTGCTTGTTTTACATTAGTTTTACTGGGTCCTGGACATGCTTATTTTGTGGACTGTGTAAGAAACATTTTTATTGTTTTTTGTTTTATTAAGGGATTAGCTACAGGGGTTCATGGGGTTATTCTTTCAAGGGGTTATTTTTCCATTTGCTTTCTTGGGATTCCTTTTCTGTAATCCGAGAGTCGGAAATATCGAATAGGATAGCAAGGATAGCATAAAGTGACATTTAAAATCCAAAAAGTCAAGGGCGAAAGCCACTGTGACACCATTGTTCTGCTCTATCAGTAATCTGTATTATGTAAAAATGGTCTGTAAATACAGCATGTTTCCTAGCGGAGTTATACATATCAATGTAGTTATAAATTACAGTTTGTGAAAGTACACACTTAATTTTTTTTAATAAAATTATTCAAGACATATGAGTGGACAGACAATGGAGGTCGACAGACCTGGTGATAATTGCTTCTATAGAAAGTTAGCACATGGCAGTGTCAATCTCTTGCTTTTCTTCTGAGTAGTATTTTATTTAGTTGTAATTCAAACAATAATTTGCTTCTTGAAATTAAGTAATGAATTTCTTGTTTTACTTTATAAATCTCAGATCCTGCCTTTACCTGCTCCCTCCTATACTGATGTGGTGTATGTGGTATTGCTGAGCTTGTATGTGGTATGTGAACTGTTATACTTTTAAAAACAAAACTGTTTTATAAGTTAAGTTTTCTTTTGTGACCCATCCCATGTCCCTGTTATTTCGTCTCCACATCTGAACCATGGTAAAGGTTGCAGTTCAAGGGCCTGAGGCATGAAATTCTTTTCAGATCAGCTGTGATCAATATTTTTTGGAACTTGATAAATAACAATAAAAGCTGTAATGGCTCCATTAGCATTTTGTGTAAATGTTTGTGTTAAAATTATAGCTTTAATGAGGTCTTACTACATTAGTTTTAGTTTGTATATGTGTACATATAGTATGTATATTTACAGTACAGTATGTTGTGTTTGTTGACATATTTTCAGGTGGAAGCAGAATATGTGAGGATTACTACTGCTGCACATGTTCCAAGGCTTTTTACACAACTTGACCAATACACTGACCAGCTCATAAAAGTCTTCAAGAAAAAAGGAGGCGTTGCAGGGAAGAAAATTAGACAAACTTTGGCCCCAGCCACACAGGTGCGTTATTCTGTTGGTAGCAAAATATTATGGCTAATAAGATCATTTTCAAATTTAAACAGCTAGTGTATGGTAGCCGCACAGTGCACTTACATTTATATTAAGCAAGACAAAGTTTGGTACTCAAAACGTTGGAAAATTTAAATTACCTAAACATATGTAAAATCTGATCCCTTGATTTAGGTTAAACCAGAAGTGAATGTTTTTATGTTATGTTTTGAATGCAAAAAAGATGATGTATTAGTTTGTCTTTACCTCCATTATGGACACACTGCTCCCCGGGCGCCTGCTTAGTGGGCTGCCCACTGCTTCACTGAGTGAATGGGTCAAATGCAGAGAAAAACAAGTAATTTCCCCATGGGGATCAATAAAGTATCCATTATTATTATTATTATTATTATTATTATATATAATGTGGTGGAAACCCTGCCCAACAGGTTAACTATTCATGTCCATGTGATGATTAGTTGGTCTTGTGTACATGTCTATCTGTGCAGTGGTTATGTCATTCATTTTGCGTATAATGTGAGTTTCTGTCATCCTAAAGTATATCTGTTTTCTCTTCCTGTATCTCTGCCACTCTCTACAGAAGGAAACCATTGAAAAGGGGAGGGAGTGTGTCCTCAGGGCACTACCTTTTTACCTGAATGAAGACCCAAGCATCCTCTTCAAAGAATAATTGGTTGGTAATTTTAGTTTAGTTTTTTATCTGTATTAAACCAAATTTTGAATAACTAATGTTGTTGCATGTTGTAATGTTGTTGTTGTTGTAATTTGCATGGAACCTGTTTAAATGTTTTGGGAAATCTTCTTGTATACCCAAACTATTTATATTTATCGTTGAATCTGTAGTCTGAAATAGTGGCGCACTGGGGTGCATGTTCCTAATATTGTGTTTACGTCATTAAAGGGTAGCTTTGGCCCTTTTTCTTTCTTTTTTTTAAAACTGGATGCCATTTTTCTATGTTTTTGCGTCTAAGCTACAGCTGTTCAGAGGGAGCTGGAACAAATTACCCTTGCTATCTTTACCATCGAAAGAGCTGATGCCAGCACTCCTCCAGCCGATGTGGGTATAACCATCTAGTGTGTCCTGCATGACCTGGAAGACCTGGCCTCTGCATGTGCACTCTTAATGGGTGGGATATATGCACTGAATCTCAGTTAACCTCAAGACTGAAAGCTAAGAGGCAATCAAAAGTATTGAGATTTAAAGGATTTAATTGAGAGATGATACTGCACCAGAAATGTTGAAGGGTGGTGTGTATATTAGCGTTCAAGGCATATTGTTATGAGGTGGAAATATGTTCATATTCAGTTTGTGTTACATTGTGTGCATTGTAAAGGTAATTGCAATACATACTAAAAATAAGGGTAAGTTAGGAGGTTGATCCCAGATCATCATACTAAATGTTGTTCCAGGATCAACATTGCAAGTGACCAATCAGAATGTTGTGACGTCATACTTTTGCGACTTCGGGAAAAACCGGCGTAAAACAAAAAACTGTACTTAAGCTGCGTGAAACCGCCTCTGTCCGCCGATCAACTGACCCTAACCCTAACCGTAACCCTTTAATAAACAGTAAGCAGAATTGATATTGTCCTTGCAACATTGGAATTTCATAAATGCACGAATGGCTTGGAATAGAATAACGTCACAACAATGTGATTGGTCACTTGCAATGTTGAACCTGGAACAACATTTTCATGATGGTCTGGGAACAACACCAACACGAGGATATCAGATCATCCAAGTTGGGAATGCAGGATGAATGTATATTTTGTGGACTTTTAAAGACGAACAATTGTTTCCATGTTAAAATGTTTCCATCTGAAGTTTTTTGCCCAAACACTGGTAAAATAAATGTTGACAGTGGCGAGTGTTAAATGGTTACTGCTGTGCTGTTGCAAAAAAACTGAACGCTGACAAGCTGTTTTATTGTTAGACCATAATGTTGGCATGTTTTGTTAAAGTTTTATTTGGGATGGTGATGTAATTTTCTTTGATTGCTAATATCAGTGGACTATTTATTATTATTATTATTATTATTATTGTTGTTGTTGTTGTTGTTGTTGTTACATAATTATTTTTTTTTTTTAATTGTGGCTGTTGAGGTGGACACTTCACTTTGCATTGTTAAAGGAAAGCACTTCATTGGCATTGTGTTACTGGACTGACCCTAAGCAATCATTGCAAATAGCAACTTTGCTATCCATTTTAGACACTAAAAGAAAAAAAACACTCACAGACCTTACTAGCATCACATGTGCATAACTCAAGTGTCATCTTATCAATGTGTTATGTGATCTTCAATGCGTTTTTTTTTTTCTTCTATTTCTGGTAGATACAGACATTTAATTTAAAGTCTTGATGTTGCATCTGTCTACATACTGTTAATTACTAACCCTAATGAGCTGTTGTGTTTTATTTTGGACTGGGTTTACACAAATGCTCACTGAATGTGTTGGCAATAAAATAAATTTTAAAAAATAAGTTGGATGTACTTAATTCATTTGTGTGGAACCTGTTGACAAAATAGATTTATGTAAAACTAATTAATAAAGCACAAGGTGGCTGAAAATATAATATTTGAATTAATCTAACTTAAATTTAACATTTTACTGCCACAAATAAGAAATGTGTTGAAGTAACTAATCTAAACTATCTAACCTGAAAATATATCATCTATGTTCATACAACATAACTTGATTTAGTTAGTCTTAAATATGTCTTGTTAATCTTAAGTAGTTTTTTTAAATTAGATGAACTAAAGATTTTTGCTTTAAACTAACATAATTCAATTTCGTGGAACCTGTTGACAAAATAATTTTAATTAAAGTCAACGTTTCATTTTTTTTTGAGTGTACTGATAGCCATCAGTTAATCACGTAAAGGTAACTGACATTAGCTGTTATCATTATACTCATACACTGGTAACAGGAATACACTGGTCTCCCAGCTGTTGTGCAAAAAACATGACAGTACATGTAAGAGTGCAACATAATAAAGTAGTATATGACACTATGCCTTGTGACTTTTTTTGATCAATACTAGCTTGCAGACATTACCTCAGTATAACTGTGCACAAATGCAAGCAGCATAATGAAGACTCCAGTTCCATTAACCGCCATGAGTAATAACAAAGAGTATTTGTTAGTATTTCAAGAGTAAAGTTTCAAGTGCAGAGCTTAATTTATACTCAGTGCACGCTGCTGATCTCGCTCATGCGGAATTTATTTTGCCACATATTTCATCAGGAAGGGCTTCCGGCATTTAAAAAAATAAAAAATAAAATCTGCTAAATCAAACATGCGGAGCTACCTGCTGTGGTGTGGTGACCTCTAGGGAAAAGCCAAAAGTTTGGGGTTTCTTTTTAACCCATGTATCTCATATGAAGGTTCCTTACCTATAAAACATTTCACTCATGTTGCCTCCTATCTCGTATTTCGCTCATTCATGTCATTCTAACCTCCAATAATTCCTTCGTTGATTCACAAAGAAGCAAGTTCGGGAAAAAAAACAATTATCATCGTGGAATTTGGAGGCACCTGAAAACTTGTATATACATTATAAAAAGGTTACAAAACATGCTGAAAAGGTTGATGGCATCTGTTTAGAGGTTGTACAGTATCACAAAGAAGCTCTTTGGATTATGGATGGGATATACTTAGAGTAAGCACATGAGCTTGGCAGTAAAAGGGTCACCATGGACACAATAAATCAGTTTCCTGGAACTAATAGCAGGATGTATGATGAAGCAAGTGGGGGATTTCATCAATTGTGTTCACTAATACCAAAGTATTTGGCAGTGTTAGTGGGAATAACATCCCAGTTATTGAAATAGAATACATTACTGCTCGGTGCTACATGTAGATACCCCTTGATGGCTAATCCTGTTTTCCTCAGAAACAGCTGTTGACAGATAGTGAGACTAGTCGAGGTCTCAGTCTATTTACATAAAATAAGGGATTGTCTGTTCTCTAAAAGGACATTAGGATTGACAATAACACCTGATTAATATAAAAAGCAAGCAAATACCAACACAATCTATTTTGCACACATCATTTCACATTTACACCTGCACACAGCTTTGTACACACACCAGCGGCAGCACAAATTATACACACACACACACACACACACACACACACACACACACACAGGCAGGTATACTTTTTAATGCAAATTGTGACTTGCAAGCATGAATTCCTAATGCAATTAGCTGACTGAATCCATAACCCTAACATATGTATCAGCTAATACAGTTAGAACTTAGGTCTTTGCTTCCATGTCTGCTCACTTAATGATATTATGGTTGATTCTATAGTTTGATCCAGCTATCAATGTCAATCATGTTAGCACTGCTCAAAGCACCAAGCCCTTCAGGGGAAATGGCACTGGAGGGACGGGGAAGAGAGAATGGCTGGCAGCTTTCTAATGCAATAGACCTGCCAGAACTGAGAGCTTTTTATTACATTAATATGTTCCTGGATAATTCTATCTCATCTCCTAATATGACTTAGCCTAAAAACCCAATTAAAGTCTAATTTATCCGATCACCTCAATCGGAGACGGTGATGTGAGGGCGTTCAGACAGCCATGTGCTGGTTGCTCGCTACCGCCCACAGAGGATTCTGTTTCGTCTCCGTCCCCAGACCAAAGAAGTTAGAATGGCGAGTACGGCATGCAGCTTCTATTATAGCTACAATTGGCACAATTGGTAAGCACATGGAACAAGAGTCTCATCATGGGACTTGCTGTTATCAGATGCACAAGGAGGTGTTATGCATATTACTTCAAAGATTTTAGGAGATATAATAAACTATTTAACAGTGTGAGAATAGAAGCTGACGCAAGTGAGACATCATTAGACTTAATGATTCAGTCGGATTGACTTTTACATCAGTGAGATTTTTCTTGCAGATTTTGACAATCATTGCTGTACTTGGCAAGCTTTTTACAAACACTGCAGAATCCATCAATCTATTTTCTTAACCGCTTATCCAATCCAAGGTCACAGGGGAGCTGAAGCCCATCCAAGACAGCGCTGGCCATGAGGTGGATAACACCCAGGACAGGCAATTCTATCACAGGGCTAACACAGAGAGACAGGCAACCATTTGCGCTCAGTTCCACACCTACAGCCTACTTGCAATCACCCATTAACCTAACATGCACCTCTTTGGACTGTGAAAGTAAGTCACAGTATCAGATGGAAAGTGTACATACAAACTCCACACAGGAAGGTCCAGGCAATCAGGAGAGCACAAGACACTTCTGTCTGTGAGGCAAGAGTGCTAACTATTGCACCATTGTGCTGTGATGTGCAATTGCTCTGATCAATCAGTGGAAAACTTTATTTATTTATTTATTTAACCACATGCCAGGTGACTGGAGAGTCAAAGGGCCAATCTTTTATCTTTCAAAAGGAGTTTGGCATGAGGGGTTAGACACCCTTGTGATCTTTGTTTTCTGCTGCCATCAACTCTTTGCTTAAAAAGTATGTCAGTGCCTAAAGAGAAATAGATGTATATTTTGGTGAGATGCAGAAATACAAGGAGATCACCTCAGCTGTTGAGGTTACCCTTAAGCTGTGTCCACACATGATGCAATTTGCAGCATACGTAGCAACTAAACGTCATGAAAGTGAATGACATTCGACAAAATGCTGGCGTTAAAAAAATGCTGACAACAGATCTCCAGATATAAAAATTTTCAGCTTTGAGGCATCCAATTAAAAGTGGCTGCCAATGAGAGCACAGGATACTGTTAATTGACATTCAGTGTGATCTTGTAGTAAATACATTATAGGGATATTGAGGCAACCGGCGTCCAGAATGTCACGATCAACTGGCAATCAACTTCAAAGCAACCAGCAAATTGCTTCCAGTGTGGACTTCAGCTTTATATCCTTCATGTCCATCCCAGGAACCCTTCAAGTCAGTTGATTCCAGAACCTAATTAGTCTGAGTTATTTAAGGAGTCTTCTGTTTGGCTCAGGTGTGGCAATCACCATCGCCATGCCATGTGACTAATCTCTCTGTGGCGATAACTACAAATCAGCCAGCTGAAAAAGAGAACGCAAGAGAGACAGAGTAAGAGAGAGAGCAGGACGAAAAAGAAGCATTATCACTTCTACAGTTATAATGTAAAAGATGCAAATAGCTTCAAGGTCTGAAAAGTGAAGCCAACATAGAAGTGTCTTAAACCTGCATTCTTTTAATCGCAACTAAGGGGCAATACTTGTGCAAAGGTCGTACAGAAGTCTGTAGGAAAACAGCTCTCTGTCCTGAACTCAATAAACACTTTCATGAGGAGTTTAAGCGTTAGTCACTCATTTTGTGTGATATTGGAAAAAAAACAAACACACCTGGTACTTTTTGTTTAAATGTTTATTTAAATAAAATGTTGGCTTTTCTATATGTTAGAAAGGAGGATTATCCATGTATGAAGGTCATTCTGTGCATTTTTTTATATTTTAATAGCACATTTCATTAACTGCATTAAAATATCTGTATTAATTGTTTCATTATATGGATGTCTAATGTCTCCTTGCACACAAGGGTGGCTGACACGTCATGTCAGATAAAAACAGGAAGGCCACTGCAGACATGATAAGTACTGAATTCACTATTCTATGACAATTACATGATCACATTTTGCTCAGTAAGTGTTTAAAAACCTACAGCGTGATCATTGATCACACGTCATCCTCATCATTCTACATCTGTCTCTTTTGGAAAATATTAATATAAAAATTTCTTACACACAAAGCTGTGAATTCAAAGACTATTTCTAAGACTTTTAAGTCCAAGGACAATAACTCGAACCAGAAAATTGCACAATTTCAACAAATACCATCACAGGAGGGAATATAAGTTATAAGTATATATAAGTTTGCCTCGATGGCCAGCACAGTCTGAAGCTGAAGGAAAAAGCACCTGTGGGAGTCTGTGGAATGACTGGAGGTTGTAAACATAAATTCATGGCCAAATCAGCAGAAGCTGCACTGCACTGAGTCAGCATTGTATATACCTGACCTTAATGAAAGCATTGCATACCTTATGTAAAGCACTTTGAAGGCAAAAAACCTTTTCATGACTCACCTCTTCATCAAAGATTATTTATTTTTATTATACATACATGCGTTTGTTTTGCACTATAGTATAATTTCAAAAATGGGCAAAGAAAGACAACATGTGAAACAAATGATGCTGGAACCAAGCATGACTTGTTGTGCAACAGGATTGAAGAGCGACTGCTCATAGCTTCAGCAAAATTGTTTGTCTTTTGTATATAAAGCGCAGAACAAATTAACATAGCAAATCTTCAACTATAGCTCTGTTGTATGTTTGGCAAAGTGCTACAGTTATTTTTTTGATGGAGATCCTTCTTCTTAGACTGCGTGGGCTGCTTGCTGCAGGGACTCTTTTAGAGATTTGGTCCATCTGCAGGGAGGTGGCCTTGTTATCACAATGGACGACATTCGCTGCGGGTTAGCTGCTTCAGCTGTCTCCAACTCAAGCTCAGAAAGAAGGGGTGGGAACAAACATGTCCTCTAGGTGTCCTAAGGGCTTTAAATAAACTAACAGTTTTTACCTAGATGTTCAGGCCAGTCTCCTACAGGGGCTACATCTTCGAGCCAGGCTTCAACAGCTGAGAAAGCTAAGTTGCTCGAAGTAAGTGGTTTGTTGGAGCACAGTGGATGGCGCATTAGGTGTTGACAGATGGGAGGCAGAGCATGGGACACTGTAGGGAACCAGTGATTTATAGCTAGGTCTAGGACATCTAATGTGGTGTAAGTGCTGAGTCTGAAGGGACCATGATGAGAGGACAATTGGAAAAAGGGAAGGAATAAACAAAGGAAATAAGTAAAAAGAGGACATAGGTGAGAAGTTACTGTCATGGCAAAATCTGGCAAGGTTTTAACAAGGAAATCAGGTGCTTATCAAAGGTCCACAACCTAGTAAGTCAACATTTCAACAGTACTCATGAACTCAATAATATAACTTAAAGTACTGGGTGTGCACAGCTCTGTGTATCAGATGAATCTGTCCTTTCACAGCACAATCAGATCCTCATGGCACACATCTCTACAGGTGTGCTGAATGCAGATGGTTTTGTATGAAACCCCACTGTGCTGTGTGAAACAGATTAAGTTATTTTATCACCAGCAGAGGTGTGGTAATTACTGTACATTTATGTGCTGCTGATTATTGTCAAAAGCTATGGTGTGCGTCTGATCTTAAGACAATGGAAAGCCAGTTATTTAATTGTTAGTCTTGGAGAGGGAGAAATTAAACAGAAATTTCATGCTGATTAAAGTGCTCATGACTGAAGTAGTGCTGTGAAAATATGTTGGTTTTTTTAAACATTCTGTTAAAAACTTTTTTAATAGAAAGTACCGTGCAAAAGTCTTAAGCCACCCCTCATTTTTTTAAATATTTTTCTTCCAAAGAACCTGATGTAACTTTTTTTTATGATCTTTAGAAATAGTTCTTCAGGATTTCTGAGGAGAGGTTTTCTTTAAACATTAGGTCATTTTGACCTAATGACTGACTGACCATCTGAAAGTGGTCAGTCATTGCACTTGACCACTTTCAGATGAATGTTTGTTGTATAAAAAAACAACAACAAAACCCCAAACAGAATGTAACAGGAAACACACACAGTGGAACACTATCAGCCATGGATTGACCTCACATAGACCGCACATGTTTTCAATCAATCAGCTGCAGCTACGGATGGGTATCGAAAACCGGTTCTTGTTGAGAACCGGTTCCCACTGTTTCAATTCCTTGGAATTGTTTGCCATTTTTGCAAAGGATTCCCTTATCGATTCCAGTCGCCCCGAATGACGTCACCACATTGCAGAGCATCATTTACCTGGCAGGAAACACGTCGCCTCAAAACTTTAATTATACTTTACGAGAACGGATGACACAAGGGCAACTTGCAATACTTGCTAAGTAGATATTTTATTTAAGAGAGGAAACACTACGAATATGCAAAAGCATTTGCATATTTGTTTGTGGTCAAAGGCTTGCACCCATTTGCCACAGCAGATTCGCTAAGTGAATGTGATTAATTGTAGGCAGGGACATTATTGGATATTCTTGTGTAATTGCTACAGAATAATTTATGTTATACTTTGTTATTGCTACAGACGAATATTTATTTTATTGTTTTACATTTACAATTTTTTTCCTAGGGACCCTGTGACACCCCATTGAAGAGCCGTAGGCTGTGGATCTCTTAAGATCTCACTGTTGGGTTTGTAAGGCCATGTTACTCCTAAATTTCTATCTTGTTCAAAGAGAAGAATAAAATCGTTAAACAGAATCGAAAATGGAATCGGAATCATGAAAATCTTATCAATACCCATCCCTAGCTGCAGCATTTCCCAATTTAATAGCCAAATGTAAAGAAATGGTGGCATAAGAGTTTGTTATTTGAATAAAAGATTCCAAATTTTATTGTTTTGTCATTTAACAACAGAGTGTTTGTAGCATCATAAAAATTAAATAGAAAACCAGAATCAAAACAAGAAAAGGCACTAATACTAAGCAGGAAAAAAGAATGAGAGAAACAAAATAATGTTCTTGTACTTTGTGTAGAAGCTTAAAACCGAACAGTCTTTGAAGATAAAGTAGTGTCATCAGACACATGGGCATTAAATTGTTAAAAATGAGGAAATCAAAAGGGAGACTTGGTGGTGTTATGACCAAATAAGGATTAATGAAATTAAAAGCAAACAGAGAGAAAGAAATGTGGTGCAATTCCCTATAGGGTTCATCATGAACAATGTTTTTCCAGCTCCTTTTGTGCTATAACTTTGTGAAAAACATACAGGAATTATATCGATTTACACTGCATGTACACTTTGTGTTTACGGTGATAGTGATAGATCCGATGGTTTGCTATTAATTCACAGTCAATGCTGTGTTGAGTACATAGAGCAGCGTCTACAAAAACTAAGTGTAAGTTAATATTCAAGCAACAAACCCCCAAAATCTGACCTAGTCCCCCAGCAGAAAATTCTGGTACACTATTAAGACTTAAAGTGTGCTGAGCTAAATTCACTCCCCTTGCATTTGTTGCAGCTGTATTTACAGCAAGCTGAAGATTTTAGAAAAAAAAAAGAGCACCTCAGAGAAGCAAAAGAACAAACTTTGCTGAAACACATTTCATTATAATCACACTGTGTGATTTCATTAAGTAAGAAAACAAACTTTAAAAATGGTGACCCTGTGGTCGGGTCAGGATCCTTATGCCCTGAACAGGTTCAAATCCTGGCAGCCTCAGCCATTTGGTGCATGTTATTCCCCTGGTCTCTTTGCCCCATTTCCTGTCTCTCTTCACACCAACTGTCAAATGAAGGCTTAACATGCAAAAGCACATATTTTTTTGTAAGGAAGTTTGTGGACTGATGGCTGAGTGTTGAGCTACTCAGCCATCAGTTGCCAACGCTGATGGCCGAGCATCTAGCCAGACTGACACTTTTCATCTGAGACAAAATGGTCTGAGGTCGAAACTGCAGTATTACAAGGCCACAGGGTACAAAATCACACTAGAAACCATTTTGGGGGTTCGGCAATGTTTTGTTTTTCTCTTTTCCAAACCTGTCTTATATATCACCAGTAGATAAAGTGTAGCAAAATACTGTTGGCACCATTTATCCATGAAAATAGACAGTTGCAGAAACAGGAAAGCGTTAAAGTTTGTATTTGGCAGTGCCCTCTAAAACAGAAAAAAGATAGAAAAAAAGATTTATTTTTTTTGGACTTTCCAAAATGCACTTTTTTCTTTTTCTCTTAGCCCAGAGGCTCAGTGACCACACCTTCCCCAAACACCTTTGTGCGCTCATTGATCTGTAAATTGTCTTCCCTTTATTTTAATCGTTGTTCTAACGCTATCACACTCTCATCTTCACTTTAAGACAGTGACAGGTAAAGGAAGGAAAGGATATTATCTGTGTGTATGTAATCGGTTACGCAATTGTTGACTGAGCATTCTACATGGCAACTCCCGGCGGAGCCGCATGAGCAAGACGGCCATCAGTCTCACGTTAATGATCGTCCTACCTCACATCTCCCGTTTAGTTTTATGTGCCACATCCAGCTAACTGTGACATTTGTGTGCTTGCTATCACACTCCCTAAATCCTTCTCTCTGCTGCTCACCGTTTTGTCGAGTTGCCCCCTGTTCACCTGCCATGGCTTCTAGCTATGGCTATATTCTGCCCAGGCTCCCTTGACCCAGGCTGGCAATGCATTACTCCCCAGATCAATTGATAGATTGGCCCTGTCTGAGCTGCCGTAACTAAATCAGCTGCTCCTGATGATTCAGCACCAGCAAGGGAGCCGGGCCTGCTGTCACCAATCACAGATCACCAGCAGCTGAGACAGGTATGGACATTCTCCTGTCACTTGAACCTAATTTATTGCCAGCTACCACATTGATTAACCTTGTGCTGTGGTTGAAGCTTCCAATAAAAATTTGTGTGTTGTGAGGCAGAGGCAATACGTGGGAGATTGTATGAAAAGGAGGAGGAAACATAAAGGCAACTGGATGTTTACATTACTTCAACAAACTTTGAACAAAAGGAAACACTACACCGCCAGGAGCAGGTGGGTGGCTTTTGTTCCATTAGGCAATTTGTTTCATCATGAAAATAAAGTCTTTGAGAACCAAGAAACTTTTGATGTACAAGTGCTTATATGTATACACACACACACACACACACACACACACACACACACACACACACACACACACACACACACACAATAAAAAGTGTGGTCACCTACAAACCAAACTTATCCACAGACTTCTGACTTCACCTTAAAACTGAATCTGTTATATGTGAAGCTGCTTTAATGTGATGACTCACAGATCCTATGGTGTCCAAGTGCTGCCAGCTGCCACTAAAAGCTGTTTTTATTTATATATGTTTGACTCAACTTAGCGAACGTGTAAGGCAAATCGAACCTAAAGCTGCAGTTCAGGTTTGCATTCAGTTACTTGTTTCTTTTCCCCTCCCTGCCCTCTGCCATTTCCACTGACTGTCTTGTCATATTCAGGCACTTCCATCTGCCCTGTGGTAACCCTGAGCCTTCCTGCCTTTCCAGGTCACCTGATTTCCCACACCTACATGGATCGCCATTTTCCCTTGGCCTGCACCAACTGTTTCTTGTAGCTCTGTAACCTTGAATGCCATTTGTGGCCTCCTGCATCTTTTTGGACCCTGCCTGTTGCTGATCTCTACCTGCCATCTGACATGCCATCTGAAAAAGGAAAAAAAAGATTTTTCCATTCCAAGCAATGAATGTTACTGCCTTATGGTATAGGTTCATATAATCAGTCATGAAAAGTGGCCTGTTTTAATACGGCTCTGAAACAAATAACGCTTTTTCATTTACACTTAATTCCTAACACTTAATTATTTTACACGAGAAAAATAAGAACAATTTTATTTAGTAAATCACAACTTTGTAAATCTTACAAATCTTACAGTATAACATAAATATAATAGTGTTTGATATTTACGGTCTATATAGGTTAAATGTGGCAGATTCACATACCTGCCTCTGCCTTTTACAAATACCTTCAAACATTTCAACTGTTTGATCAGTGTTGCTCGGTCATGTGCTTAAATTCTGAGTCTAATGCCATGCATGAAAGACTACTGAATGGCTTCCCTAGAACAGGCTGTTGATGAGCTTTAAAGGGCCTCGGGTGATGATTTCTTACTCAAGGGAATGAAAGTTAATTCCTTAGAGAGAACTCTTTTGCTTTTTGTAATCAAATACATCAAAATCTAAATTTAATATAAGTCTTAGCAAAGCTTCACTTTTAATTTAATTCATTTGACAAATTTGCACCTTTTTAAGAGCCCCAATCTTTATTAAATAATGCACTTTATAAGCAGAGCTAAAATAACATCGTCATCAATGTTCAGTCTTAGCTCAGCTGTTGATTTAACCTCATTGTGGATGCTGAGCAGAGAAGTGGAGGCATTTTGTTCTTTGCGTCTCTATGATTTACTCTGTGCTCGTGCTAGGACAGCCAGGGGCTGTCAACAATCTCCCAGCTGTACCCTCTAAAACACAACTCATGGGGCTAATGAACCAAGGCACAATTACTTTAGCAAAAAGCTGCTTTGCCTTAAGAGGGGGAGAGGGCATCTTGAGTGTTCATAAACACTCACTTGATTATAGTTTCTTCAAGTGTAAATAAAACAAGACAATCACTGTGGGTATAACAATACATTGTGAGAAACAAAAGCACTGATGATAATAATAATAATATAATAATAATAATAATAATAATAATTATTATTATTATTATTATTATTGTTGTTGTTGTTGTTGTTGTTGTTGTTGTTGTTGTTGTTGTTATTATTATTATTATTATTATTATAAATCCTACCAGTGGCTGGACAAAGCTGGACTTAAAGACTGCATAGAGGCACTAATCAGAGCAGAACAGGAACAAGCTCTGAGTACAAGATCCATAGAGACTGGGGTCTATCACATCAGGCAAGACCCCAGGTTCCTGGTCACATCTGTGCCAAGTATGGCCTGGAAGTCCAGTGGTCAAAATGGGAGACGCCACCTAGGGTGGTCGAGAATGACCGAGCTAAGATCCTGTGGGACTAGACGTTGTGATACTGAATGACAGTAACATCAGGAAGTAGGAACACGAGAAGATTGAGAAGCACCAAGGGCTCAGAGACGAGCTGGAGAAGATGTGGAGGCTGAAGGTAACAGTGGTCCCAGTAGTAATCTGAGGACTTGGTGCAGGCCCAAGCTAGGCGAGTAGCTCTGATCTCTGTCCAGAAGAGCGGAGTCCTAGGAACAGGTAAAATACTGCGCAGGACCCTCAAGCTCCCAGGCCTCTAGTAACACTACCAACACTATGACAACAATAACTTTAAGTACACGCTACTGTTAAATGGCATACCACAGTGTGTATATTATATATATATATATGTAATAGTTTGATCCACGTATGATGCTTCTAGTAGCCCCTGATCATATTCACATGTGGAGGATTGAAGGTTTATTAAGCCTGCTTGTTGATCAGTGGCCACTTCTAAATTTAGGGTGTTTTTTGATCTGCACTGTTAAAATACTTATTTTACAGATTAAAATGTGCTGTGATTTCAGTACTTTTCTTTTTCATTTATGTCCATGTCAGCTGCCCTGTGGTCAGCTAAATGCTCTGCCGTTCACTGAGCACAGATACACAGTAGATGCAGAAGGCGATGACTTTGTCACTTAAGGGGCAATAGTGAGTTACTGTAGTGTCTAATCTTCCATCAGTCTAACATGAAAGGAAGATACAGTAGAGCTGTCTAGAGAGCGCATTTATCTTTTATACAGCCTGTGATTTTGACCACTTGTCAATCATGTTGAAGAAGTCATTTAGTGGATGAAATAGAATATGTAACAATGGTGGAAACACTTGGAAGGGATAGACAGAGGAGTCAGACAGCTAGGATTTGCTTTTTTTTAGTCTAGCAAAGACCACTGCAATCTTTGTCTGGCCTCCAGAATCCAAACTAACCTGGTCCCTGCAATCCATCCACACAGCTTCCAAACCTACCTGTGTAAATAGAATTAAAGTTGACAGTTTTATGGCTAATAGATCTGTTTCTTACTGATTTATTTACTGTCTCATTCAATATGGAAACAACATTATGTTTAATTAACACATCATGCTTAAAGTGGTCTAAATATCTCATATACAGAGATATTAACAGAGACACACCGCTACTTCAATTTTCTTCAAACCTTACTACAAATTTTTTTAAGAAGTCAAAGGCAATAGTTAAACACAACTAAAAAAACATAACAGTTTTGGCTTCGACATCAATTCAAGGACATTTTACCCAGGAGACACATACTGTACTGCAATTATCCTATTAATGACATGATCAGTGCGCATGCGCCAACCAGCGTGCAGCCTGTTACAGTCGCTCCTGCTTTTCTCTTAGTTTAGCTCTTTTTTCTTACGTATTCTTTTTTTTTCTGACTTGTATTTTCCTCCGTTTTCTATCTCTTACTCAATCATGTGGATTGAGAGAGTTTTTGTTCTTCTGGTGGCCGTGGAACTGTTACTTTTATCATGGAACGGGACCGCGGCACATCTCCTACACGCACGGACTGTTTACTCCAGAGATCAGCTGATCGCCCTGATGCCGGCCGGCTCGCTGGCCAGGCCCGCAGAAGTGCCCGCAGAAGTACCAGCTGAAATTTGGAGGAAAACACATCGGGGATGCAGAGGTCAAGGACAGAAGAGAAGAAAAAAGGTGACGGTGAGACAGCGGAGGCTCGAAGCGAGGAGGAGGTTTAAACCGTGTCTGCCGTCTATCGTGATGGGAAATGTGCGATCGTTGGCAATTAAAATCGACGAGCTCTCAGCACTGGTACGGAGTCAGAGGGAATACCGAGAGTGTAGCCTGATGTGTTTCACCGAATCATGGCTGCACCAGGACATTCCCGATGAGAATGCTTCCGTGGAAGGCTTCCACACTGTTCGGGCGGACAGGGACAGCATCGCTAGCGGTAAGCGTAAAGGAGGTGGGCTTGCTGTTTTAGTTAACAACCGGTGGTGTAACCCTGCCAACATAACAATCAAAGAAAGGATTTGTTGCCCGGACACTGAACTGTGTGCTGTTGGACTCAGGCCGTATTATTTACCCAGGGAATTCTCTCACGTCATCTTGGTGGCTGTTTATGTACCCCCCTCTGCTAACCCCACAGCTGCATGTGACACTATCCACTCTGCCATAGCTCGGCTACAGACTCAGCACCCGAGTGCCTTTATTGTGATCTCGGGTGACTTCAACCATGTATCACTGGACAATACACTACCAACATTCAAACAATATGTGGACTGTCCCACCAGGGGAGAGAAAACTTTAGACTTACTGTATGCTAACGTCAAGGATGCATACAGCTCCTCCTCCCTCCCCCCACTTGGTAGGTCAGATCATAACCTGATTCACCTCACCCCCCGCTATGTGCCAATTGTGAGGAGGGAACCTGTGACCACCAGGACTGTTAGGAGGTGGTCAGAGGAGGCAATAGCGGAACTACAGGGCTGTTTCGAGGTGACCGACTGGGAAACACTCTGTGAGCCTCACGCCGAGGACATCAATGGGCTTACTGAGTGTATCACAGGCTACATAACTTTCTGCACCGACTCCATTGTTCCAGCTCAGACTGTTCATTGTTACCCAAATAACAAGCCGTGGGTGACTAAGGACATCAAAGCCCTCCTCAACAACAAGAAGAGGGCTTTCAGAGGGGGCAACAAAGAGGAGGTGAGGAAGGTCCAGGTGTTACTAAAGGACAAGATCAGAGAGGCTAAGGACAATTACAGGAGGAAGCTGGAGTGGAAACTCCAGCAGAACAGCATGAGAGAGGTGTGGAGGGGCATGAAGACCATCACTGGATTCAGGCCAACCAACAGCAGGGGCGCTGAGGGAGGTGAGAATAGAGCCGACGAGTTGAATCTGTTTTTCAATAGATTCGACACCACAGTGTCTGCTCCCACCCCCACAACCTCACCTGCAGTCAGCCTGGAATCCAGAGCCACACCACTGTGCCAGCCTCTCTCTTCACATGTTGCCTCCTGTGAGATTCCTGACACCCCTCCCCCACCCATCACCTTCACTCAATACCAGGTTGAGATGCAAATGAGGAGACTTCACTCAGGCAAGTCTGCTGGACCAGACGGAGTGAGTCCCCTTGTCCTCAAGACCTGTGCCCCCCAGCTGTGTGGAGTCTTTCATAAACTGTTTATGCTGAGTCTGAGTCTGCAGAGGGTCCCGGTGATGTGGAAGACATCATGCCTCGTCCCTGTACCAAAGACGCCTCGTCCCAGTGGCCCCCAGGATTACAGGCCCGTGGCACTGACCTCCCACATCATGAAGACCCTGGAAAGGCTCATCCTGGACCAGCTGCGACCCATAGTAAGACCACATCTGGATCCCCTTCAGTTCGCTTATCAGCCTCGTCTCGGAACAGAGGACGCCATCATCTACCTGCTCAATCGTGTCTACACCCATCTGGACCAGCCGGCGAGCACTGTGAGGGTCATGTTTTTTGACTTTTCCAGTGCTTTCAACACCATCAGGCCGACCCTCCTGGGTGATAAGTTAGCAGCGATGCAGGTGGATGCTTCTCTGGTGTCCTGGATTGTTGATTACCTGACAGGAAGACCACAATATGTACGTCTCCCACAGTGTGTGTCTGACAAGGTGATTAGCAACACAGGGGCACCACAGGGGACTGTCCTCTCCCCCTTCCTCTTCACCCTCTACACCACAGACTTCAGCCACTGCACAGAGACCTGCCATCTTCAGAAGTTTTCTGATGACTCTGCGGTGGTTGGATGCATCAGCAGGGATGATGAGACAGAGTACCGGGCTGTGGTCGACTCCTTTGTCACGTGGTGTGAGCAGAATCATCTGCAGCTCAACGTGGCAAAGACCAAGGAACTGATCGTGGACTTCAGGAAGACCAGGAAACACTTGACCCCTGTTTCAATTCAGGGGGTCAGTGTTGACATTGTGGAGGACTATAAATACCTTGGAGTACACATTGACAATAAACTGGACTGGGCTAAAAACACCACAGCACTTTACAGGAAGGGCCAGAGTCGTCTCTATTTTTTGAGGCGACTGAGGTCCTTCAACATCTGCCAGAAAATGCTGAGGATTTTCTATGAGTCTGTTGTGGCCAGTGCGATCCTCTATGCTGTTGCATGCTGGGAGAGCAGGCTGAGGGTCGCAGATGCCAACAGACTTAATAAACTGATCCGTAAGGCCAGCAATGTTGTGGGGATGGAGCTGGACTCCCTCAAGGTGGTGTCGGAGAGGCGGATGCTGTCCAAGATAAAGACAATGTTGGATAACACCTCCCACCCACTCCATGACATGTTGGTCAGTCACAGGAGCTCGTTCAGTGAGAGACTGAGATTACCGAAAAGCACCACTGAACGACACAGGAAATCATTCCTGCCTGTGGCTATCTCCCTGTACAACGCATCCACTTAACACACTGTTTGCTGCTACAACTACACATGTTTCTTTTCCAAATATTTATTTATAAGTGACTTATGTATGTATGTATGTATATATATGTATATATTGTACTATTCTTAGTTAGCGTATTGTCTGTCTTGTCTTAATGTTGGTTTAAAATGGAGCACTGTAACAAAAAATAATTTCCCCCAGGGATCAATAAAGTATTCTGATTCTGATTCTGATTCTGAAAACCACAGAGGAACTCTGATGTAATAACGACCATTATTAGATCCCCATTGTTTTTAGACAATGACCACGAATGCCACAACAAACATATTATATTAGCTGCACAGTAGGAAAGGCGATACTGTTTGGATCAATAGACACTTGCAGGCTGCTCATTGGTCACAAAGGGCACAATGATTCAAACACTGGCACCAGTCTGAGCAGGTAACACACACATGAAAGTCACTCAATTGTCACTGACATGGCATTCTGATCTGTGAATACAACTACACTAAATAATAATGCAGATTTTTGGTTGTTTTTCCATACGGTAAATATTCCTCACTTTCTTTAAGGAGACAGCCTTGAGAACTGATCACAGCCTGGCCTAGATTGTTAGAGTAGTGAATGGGATGTTCAGCCTCTCAGTCCTTTTTTGGTGAATCCCAGTACTTCACACAGTCTTGTTCCCAGGAGCAGTACGATCGTTTACTTTAAATTACAACCTCATTTTTGAAATCCTGCAGCTTTCATTTGAAAAGAAACTAATGCTTCACAAAACTACCTCTGAATAACTGAAAAGAAAGGGCAGAGTATTGTTCCTTGTATCATATTAAGTACTAGCAGTATAACTAGGTAATGGTAACCCCCAAGCTGCCTTTTTTCACAGATGGTTATATGACTGTAGGCTATAATGACCGATGTTGACTCTAAGAGCCATTTTTAGTAGGTCACATGGGTATAATGCCATCATTTCTAACACAGCAATAACTCACAAGCAGTCTCGGCAAACTAGGGATTATCTAAAAAGTCATGCTGGCCTAGTAAATGTCCCAATTACAAATATATGGTCTCTATGATTTATGACAAAGACTGCCAAGTTCATTAGATCTCAATACCAATATTACACTGTCATTAGCTTCTTTTAAAAAGAATGAATGACAACGTTTTAATTTCTTTCAGTTCCGCTCTTAATTTTTTGACTGTTGAGTTGGTAGCAATAATGTGACCATACAGACGAAGAAACAGATTAAAGCCTGACACTGAAACGCAGAAAAAGTCTTGTGAGTGACAGTAAAATCCTTTGCATTCTGAAGAAAGACCTCTTTGCGACTGCAGAGCAAGTCACCAACAAAGATAGGATACTGCGATGCCATGGGTTAGTGACGTTCAACCATCATTGACTGGAAACTGGTTTGCAAATATTTCTAAAATATAATTTGGTTTGATTTCACATTCACTACTATATGTTAAGAAAAGCTACATCACTAGGGCTGCCACGATTAGTCGACTATCAAAATCGTCGACGACTGATTTAATAGTCGACGCGTCGTTTGAAGCTTTGTAAGATCCCAAAAGACACAGGAATAAGTAGCAGGATTTAAGAGTGTAATAACGGACTGAAACAGAAGATGGCAGCACTGCATGTACAAGGATGCCAGCTGCCGTTAAACCCCGAAGAAGAGGTAGCTCTGTCTCAGGATTCATAGCGCGGCCCAGCTCAGTTTCCAACAATGGCGGCAGCTAGTTAGTTTTAATATTACTCTTATTATTCTTTCTGGTTCACAAAATAAACGTTTAACATATTTTCAGGCGAGAATGTAGCTGTGTAAACCTCAAATATCTGCTCAGTTTATCAAGACCACATATTTTCAAAAGCTTTCCGACGTTTTCGGAGACGTCTGTTACCCACTAGCTCGATAGCTAGCCGGGGGCAAGGCTAGAGCCCGTGAGCTCTACAGAGGGTTGTGCGGTCAGCTGAGCGCACCATCCGCTCCGAGCTCCCTGACCTGCACTCAATCTACAGCAGGCGGTGCTGGACCAAGGCCAGGAAGATCGTGAAGGACCTCAGCCATCCCAACAACAGACTGTTCTCTCTGTTGAGGTCAGGAAAGCGATTCCGCTCCCTGAAGACCAACACAGAGAGACTGAGGAGGAGCTTCTTCCCGCAGGCGATACGGTCTCTCAATCACACCACCACACAGTACTGACCCACACATACAGTTCTTACACACACTGGACTTTCTGGACATTGTTTCACTTCATTACTTAAATCACGCTGCTGTTATTGTGTATATGCTGCTGTTATTGTGTATATATTTATTTATATTTCTTCATACATTCTTATATAGTTCTATATTGTGTATTTTGTTGTACAGTTATTTTATTTTCAACTTTAATTTATATATTTTATCTTATTCTCCCAGTTAAATTTACCCTTCATTCTAATTTGTGTTGTACAGTTATTTCATTTTTAACCTTAATTTATATTTTATTCCTTCCTAGTTAAATTTACCCTTTTTAATTTTTCATATTTATTTCCTATCTTATTCATAGCCTTTTCCTTTTTTGTTTTCTTTAGGTCACGAGCAGTTGTCCAAGCATTTCACTACATATCGTACTGTGTATGACTGTGTACGTGACAAATAAAATTTGAATTTGATTTGAATTTGAATTTGAGAACACCGCACTCCCGGCAAATCGTTTTCAAACGCACCGCCGTCTTTCGCTACTCAGGTTAAAGATGATATATAAGTCACTTAGATAACTTAAAAATGTTATTGTTTGGCTTTTTTTCAGTATTTTATTTGTTCCTGAGTAAATCGGTTTGGCTGAGATTAAAGTTATAGTTTTTACACAGCTGAATAAACGTCAAGCAGACAACTGATTAGAAGTGTGAGATGCTCGAGAATATACTCCGGTGTCCCATTATATTTTAGATAGCAAGGAGTTTATTAAACTTCACCGAAACAATCTGCAAATTTCAATAAAAATTTAATAAACTATCATCTTGTCTTTATTTTTAGTTAGCACATACCTTAAACACTTAAAGCTTTAAGCTAATGATAGTTATAAAAGAGCAGATGCATTATTATTATGCATCTGCTCAGCATACGTTTTACGCCCAATGGATGCATGATCTGATTAGTCGACTAATCGCAAAAATAATCGGTGACTAGTCGACTATCAAAATAAGCGTTTGTGGCAGCCCTATACACCACCCATACAAGTTTTTCCACATTAATGCAAACCTTAAATTAAATGTGAGACTAATGCTCCTTTAATATAGTTGCTTAATTTAATCATTTATTTTAAAGTGAATGTGCTAGAGTGCAGATCAGGAATTAGCACAGTGTAAATGCAAAGTGGAGGGGGGAGAGAAAAAAAAACAATGAATGTCTGAATGCAGCTCTGCAGACAGATTCAGGAATAACTCGACTGTGTAAAACACACTTGGATTTAACATGATAAAAAGAGATCAGACATTTAATAGATTTGACATTGAAAGTTTCAAAAATCTTATGGGCTGCCATTTAATGGCAAAGTCTTCCAAGAACTTATTCATGTGTGCAAGGTCAATGACAGAGTATCCAAGGGCACCTACTATTTCCCTTATGTAGACACAGCTCACATGGCTCACTGTGCACAAAAGGGTGGGCTGAAGAAGAATATAAATCGGATATGTGTGATGATTAATCATTGTCTTGGTCAGCCTCATAACCTTTAAACAGTTGTGCCAGTCACAGTGTTGCATGAGAAATGGCTCACTAAATGGAGAGAAAAATTCCAGATGAGCTTCTCCAAGGATGAAAATACTACTGTTAACCTCAGGGTTTAGAGCCACAGTGTGCAGACCGATGACTTACACACTCAGTATACAGTAAATATTCAGAGATTGATAACATAACCCTTAGTTTTAAGCTGTAAAGGCAAACATTTGTGAAAACCTTACTTTTTTGGCCTCACATTGTTGGATACATGACCATTATTATATGTTCAGTTAGTACTCTGATGTAGGGCATATGCTTTCCAACCACCATACAATATGTCCCAAAATACAGTACTTTTGTACACCCAGCTTGTTTTCTTAATGCTGCAGTCACACTAGGGAAAACTATGACTGTGATCATGTGCAACGAGCTTGCAGTCTCACAGTCTCAATGGTTCCTTGAAAGACAGCGACATGATGTGTGATCATTACATTTAGTCATCATTTTCAAAGTGACTTTGGTAAATCAAGAAGTATGAAATAAAAGGGCAGTAAGACAGAGTCAGCCTGAAATTGAATGGGTTCAAGTTGCCTATTACATGCTATCTGTTTGTGATAGCATGAGTGATTAATTATGATACACCGCAAAATCTGTTGCCTTCCACAGATAGAAAAAAAGAATCACATTAAACAGGAATTAACATTCACCGCCTGTTTTCAGGCTCTAGCCAGAACCTCAACAGCAACAAAAATCCTGAAACTCCTCCACAAATAGTGACATGCTTGCTGGAAGTTGCCAAATAACATTCACACTCACAGCCTTATTTCTGTATAGACATATATAGAATACAACTATCTGACAATCAGTTGAGTCCCCTACAGCAAAGAGACCCATCACAGCTGAGTTGCTCTCGTTGGTGTAGACTGCCACAGAGTGATTGCTTTTTTATATGTATATAAATGAGAAAGCAATCATTAACAAACCTTTGGGAGTCTTTTCTTAGTTGTCGCTCTTTCAGGGTATTGAATGCTCAACCTTTGGGTGACATGATTGCTGGTTCAACAGGTTGCAATCGGTCACCAAATGTGAAAACTTCAATGCAATCACCTGGCAACCACTGATTTATTCCAATTGTAAGGAGGTCGCAGTCCTATTTTTACTCTAGGGCGACTGAGCCATGATTTTCATTACTTTTAACTATATTTAGGTACAAATCCTCAAAGCGATGATAGTTTCATCACTCGTAAACATGCAGTTGTGCATTTCTGTCATTTAGTCACTTTCCATTACCTGATGGAAATGCAAAGTTATCAAAAGAGTGATATGTGCTGAAAATAGACCTGATCCTCAAGTCATCTATTCTCAGCACGTCAAAGAGCAGACTTTCACCCACACCTCGCCTCGCATAGTCTCATCTCCTCTCACCTTTGAGTCTACTTGCAATGCTCTGGGAATGAAAGCACCAAAGGCATGAGGGATGGGCAAAGAGCAATTGAAGGTAAGAATATTGCCAACATACTGTTAACGTAGCTTGCAGCAGTCTTTGGACTGCCCTGAAATATAGAGATATACAGGCTGTTGCCTTCATTTACCATCAAGGCACTTCAATTTTATTTTTATAGCCCAAAGGGGGCTTTGGGCTATATAAGGTGTACAGCTATAAGGGGGCTTTACAAGGTGTACACCTTGCAAGACCTCTATCCCTAGGACCTCAAATCAAACAAGGAAAAAGTCTATTAAACCTCTTCAAACAGAGAAAAATGCAATAGCAACAAACAATGCATCCCTCCTTTAGGACAGAGAGATTTATGCAAGAAATATCTCCAGAAATAGAGAGAAGTGTTTACTTCTAAATAAAATGTCAGCTTTACCAAGAAAAGCCAAAGATTAATAACAAGGCCTGTTTTTATTAGCACAGAAGTTTTCACTGATGTATGTGAAACAGGTGCGCACACACTAATGAACGCAGTTGCAATTCAGTTGTGAAAATAAAGCAATAAGAGAAAAACTCACATTGTTCATGTACTCGCTCAACAAGTCTTGAAGGGCCTGTCGAACGGCGTTGCATTCAGCCACGATCCGTTCACGACGGTCATCGCGTGTGCATGAAGAGTCAGCCATTAATGCAGCGCCACTGATGATGCTCTCTAAGCGCTCCTCCAGAGACGGACGGAAACGAGCCTCACTGAATGTCAGAGGGTCCAGGATGATCTTGTTCTGTAGGTCAGAAATGTAGAAGGTCAGGACAGTAATCCAGGCAAAACGGATAAATGACTCACCACTGGATGACCGGTTCCAGAAACTGTACCCAATGACAAATGGCAGTTCAGCTTTTAATCACAGACTAGTGTCTTTGACACAGACCCTGGGGCACAAGATCGGGATGGAGTAAGTTGAAAAGAAGAAGACAAAGAGCACCACACTGACCAGCCACTGTTCTGATTAAATCGTGTTTATCTAAATACAAAGGAAATGTTTTACCTCAAGCACAGCATCAAATTTCATGAAAGTTTACAACAAATTTAGGCCTTTGTTCATAAAAGGTTTTTCAAATATTGAGAGCACAAATAAAATGAAGCTGCATTTCTCTCATGAAAGGGAAGTATCCCCTCAAAAAGCCTCAAATTCTGGATGGGCTGCCATCATTCCAGCAACAATCAGCCACCATGACTAAGTCAGGCAAAACCAAGAATGCATAAAGAATATCTAACACAGGGTAGCTCGAGTTCATAAATTTAAAACAATACCCCACCCACATTTCTCTGAGCATAAGACTTGCTGAGGCTACCGAGGAGGTAACGAGGAGAAAGAAAAATTAGTGACCTGAACGTCAAAACCTTAGCATTTCAAAATCTTAGACTTTATCCTCGCTTTTATTATGATCACTACAGAAATAGAGCCCAGCTTTACAGTGTTGGCTACAATGTGAATAATGGAGCAATAAAGTCATTTATTTTAGCGATGCCTTATCTTGTATTGTTTAAGTATTGTTTAGTCTTTTGATCCTAAGGTGCTTTGGGTCTGCATAAAACTCAGAATTGCTTTTATTCATCATCTAAGCTTTAAATAGCTCTGATGTAATTAAATGTGACTCTGTGGTATAAATGACCAGTGTTGAGTTACAGCAAAGAGCAAAGATGCACTTTTCAGTCACTCCAAACCAGTTTGACACTGGGATAGAGTGACATGTCAAGTGGAAAACTGATAGGGAATGCTGAGTTACGGACGAGCTTCCTGTATTTCATTGATATCTGGATGGTTCTATTCTTAGTTTCTCTCTGCTTCTTTACTTTTTATTTAGTTTTTGAGGTGTTGTTTACAAAGCTAACTACATCAGCGTTTTGTGATATCCCGATCTATATCTGGATTGGAAGCATAGTCAAATTCTTTTTTAAATGCCATCTGACTCTGAGTGAAACATAAACAAAAACACTTGAATCTAAGTCTCATTTCTCGAGGGGAGATGTGTTCATTTATTTGGAAAAAATAAACCATGTATGGCACACAGAACTATTTGTCTGACAATGTCGCCATTATATCTTTGAAAATTTCACTATTATCAAAGGTTGCTGCTACATCTGGTACTTCAGATTAAGTTAATCAACTTTATACAGGAAAAACACCCCATATTCCTTCATCTCACTTGTGCAGTGGTTATTATGCTGACATTCATATCATATATTAGAGCTGTAAAATGACAGGCAAGCAATGCAACAAAGCCCTATACAGTGAAGGTCTCAACATGAAAAGATGCAAAGAAGAAAATAACATGAATGGAAATTGAGAACATTCCCCGAGGACTCCAGTGAATTGTTATTCCACACATGGTGTCAGGTTGCAATTATCACTGGGAGTTGGGAATAGGCAGAGCAGAAATAGCAACAAATGCTGGGCTGACAAAGGCTGGGAGGATTTCAAGGTAATTGGCAATGGCTAAAGTCATCTTCCAGAAACTCACAAATGTGACTGATAGTCCCTAGTCCCTTAGTGAGTTTCAGTGTTACACTTTTCTTCCCCCCTTTTACCTAATAATCACTTACTCTGTTGTACTGCTTTGCTTCAAAGCCCAAAACCATCGTGTAAGTGAAAAATCTTTAGACAAGTGCGCACAATTATAAATAAATATTAATTAAAAAGTATTAGAACACAATCAAAAACTGCAAACTTAAAATCATCCAGATACAGTATTTGTTTCATCAGGAAATTCAAAAAGCTACCAGAACACAGAGGAGATTTGGTGTCTTTCTGGTACTGCATTCAGGATCAGAGTGATATGTCAAAATCTTTAAAAGTTTCACACTTCCTTGAAGAAGAATCTTGGCATCATGCTTGGTAAAATGTTTCCTTTAATTCCTCTTATGATGTAGTTATGTTAAACTCCTATAACACTGCTGACAAGTGTTGGCTCCTAATGCCTTCTGGTTTCTAAAAGGTCTGGAAAGATATAGAGGATAATACAGCAGCATTTTTATACAGAGCAGTCAGAGAGTCCTTACTGCAAGTTTTATAAAAGAAGAGTTCTTTTTTTCTTTAGTTAATTATACACCAGTCTCTTAAAGTCTGTAATTCTATGTGAATGTACCATTGCATTTGACAGTATATCAAGACCGGAGGGAACCTTATATTTGCCTCACTCACAGCGAGGCTATCGGTTTGACCCCACTTTAGGGCATGAACCAGAGACAGGGCACATGCCACATCAGCCTTTGTCAAGTGTGCCTTCCAGAACTTTCCAGTATTTGATGGCAACTGCTTTTTCAGAGATAGAAGTTCAACAAAGTCCTGAAGATACCACTGAAATGCCTCTAGATGCCACATTATAGTTCAAGGGTTGTGTAGTTGATTATTATGGTGTTTGACAAAGCTCTACCCACAGTGGCCCATGAGGGACATTAGTCATAACCCACTCTGTGATCGATTACCCTAATGAAGTGTGTCTGACTCAGAAAAAGTTCCTTATATTGTCCCACAGTGGATGCCAACTAAAACAGCTTGATAAAGACTGTGATATGTAACAGTCGCTGGCACACTTACAGTAACGCTACAAATTGTCAGCTACTACAAAAATTAGTACATGAATGTGAAGGAATTTCCATATTATACCCATACAGCAATACTTTTTCACCGTCCCCATCTGTTTAAGAAATTCTACATTCCAATATGGAAACTCTTGATTTCTTGGCTAGTTCAATAGGTATCCAATAACATTTCGTCAGTCGTGTAGCTTCTGCATGATGTAGTCCAACAGACTTTTGACACCTTCATTTGAAAGACAGTTGCACAATGTTCATACACTTTTTGTCAAATTTCCTATGTTTACACTTCAGGTTCATGTACATGCGTGGCATGTTAAGTGGAAATACTTTAGGTTTCCATTAGAAAGGCCAAGAGACCACTGTAACATCTGGTCACTAAATGGTAAATGGCCTGTATTTGTATAGCGCTTTACTAGTCCCTAAGGATCCCAAAGCGCTAGGGAAACAGGTGTATTCCCTGCCCACCTTGCAAGTGTTTGTTAGCTGTCGCTGGGTAAAATCTGGAAAACCCTCCTCGTGATTGCTTTGGTTATTAGCATATTGTCACAATTGCCTATAATTTGCATGGAAGACACCAACATATATACAAAGAATGAGTACTAAGGAAACTTGAGAAAATCTGACACAAACCAGAAAGGGGAATGTTTGCAATCAAAGTAAAAGCTGTTCCTTAAATCTGAAACTAATTTAATTCAAAAGGCAGCGCTTTTACTTTGAAGGTGAATGGTTGCAATTTTGAGTTTGCATTAAACTCTTAACAGTTTCAGTACCAGTTAGTGAATAGCCAGGGAGTGTTTGCAGACTTCTGATATCTGCTAGCAATAAAAGCAATTATGTCAGCAAGTGTCACCCCTATGTGTTATCTTGAATGATCTCCAAGTCTGAGTGACTGGGGCAACTTCCAACAACAACTTATAACCTCTTTTTCTTTTTTTTTCCTAGACGAGGGACTGGTGGTTACCAGGAGGTCGCCAACCAGCCTCACTGCCTGTGGCCTTACATACATATTACATTGTTTGATTGCCATCTTGGTTAAGTACCAGAAATATGATTTCATGTTGTCACTGGAAGTTAGCTAGCAAATTTAGTAATATATGCAGTCCACAACAAAATCATTACACCATTACTGAATATGAGGGTTGAGTCGCAGCTGCACAAACAGCTAAATAATAATGGTTAATATACCAAAATGCTTTTTTATTGTTTCTGTAATGGTTAATCTACCACTATGTGCAGTCTTTAATCAAAATGATATGTTTAATGCTTAAATATAATTACGTTGTTATCCATGAATATTCAGATTTACAGTTTTATGAAAAAAAGCAGAAAAATATGGTAACGTAGGTTATTAGTTTTGATTAAGGTGATAAATTACAGTTATTCACTTACACTACTGAATAGAAAAATTGCTTTAGTGGTTGAATTTTATGCTTGATTATCTCCTGCCTTCTGAAAAAATTCCAATGTACCGGCTTAAATTAGGATATAAAAATATGTGAATTCAGTATTTTATTAGCCCAATAACTAAGAATATAAGTTCTAAATTTGACCAGGTTCTTCACAGATTTTTGAGGTATTTGTATTTTCTTGTTTTTATGACAGGTAAATGTCATAATGGTAAACGGCCTGTATTTGTATTGCGCTTTACTAGTCCCTAAGGACCCCAAAGCGCTTTACACATCCAGTCATCCACCCATTCACACACACATTCACACAGTGGTGATGGTAAGCTACATTGTAGCCACAGCCACCCTGGGGCGCACTGACTGAGGTAGTCTAATAATTTTTTAAGCACTGTATATGTGTTAGATTACAGATTTCACAGTTTATAAATACTCATGCTTGCTTTGCCAGCAAGCACACAATCAAAGCTAAACGTTTATTGCTTTAGTTATATTGTCAGAAAATATTAAACACATTTTGTTCAGTTTAAGACAACACTTCTATACCTGTTCAAATTTAAGTACACAGTGTATTTAGAAAAGAAAGAAGGCACAGAAGCACACTAATTAGTTCACAGCCTATGACCGTGCAAACAGACAGTTCTGACATGAGTAAAGAGGCAAAAAAAAGTTGAACCCTGATCATGTGTATTTGGCTGAATATTATTTCAACATGATTTGATATTCTTTAGTAAGCTAAACTTTATAGTGCTGAATCTTTTAAAAAAAGAAAAGAAAATAGACCTTAGTAGAGTTAAAATGTCTAACAAGATGCATCTGCTGTACTGTTGTGCAAAGAGACGATGGAAAAACATCTGAGGAAAAGTATCATATAGCTTGAAGATACGAGAGAGAAGAAAATGCAAATCCAAGTTAAAGCATTTCATCGCAGTTGATAGAGGAACGGCTACAGAGTTGTATAACCGAGAGGATTAACATTTTTTGTTTTAGCAGTCAATCTGGACAAAGTCATTTTTTGATTAAAATGTGAAAAGCATTAATCAAATAACGACAAGATAAAACCGCAGCTTTGGTATTTTATAGAAGATTGATTCCAGATTTGAAAGCTCAACTACCTGAAAGTCACTTATTTAAATTCAACCAGTATTTTCTCATCAAACAACTCACTTTTATAAAACTGCCTTTTAAACTCATAATGTGAAAAATAAATTCTTATGCATAATTATCATGCAGGTAATCAGATCAAAACACAGTAAAAAAAGAATAATTTGGAACATGCATCTGTGTGTAATTATGTTCAATCAAAAATGATCAGTTCTAACTGAAATTTAATCAAACACTGCGGCGCACAACTGCAGCCAACTGAATCACCAAATAGTGCTCATTCTGTTGGAGGCAACTCTTTCATTATAACTAAAATCACAAGTTGTGGGTACTTTTTTGTCTTGTAAAGTATTATTAAAACATTTTGAAAAGCTAAATACATATTTACAGAGCCAAAAAGTAGCTGTATTGGTTCCCCGTATTAACGTGGTACACAGAAACATACAGTATATTCAACTATTTTTCATGAAATTGTCATAGAGTGAGTATTTTAACCATTTTGCTATGATATGGCCACTTAAGTACAAATTACTTGAAGCGTTATTGGACTTAGCAATTAGTAAACCTCTGATTTTTGTTTCTTTTTTACAAAGATTCATTCATATCACATAGTGCATACTAAAAATATTTCACTTTTTGAGAGGATGCGTCTCCCCATGATCCTTGGGTACAATATGTTGTTAAGCTGAGTGGAATTTTTCCTTTTCGGTGCAATCACACTTTGCTTTGGATCATAACGTAGCCTAATTTACTCTAAAGGGGAAATATGCAACTTAATAGACCTTAAAAATAAAATATTAAAGCATCTTTTAATAACCAAGGTATGACAATCAAAGTAAAAACAGTGTAGTGACAAAGAAAACCATTTAAATTGCTGTTAAAGGAACAGTGTTTGTATGAACCATTAAGCTTGCTTTGTCCATTCTGGTTAGATTTTCACAATGAAACCTGTATGGAGCACATGCACGTGTTTGTTAAAGCTTGGACAAGACTGGAATTACTGTAAACACTGCTCAAAACTACAACAAAAACTAGTGCAAAATGGTAGAAATTCAGAATATTCAGACAACAATCTGAATCTATTCTCCATTTGTCTTGAATACATGAATATTCTGAGCCATGATGTTTACTTGGAAATACAATGAAAGAAGGCAAAAATGATTCAGGGAAAGAGGAAGTAAAATTTACTACTTTCCCACACACATTTAGACGCAAGCTATTTCTCTGTGGTCAAGACATCTTGATTAATGATTGTACGCGCATACCGCTGGTTTAATTGTGTCAAGTAAGTTTGAATATTACCAGCTACACCTGAGGGGGAATATCAAGGTTCTGCATATAATCAACTTGATTAGGGAAAAGAAATAACTTTCAGTATGATCAACATTTTTACATAATATTAACAAATTTATTTCTCTGTGGGCAATCCGCCCTTAAAATATGCCTGAAACTCATATTCAAATGCATGTTTTCTGAATGTTTATATCATTCAAGCTGTCAACTTTCCATCTTTGGTAACTCTACGCCTGACTCATTGCAAGTGTAATTTGTTCCCCCGGGTTTGCACTACTTGATATCTCATTGGTTTTCTGTTTGGTGCCTTCACAGATTCGCATAAAAAAGTGATGCCTCAATTCACCGCAGTTCCAGTCTGCTATTCCTGGCTTGCACATATCTGCCATGGCATGTCTGGAGACAGAAGTACAAAAGTAACTCCATCCATTGTTAGCATCAAGGTAACGTTACTATGACAACCTCCGAAACACCGCATCATAAAACAGTATGACTAAAGCTTTTTTCTTTTCTTTTTTCAGGCACATTCAAGTATCGACTGAAGGTCTTTGGACAAACAAAAACCCATATGAGTCGCTTAACAGGTCCAAAAATAAAAATAAAATAAAAAATACAAACACTAAAGCGTTGTCCTCTATTATGATCTTCGGCTGTGGCGCTCTTGATTCTTGGGCTCTGGGTACAGCATGTATTCAAAACTCAGTTAAATTGTAAGTGTGTGTCTGAATGTTTATTAAAGTAGCAGATGCACACAGACAGAGTCATAAATCATACAGTAAGGTAACATAAGAAAGCCAACGAGGATGCTCCCCTGGCTGGGCGATGGTAGCTGGAGCAGTGCCAAGGCTCTCTTGAAGTGGCCTGTGATTGTGGAACTACAGTAAGCTGTGGGGGGAAGCTGACAGTTTCTAATACTTCAATTTATCTGTGATGCTCGGGAATATTGAACGGTTCTCCTTTGACCTTGTGATCTAAAAAACTTTAGAAAAAAAACCTAATTTGTACATCATACTTTTTCTGCCAGAGGAGGGTCATTCGTCTCAAAAAATACATATTGTTTAATTTAATTAACCATTACCCTTTTAAGTGTTAAAGTCATTAAGGCCAGTGAGCAAACGACATGTCAAATGAAGCTTTTAGAGGAAGCTCAAGCAGTCAGACAATTATCGTTCTAATTTCCTAATCACCCCAGGTCTCTGCCTCTCAGTTATTATCCAAAGAACTCACTAGGTTATGTTAATAAGGCTGTCTGTCAAACAGTGATCATCCTGGCTGAAGGGTATTTAACTACCTAACCTGTTGCATCTCTTTGCTGTCACTTAAATGCATGCCCACCGCACAGCCACATGTGTCAAAAACCAAACTGTAGCGCCCCAGAGTTATGTCTGGAACAGCTTAAATTCACAAGGCTGCACTTAGACAAACAGATTTCATCCACAGGTTGCATATTAACACATATTGAGTTAATACTCTTACTGTGAACTAACTTACTACCTGTTTCATTTGTAGTGTTACCTTATAATCTTATAATCTATGACGACCTTATAATCCTTTCTACTTTTACTTTTTCTTCTTCTTTTTTTTAAAATCACTGTCATACTTCCAAGTTGCCAAACAAGCAAGAGCAGGTCTGACAAATGGTTATTTGACAGAAGTGAGTGGTTATTTAAAAGAGGACGAATCCCAGGGGGTCATCAGCAAAGGCACACCTGCCATCTTCCCCTCTAATCTCACTTGATGTGTTTAGGAGATATGTGGAATCAATGTTTCTGGAAGTCATTTTTGTCCCCATTATGCTGGAAGTCCAGTAAATAAGGACATAATTAGATCTTGGTAGGTTACAGACAACCATTTTTGTTCCAAAGATATAAAAAGAAAGATTTTTTTTTAAAAAAAAGAAAGAAAGAAATGGAACTGCTCTCAAAACTGATATTAATATGTGGAAACAGTTCATGCATGATTAATGATGGTGTGATTTCTTTTCCTGCAAAGTTAAAAGCTAATTGGATAATCCATAAACTCTGAATTACTTAAAATTACCTTTTAACTAATTCAGCATGCAAAGGGGTGTCTTCGATTTGCTGATCCTGGCTAGCAGGAGAAATTCACTGCACTTTATTATCATAAAAGGAAACCATTCATTTTAATTGATTAATGGCTTTGTATGCATTTACACACACTATATATTTAACTTTATTACTTTTTATCTTACAGGGCAAATTTTTTTATTTCCAAAAAAACATTCGTATGAGCTTTTTGTTGAACATATACGTGTTAGTAGTTATATCATATGCTGTCATATGTTCAACCCCCCCTCCCTTCAGAATTGCTTTAATTATTTATGGCACAGATTCAGCATGGTGCTGGAAACATTCCTCAGATATTTTGGTCCATATTTAGCTACTGCAGGTCCACGATGTGAATCTCCTGTACCACCACATCACAAAGGCGCTCTACAAGATTGAGATTTGTTGACTGTGAGAGCCTTTTGAGCACAGTGAAGCTCGTTTCAGATTATGTAAGCTTTGTGACATGTCAAATATCCTGCTGGGAGCAGATATTCAATTCAATTCAATTTTGTTTATATAGCGCCAAATCACAACAACAGTCGCCTCAAGGTGCTTTATATTGTACAGTACACTTTAGACCTGTCAGTGAGTACACTGGTCATAAACAGACAGAAATGGTCAGCAAAAATACTTCCTGTGCTTTAGTGCATAGTTGGCACTAAAGGGCCAAAAGTGTTCCTGGAAATTATCGCCAACACCATCACACCACCAGCAGCCTGACCTGTTTATTCAATGAAGGATGAATTCATGTGATTTACACCAAATTCTGACACTACAATCTGAATGCCGCAGCAGAAATCGAGGCCATGAAATACTCAGATCAGCCCGTTTGGTACCAACAACCATGCAACGTTCAAAGTCTCTTAAATCACCTTATGTCTCCATTCCATGCTCAGTTTGAATGTCAGCAGGTCATCTTGACCATGTCTACTAAATGCATTACCAGAGCAGGTAAATAACAGAAGCCTCGCAAAAAAAAAACCATGATAACGGCTATTCAGTTGACATTGATACCAGTCTTCAGGTTTCACGTCCCTTAGAGAGTCTTATTGTTGAAAGTAGTGATTATGTCTGCTTTCTAACAAAAGCAAACAAAACAAATACCAATAAAGTACAGGGACAACAACTGCACATCAATCAGCCTGCTGCGATTCGCAGAGGCTACAATAGTGCTTGAGGAGCAGAGACGATTAACTGACCTCTAGCCCAGTCTTAGCGAGTCTGTGTTACCCATAATATCTTGTTACAGAGATCTCCCCGTCCAGCTCAGGAGCAATTTCTAAATACCTGTGACAGTGGCCTTCACAGTTTCGCCGTGGCCAAGATGATAGTAAGGGAAAGCGCAGACAGTGCCATGACTGGCAGCCAGGCCTTTCTGTTCACTGAAAGAACAGTGGGAATAGAAAATAACAATGTAGCACTGCATTTTCTGTTATCTCATCATCAGGTGTGGCAAACCTTTTCTTCAGGGGTTCATACCCACCTGTGAAAGCACACCTGAGTGCTCTTCACACATTAACTGTTAACAGTATAACTGTTATGTATAAAGTTGCCTGTTTCCACAGCTATCGTTTCATATACAAGACCTTTATGTTACACACATGGGGTCTGTGTGTTATTTGGATGACATTACCCCCTCAGCCAGGGGGCTTCTGTATGCTGGTATTAACTCTAGCCTCTGACTGTCTGCTCCATAATGAGGGGAGCATTGAAGGAGATTGCATGATCGTGGGTGTAGGAGGACATGGGGTATAATGTTCCCAACCACTAACTGTGCACAGCACATGAAACAAACAGAGTTCTAGTGCACTGATGATGCACACATACGGTACAGGCACTATAGAACACTTGGAATGCAGAGATGGTGGATGACGAGACACCTGTTTCGTGGCTTTGGCCATGAGACCCTGTGGAGCTGTTGCAGCTGCGAACAGTAATAAGAAAGGTATTGGTACATGTCAGGAAAACTCAAGCAGATCCAATTTTCAAAGACTACAAATTAGCTCCCCTGACTTTGCCAGTGTTAGCAACATGCACCAACTAACAAAACATAAAAGAAATATGCCACAGAGGTTCCGGGAGCTAATTATGTTCATCGTAGCTTACTTAATCCTTATTCATTAACCACTTTACTTCTAGTATCATAATAACTGAGGTATTGCTAAATTGCAGATATTTAACCCTAAAACTTTTGAGTCCGTATACTTTGTTTTGCTCTCTGCTCGTTTAGGTCAGAAAGGGTCACACTGAAAAAGAGGACTATCTTAGTTATCAGCAGGATCTTGAGTAGGCCCTTTCATATGCAGTGTGTCAGACTGAGTGCGCTGTGTTTTAATGAGTTTTAAGATCCAGCGAGGTCTCCAAATTTTCATTGCAAACAGAGGAAATTACCTTACATGCTGCAGACACACAAGGCCAGATTTACTAGGACTGGTAAATTAATGGGAGGTCGGAATGGCAAAAATGTGTTGATGAGTAGGGATGGGAATTGAGAACCGGTTCATGCAGAAAACTGGTTCCCAGTAGTCCAATTCCTCAGGATTTTTAGTCTGCCTGCCGATCGAGCCCGCTTGCTGGTTCTTGCACTCGCGCTGCAATCAGCTGATTCCAGTTCTCATGTCATTGCATCAAAGTAATGTAACCAGTAGTATAGCGAATTACTTTTTCCCAGGAGTAATTAAGTACCATACTGCATAACTTTTAAGAAAAGTACTTTATGCAATATGTTTCATAATTACATTTTTGAGAAATGACTCTAACACTAATCACAACAAACATGCACAAACATTTCAACCACAGCATAATAATTTCTTTATTCCTGCTTAGCAATGGCAGTGGCTCTCAAAACAGAGCCAATGAGGATCGATAAGTGATATCGATAATGGAATCGGAATCATTACATTATCATCAATTCCCATCCCCATTGATGAGAGTGGAGAATTCTGCGGGTGATCGACTAATAATACACTGATTTATAAACAAAAAACACGGCTTTGCAATAATGACCAGCATCCTATAAAGAGCAGGGCAAATTAGCAAGCTCAAAAACAAGCAGTCTGGTGAAAGTAAGTGTAGGCTAATAATCAAAAAAAAGTGTAAGAGCAGGTTTTATGGACGTCTTCCTCTCTGAAAACAGTGTGGCAATTAAGACCAATGAGAGGCAGCTGAAGAAGAATCCATATGTAGAAGAAGACAAAGCATTATTTGCCATCAGATCCTCATCCATCTCTGTGTTAATGAAGGTACTGTCACTTTGTCAGGTATCCAAATCCACTTTTCTTCCCAGCAGGTAGTGTGGAGCTGCACTGTCCAGCATCACATGCATTAGGTTAATATCTAAAGGTAAACTGTAACACACATCAGATCTGTCCAACCCGCATTAAGTGCTGCATTTTGATCTATGTTTCAATCTGGTTTGTAATAGATCCGACACCAGAACACACAAGACGTTTTTATTGTGGACCCATCTCTGTGTAGAAATGTGACTAAAAGCCTGAAATGCTCTGAAAACCCATCAGCCCACTGTAAAAAGTGATTTGGCCTTTAAAGCAAGACACACTCTCATATGCGTCTCGTATTAGGATTCTGGCCCTCTCTCCGACACTCAGTTCAATTCATTTAAGTCAAATCAAGTCAATCAAAATACCAGTATTACTGAGGAGCAGAAATATGTGTGGCTGGGCTCTAAACAAGCAGGGTGAGGGCTTAGTGAAGAGCTACGGGACACAGCCAGAGCTTAGGCACAGCTTTGAGCCATCCACCCACGCCAATTATGCACTAGTTCTGATAACTTCTCCCCCTCTTGTTCCAAATAAATGAACACTCCTCGCAGCAACTACAGCAACAGCAACCACGTCGGGGGCAAAACAGAACATGCAATTTTTTTGGCCGTTAAATTCAGAGCAATTTGCAGTAAATCGGTTCTGCAAACCTCAGTGAATCACATTTGATTCATTTACATACTCTCATAGCACCATTTCGCACTTTAAAAGCTAAACTCTCACACAAACATACCTGTGTCTGCACTTTTCCAGTTACAGAATTATTTACTTAATACCAGCACTGGCTTTTTTAACGCTAAAAGAGGGTTGTGGGCTAGCACAGACTGTTAGAAAATCTGGCCCACAATGTGTTTGTATCCAGCGCTGTTGCCACGGCATTATATGACTCTTTATATACCATAAAACCTGTAGTCAAAGAGTAGCAAGGGCATTTAAAGTCAATATAGATTTCACTGTACAACTGTATAGCGTAATTACACTGATGAGCAGCTGAAGGATCAAAGAATCAAGGATCAAGAAACTGTTTTATTTACTACTTATTTACAGATTCATTTATTACCATTCATTCGTGTTAATCTTAGTGTGCCCATGGCAGATTTCTGCCAAGTGAGGTCTTTCGAGGTTGCTGTTTCCACCGTTTCTTTTTTTTTTTCAAAGGTTCTATGAGTGAGAAGCATTAATATGTATTGCACCAGCAGGCAGCTATTTATGTAAAGAGATAATAGTGGAGTAATGATTTCCTAGTCATGGATGTGCTCTAATCCAAGTTTCTGTCTTCAGTGTTTTGGTAAATGTTCCATGTGCATTTGAGTTTTTCTCTTAGAAGCCATTAGCCAGCCCTGCTGCCATGTCTGGCCATCCCATAAAGTGCGAGCATGAAAGTGAAAGCAGGATGGCAGACCAAAGTCTGGAACATTCAAACAATCAGTCAAGTGAACCATTTTTGTTTTTTAGTTTAAAGTTATTTATGTTACCAAATATGTCTGTGCACAGGGAAACAGAGAGCAGAGGAGAATAGCAGAATAAAGGTTTTGTTTCTTTAACTGTTTTTGGAATCTGGTTGTCAGTTTGTCTTGTAGAGTCGGTGCCTTGGCTTGCACTACTGTTCCTACCTGTGCTTCTTTGTCTGGTTTATTTTGCTTGTGAAAGAAGCACATAAACGGCTGTGCACAGACTGAGGAAGTAGGACAAGAGAGGAAGAGAAAGAGACAGAGAGATACCAGACATGGTAATGCTTAAGAATTCAGACTCAAGGTATTTACTAGCAGACCCTGCAGCAGGCTGGCAATCTGGAGCACTAGGACTTCTCCCAGTGGGTTGCTTCACCTGTGAGGTGGCAGTGAGAGAAGGAGCAACAAAGAGAGTTAAATCAAATTTACTGCTTTGATTATTTATCGTACTGGTATGTATCACATCATGGGTCCTGATTTTACCAAATCTGATGTTGTGTTTTATCAGTGACAGCCCAGTCCTGTCACGGGGACCTCCAGGGTAGGAAAAGTTAAAACTAATGGCACACGAGTAACAGCTTTCCTACGTGTCAAAAGAGAATCATACAAGCAGTCACCTGTAGGATGACCTGATAAAAGCAGGCAAAAAACATGAGAAGAGCACAAAACAAGCAACCATACCATAAACCCTTGTGCATGAGAGTAAAGTTGGCTTGCATATGTTCTATAAAACTACAAAGTAAATACTGAAAAAGGACTTTTTGAAATGATCAGCAGTGCGTTTTGTGAAAGAAAGCCTAGAGCACTATCCAAGCAGATGAAAAAGGAAGTAAGTCTGTGCTGCTGAGAGGTCATTTACTGCTGGAGATAAACGTAAACTTGCCCGACGTCTTGAATATTTTGAAATACAGTGGGGCAAAAAAGTATTTAGTCAGCCACCAATTGTGCAAGTTCCCCCACTTAAAATGATGACAGAGGTCAGTAATTTGCACCAGAGGTACACTTCAACTGTGAGAGACAGAATGTGAAAAAAAAATCCATGAATTCACATGGTAGGATTTGTAAAGAATTTATTCGTAAATCAGGGTGGAAAATAAGTATTTGGTCACCTCAAACAAGGAAAATCTCTGGCTCTCACAGACCTGTAACGTCTTCTGTAAGAAGCTTTTCTGTCCCCCACTCGTTACCTGTATGAATGGCACCTGTTTGAACTCATCATCTGTATAAAAGACACCTGTCCACAGCCTCAAACAGTCAGACGCCAAACTCCGCCATGGCCAAGACCAAAGAGCTTTCGAAGGACACCAGGAAAAGTCTTGTAGACCTGCACCAGACTGGGAAGAGTGAATCTACAATAGGCAAGCAGCTTGGTGTGAAAAAATCAACTGTAGGAGCAATCATCAGAAAATGGAAGACATACAAGACCACTGATAATCTCCCTCGATCTGGGGCTCCACGCAAGATCTCATCCCGTGGGGTCAAAATGATCATGAGAACGGTGAGCAAAGATCCCAGAACCACACGGGGGGACCTGGTGAATGACCTGCAGAGAGCTGGGACCAAAGTAACAAAGGTCACCATCAGTAACACACTACAATGGCAGGGAATCAAATCCCGCAGTGCCAGACATGTTCCGCTGCTGAAGCCAGTGCATGTCCAGGCCCGTCTGAAGTTTGCCAGAGAGCACATGGATGATACAGCAGAAGATTGGGAGAATGTCATGTGGTCAGATGAAACCAAAGTAGAACCTTTTGGTATAAACTCAACTCGTCGTGTTTGGAGGAAGAAGAATACTGAGTTGCATCCCAAGAACACCATACCTACTGTGAAGCATGGGGGTGGAAACATCATGCTATGGGGCTGTTTTTCTGCCAAGGGGACAGGACGACTGATCCGTGTTAAGGACAGAATGAATGGGGCCATGTATCGTGAGATTTTGAGCCAAAAACTCCTTCCATCAGTGAGAACTTTGAAGATGAAACGAGGCTGGGTCTTCCAACATGACAATGATCCAAAACACACCGCCCGGGCAACAAAGGAGTGGCTCCGTAAGAAGCATTTGAAAGTCCTGGAGTGGCCTAGCCAGTCTCCAGACCTCAACCCCATAGAAAATCTGTGGCGGGAGTTGAAAGTCCGTGTTGCTCGGCGACAGCCCCAAAACATCACTGCTCTCGAGAAGATCTGCATGGAGGAATGGGCCAAAATACCAGCTACTGTGTGTGCAAACCTGGTAAAGACCTATAGTAAACGTTTGACCTCTGTTATTGCCAACAAAGGTTATGTTACAAAGTATTGAGTTGTATTTTTGTTATTGACCAAATACTTATTTTCCACCCTGATTTACGAATAAATTCTTTACAAATCCTACCATGTGGATTCATGGATTTTTTTTTCACATTCTGTCTCTCACAGTTGAAGTGTACCTCTGGTGCAAATTACTGACCTCTGTCATCATTTTAAGTGGGGGAATTTGCACAATCGGTGGCTGACTAAATACTTTTTTGCCCCACTGTACCAGTCCATTTTGAGGAACAAGTCATCAGTGTGTAAATTATAGTTTGGTAATCATTACACTTTCCAGCAAGAAAGTGATACCAAGCCAAACAAATCTTTTGTTGTTCCTGAAATACATTTGAGAGGTATTTTTTTGCCGGTTTGAACGCCACTGAAAAACTTGGGTGGGATTTATTGAAAGCACTGAAATCAAAGAATAACATTTACTATAGCCATTTAACTGTTTCGGCTTAAAATCCACCAGAAGTCCACCAGAAGCTTATCAGAAACACACAGAAATATTTAACAGCAGTCGTAAAGTTCAGCAAATTATTTTTAAATACTGACTTTGGTCGTTCTATCTGGAGCACCATTACAGCTGTAGTAAACTCAGTCTGCCCTCAAAAGTCAAATACATGTTTATGCATTACATACTTTCTTTTAAATCCATTAAAAGTGGTGATTTACATGTTTGTATCTTCAGCCAGGACCCTTTTGGTTTGTCATTTGATTTCTTGTTTTTTAATGTTTCATTTCTTGTGACATAAATGAACCAAATAATGATAACGATACACACCAGGTTGCAGGTTAAAGGGGTTGCACAGTTTCACAAGAAAAAACAGAAAAATAATTTCTGTTTTGTGACGACTGGCAAAAACACAAAAATACAGGTTTCAAACTGGTGGGAGAATAACACACCTGGATTGTGATGCCGAGCCTCAGAAAAGGATTTTGAGGCCTGTCCAGTTTCCTTTGGAGTGGACATAAATATACATATCTCCCATAATTGAAATCCGCACAGGCACACAGGGACTTGTCTCAATTTGAATATGAATACCCTTTTCTTTTTATTTTCTGCCTTTTCAAATTCTGCCTAGCAAAACGATAACCCCAAACCTCACTCACTGCCAACCCCTTCAATAGAAATCATTTTGCTAGACACTGCCTCTGTCCCTCCCAATAACCCAACCCTCTTCACTTTTTTTTTCCATTTCAAATCAGCTGTGCACAAATCAGCTCTCCATACAATGGCTTGAGGAATCTCACAAAAGCATGCCTTCTTTAAAGAGAAGATAAAGCTTCTACTACATATAGGAAAGAAAAACAAAAGCAAAATGCAGAGTGAATACATCTCCAAGATGATGTTAGTCAATGTGGTAGAGGGTATACTTTATGTGTAACATTCCTGTAGATTAAAGATATTGTGTAGAAATACTCACTAGACAAATACAACCTTAATCCAACATTTAAAAACACAAATTATGTGTTACTAGGACAACAATCACGATCATAATCTGTCTTTCTTGCTTATATCTTTAGGATGAACTTACAGGAGCTAAATGTCTGTGGGTTTGTAATATATGTTTAAACACTATCATATGTTGTTCGTTGTTTATTCAGTAAAATGTAGGTCTAAATTATAAAAGAAAATATGGGTTTTACTGATGTGTTTATGCCTATTTGAAAAATATATATCATATTTTGTCCCACTCATGAAAGTGGTGTAAAATGTGTCTCTCTCAGTGTATCAACTGGCATCGTTGCTATTTTGTTGACGGAGTCTCTTGAGCAGAACATTTCCAGAGGTGATGATTCGAGAACTGAGGTATTTTAAATTGAACCTTGTTTACATCCATGCTTGCTAGCTCCGTGTGATCTCCTTCCCTGTCTTAGTTGTAATTGTACAGCATATTTTGTGTGTCACCTCCCTTTGTTAAACAGTAGAATAGTTTAACACATGACTGCCCTCCACTCCTGAAGGTCCACAGGGAATCTATAAGAACCTGAATCTACAAATTAAAAATACTGGCTTGGGTAAAATTACCAGTTTTACCCCACAGCCTCGTAGTAGAAACTCGTATGGTATCAATTTGAGGCTCCTACGTCTTATTTGTTCTTGAGTCATGAAATTCACAAACAAACGTACCAAACTTACACGTGTCTTTCCCATCAGTCGTTTACGGCTGAGTGGTAAAATGGTCTCATTTTACAATTCTAAATTTTCTGTCTGACTCTCCTGTCACACAAACCCAGAGACTGGATGGCAACCATCTGACAACTTTCAATCAGTAGAGCAAAGAAAATGTGTATTCCCCAACTGATTGCAAGAGGTTATTAGATGTTGCTGGCAATCACTAGTATGCACTTACTTGCAAAGAAAAAGTACATCTTTCTGCACCAGAAAACTCTTTGTAGTTGATTTGGTTGCTAGCAGATTTCTATGGTTGCCAGTAGTTTGCATGGAAGATGCAAAGAGTCAAACTACTCACTACTAGTGATAATGAAACTGAAAATTGTGATGCACAACGGAAAAAGAGATGGTTTGTTTTTAAACTGAACATTTCATCTCTACAAACATTTAAATATACTGATTAACAAAAAACTCTTTGGAGCATGAGTTAGGTCATGTAACACCATGAGTGATAAAAATGCAATCCCATTATTCATTGGCATAAAGTATTCCCTCATTCCATCTGCATTTAAGTAAGAAATTTATCTGTGTCTCTGTGTTCTTCTAAATTGTTCATCTGATCTGCTTCACACTCTGCGGGTGAATTGCCGGTGACCTAAGGCAATCAAGTGTTGAGTGTGAAGTAGGTCAGATGAGCATTTGTCAAGAAACATAAAAGGAGATCCATGAGTCAACAGTAAGTGCCTATGATAAGGCTGGGGGTGAATCATCAATCTAACAGACGTCACTGAATACAACACTGACGCATCAGAAAGATCATTACATGTGGTCATAGCACGCTTGCTTTAAGAAGAGCTTACAGTGATGGAAGATAATTCATATTAGCAAAGTGACAGGACACCAGAATAGGAGAATTCATGGCTGAGGCACGGACATGGCTAGCCTACTTTGCAAGGCATAAAAAGCTACTTCCTGTCCTCAAAAAGGCAGATAATATTGCTGTCTTTATTCAGCTTTACTGGAAAATTATTTGCTTAATGTTAAAGTATTTCACAAAGTTTGTTGATTGAGACAAGGATTGAGGATACATCATCAGAATATCCTCTAGGAAATACGCAACTGGGTATTTACCTCTGTGAGGAAAGGCAGTGGAGCTGTGGTACAGCCAGCCAGTGGGTTTGGCAAGGAGGGAAGGATCATTTTCTCAAGTTTCTAATTTAACTGCTGCAGCTTTTGCAAGACGGTGTTCAGAAGAACTCATAACCTTCAGCCAAGACAGATTTGCAATTGGACGCCATTGAGGCTGAAAGTGAGAAAACAACTGCACACAGTGGGAATGTACACACAGTGGATGCTTTAGTAGGCACCATTACAAGATTTAAAAGACTGGAAAGGGGATAAAGGGAAAAGATGTGGAACTAACAAGATGAAGGCATAATGCTGGGAAAGCAAGAGTATGAAAGAGAACAGTCAATTTCACTGCAGCAAAAGAAGTCCTGAAAGCTATGCTGATGAGAGGAGATGCATCATCTGGCTCATTGCTAAGTTGTCATTCAAGGAGTGTTTCCCTTTCAACTTCTGAGATGTAAAACATGAATTTAATGAGAACGAACACTTGACTTGTTGGGAATGGAAAATACTCTTTGTCCTTCACTGTATTTAATGTCTTTAATTTAAGTAAATTGCATTTATTTTTATTTTTTATACATTTAGGACCAGCTTGCAGTCTTCAGTTCCATAGTGGTTATTCTATAGACATGGAAAATGATTTTTGTTTTGCTGTGAAAGAAGACCAGGATCTCCAGGATTTGAAGGAGCTGAGCTCTGGATGATTGCTGTATGTGGATGTACTTACTGCCACAGAACTCTCCATTATCTCAAAATGACAGCTAAATTGGCCCGTCAACAAAGCTGCATTCATCTTAGCAACTTCACTGGTGCATTAGTGCATCTTCCAAACATAGATGAAGGATATGGGGCATCGCTTCCATTCTGGATGCCACAGGGGGAAATTAGAGAGTTTCTGAGTGCAGCACTATTTAAGTAAGCATGCTCGACTATTGGTTGGTTCCCCTCGCTTGTCAAAATCCCAGTCGGGCACCTTAAGTATTTTTATAACTGCCTATAGATGAAGAGGGGGGAAAAAACTAAGCCCGGTACATCCGGGGAACAAAGCCCTGACAAAGAAGGCAGCACAGAATTGATGGTGTGTTAAAGTACTTCTTTTGACTGCTTCAAATTCAGCTTCCCCTGTGACCCAAATAAGGCTTTTTTTGGCATTTATTATAAAACAGAAACACTATCTACCCATGCATGTGGATCATCCTTGTATTAATCCAGTCAGGAACTGTCCTTGTATACTTTGACATACATTTTTATAGTTTTGATGTCAGACACTTCAAATCAGAGGCAACAGCGTGAAAGGAGTTCTTGTGCAACTACTGACTTATCTACAGTAAGCAAAAGCTTAAGGTGGTAGCTGAAAACTCCGACTACACAGAATAAAATCTAATATATGGAAGGAAACATAGCAACACATTAACCTGAATGTATGAATTACGTTTGAACAGGAAGAAGGAAAGCCCCAACATGTGGAATATAGAGACTTTCACAAAATATAGATGGAAAATTCTCTCTCTGAGATGCTGAACGAGTGCCCGTACCGCGTGCCTCCGCTTGTACCTGGAGTGTAATTTTATCTCCCTGAATTTCTTCAAGAAATGCTGCATAATGTTCTCTTGGAAGCATTTTGTTGAACATCGTTATTCACTAAAAATGTCCAAATAATGGAAATCCTCAAGTTGACGTGATGTAGGCATTTTGTCTATTGTGACCAGCACTTGATAAAAGAGTCTTTATTTAATATTGTATAGACCTTTGACTGCCGAAATCTTTGTAAATGTATTCCGACTTCCTTCTATACAGTCACGTGTGCGTTTATATGAGGAACCAGGACTTCCTTCCTGCCAGATGTATTCCGTTACAAACATTCCTTTACAAGTGCGAGTGTGTCGCACTTTCAGAGTCATCAAAATGTTTCCCAAACAAATGCTGCTTTGTGAGACTCTGGAGGACAGTGAGACTGACCTTGAGCCAAGAGGCTCTCCTAGTTGGTCTTATCTTTTGCATTTAGCTGTTCAAGTGCTTGGTGTGAGTGTGTGTTTATGTGTGCATACAGTATACATGTATTGCATGAGCAAGAGCTAGCACGCCCCCGCATCCATGAGACTGAACAGAGCTGAGTGGGCAACCTGGCATGTGAGACACTGATAGAGAAGACCTTGACTAAAAGGTGAGACACCTTAAAAAAAAGGAAAAAAAGAAAAAGAAAGTAATTTGCTGCACCCACTCAGACATCAGGTCCCATGAGTTTTATGCGGAGAAAGGTCTGAAGATGCAGTATTTCACTTCAGTTGCTTAGACTGAGTGTCTGTATATGAAGAGAGTGCTAAGGAGAGACTCAAACTGCTTGTTTAATCATTTCCTTCATTCTAACCGAGAACATGGTCAGGAAAAAACTGTCTCTCTTTTTACTAAATATGAACCAAGAAATGAAACGAATAAATAAATAAAGATATTTTTAAAAGTCTGTGAATATGGGAGTCTGTGTTTTTCCGAAGCATCTGATGTATTACAATATAATGTATTTTCATTGTTTTGTGTGCATCATGTGAATTCAAACTGCCAAAGTGCCTTGGCAGAACATCAGTCAGTCTAATCTAACAGGACTTAAACTATGAGAGGAAATAAACAAGTAGGGCTGAGTAATTCCTGAAAGCTGCAAACCGAGCTTTATGGGAAGAGTAGGTGGAGAGAAACAATGGACCTTAGACTGTAAGCTCCGACTGTAACGAGTATGGATCCTGTTTACCAATGACCCCTCCCACTCTCCGTCTGCTTCCCTCACAGTTCGCTCATACCTTATTCCCATCAAGACAAGACAGGCAGTGGCTAATTACTGTACAGCAACAAACAAACCAATACTTCTCTATCTCCCATGTCCCATTACTTCAGTTTAGTCCCCCTATTCATATTTCTCTTGACAGGTGCATCTGTCCATAGAGAATAAGGCAGGGTTGTAATCGGCAGGCAGAGGATGTTGTAATTAAGAGGTGTACCTCTGGGCTAACATGTGGCTCAGCCAAGGTGAAAAAGACGGTGGGAGTGGAGTTTATTGAACACGCCAGGGCTCCTGTCAATAGCAAAGCCACTTGGCACTATGTTCGATACTGTTAACAATGCTTAAGGTCTGTGAGCATCTGTACATGATTGGGCATATTTATGTCTGACCTTCCCCAGCAAAGTGCCGCTGAGATGATCGGGATATACTCTTTCTTATCTGCCAGCTGCTCACGGGTAGCTTTAAAACTTGTTGATCACCCACATAATCAAAAGCAGGAGAGAGAGACAATGCAGAAAGAGAAAGTGTGTGTGTGTGTGTGAGAGAGAGAGAACGAGAGAGAGAGAAAAGAGAGAGAAAAATAAGAGCGAGCCTGAAATGAGATAGTACGGATAGGAGAGCCCAGATTGATATAGCAATTACCAAGAAAGCTATCCCTCAGTTAAGAATACATCTACATACATTAGAGCCGCGTTTCTCCCTGCCACCATCTCTGTGTCTGGTCCAAGAGTATCTCATCCACAAACGCAGTATGCGGAAAGGTCATCAGTGTGCAGTCCCTGTGTATACACTAACAATGAAGACCCTGTCTATTCTCCATTTTGCTCATACCACAAGACGAAGAGATCCACAGGAACGACGAGGAAAGAATGAAATCAAAATGTCAAAAAGAACATGTGAAAATCTTCATCACATGCACATATTTCACACAGACGGGCAGACAGACGGACAGAAAGGGGAAGAGCATTTTCCCCTCACTGTTGTGATGTCTGTGATGTTTACTTGAATTCCTATATTAGCTGTAATTCAAAGATTCTCAGTGCGTCATCCTATAAACAGAAAGGTGTCCAATTACCTGTCGCTACAAAGACGGACGTGCAGCACTGAAAAGTGACTTACACTAGGAGCCAATGCTTGCCACAGTGACATTCAAAGAATGGCTTTCATGCATACTTTCTTTGAGCTAGCAAGTAAATCCGGTTAGAGTTAGCCCCTAATGTATGCAGGCATGTGCTTGTGCAGTGTGACTAGAGGCCCAGCAATATATGGAGAAGGGTTTTGCATAAAAATACAATGGTGCTATCAAATAGGCTCAGAGCACGCATGTAAGCAAGCTAGCATTTCAAACACCTCTATTGGTTCAAAACAGATCAGACAATGAAAACATCAGACAATGAAAACAAAAAGAGTGAAAAAAGAGAAATAGAAAAGGAGACAGAGGTGTGAGAGAGTGAAAAAGATGCCGTGTAAATAACCCCCTTAAAAAAAAAACATGAGGAAAGAGGACAAGCAGATGGAAAAATAAACCATGGTAAAGTGATCCAGTGCGACTTGGATCTCTGCCGCAGGCTCAGAGCTCTCCTCTGCCCGTGTGTCTGCAATGTGTGTGAATGGAATATGTTTCTGTCTGCATGCGCGTACAGTACACATGCAGGCACTAAGCACCATTCACAGTGCACTCGGGTCAGGGGCTGTTGCGAGGACATAACAGGAGTAGGGGTGAAAGAAGGGTATAGCTGAGGTTTTCTAACTGTGTTGCCCCTTTCTTTGTAGAAATGTGGATGAGAAGAGGGCAGCATTTGTGGGGCCATATTGAAAAGGCTCTATGTGGTAATCTAATAGTGAATTCTCTTTGATGGAGCTCAATTCAAGGCATCTACATGCATCAAAACGTCTCCGAATCAAAAAATAGCTTCAGTCTCATTAACGGTGCAAAAAAAAGAAAAAAGAACATACAAGGCAATGCAGGCTCTTGCTCTAAGCAAGTCTACAATCTCTGTTTCTAAGGAAAAGGGGATAAAAATGGAAAAAGATATAGAGAGGGTGGGGAACAGGAAAACAGAGACCGGGCAAGTATTAAATGTAATTAAACACTGCCACCTGCTGGTCACTGCGTGAACTTACCATAAGCTTTTAGGCTGAGGGTAATATGTTTGAACAGCTGCACATTTGACCACCTGTTTGCACTGATCCACACAAAGCAGATGTGGCACACAAAGGACACAGCACTGGACCAAATCTGACATAATATTAAGGAGGAGAAAAAAAAACGTTCAAATTCAAACAATGCTATCGTGTATCCCTGCTCAGAAGGAAGCAAATTTAATTTGCTGGTTGAGAGGAAAGAATGAAAGCTGAGGACGAGGCAATCATTTTGATGCAATCACAATTATGTTAAAAGACACCAACCTCATTTTTTTCCCCACTCCACTTGGCTCATCTAATCGAAGGCGGCAGCAGCCGCAGCAGCAGCCGCAGAGGAATAAAAGGAAGACCATCTATAACTCATACTTGTGTTGGCAGGCTCTTCCTAGCTCAGTTACATTACCCGAGTCATAGTGTATCTTGTGTTTTTTCATACTTAGAAGGTCTCTGCGAGAAGTACTTACTTTACTGCTATTCGCTGCTGCTGCTGCTGCTGCTTTTATGTGACACTTCAAATGAGTGTGAGAGAGCACGAAAGACCGACAGTGTCACCATTTTAAAAGGCTGCATCAGATCCTTCTCGCGTTTGACTGTACAGAGATAAGGAGGCTCAGAGTAGGAGAAAGGCAGCGAGACAATAAGAGATTGCTTATTAAAATTTACACTGGGTGAGTGCAACAGTCTGTTTCCTCCCTGTGCATAAATCCTCGTAGCGAGTGACCGTTCTCTCCCCACAGAGGAAGTCATTTCTATGTGTGCATGTGCTATAACAGCTTACATGAAGCATGAATAAAAAGCCATAGCAAGTCTGAACATCTTCTAAAATGAATTCATACCTACACTGCCTTGGCATATATTGAGGTCTAATAGAATCGCTACATTGTGTATGTGGTTTGTGACCTAAAAATCAAAGCATGTGTGTGCTACAGTGTGTCTTTACCCACATTCCCCGTAGGGCCTCAACGCCATCTGTCCTCCCGCTGAGTTCAGATCCTCAGAATAAAGACTTTCATTCCAACATGACAGGGTTTTTCCTGCATAGCGAATTTAAAGGTAGCCACTCTTAAACGCTGTGCTGCCTTTCCCAAAGCCTGACCATGTCTGCAATATAAAAAAAAACCCCCTATTTTAAGGGTGTTAAATCTGTCACTGTCGACTATTATTGCAGAAAAGGAATCAGCTGGGGCCGGTGGAAAATTGAAGAGATAATGGACCGAGGTAGCAGATGGCTAATTAAGAACATAACTCGTATTATTAGTAAAAATGAGGTCACATGATTTAAAAGAGAGAGTCCCGTCTGTATTTTAGCCGTAAATCACAACAGAACGCGTTGTCAATCTTGCTAATGTTAGCTGACTTACTTCAAGGCTCGGCGTGAGTTATCGTCCATGCTGGATGGCATTTATATGATGTACGAGGTAATCGGTAAATACTCTTTGATATTTATCGTTTGAAGATTGTTGATAGCAGCTCCACTTAAACTTAACTGTGTTTATCTCTGTCATAGTCAATCCAGTACAAACACGCACATCTCTTTAGCAGCCTTCATTAAATTTAATTAACTTCACTAATGTTCAATCAGTTCTTTGCCATCATTGTGAGCCTGGAAAAATCCCGGATCACACATTTATCATTAGAAGCAACAGGAATTTCCACAGCATATTAATTTTCTATACTAAACCAAAAACTGGTGTTAACACTCAATGTCACTAACATGAAAGCTATATTCATACTTGCGTACTTTAAATTAAACCTCTTCCCAAGACATTCAGTGTATTTCAAAAGACGCTCTAGAGGAAGTCCTTGATGGCGAGCTCTTAAAGGTAAAAGGGTGACAGGGAGCATACAACCTCTTTGTTGTATGCCAAAAGATGCTGAAACTGAGTAAATGTGAACTAACGCTGACCTCCCTTTTCTCTCTAAATAGATCTTATATGTCTGTGTCCTATGTTGACTTATTTCAAACTAATTCCAGGTGTCAGTAATTCCAGGTGTCTAGGAACAAATGAGGTCATTCCTTCTTTCCTGTCTTATTCCTAAGCCGCCTTTTCACTCCAGCTATAGACCTATCTCTGTGCCCAGCATTTAAAAATCTCAGCTAACCTTTAGTGTCAAAAGATATTGAGGGTTTGTTGAGGCATCCTTGCTAGTTTTTCTTTAGCCACAAATGTATAGAGTCTTCAAGTTGTTTTTCTTTTCTTTTTTTTCGAATAACTACCCACACAGCAGGTACTCCATGCTCTCACCTCTTTTATAGGTAATTACATATTCTTGAAATTAAGATGGCAGAGATGAAGGGTACTCTACTTTCATTCTAACCAAAATGAAAGTCAATGTTATAGAGACCACACAAAAGTCAGTGTGAGACTGATATAAATCACTGTACCCTTTAGTCATATATCTACATTTTTGTGCGACCAAATTACCTTTATTTCATAATGTCAGTGTCTAAAAGGAGACTGTGGGAAACTGCGGTAACTGAGTACAGAATCAATGAGTCAAAGCTGATAGTCTAGGCAAAATTATGATCTCTCTGGTAGAGGGAACAACTTGTCTATATGTAGTCACTCATATCCATTAGTGAAACGAAATGAGTACCATTATACTGCAGCCCTTCCTCCAAAAACCCACCCACTGGAAAGAGACATTTTACCGTATATCTGTCACAGCAGTCAGTGCTACAGTCTGCTCTTCCATCCATGTGTCAAACCAATGCACAAGAGTCAAAGGATTAGAAGCCGATCAATGGCGAGTCAAGACGGGGACTATCTCTCCAAAACAGATAAAATCAGGAAACACGAAAACACATGCGCACCGACAGGAATGAATGTTAATCACTGTATAAAAAAAAAGATGTGCAGCTATTTTTGCATTGGAAGAATATATAAACTGAATATTCTATACAGTATTGTGGGTATGCGTGCATGTGTTTTACCGCTCAGAACAAGCCGTTATTAAATATATTCGCACTAAACATGTGCTGCATGTGCATACGCAAAACCCTTTAAGCATCTCGCCTCATAGCTTAGTATATCAGTTCATTACTATTCTGAGAGGACCTTACCATAGTCTGTGTCTCTGTTGTAAGTTAGGAATTAAACATGCACCAGCTTCGGGCAGCACAGAGGGCCTAGCAAAGGGCAATTTGTCTCATTTAACTGCTGGCTGTCTGCCTGCCGAATAGAATCGAATTATGCACGTCTTTTGCTGTTCTAAAAAGTCCTACTGTTTTACATAAAAACACAGTCAATGTGATTACTTTAGGCCATGGCCCTGTGCAAAATAATAGGATAGGAAGTTCAGAAGAAACTAAAATATAGGTCTCTGTCTAATCCCTCAGCACAAGACAGCTTTTATTTTCTAATATTCAGCTGCCTGTGTTTCACCCTCAGTTCTCTTCAAAGCTGCTGCATTGCATTTTTAATTCCCAACTGTTACCACAAGGTGTCACTAACACAATGCAAACCAGCAATATTTGGGGCCAAAAGAAAGTACTGAAAATGGCACTTGGGGGACTATATTTCATTTACTGTGGAAACACACACACACACACACACACACACACACACACACACACACACACACACACACACACACACAGTTTGTTTGAAGGGGTGGAAACCTGAGCTGCCAAAGAGATAAAGAAGAGCTGGAAATATAAATCAAATTGGAAGAGAAAGATCCAACATGTAAGTGTGGGTTTAAAGACATAAGCTAGAGTAGATCACTTCCTCCGAGTTAAATGTTGATTACTCAAAGCCCTACATGGAACACAATCTCCCTGAAAATACATCAAACAATATATATGAAAGTGGGGCTAACGAGATTAGAGAATGCATAATTATAGTCAATTTTTATTCCACAGGGTCTATTGTGATTTATCTCCTCACATTTAAGGAGACAGTTTACGCAGAGAGTTTTCTAATGTAAATTTTTTAAACAACATTGTGGGATCTAAAAAGGCCATTGTTTATTGCACTTCCCGTTCTGAAGGGTCAAACCAAATTGTCATCCTTAAAGTCTAAATTGTATTTAAATAATATTACACATAAGGTTGCATATCTTAGGCCCCTAAAGGGTGAAGCTGTAAAGTTTAACAGTTTGTTTCTTCTATAAATATATTAAAAACAAATCCAAAGCTAAATATTCTTTCATCATGAAAAAATGATTTTCTGTCAGGTAACTAACTTGTTGTGTCAGCTCAGTAACACCAAACAGAGAAATACAGTCGAGCAGAATCGTACATTATCAGGTATAATGGTTTATCATTAGTGTACTGGGTGATAGGTAATAGACTGCAGGGATTTTTAATGGTTGTATGGGTTTTTTGATAAGCAGATTAAGTGAGATTTGAGAGATTTGAGAGAGATTTTGTTAGTTAATTCTTTCAGCTTTTGGGACTCATACTGTCAAGGATTATAGTTACTTAAATCAATGATAAAACATTTTATGCAGACAGCAATAAAACCCATTCATTGATATGAAAGGAATTTTTAAATAGGATTTATTTATGTCTAATTAACATAACTGTATGTACACAGTAAGTGGAACATTGCGCTTTTCTACTCTGACTGTTGTAGCTGTGAGTGAAAACTGAAAAATATTAAATTCACCATATGTTGATGCAGAAATCTGTCCAAAGCTGGTTTAATGGCAAAGAATAAACTGAATTCATGTTTGTTTGTATCCAAATTTGAGTCAAAACACTGGACTCGACTTCAGCAATACAAAAAAATATTAAGAATATTATTTTAATATTATTTTGGTAATTACCAGTACTGTTAAGTTAAGGCAGCTGTGTCATAAACCTTACATTGGGTGGCTTTGCTAATAAATTTGTTACACACTGCAACATTTCATGTCTTAAAGCTATGTGTTAAATACCGTGTACCGCAATATACCTTTCAGTAAATCTACATGTGAAGACAGTGTGATCCTGATCGTGATGGCACAAGCTTGAATAATACTTTTATCCTTAAATAAGGGTCCTTAAACCTATTCCTTAGTGGCTTAGTGACTCACTATTCCTGGATTTCAAGCCCAGTTAATATTTTTTGTCAGAACATGTTTCAGGGAATTTAAAAAAAGAGGACTGATAGTTTTCAACATCTGAAGGACATGATGCAAAAAGCCCATCCAGCAATACAGCACTGTTAACATCTGGCCACTAGATGGCAGCAGATGATGCTTTTCATGGAGGTTTCTGGCCATAATTGGGCCTATGATTGTGTATAATCTGAATAAAGATGATTAACCATCGCTGTGCGTGATTATTATTATTTTGAGTTATATGTTGAAAGAAAGAATATTCTAGTGAGTTTTTTGTCAAAATATAGTCAAAATGAAAGGTAAAATACATAATAACTATTGTCCATGTAGTCATAGCATCAGTGATAACCTGTAAGAAGTTGCCCACATAAACACCCAACCTTTTATATCACGCAGTACTCTTTGTATCAACATATCATGCAGAAGCCTTGTCCTGTACTAGAGACGTGATATATATATGTATGGTTTAGTCTTGTATTTTTAAAGCAGTACAAAAATGCTTGTTGACTTACATCAAATTCATTAAGGGCAGCAGCAAGTTCTCCAATGCCAGCATGGCCATGCTTCTCGTCAGTGGGTGAGGTGGCCTGTGCAGCACTTGAGATGCCTCCTATGGCCTCCTGGACCTGTTTAAACACATAGTCTCGATTGGCCCGTGTGGCTGCCACGTCTGGATGGCGCAGAAAGGCCTGAGAAGCCGTATACAGCATAGTGGCATTTTTCTTAAGGGCCCCACGCGCAGCTGCCATCTCATCTCGGCACTGGGGGTCTTTCAGCTCCTGAGAAGATAGCAAAGGTTTTTTTTTTATTTTCAGACAAGCGATAATAACAATGTAACTTGCAAAACCCTGGAGTATTGCTTGAGAAATTGAAAACAGTGTGAGGAACAGGTCACAGTTGGAGAACTATATTGTTAAAAAACAAGTTCATGTCCCATTTGATGAATTGAATCTGATGAACTGGTATTGTTTCAACTTCACAAAGTTAAGGCAGCGTCAGCAGATCAGCAACGATAGAGCTGGGCAGAATTAGCCTCAGTGTTTTGCTCTGGTTCAGCTCGGCAGCATGGGCGCTTGCCAACATGACACATGCAGGAAAAAATCCTCTATAAGCTTTTTGTCACACTGGGGGCCATATTAAAAATCACTTTGATGTGTAATTCTCCAGGATCAAATAAGCGCTGGTGCAGAGATTTTGCTTACTCTACATCCCAGCTAAAACAAATCCTACACACTAATAATCCGCACCATTTATAATTTGCCAAAACATTACAAAGGAGACTACACAAATGTGGCTACAAATCTACAACAGCTGTGAATTCTAGTGTTAAATGTTAATGACCAAAAATCTAAAAGAAATGTGTATAATATTTCTGACTTTAAAATGATGAATTTTACAATACATTTTTAAACAATGTGTGTTGGCTATTGTAATTTTTTTATCCTATCCTATGCAATCTTTCAATTTTACTCCATGGCACGAAGAATTTGGATGTATTAAAGCTGGCTCTAATGAGACAAATGTCCTTAATGCAAAACAGATTAAACTGGTTGCTGTCTGAAACAAACACTTAACATCTGCTAGAGAGTGATGTCAGATTATAGCAACATTTGTTTGCACAACGCTTGCAATCTGATTGATTAAAGCTTTGAATTGAGTTCGAGTTTCTAATATTTTACAGGCTGAGGCTTCAACTGTGACATTCCCTCGTTTATCAAGACAGAAGAAGAACGGCGGACACTTGGAGGACCTTTTATCCAAGAGAGACACGTTATTTTTCTGAAAGAGCATGAGACATTGGAATTCCAGGTACCTGCTGTCTCCGGGCTGCCACATAGTTAAGCTTCACCATCTCTTTCCCAAACTCTTTGAACCGGTTGGCCAGATCCTGCTCATTGGTAGCATTCTTTACTCCTTCCAGGGCCTCTTCCACCTGATACACACATACGCACACAGTCTTTCAAAAACTTTGTGCACAAACCAGTAGACAACGTCTTAAATAATCAATATTAGTTAAAGCATTTATTTTCTGTAATTGTAATTTCTAATGTGTTTTTAGTAGTTGTGTAATTTCAGTAAGTGTCAATCCATCTTTCTGATATATCCTAACTATAAACTGTTTATCCCTGTTAAAAATGCTGCGGAAGATGTAATGAAAACGGGAGAAGAGACAGAGATAATGTTAAGTGGCCTTTGATGGTGGGGCTTATACAGGCTTGAGATAAGTCCCTATGTGGGCCTGAAGAATGAGACTGGAAAAAAGGATTTTTAGTGTTTGTGCATTTGTGAGACAGGGACAAAATGAGTGACTGCAGATGGATGCAGGCATGAGTTTGAGTCAGATTATACCAAATACATATCATTCTTTCTGGCACACTGTATTAACTCGAGTTATAAAGCCCAGAGCTACTGTCTAAGTGAATGAACAGCTCACGTTCTTCACATGACTACACTGAGAGTAGTTCATCACACTATGCTATAATGTCCGTTTCCAGGATGCTCCTCTATTCCCTTATCTAAATGCAAATGTGTGCAGAGGTTGTTATAAAAGTCTGCACTGACTACACGGACTGTACACCAACAGGAAGTCTTTTTCGTTTACTGACCTTCTTTAAGCAAACTTAAAACCACGTACAGATTTGGAGAGTGGGTATTTTTTACACATATATATATATTTAAAGTGTTGCAGTTCTAAGTACAGCTCCATCACAACGTAACCAAGAAGTATACTTGGTTGGGTGTTAACTGCACTTACAATTTTAAGGTGGGCCAGCAGCCTCATGACATCAGCCATGTCAGCAAGGATGAGCAAGCGAGTGACAGCAGACAGCAGGGCGCGGGCAGCCCTCACCATGGTGCCACGCTTCACAGAGGAGCACGGGTCATCGGCAAACTCCGACGAGGCAATACGCATGGTTTCTCCTGCAAAATGGATAAAAGAAAACAGTAAGTGGAGCAGAGAGTAAGATATTATCTGTGTGTGCAGACTCTCATCACCCATATTGTTAAAACTGACTGGAGATTAAGTGTAATTACGCTTCTTCTCATAAAGCTCAGAGGTCATGAAGCAGTTTGTCAGAAAAACTACATGGTAAATGGCCTGTATTTATATAGCGCTTTACTAGTCCCTAAGGACCCCAAAGCGCTTTACATATCCAGTCATCCACCCATTCACACACACATTCACACACTGGTGATGGCAAGCTACATTGTAGCCACAGCCACCCTGGGGCGCACTGACAGAGGCGAGGCTGCCGGACACTGGCGCCACCGGGCCCTCTGACCACCACCAGTAGGCAACGGGTGAAGTGTCTTGCCCAAGGACACAACGACCGAGACTGTCCAAGCCGGGGCTCGAACCGGCAACCTTCCGATTACAAGGCGAACTCCCAACTCTTGAGCCACGATCGCTCTATTAAAACAGCTTGTCCTAGCAACCAGTTTGCAACCTGCTGACAACCTCCAGTTGCTAGGCAAATATATGTATTCCCCAACCAGTCACGAGAGAAGTTGCTTGCTGGTTAAATCAATCAGAAAAAGGGTGCTGCACCAAAAACCACCTTTGGATTGCTTTGGTTGCTAACTGATTGCTGCAGTCACCCACAGTTTCCATTTCAAAAGACCCAGCTTTTAGTTTGAAGACAAATGTTCTCCTTCTGCAGTTTACATTGAAATTTCCAAAGTTTTACTGCTACTTAACAAGTAGTTTGCTAGCATGGCAACCACAGTAAGCCTTAGACATTTCAGCTTAGGCCGGGTAGTACAGACAATATACTAGTATGTATATGGCTCATATTTCTGAGCAAAACCCATCCCCCACATCTCCAACATTAATGAATCTGAATACGCACATGCATGCAAACATTGGTACTCTAAATAATTAGACATGTTCCACCTGGATCAGGAGAAACCTGGCAACAGGCAAAAACTGGCAAACCACTTCTCTTAACATAAATAAGAATTAGTGAGTAAACAAAGTTGTTTATGTTATGCCAGAGTGAAAACCTCATAATCAGATAAACAGAACTCAGCATGTTAAACACAAACATGCACAGCATGTGTTCAACTAAACACACACACAGGGACACACACACAGAACTGCAAATGAACTCATGATGATACTGGTAGTGCCATACGTCTGTCTAGCCCAGTGAAGAGTGACAGAGAAAAGCGTATTACTGAACCCCTCCATGGTCTGAAATCAGCATCTCTAATTTAATTTATGACAAGATGAAGGGGACTGGGACCCTGAGGTCACATTGAGAGGAGCCTGATGAGGCGATGACAGATTTAAAACCATTTTATAATTCACAATGACTTTAACTAGGCAGACAATTCCTTTCAAAGGGGCGCGCTTCCAGCAGCTGCTAAAGGTCACTTAAACTGCGATATTATTTTTTAGTCTGTGGGATACAGACAACATAGCATATCCTCATGCTCATAAGTTTAACATTATTAATATGAACTGTTCTCCCTGATGACCTGGTATGTACAGTACTTATATACAACCTACCAAATATGTGGGGTATTAGTACTGACGTCCTATTATTTTCTTAAAGTCAGGAAGTAAGTATTTTAGTCTAATATTCTTTTCAGGGACATATTTTCTAAGAGTCAGAAAGGACTGTAAATTTGCTTCAGTATAAATATGGCCATTTGCACACAAAAATGCTGCAGTGTTAGTTGAAAGCATGTCCTACATTTTTTAAATGTCCAAGAATATTTTTTAACACACCTTGTCACTTCACTTTGCATGCCTAACAAGCGAGAAGATTAATCTTGAACCTTCTGATGTCAGCTGTGGTGATGACCTGTATGGTAACAGTCTATTTCACACCTCAGAAGAGCGGTGTGCCAAAGCAGTCAAGTCAATATTCAACAGTACCAGCAGCCAAGTACGCGCTGACAGAGCAGGATGAGGAATACGGCTACAACACAACATATGCTGAGCTCCATTTGCTCTTTCTGCTGATGTGGTTTCTGAACAGGGAATCCAATTCCATTCTGGGGACAAACATTTGATTCACATAAAGGCTCACTGACTTGCACTCCGCACAGAAAATAAACTTCGGAGAACTACAAAGTACTGTGACATTGCTCCATCTGTGTAAGCCGCCAGAAAGTAGAGTATGATTTGTTGTTCGAGTGAGGCGCTGCATCCATGCAGAAGTTTCAGCGACTAAGTTTCAAATCGTTAATGAGAATGGGCATCTATAATACCCTTAAATTCAGCAAGGTCCCTCAACATTACAGACAGTCGAAGCTTTAACGATGCATGACTTTAGGGTAAACAACTCCAGAACTAGACTCATTACATTCGTGAGGCTGCATGCACTGCAAGTGAAGCCTAAATCTAATGGGTACTAATCTGCTATATTTAATGGATTTGGCTTGCCACTTTTAACTCTCCATTCATCTAAAGTTGAGCAGACAGCTGACTTGCTATGACATTCAAAACACTTAATACTTTCCCAAAACATTACATTTATGTCAATTACGCTCCCTATTCATCTAGAATACTAATACTTACACAGCAAGAGAAGTCAGTAGGGGTCCTTATTTCAGTCATAATAGTAGTGAACATGGGTGTTGTAAATTAATACAGTGTCTTAGCATAAGCCATTTCCCAACACCATTTTTGTGGTGACTTAATGGTTATACCAGATACTACGATGATCTGTGATTTTGTTGTTTTCTGTTATTTTTCTAGCCTTCCCCGATGTGTCTTTCTAGCTCAAGTTTGAGTATGCTAGTCTGTGATTTCCTGTTTTATTTAGATAGCAGATAGTCTTGAGCATGTCATGTCTAGTTTGACTTCTGCTGTCTCGTTGTCTTGCTATCCAAGTGTTTCTCATTTGCCTTAAATAGTGCTGTCTTCTCTTTGTCACATTGTGTGTTTAAACTCCCAGTGTGGTTCCTCGTGTTACTCCTGCCTCTGCATTTATGTTATTTTGTTTATGGATTTCATTACTAGACTGTTTATTGAGTCTTCCTTCATTTCATTTCTGCATTTGGTTTCTCAATCTTGTGATTTCCTGCTAGTAGGCAAAGTAATCGTAAGTAGGTTTGGGGTGTAGCACCATTCTTGCAACTGATTTCACCCAGCAGCAGGAAGCAACCTCCATTAATCATTCAGTCGAGTAATACACATTTTTCCCCACCAACTAAAGGTTGCCAGGTGGTTGCCAACCAGTCTATAGTCCTGTGTGAGTGAGACCTTAAATAACCCATACAGAACTACTTTTGATTATTGGAATGATTTTGTCAACTACATATCAGTAACATTAATGTGACTACACTCTGAATTCCACATGCATCTCACACTTCCTCACTGTTCATCTGTAGTAGTGTCATGTGTAACTGCAACCTGGAGAGATGTGGTCTGTACGGATGCTCAGTTAAACATATGTAAATGAAAGTACTTCAAGCAGAATGAATGACAGAGATTTTGATTTCATATGTTACAGAGAATAAACAGGTTAACAACCCAGTCCATTGTAAATATATCCAAACTAGATGCTTGGAAATAAAGGAACATTTTTTATGTCTTTTAAAGTGTTTTGAAGAAAAAATATTTTAACCTCCTAAGACCCGAACTCTTCCACTGCATGCATTTTAAATTTCTCTTCATCATTCATCATTTTCATCATTCTGCCCAATGATTGTAAAAACAAAGAATTACCAATTTTTTTTTACCTTACTTTTATTTTTAGGAAAAATAAGAGCCACATATGAGGATATTCATTTAAAATTTTGATAGAACAGTAGCAGTATAATGTCCTCATAAGTGGATATCAGGCCCTTGTAGAGCAAAATTGAATATTTTGGTCTAAATAACCCAAAGTGTTATGTCCACATATGTGGATGCCAGGTCCTAGGAGGTTAAAGACAATAACTGATGTTCTAGAAATTGATGATCTAGAAAAATTTACTAGATGTCTAACAGTGAATAAGCATAAGGAATTACACACACTAACAATCTTGTTATCTGACCAGTCACAATTTAAAAACAAAAATGAAAGCACAAACAGTTACCTTGCTTACGAACATCCTCCACAGCAGCAATAAGCTCCTCCTTGAGGTCCTGGCTGTCTTTGGCAATCTGCTCTCCCTTTTCGAGAAAGTTCTGGGTAGCCTGCTCAACAGACACTGCCAGGACATGGGCCTTCTTAGAGCGTCCCTTCTTCTTACTGGATGGCCCTTTGTTGCTGGTGTTCACCAGAGTAGTCACCTTCATAACAGGAGAGGAAAATAGAAAACTTACTGAACACACTGATTTGCTGCTTGTTGCTATGGTGTATGGTCATCGTTGTTTCTGAGGTTACGGCACATAACCTGCACATCCCAGCAATTAAAGATAATGAGAACACCAAAAATAATAGGAAGATCCAGTATGTATTATTTTATTATTATTCTAAAACATTAAAAACTGCTACAACCTAGTATCTGTTACAGGGCTTGCTGATTATAATCTTTATACATTCATAAGCCACTGTATTATGTAAGCCTCCAAAACCAAATACAGTCCAAGAAACCCCCTCACAGCCATACTGCCAACCATCAGAGGATATTTTTGATAGCTATTATGTGATAATTAGTAGTAATTATGTAATTTTAATGACATTATGCCACTGATATGGTAGCATAATAATGCATCTAAACCCTCTCTTTTATATAAAATACTTATTACCATTAAGTAACATTTCAGTTCATTTTACCCACTTTATACATATTTTTATTTCTATTCATTTGGTCCTTGGAAATGACTATGAAATAATAGTAGTGAAAACCCTACTGTGTTATTCAGCACCAATCTGGCTGAAATGTTGATAATGTTCTTATGTAAACAGTAACGAGGTCATGAGTAATTACTGGGTTCAAGTTCATATAGTGTATAATAAGTCAGTAATATAATTATTACTCAAGGCTTGATGGCAGAGATGTTCAGTTGTTCTGGGCATGGTGATCAGTGCCACTGAGATGATAGTGGTTTGAGTATGGGATTATATAGGGGAGCATTATATTACTGTGATTTATAATATTCTGATCTCAACACTTTGCAAATCAGGATCACAAAGGGGGGGGGGGGGGGGGGGGGAGAGAGATACGGGACTTCCTATGCATAAAAAGAAGATCTTGTCAAAAACTGTATTATTAGCTCTGTAAACATACTGTTATCTAAACACTTTACAAATGGTACCCAGTGTAATACTGAAACACAATATGGGCAATTTTCCCAATCCTATAAAAATGTAATTACACTAATCTTCTTTCTTTGGTTCTTTTCTGAATAATAATGTTTCTGTACATTCCATAATAATGCAGGGAGTATGACTTGTGCTGGTTTTGCACAAAGGAAAAAAGTTGAACGAAAACAAGATGACAAATAGTCCAAGCTTCGTTCATAATTTGGACCTTCACAACAATAATGAGGTTATTCATTCTAGATTCTATTACTGCTAAACTGTGTGCAGCATCAGTCAAGTACCTGTCTTGGGCTGCAACCACTGACAATATCCATCAGTGCTTTTGCAGGAATGTTGCAGGAACGCACAAACACAGATATATTTTACTAATACTGTTAGTCCATCTAACTGTATTAGTAAAACTTCAGTGTTTTACAGGATTATGTTGTTTTTGTTGAGGTCCTTGGTCTGGGGAGGATTGTCAATGACTGATAGTGTTCCTTTCTCTGTTTTTCTATCCAGGTAGGCTTTTAATGTATTGGCAGTGTGTTTGGGATCCTTGTCACACTGAAAAATGAAGCTTTTGCCAATCAGACACTTTCCAGATAGTACTGCATGTGGATCAAAATCTGACAGCAATTTTCTATGTTAATAACTCCGTGGATTTTGACAAAATTCCCAACATCACTGGCTGAAATTCAACCACAAACCATTACAGTTTTCATTGTGTGTTACAGATGGCTATCATAAGACCTTTTGCCACTGATTTAGACCAGTCTTTATCTTCTTCTTTCCCATCGTTATGAATGGCTTTCTGAGAGCCACCCTTACACTGAGTGCATTTCTGATTAGGTTTTGGTGAACAGTAGATAGGTACATTTGCCCAAGGATCAAATGTATTTTTCAGGTCCTGTGTCAGGTTTGATTGCTGGATTTTTTTAGATCCATGACTTTCAGATACTGTTCACCTGTTGCAGATAGTCTGCAGGCCTGCCAAGTCTTCTTTTGTCCTCCACTTGTCCAGTTGCACATTTTTTAGGACACAGTATACATCGCGCAGAGATGTGCCAACTTTTTAGTAAATAGCTCTTTGTGAATCACCTTGGTGCACAGATTACTGCTTCATGTTTGTCAAAAGATGTTCTCTCTGGTATTTTTTTAATAATAGATGCAAAGGAAAAATTGACAACAAATATAAATATAAATTATTAAAACAAGATCTCTGCTGTTGATTATTTTGTGTATGTGCTGTTTCCATCTTTGTGTAGACACAACACGGGTTCATCCCTTGAGTTAGCTTCCTTAACTAGCAAAAGTAACAATTCTGAAGATTTTCAGGTAAAAAGACAAGACTAAAAAAGCAGCCAATGCACAAAGAAAAACTTTCAAAGACCTTAAAAACCTTTAAAACAATTACGAGTACATCTGAGGGTATATATTAAGACTTTTGCACAGCACTGTAGTTATGGATTCTTTCACAACATTAAAAAACCATTTAGCTATCAGTGTAAAGTACCAAACACTGCACTGTATCAAAAGTGATATCATCATAGAAACAAAATGATCACCTCTAAAAGAATAACATCCTACTTTTAGCATAATTAAGACAAAATAATGAAACAAAGAATACATTAAAGTCACTCAGCTTAGAGGGCAAGAGCATAACCAATCATTGCTGCTTGTACAGGCAAGTAGGGACTAGAAACATTTGGCTGCTTATATCTTGGTGACACATTTGCTGTACATAATTATACACTCCCATCTGAAGCCAGGGAGAACGTACATGGGCAGAATTGCTCATTCCACACTCCAGTCAGAGACTGCCTTTGGACTATCTGTCTGACGGCAGCTGAACTTGCACAATAGAGTGATATGATTAGTTTGAGGAATATATCAGAAGCTTTCACTCTGAAAAGCCCCTAAGAGCAAAGTTATGTCCTGTCAAGGCGGCATTACTTCAGGGCTTCTAGCCTGCAATATAAGCGTTAATGATGTATGGCTTCACTCATGATGGATCCAGGAATAGTAAAGCTGATAAAAGACCAAGTTAAACTTTTAGGTCATCGTGTATTTGTCTAGAAACGAATTCATGATTCAATAGCATTATTTTAGGATTTAGAAACTCTGATACATCTTAACCATCAGGTCATCTGTTCAGCACCACTTGGCACAGTGGAATTAGTGCTCAATATGAAGTGCAATGATGTGTTTATTTCAATCCTGGTTGTTATAAATCAATAACTCATCATTATATTTACACATGAATGGACAGAAACACACACACAGACGCACAAACTCACACTCGTCTATAATACCAAAAACTCCCTTCACCTCAGAGATAAGGAAACACTCAGAGTTAGTGACACTAGGGCTGCACGAAAACAGAAAACCGCGATCTCGATTCATACTTATGTGCGATCTCATTTACAAATGACAACGATTTAAAAAAAAAAAAAAAAAAAAAAAAGACGACGATTGTACCGCATTTTGATCCGGGACGTAATCTGCATGAAAACAAGCGCTCACTCTTCCTGCTCAACAAATGACAAGGGCGGAGCCTTATACCACGTGATACAGAAGCTGTGCCGTGTGATGTTAAAATTAGCAGGGAAAAAACAACGGAGAGCACGTCAGGGATGACGAGAAAGTGACAGGAGAAAATCCGTCCCGGTCAACCACCCAAACATCAATAACGGGAACCTTATACAGCGCTTCCCTATACCCGTCGAACTCCCGCAGGCACAAAGAAATTACGGAGGCTATCACTTATCACATGACCAAAGATATGGCTCCCATCAACACTGTGCAAAACGAGGGATTTAGGAAAATGATCAACACCCTAGACAAACGCTACACAGTGCCATCCTGCAACTATTTTTCTATTGTTGCACTACCTGCTCTATACACGCAGTGTCGAGCAACGGTGGAGACGGAATTTCAAGCAGTACAACATTTTGCGGCAACCACAAAACGTGAGACATTTATTGTTTTTATGTTCAGTTTCAACTGTTGCGAAGTTGATGTGCAGTTAATAAGCGCAATAAATATTTATACTGGAAAAGAAAATCGTGAGAGAATCGTGATCTCAATTCTAAGCCAAAAAATCGTGATTCTCATTTTATGCAAAATCGTGCAGCCTTAAGTGACACTCAAATAAAACCATTCATTAACACAGGAACACAATCAAAAAATAACTATCTGGTTTTTTCAAGCAGATCACCAACACGTTTTTTTGATTGTTGACAAAGATAAGAACCCCAAAAAACAACTGTAAGTTAATTAATGCAGTTATATTACAATTACATGACTACAGATAAAGTTACACAACAGCTAAGCTTAGCCAGCTCTATTGTTGCCGATTAGTCATTAGCATAGCGTCAATGGCTTGTGTGCATGCATGCACACACAATGCAGATGACAGTTCACCATGTTACTGCAGCATTTGAAAAAGAAGAGGCCAGCTCACCCTTTGTCGTCCATCACATAGTAACATATGTCCAATGTCAGTTTGCAAGCTTACATTAAAATAACTTCTGCTCCAGTCCTGTGAATAAGGTATTACTAATTTTATTAACCCATTAACGGTGCCATATTATTATACCTACACTCCAAGCAGTCTTTAAGTTTTTGCAGAGTATGGATACGGTAATGAAACAATCCCACAGTCCTTTTTTATTTAACTGATGTTAAGAGTCAAGTGTCTCTTATATGCATACACATTCAACACATTTCTGATTTATGAGAGTTACATGTCATATACAGTCATTATAAAGCTCTTTGAATGCTCCGCTAGGGTAGAAAGAGCTATGTCAGAACCAGTCCACATACCAATAAGCAAAAATTAAGTTTATCCTAAAATGCAAGCAGCTGCTGTTCGTTTCTCTTACTAGTTATTAGAGGCCAAGTTTGTAGAGTTGCCTTCTTATCTTGCCTGCATTAAAAGTTGATCAGCCCTTTTTGAACTTGAGTGTTGATATAATGTCTTATGTAACTCTTCCATGGAAGAGAACAACATACTGAGTTATGAATCTGTGTGGTTTATCTGCTCTTCAAACCCTCATCCATTCATAAACACAGGGTTGGCCTGTCAAATACACACAGCGATCACTACTGTATCAGCCAAGCTGCTTTCCACAGGGAGAGAATCACTAAAGTCAAACCTAGGTGATGTTTTGTTCTGCAGCAGTAGCTTAAAAAATTATGTATATTTAATTATATCTGTGATAACCTCACAGCAGGCACCGAGCTGGAATCAACTCCATTACCTTCACACAGACTTAGCTGTATTGCTTTTGCCTAACTGTCCATGCATTCATATGCTTAGCTGAATATCCCAAGAATGAGCTCTAGAGAAGCAAAAATTATACCATTTTCAGTTCATATTAAATAACTTTAACTTCAATAACAGTTAAAAACTGTTACCCATGTATTACACAGGCTATTTACTCCAAGAAGCACAAACAAATAATTAATTTTAAGGACCTACATGAACGGCCAGTGGGGATAATGCTAATTAGGCGAAGAATTTGCATCAGACTTAACAAACAAACATTACTGGGAGCAAAAAGCATTGCAGGGGGTATTTCAGTGCTTTTGCATGAGGCTGAATGACATAGCGATTTGATGTCCTTAGATACTTAAGATTTTTACTGTGGCTGAGTCATTTAAATTCAATCACGGTCACTTTCACGCTGATATGGTGCACTACAAAAAGCCATTGCCATTCTCAGCCAATCAAGAAACAGGGAAAAATATTTGGAGGGTTCTGGCTCCAACCAGGAGAGATGGTGCTGACCTTAAAGCCACTCTCTAAGACTTGTAATGAATGTAAATTATGTGCTGTTTCCATCTTTAAATGCAGCGTGTGTCACATTAAACATAACCCGGTACTTGCTGCTCATCTAAAGCTGTTAGCGGGGGGAAAAGTATGTAATAAAGGTACACATCATAGAGAGGTATAGTACCTGCTGTAGCACTGTGACACCAACTCATAACTCAGCTCATTGGCTTAAAGATATTTTCCGAACATCATGACTTTAACACAAGAAAGTCTGAATGATACATTATCACTTGCAAGCACAAAATAAGAACTGTGCTCACTGAATAATCGAATGCATGCCCCAAGGAAAGAGTTAGAAACAAGTAGTTTGCAAAATGAAAAAATGAAGTGAGCCACAATAATGTCTCCCTAGTGCATCCAAATATGCTCTGACACAAAACAAAATAAATTCACTGTCTACGCAAGGCAGCCTTGCCCTTTCTGGCAGCTGGTAATTGGCCCTTGGTAAGCCCATTTATCGTGCATATTAGCAGCACTGTTTGGACTTTATGCAAGACCACACCGAGGTTCATTCCAAACAACCACAAGTTATGTCCTCCTCTCAGCCTTAACGCACAACGCTGAGACACAGTCAGCCTTTGCAAGACTATAATCCTCTATGCAACCTGTAAAGCACACCCATATAGATCTGTCTCATTAAGCTTAGAAATAGTGAGTATTTCTTTCAAGATATTTAGTAGGGTATTTAATTCTTTAAGATTACGCATCAACTCTGAGGTCATGTGTGAAATGATATACATTGTTAAAACGACAGGAGGTGCACGTGTCAGTGAACCGACTTGTCAGTTTTACTTAAGCCAATTTTAAAATTGGCTTTCGCTAAGCGCATAAAAGTATTAACCAGCATAACATTAGTAATCGCATGAAAGCCTAAATATAGATGTCTAATCAGTAGATTTAGAATTAAATGATCAGAAATTATGGCATCATTGGTGGTATGTAAAAAAAAAAAAGAAAAATTAAAAAAAAGGGGCATAGTCATTCTGCACAGATGATGCACCAATGTAAAATATTTATTCTTAACCAACTAAGCAGGGAGACTCTCATTTGGTTTAGTGCTTCCGAATGAGGAAAGAATTAAAATCTCTGTCTGAACACTTCCTGAGGGTGAAGAGAGACACACTGAGCGCTTTGGTTCATTATGTTGTTATGTGCTGAACCACAGGGGCCCTCCACACAGATGGTGATTCTGCAACATGCTATTTTACATTATGTGGTTCTCCAGCAGCCAGATGTAAACACAATATGTCAGATCCCATTTATTTACTGGCATGTATAAAATAAAGTTCTTCTGCTTACAACAAATGTCTAGTGCGAGCTGAGCACAATATAAGAAATGAAAAATGTGAAGTATAAAAGGTCGAGGTTTTCTTAAACTGTGGTACTTTTGCGAGACCCTCATAGACATTGGTGTCCATGAGGGTTTCTTTCACGCTTTCTGTGTTTATTCACCACTTTGCATTTAAGCATTAGTTATTATTAATCTCTGGCTCGCTTCCACAGTGTGTTTTTTGTCTTGTCTCCCTTCCCTCACCCCCAACTGGTCATGCCAGCCTGGTTCTGCTAGAGGATTCTCCCTGTTAAAAGGGATTTTTTTCTTCCCACTGTTGCCAAGTGCTTGCTTATAGGAGTCATCTGACTTGACTTGAATTTAATTGAATTAAAAATGTGTCTGATTTATAGTTATTGCTAACCCACAAGAACACAACCCTGGAAACAGCCAGTAAACTAGCGATGGATCTGTGTATACCTGAGCTGTATGGATACACAGCTTTATCTGTGATACCACGAGAAGATCAACAAGGATTGAGTCATCTTCAACAAATTTCAGCTGAACATACATTTCATAAAACGCAGGCGCTCATGTAATTGTTTTGCCAGTAATAAGATGGAACTAAAAAGTGATTAGGGAAAAAAGAGAGATGAGCACAGGGGTGATAACATCAAGACCCGGACACTGAGCAAGAAAGAAACAAGCTTAGAACAAAACCAAAACAAAATTTCCTGGCCATACCCAAGTAGACACAAAAAAACCTCAGTTTTTACCCATGCTTTTTCATCAAACTTTAACAATTTTAACTCCAAAGTAACAGAAATAATTTATCCTTTAAATATCCAAAAGGAAAAAAAACGACTTATAATCATAGTTATGCTGCAGAAGTCCTGAGGTTTATGCCTCCTTTTAGTTATAAAGAGTTGCTGTGTCTTTTGTTCCAGTTTTATTGCTGATCAATAGTTTTAAATGCCATGTGGCCACTCCTCTGCAGAGACTGACCAGTGGACTCGTCCGTCAGTAGTAAATCCCCTTGACTCTGCGTAGCCATTCAATTTTCCGCCTTCAACCTCTAAGACTCGCATCCAAAGGATGAGTGATGATTTAACCACTGAACACTACAGAAGGGCGTGTGCATGTGTGCGTGCGTAATAGCCAACTACACATGTAAGATCCTGTACACATATCCAGAGAGATTATTTTAACCTTTATCATGTTATATAGTAACTGATATACAGTGCTCAAGGTTCTTTTTTTACAAGACCATTTATAGACATGTGTAAAGAGCATAATGTGTCCAAAAGCCCAGGGGACGAAAGCAGGATGGGGCCTTCTACAACTTAGTCGCCTCGCTGTGACTGTACTAAAACGTGTGTAGCTGCTGTGACGACCTAAAGCCACATATTACACACTAGCTGACCACCAAGTGTTTGGCTGCAGGAACAATACACACTACTGATCGCTTAATCACCAGGAAGCTGAACATCCATTCATACACAAACTACAGAGTCAAACCGAATGAATAGGCAGAGAAGCGGCTTTACAGCTCTAAAATTCAGCAAGGCTGAATACCTTGTCCCCGAGGACTTTGCTTAGCTGGTGTTATACTGTGTTATTTAAAATATATTTTGAAGTTAACAAGTCCTGAAGTGCAAGGCGAGAAGGATTAGCCAGCATTAATGTACCTGAATAGGTTTTCGGGTGGCAAAGAGGAAGAATGTTAGCAGGAAGTGTCACACTGCAATGGTGTCAAGCTCTGACATTCTTAACCCCAACATGTGCTCTTGCAGCTATATCCTCTAAAAGTCTCTTGGCAGCTTACTTAAACGCAAATGCTGGAGAGAAACTGTGTCATATAACAATGAATAAGAAGGGAAAAAATGTATGAATTTAAAAAATAAAAAATGGCATTGCTGTCAAATATTTTTCTACTTCCTGGTTTATTTTCTGACAAATAAAGATATCCATGCACCTAAAAACTGCCAGGTTTGAATTTGAATTCTTTCAAGTGTTTGCTCTTGATATGTGATATTTGCACCAAATCTTTATACTCCAAGAACATATTTGGTGGTTCTAACTTGCAGGCGTGAACACTCACAGAACTGAACAAATAAGTGCAGGAAAACATGATTCAGTAGAACAGCAGAGCCAATGAATTAAAAGCATTTTCTGCGATAATGATTCGCACATTTAATTCCCCAAGGTGAACCTCTAAGAACAGCATTCATTCATTCTGCTTTGAGAGCAATAGGCTTTCAGTCTCCCCATAATATTTCCTCATTAGTAACCCCTTAGCTCAAATCCCTGTTTGATCCTCCTACTCCTTCATTATCATTCTCACTGCAGATATCTTTGTATCAGTGCTGTTTCTTCACTCTGAGGAATGACAGGACAATGTGATGTGTAGCTGACAGAACAAAACTGAGTGGGGCAGTAAATGGTAGAAGCAGTTTTCAGGTGGAGCATTTGATGTGTTAACACATTTGCATTCAGGTCTAAAAGGAGTCAAAGCTTACATGTACATACTCTGAGTGTAGCGCACTGAAAATTATTAGCAAGCCTAAGAAAATGCTTGGATGAAAAGAGCTATATCAACATATTATTTCAACTAGTGTGCAAAACAGCCCATGATTAGGCCTTTGGGAACTAATCTAAGGAAAACAAAGAGTGGGAGAGAGTGGGTTTTAAATCTGTGTGCAAGGCTGGCCAATTAGAACATTTCAGCAACAGCGCATTCATTTTAACTGTCAAACTCTCAACTACCTCTATAGGAAAAAAGAAAGAAAGTTTAGTAGATTTACCTATTCTTTAGTGAAAATGTCAGTGAGTCCCCATTTGACTCGGGTTCATTTCTTTGCATGACACCCCTTGAGGCGCATAATCTTCATAACAAATGCCAAAATATGTGCCACCCAAAATGATGCTCACTTCAAAGACAAACCACATAAAAGCTTTCTTAAATCTCATTCTGAAATGGTATGGGTACGGTCACAAGGATCAGTGTCAAAGGAATCAGTGCAGCAATCCTCAGGGGAAAAAAAGGGGGCTTCGAGGAGTGTGTGAAAATAATATCACTACAGTACAACAAAGTTTGGATTTTATATCATGTTGAGATGATTAACAACAGAAGTCATCTGAATCGACAGTATCTGTGCCTTCTTCACAGCAGACTCAAACAAATAATCAGAGGATTTAGAACGACTGCATATGACTGCTCTGCAGCATGCACTAATCTAATGATGAAACTTCACAAACAGATCTTATTTTTTTCTTATTGCAAGTAATCTACATGTATTTACCCATTTTAGCAGCATAGCATGCTCATTACCCGCTATTTAAAGCCCTGTGAACATGAAGCTATTAATAGGATCCCTGTCCAAAAAAGTAAAAACCTAAACTAGGCTTAGTGTTGTCACCGCAGTTCCATATTTTATTAAGCCTGCTGATATTATAAAGGGCTGCCGCTTCAATTTTAGAAGCTGCTAAATAATTGAGTCATTTCTACAGTGTACTAAATGAATATAACATGGGCTTAAAGGATCAATACACTGAAGGTCGGGTTTGATTTTCATGTTTCTTGGGGTTACTGTATCTTATACTATGTAAAGTGTCAATAAACCTACAGATTGCAACGTAGTAAGTTTAATGAAAAGCAATTTTATTAAGAAAAACAGTTCAGGTGAACATGTTATCATGACAAGAATGCAAGAAGAATGAAAACTGGACACACTATGTGAACAGTGCTGTCATGAGTCACAAATTGGCCTGGCTGTATGCTTGCTACACAGAAAGTCCTACAAATCTAACTAGTGTTCCCACTGGCTCAATCAACAGACTATAGGTTTCCTCAAGGTAGAAACTAAATGCATTGGATAAATATAGTAATCAGACTCTAAGAAAACTATGATCACAGAAAAATAGATTAGCCGTCAACTTATTTAGATTTGCTACAAAAAGCTCAAAGGGCCAAAACATTTAGGACAAGAGACAGGTTAAGATTCTAATTAAGTTTATTGATAAAATAAAATAAAATAAAATAAAAGTGTAACAAAGGGACCCTGTGTGAAGGATGAGGAAAGTGAAAGGGGTAAAAAGCAAGAGAGAGGGCGCTATAGAGGCCACTTAAATATGCCCACAGGTGCCCCAAGTTTGTCATCAAGAGAGAGAACCGAGAATTTAAAGACACAGATCAGACACGCAACAACTGTGTAGATGAATTACTCTCTGTCTGCTATTTAGGGAATTATTTATTGTCCACTATAATATTTAGGTGTTTAAAGTGAAGATTACGATGATGGAAAAAGAATGTAGACCATTACCACACTGGCTCAGGCCTTTTTTACTGGCCAGATGGTGAGCACAAAATCACATACAGCTACACTAATATAGTTTGAGGGCAACATCTAATGATTCAGTTCTCTGTACAATATGTGGAAAAATAATACCTATAATTACTAGGTTCACTCCTGTGCAGGTAATAACCTATATCGACTACTAACTCCACCTTCAAGCAGTGTAACACCAACTAACGCTGAAAGAATATTTATAACAGAAAATGTAGAGGCCAAAGTTGTTCAGCAGTTATTCATGAAAATTGGCTTATTTGGTGTCTGTTTCTTACGATAATAAGACCCTTTTTTTATCAAGGTAAACCAGGTTTATAGGTCATAAGGGAAGAGGATGGCTGCCTGCAAGAAATAAAAGACAAACAAATTGTAAAAAGCATACTTTCTTATTGAGGAAATATCACCCCCAAAAAAGCAGACACCCATTTCTGCCACATCTGTGCAAACTCCACTACCAGCCAGAATCTCGGATTATTGACCCCTGTGGGCTCATTATCACAGACGCAAACAACATAGGCTGGCATATTGCCATTCTCTATTCAGTCCAGGCTCTGTACCAGACAAGCAAAATCATGTTTGTGTTGGTTCACAAAACATCTGATTTTCCAGAACTATATTGATACACCATGAGTGTATTTAGCAGCAAATTGATTCACAAATTATCAAACATAAACAAGACATACTGACCTTGGGCTTTCCGCTGTTGCACCCACATACTTCTACAGTTTTGTCACATAGAATGAATAAACACTTCTGACATGGAAAAGTATATCTATAAGTATCAGGAAAATTACAGCTTTGACACAAAAAACAGATCACATGAACTCTAGGCAGAGTGAACCAGCATCAATACTTTGTGGCTGCTGAAGCTGAATGAAATTTAGCTAAAAAAAAAAAAAAAAGTCATTGGGGATGTTTGGTTAATCTTATGGTTAAGTGGATGTTTAAAAACCGTCAACCTTTTTTTTTTCTAAGAAAAATGCTTCACGGAGATAAGTTGTGCTTAACCATAATGTAGACAGAGATAGATTGTGAGCTGTGGAAAGTAAAACACTTTTGCAATCATGCAGTCTCATTTGCATAGATGGCCCAGACCTGCCGATTTTACTTTGGAGAAAAAGATAAGTATTTTAAGAGACAGCCTTATATAACTAGCAACAAGCTTTTCTTCAACCACCAAAGGCTCTTCTCATAAAACATGCAGAGCTGTGCTTCTCAGTAAAATTTACTCACACTCCAATGGACAACCATGAGGACAAAAATACAAAATGTGTGACTGTAGTGATTTTTTTACCTACCTATAAGTAAATGTACCTAATAACACCCTGCAATGCAGAGTTTTCAATGAAATGTGATTTTAATAAAGACTTTCTCACACGTCAAAGTAAGAAAAGCATAAATATAGGTAATAAGATAAATAATGGCTGAATTCCCTTTAGCTGTTTCAGTTTCAGCTTCCTTGATGGCCAAACTCATATATCATAGCACTCCTTAAATTGGATCGAGCCATAATTAATCATATTGCTTAGTGAGATTTATTTAATCTACATCGCAAACAAGTTTGTGTCAAATATCAGTCATCTATATTGTTGCTGCATGTATAGCTTAATTTCTGTGACATCTATTAGATACGAAAAAGATCCCTGTCGTCCACTTATCATTTCTATCAGATATGAAAATGTATGTATTTATCACACAGACCTCTTATTTTTGAGAAATAATTTTTCAAACCTCTATATGGCACTATATTTAGAATAATAAAGCCGAGATTTCTCTTGACTGGAGGGCATAGTGGTAAGAGAACAGTAAAAACAACAGTTAAACTAGAAGGGCTGTGTTTCTGAGGCAATCTCTTTTGATGTGATGCATTTTCTCTGGTAGAGTAGCAGAGAGGCAACGAGGCAACCAGCATCTGTGCAGAACTGCTGTTCAGAACCCTGGGGCAAGCCATATGCTGACATAGTAAAGTGTCAGAAGATACTGCCCAAAGACAGATGAGTGTGTTGTTTCACAAGATCCAGCAATGACCCCCAGGCAATGGCAGAAGTAATGAGAAGACGTACGCTAACAGGAGGCGATCTGCATAACGACACAGCTGTCATTCTTATCATACAGGTGAAGCATTACTTACTATTACCACCTTTGTCAAGGCATCAGCTAAAAATGTGCTATGCCTTCGCACATGTGTATTTTTGTCTCACGGGCAGGTGAAGAAGTGTTTGAGTCTGACAGCCACATATGAAGGAAACACCAGTGGTTTGATTTTTCATCAGAATGCAAACACTACACTAAAACTGTTGTGAGTTCACTGCCTGGCTAGCAAATATCTTAATGTACTGACCACCTGCAGTTTTCCAAATAATAAAAGTAGCAAAGCTAACAGTGACAGTTTTAATAAAACAATTTTACTAGGTCCTTGCTTTAGATAGATTTAATTGGAAATGTTGCTCTAAAATTTCACCCCAACAGGGGAGGAAAATCCAGTTTTTAGAAAACTGCAACATCTCTGTCGAGACACAATGTCTTTGCTGAAAAATGACATTCACAGAACATAATGTGTACAGTTTTCAATGGTCCTATTTTCTACTTGAGAAATTGCCCTTGTTTATATGAAATGTACACACTTTCATATAAGGGCTCTATTCAATACACGTAAAGTCAAATATTTCAAGCCTTTATTATTATTTTGATTATGGCTTATAGCTCATAAATTACATTTAAAACTCTTCAAAGTATGTTCATTTGTACACAGCAGCATTTGGTTGGAAACCCCCGACTACAAATTACAGCGTGACATAGAAGTGATGGTCTTGTAACACTCTGACAACAGCCTTCAGCTCGTCTGTATTTTTGGGTCGGGTATTTCTCATCTTCCTCTTACAATACCTCATTGATTCTTTGTGGGGTTCAGGCAAGTTGGCAGGCCAATCAAGAACTGTAATAACATGGTCAGCAAACAATCTAGGAGTTTTGACTTTGTGAGCAGGTAACGAGTCCTGATGGTGAAGAAAATTGGCATCTCTGTAAACTCTGTCACCAGATGGAAAGTCAAAGTGCTCTTAAATCGTGTCCTAACTGTGGACTTGATAAAACACCACCAACACAGCAGCAGAAACATGGTACCCCAAGTCATCACAGACTGCAGAAACTTCACACTGGACTTCAAACACCTTGAATTATGAGCCTTTCCACTCTTCCTCCAGACCGAGTTCCACAAGAAATTCAAAAAATTACTTTCATCTGAAAAGAGGACTTTAGAGTACTAAGAAACTGACCAGTTATTTTTCTCCTTAGCCCAGATACGATGTTTCTGTCATTATCTCGACAGAAGCAGTGGCTTGATATTAGGAATGTGACAACTGAAGTCCCTTTCCTGAAGACATGTGCATGTGGTTGCTCTTCATCTCCAGACACCAGCCTCAGCGTATTCCTTGAAAAGCTTTCCTAAGTTCTTGCCAGTCATTCTACAAGCTTGTTACTTGTATATCTTTTCATGCCACACTTTTACATCAAGTCAACTTTCCATTAATGTGCTTTCTTACAGCACTCTGTGAACAACCATCCTAGGAAGGATCACCATCTGGAAAGTGCCATGTCAGTGGTCTTTGCTAAGATTGTGGTTGCATGTGCTGAACAAGACTACAAGATATCGGAAGAGTAATTGGAAGCAAAATAGTCTAATGTTTTGAGATTTTTAATTTTTTTTTTGTACAGCATCTTCTATTAATTGCATGTCAGTGCTGAAGAGACAAATATAGTTTCTAACATGTTTTAATAATACAGTTTTTTTAGAATTAGATCCTTTATTAAGATGGCAATAATAGGATTGATCAATATTATAGATTTGAGTTGATCACAACAAGCCTTGCCCAGAATACTTGTACATGTGTCCCTGTCTATTACAGTTCAGTTAACCGGTCTCGTAAATAACAAAGATTTGGTAAATATTACACAAAGAACCTTTAACTTTAACATCTATAATACTAGTCTATTGAAAACATGTTTAGGTCATTACTATACCACACCAAATCTGAACTGTCAACAATCTTATTATTCACATGTTTCTGTCAAGCCATTGTTAAACCATACTTTGGCCTTTACAAGATGTCACTGATAATCCAGATGTCCTTTCTATCCCCCCACCAAAAGAATTTAATGATTCCTTCCTCTAACATGGCAGGAGTTCAGTGAGCAGTATGCCAAGAAGCAGGGGATCCAGACTGGCTTTTGAACATCACTTACAGTGTTCAAAGCCTCTTCGAAATACTGTCATCCAAATTCAAACAACGAATTAAAAAATAAATAAATAAAATAAAAATCTAAAAAAAAGAGTACAGAGAATGGATGACTTCTCAGCCTCAAATGAGGAGAACTTTTTCTTCCTTTCTTAAGTCCAAGCTTTCACAAATGATGCAAAAGTGTTGCGCTAGAGCTATTTTAGCAGCAATACTCAGACGAGTAATATCACATGACTATGGCTTGTGTGTAATCTGACAGATGTGTATTTCTCAGGTAATTAAAGTGGATGTCTTCCAATAGCAAATACTTAGAAGACTACATCAAACTTGTTTCTAGGATAATACAAAAAAGTCACCTCTTAAAGTGATTTTCTTTTTTTCCTAAACAAAATAAATAAATAAGTTTCTACCGCCAGAAAAAGTAAGGTGTTACAACTTCCTACCACACTGCTGTTAGGACTACTCTCCAAACTTAGATCAAATTACCCAACTTTGAGAGTGACTGTTCTGTGTTTTCACTCTAAAACTCTGAGGAGAAGCAAAGCATCCCTTCTTGCCTCTGAATATTGTCTGTTTGAGGTCCAGGCTTCCTCCTTTTCCGCTAGCTTAATGGATTATGACAGTGATGCAGCATGAAGCCTTAATCCCTTCGCCGTCGTCGTCTCCCCTCCCTTTATGTTAAGCCCCTTGACTAGAGAGTGTGTCTAAGTGTGTCAGGTGCCAACCGTAACTTGCAGCCAAATGTTAGCTTGGATGACATACAAAAACAAAGGTGATTAAAGCATCAACTGCTGACAGCCATTAAGGCTCTTCCTTAGCCTATTACCAGGCTGTGGAGTTAATATGCCAAGGAAAAGGATCTTTCAACTTAATAACACCATAAGAACACCAAAAGCAATCAACACTTATTTGCATTTTTTTCCTGTGTAACCCAAGCATGATTACTCACCATGATTTGATCCATATTAGAGTAACAAAAATAAACTAGGGAGTCAGAGACCACTAAAGGAAGAAACCATAACCAGGAGCTGGCTAAGTAGCTCTCTGTGATCTGGCAAACTGGACAGACCGCACAGCAGAGAGGCTCTCCAATACACCACATTAAGGCAGAATGTCACATCAGTGATCATATATGCCAATAATGGAAAATCCATCTAAAAGATGGAATTAGGGAGGCGACACCAGGTAGTAAATCCACTTTTGTCATGTACAAATGGTACTCACGTCATTATTATGTTAAGCTTAACAACAGAGGAACGCACAAAATCTACACCCAAAGTTTAAACTGCTTTGTCTGAGTTTAGATCAGCTGAATATTTTTTATTAAATTTGGCATGTACATCACAATAACAAGAATCGGGCTGAACGCACTGAACTGTGCAAAAGACCTTCAAAGCTAATGCATCTAACTGAATTATAATTAAACATAAAACGAAGTACAAAACCCCTTTAGACGACAGTTTCATCTTGAATGAGGAAAAAAAACAATCTGAAGGAAGGAAAACTACACTTCTAAAGAGGTAAAAGTGTTCTTGTGGTTTTACATCCAGCTGAGGACAGAAATAAAAAATCTATATTAGAACAAAAAGGCAAAATTAGCTGAATGCAGTTTTCAGCTGGCCACCTAAAGAGTAATAACAAAACGTTACATATAATGTTACATTTTGATCATTACCAAAGCAAGCCAAACATCTCCATGAATATACTACTGTAGATGACTGAAAGCAATACAAACTTAAAAAATACAGTCCAAATATGTCCATCTCTTTTTTGTTCAAAAATTAGATACCTTGATGTCCTGTCAGTGGTTTATGAACTCATAACAAACAAAAAAAGCATTACTTACTTATGTAAGTGAGTAAAAATTGAGTACAATGTGTTGTGTGTTTGTGACAAAGAGAAGAACAGTATTTTCTCTGATGATATATTATTTGACAGACAACAACTTGTAACCTCAGTATTTGAGTTGGAGAGTTTTAATCTCATTAGTGGTTCCTGCTGCAAAACAATTACAACCCTGGACTCAGCAAACATATATTAAAGTATAAGTCTACTTTCTCTGCAATACAAGAAGCAAGATATACTGCACAGCAAGGACACTCTCACTGACAGGGAGTCAATACTACTCTTTATAGCCCCCAAAATTTACTGCCTAGCACAGAAGATCTCCTACAAACCGCTGAATTTATTTTTTACTTATTCACCTCATCAAATGAGAAAAACATTATTATGCAAGAGCAGTTATGAATAGTATCAGCCATTTTAAATACACTTTTTTAATGCACCAACTAACGTCATTCCAGACGTCTTATGCTCCATTCAGTTCTGATCAGTATGAGTTACTTCATAATGAAGACGAAGAACAGGAAATGTACTTTCCTTTCATGAACATGGGCTCCCTTACAGTTAAAAGCAAGCAGAGACACACAAATAATTTCTAATCTTTTTATGACCAAGTAAATGTATCTGCATAATCAATGGCTATTAGTCCTTCGTTCCTCAAGAATCAACAACTACAGTGGGGCAAAAAAGTATTTAGTCAGCCACCGATTGTGCAAGTTCCCCCCACTTAAAATGATGACAGAGGTCAGTAATTTGCACCAGAGGTACACTTCAACTGTGAGAGACAGAATGTGAAAAAAAAAATCCATGAATCCACATGGTAGGATTTGTAAAGAATTTATTCGTAAATCAGGGTGGAAAATAAGTATTTGGTCAATAACAAAAATACAACTCAATACTTTGTAACATAACCTTTGTTGGCAATAACAGAGGTCAAACGTTTACTATAGGTCTTTACCAGGTTTGCACACACAGTAGCTGGTATTTTGGCCCATTCCTCCATGCAGATCTTCTCGAGAGCAGTGATGTTTTGGGGCTGTCGCCGATCAACACGGACTTTCAACTCCCGCCACAGATTTTCTATGGGGTTGAGGTCTGGAGACTGGCTAGGCCACTCCAGGACTTTCAAATGCTTCTTACGGAGCCACTCCTTTGTTGCCCGGGCAGTGTATTTTGGATCATTGTCATGTTGGAAGACCCAGCCTCGTTTCATCTTCAAAGTTCTCACTGATGGAAGGAGGTTTTGGCTCAAAATCTCACGATACATGGCCCCATTCATTCTGTCCTTAACACGGATCAGTTGTCCTGTCCCCTTGGCAGAAAAACAGCCCCATAGCATGATGTTTCCACCCCCATGCTTCACAGTAGGTATGGTGTTCTTGGGATGCAACTCAGTATTCTTCTTCCTCCAAACACGACGAGTTGAGTTTATACCAAAAAGTTCTACTTTGGTTTCATCTGACCACATGACATTCTCCCAATCCTCTGCTGTATCATCCATGTGCTCTCTGGCAAACTTCAGACGGGCCTGGACATGCACTGGCTTCAGCAGCGGAACATGTCTGGCACTGCGGGATTTGATTCCCTGCCATTGTAGTGTGTTACTGATGGTGACCTTTGTTACTTTGGTCCCAGCTCTCTGCAGGTCATTCACCAGGTCCCCCCGTGTGGTTCTGGGATCTTTGCTCACCGTTCTCATGATCATTTTGACCCCACGGGATGAGATCTTGCGTGGAGCCCCAGATCGAGGGAGATTATCAGTGGTCTTGTATGTCTTCCATTTTCTGATGATTGCTCCCACAGTTGATTTTTTCACACCAAGCTGCTTGCCTATTGTAGATTCACTCTTCCCAGTCTGGTGCAGGTCTACAATACTTTTCCTGGTGTCCTTCGAAAGCTCTTTGGTCTTGGCCATGGCGGGGTTTGGAGTCTGACTGTTTGAGGCTGTGGACAGGTGTCTTTTATACAGATGATGAGTTCAAACAGGTGCCATTCATACAGGTAACGAGTGGGGGACAGGAAAGCTTCTTACAGAAGACGTTACAGGTCTGTGAGAGCCAGAGATTTTCCTTGTTTGAGGTGACCAAATACTTATTTTCCACCCTAATTTACGAATAAATTCTTTACAAATCCTACCATGTGAATTCATGGATTTTTTTTTTCACATTCTGTCTCTCACAGTTGAAGTGTACCTCTGGTGCAAATTACTGACCTCTGTCATCATTTTAAGTGGGGGAACTTGCACAATCGGTGGCTGACTAAATACTTTTTTGCCCCACTGTATGTCTTGACTGAAGACATTACTACATCTGGGGTTCTCATTGATATGTACAGAGGAAGAGGGCTAACAGCACTTCAGGAAAATATTCACAGTCCGGCTGTGAATAAAGCAAAGTAAAGTTACAGTTTAAAAATTCACAGTTTCTATCATTTTCTCTGGGTATATTAAAGCCTTTCCACTTTACACAGCCTATTTACTATTCTGGCTGGTTTCTCTTCTTGACTCCCATATTCCCCTTCCAGGATGCTTAAAGTTTGCATTGCAGTAGATGAAAATACCCTAACTTCTTGTACCTGCTTCTCAAGGCCAATTTTGCATATTTCTTTTTTTTTTAAAGAAAAAAAAAAACAATGCCATCGCTTGCAGCATAAAAAATGTTTACTATATCAGAGGAATGCTGCTTTCATACACAGTGATAAAGTAAGCCTTTCTGTTTTATTAGTTAGGACTTGCCCAGTACTGTTGCTGAGGTGGGAGAGGCTTGGTCTTGATAAATGAGGCTGCTATCTCCAGCAATGCCAGTGTGAGCCTGTTTGTCTATCCTCCTGAGGCAACCTTTTATTCCATCACACACTGAATCATCCAAATTGACAAGAAAAACAATCACAGTGTCTGGTTTGTATCCCAAAATGTTTCACACTTCCAGTGCAATTGCAGAAAAGATGAACTACCATAGTTAGCTATTGTGCTTATTCCCCTGGTTGTGTGGAGAATGGATTTTGCCAGAGTATGATCTTTTTACTGTTGCTGCACACAAGATAAATAAATGATGAATAATGTGAACTGTAATATCGATCATTTCAAAAAGGTAAATGGACTTGTTTTTATATATATAGCGCTTTTCTACTCTACCTGAGCACTCAAAGCACTTTATAAATCTTGCCTCATTCACCTATTCACACCCACTGATACAAGCTCTTTTTTCTATGATTTTTCTAAGTAAGTCAAAGGAAAATGTCAGAAAACCTGAAAACAGTCATCAACTGACTTCATATGTTGGCTAAATTAATAACTATCATCTTACTAAATTCACACAATCAGAATGAAGCTTTTTAGATTAACCTAGGTTGTCACTGAAGCAAAAACAGCTAAATATAAATCAGCAAAAACAAATGACTATGTCAGAAGACACATCATTTAAGATTTAATAATGATCACTTCATGTCAAAACTCTAAGCTCATCAGCTTTCTGTCCTAGTAACAGTAAGCAATTACCTAGCTGTCATTTAGATGACCATGCATAAGAGAAGCATAGGATGTGACTGACAGATGTTGGAAAAATAATAATACACAAAACGCAACACTAAATTGAAACCAGCAATTCAAATTTTCAATACTTCCTACCTGCAGACAACTTACTGTAACCTCAGGCCGACTTGAAATTACACAGTCATTTGGAAAGTTCAGATATTTGATGCCAGAAAACTAGAGAGACTCTGCCAGTTCAAAATGCACGTCTGGGTTTTCTTCCAGGTAAACAGCGATGGTGGTACATTATTAATTTTAATGTAATCCTTTTAAAACAAATAAAGCCAAAACCCATAAAGTTTATAGGCAGAGAAAAGCAGAAGGATGGTAAAGTTTGATGGTCAGCAATAACTCAGGCTTAAAAAGACTGAACTCATGCTGCATATACAGTTATCGTCTCCCTTTCATTGCATGAAACATAAGAAACAATACAAAAACATTATTAATGCTAATCATATTATTCTATTTGGAATTTACCTTTTCTTCTGTTTTTAGTTTGGAGTTTTTGGTGCAGGAAAGGCACAAAGTCAGCCGTGTCAGGAAAAAGAAAACAATGATGCCCAGCACCAATGTGACTGCAGGATGTTCAGGATTTGCAGATGAATAGGCTACAGATTAATTTTTACTCAATACGTGGCACTTCATGTCATCTTCAAGGTTATTTTAGTGGATTAGAAAATGGAGGCATGGTTGCACTGATCCTATTCAATACTTTTACTACCCTGTCAAAGGCTTTTTTTGGTTTGACATTGATGTGAACATCAGAGCCCTGAAGAAACTCATTTTACTGCAGAGTAGTTCTCTGCATTTTTTTAAGTAGCAAAAAAACACCCTATAGGTGATTTTGCTTTCAAGGGCTACAGGACTTTGTTCACTTCACTCATGCATGAAAAAACAGACATGTATGTTAATTCATTATAGTACTCCTTTTATGTTCATTATATCACTTTATATCATAAGATGGCAAAACAAATGAGTAATAAAAATATATACATACTCATCTCCTTTACAAGCTAAATATTTATTATTTAGAACAAAGTAATCAATTAAAAGCACAACTGGCATCACTTTTAGGTGAACATTTATTTACAAATACCAACAACAAAAAAACAAACAAAAAAAAAAGATGACGATTGTACCGCATTTTGATCCGGGACATAAGCTGCATGAAAACAAGCGCTCACTCTTCCTGCTCAATAAATGACAAGGGCGGAGCTTTATACCACGTGATACAGAAGTCAGCTGGCAGGGAAAAAAGCACGTGAGAGATGATAAAGGCCAAGAGTGACAGGAGAAAATCCATCCCGGTCAACCACCCAAACATCATTAACGGGAACCTTATACAGCGCTTCCCCATACCCATCGAACTCCCGCAGGCACAAAGAAATTACAGAGGCTATCACTTATCACCTGACCAAAGATATGGCTCCCATCAACACTGTTGAAAACGAGGGATTTTGGAAAATGATCAACACCCTAGACAAACGCTACACAGTGTTGTCCCGCAACTATTTTAAAAATGTTGCACTATCTGCTCTATACACGCAGTGTCGAGCAACGGTGGAGACGGAATTACAAACAGTACAACATTTTGCGGCAACGACAAAATGTGAGACATTTATTGTTTTTGTGTTCAGTCTCAACTGTTACGAAGTTGATGTGCAGTTAATAAGTGCAATAAATATTTATATTGGAAAAGAAAATCGTGAGAGAATCGTGATCTCAATTCTAAGCAAAAAAAATTGTGATTCTCATTTTATGCAAAATCGTGCAGCCCTACAGTGCAGCCAAGCAAAGAAGCTTGGATCTTTGGTCAAGGCTGCTGGAACATTTGATGATAATGAATTTGTAATTATAATATTTATTGTTGGGCAAGACAAATGTGTTTTGGCTATGAGCCATTACCTTCCCTAAATCACAAGTGGGCTGATTGCACTGATAACCACTCAGAGTGGAAATAAATAATACAAATTCTAGAGATGCACTAAATGGCCAGGAACCAAAATCAGATGATAAGGCCTGGACCTGTGACCGGATGGTCAGCCTCCAACATGTCTGATGATGAGCCAGTCTGCTTCATGCATGAGCAAAACAGCAATGCAAATAGATCTGTGCACACTCACAGCCATATGCTAACATGTTGTTAGCATGGAACTTTTCAATGTGTGCAAAGGAACCTAATGAGAAACTTAAATAACCTTCAATGACTTAAACATGGATATTTTAATAAAGCTAACAAAGGCAAAGTGGCTAAAGCTAAAGCTCATCAGAGCCAGTTGCAAGCCAGCAGCCTCGGTATGAGCAAAAGATAAAAGCAGTTGTGAGGAAAATTATGGAGATAAGTGAAAAAGTGAAAAGGATTGATGTCATCTTATTTGGTAACTTTATAAACATACTGAATAATGATGCAGAAACCTCACATTTGCATTGTTATATAAATTCGCTTTTGTTTAAAAAGATTTAAATAAGTACAACATTTGTACTCATTTACAGTTAAATATTTGTACCAATAATAATAGACCACTTTATTTTCACTTTAAGCTATAAAGCACTTTATTGCTATAATGACTATAATGAATTACTTTTATTATGAAAATAATAATTTGTCTTCAAGAAAAGTGTTTCTGTTTATACTTCCAGGTATAGTTCTTAAATTTAAATTGGAATTGGACAAGTAAATTGCAATTGGTGTGTCTCTAACAAACTCTTATTAGTCAGTAATCTATTTGAAATGTTCAAGTGATTAAAATTTGGAGTTGAACGTGTTACTATTTTGTATTTTACAATTGGTGATCACACAAGTACAATCACCAAGGATGAAACAGCAGTTCATGCCATATTCTGTGCCAGCCTCTGTGCCAGCCTCTCTCTTCACATGGCGCTGTTGCCTCCTGTGAGATTCCTGACACCCCTCCCCCACCCATCACCTTCACTCAATACCAGGTTGAGATGCAAATGAGGAGACTTCACTCAGGCAAGTCTGCTGGACCAGACGGAGTGAGTCCCCTTGTCCTCAAGACCTGTGCCCCCCAGCTGTGTGGAGTCTTTCATAAACTGTTTATGCTGAGTCTGAGTCTGCAGAGGGTCCCGGTGATGTGGAAGACATCATGCCTCGTCCCTGTACCAAAGACGCCACGTCCCATTGGCCCCCAGGATTACAGGCCCGTGGCATTGACCTCCCACATCATGAAGACCCTGGAAAGGCTCATCCTGGACCAGCTGCGACCCATAGTAAGACCACACCTGGATCCCCTTCAGTTCGCTTATCAGCCTCGTCTCGGAACAGAGGACGCCATCATCTACCTGCTCAATCATGTCTACACCCATCTGGACCAGCCGGCGAGCACTGTGAGGGTCATGTTTTTTGACTTTTCCAGTGCTTTCAACACCATCAGGCCGACCCTCCTGGGTGATAAGTTAGCAGCGATGCAGGTGGATGCTTCTCTGGTGTCCTGGATTGTTGATTACCTGACAGGAAGACCACAATATGTACGTCTCCCACAGTGTGTGTCTGACAAGGTGATCAGCAACACAGGGGCACCACAGGGGACTGTCCTCTCCCCCTTCCTCTTCACCCTCTACACCACAGACTTCAGCCACTGCACAGAGACATGCCATCTTCAGAAGTTTTCTGATGACTCTGCGGTGGTTGGATGCATCAGCAGGGATGATGAGACAGAGTACCGGGCTGTGGTCGACTCCTTTGTCACGTGGTGTGAGCAGAATCATCTGCAGCTCAACGTGGCAAAGACCAAGGAACTGATCGTTGACTTCAGGAAGACCAGGAAACACTTGACCCCTGTTTCAATTCAGGGGGTCAGTGTTGACATTGTGGAGGACTATAAATACCTTGGAGTACACATTGACAATAAACTGGACTGGGCTAAAAACACCACAGCACTTTACAGGAAGGGCCAGAGTCGTCTCTATTTTTTGAGGCGACTGAGGTCCTTCAACATCTGCCAGAAAATGCTGAGGATTTTCTATGAGTCTGTTGTGGCCAGTGCGATCCTCTATGCTGTTGCATGCTAGGGGAGCAGGCTGAGGGTCGCAGATGCCAACAGACTTAATAAACTAATCCGTAAGGCCAGCAATGTTGTGGGGATGGAGCTGGACTCCCTCAAGGTGGTGTCGGAGAGGCGGATGCTGTCCAAGATAAAGACAATGTTGGATAACAGCTCCCACCCACTCCATGACATGCTGGTCAGTCACAGGAGCACGTTCAGTGAGAGACTGAGATTACCGAAAAGCACCACTGAACGACACAGGAAATCATTCCTGCCTGTGGCCATCTCCCTGTACAACGCATCCACTTAACACACTGTTTACTGCTACAACTACACATGTTTCTTTTCCAACTATTTATTTATGAGTGACTTATGTATGTATGTATGTATATATATGTATATATTGTACTATTCTTAGTTAGTGTATTGTCTGTCTTGTCTTAATGTTGGTTTAAAATGGAGCACTGTAACAAAAAATAATTTCCCCCAGGGATCAATAAAGTATTCTGATTCTGATTCTGATTCATGTGCTTGAACCAATTCTTTAAAAAGCATTAATCACTGTAACACATACACATTTTGTTTTGCTTATTGTTCAAGGTTTGAGCCTTTAAACCATATTTAACACATGCTAGAAGTCAGACAAAACGTCTCTGATAAAACCCTCTGTACTAAGGAGGAGTGAATCCTCCTCAGCATGAAGGATTGTAGTGTTGCATACATTTTCTGGAAAAAAAAGATGTGATTTCTTCAGCAGCTTGTAGCTGGAGGGGTTATGATGCTCTACCTCTTTAAAACACCCAAAAGTTCTTCTATTCCAGGCAACACACATAGCGAGGTCATGGTTTTTACTTGTTTTTTTTCCTCTTCTGTAGTGAGTCTTTTGACAGTGTTTTGGGATTGTTATGCTGAAATATTCCTGTTCTGTTGAGCTTCTGACATTGTTACCCATATTTTCGGTATAGCCATAGGAATTCAAAGTGCTATCTCCACAAAAGCTTTTGGCATTCACGCAGCCTTGTACTGCTGCATTCTCACCTCAATGCTTCACTGTCAGAACTATGCAACAATGTGGCAGTTCTGGCCAGGTTCACAGTAAGTGTGCTGGATCAAATCTTATACAGAGAGATTTATCTTCATGTCACCTGACCATAGAAAATAATTCCAATATACAACTCATTTTCTTGTTCTTTAGCAGAGGAAACTAAGGTTTTTTTGTCTGTCTGTTTGTTTGTTTGTTTGTTTGTTTGTTTGTTTGTTTGTTTGTTTGTTTGTTTGTTTGTTTGTTTGTTTGTGTGTATGTGTGTGGGGGGGGGGGTACCAAAGACCATAAAAAGTTTTTCTTTAGTTTGGCTTTTTGTTTGTTTACTTTGGTTTGTTTTTTCTGGTGCAAAATGTGTTCCCCTTGCATCATTACCTTGTTTATCTTTTCTCACTATTCCACTGTTTTCTTTCCTTTTCTTTTGTTACCTGTCTGTGTACATGTTCCTGTTCCACACTATTGTGTGTGGTATTCATTTTCTGATTTAACTTTCTGATCTATGGTTACAGTCCCTTTTCTTCAGCCAGAACACTAGCTCAACAAGTTATGGCAAATACTTAAATACTATCTTTTTTTTTTTCCTTTTCTTTCTTTAAACCAACTTGTCTGCTCTTTGGTTTATATTTGGCTCCTCTTCCTTAAACTGAACGTTAGAATTAGTGGCACTGTGACTTGTTGTTTACCTGCTAAACATAGCTACAACTATGTTTTGACTAATGTTCCCCTGGTCACTAACCTTTCCAATTTCGTACAGGTAAATATTTTCCATGTGGAGTTTCTCATATTCATTGCTTTCATAATTATTTATTGCTTATGTATCAGTGGTTGCACATGGTTTACAGTGGGGCAAAAAAGTATTTAGTCAGCCACCAATTGTGCAAGTACCCCCACTTAAAATGATGACAGAGGTCAGTAATTTGCACCAGAGGTACACTTCAACTGTGAGAGACAGAATGTGAAAAAAAAATCCATGAATTCACATGGTAGGATTTGTAAAGAATTTATTCGTAAATTGGGGTGGAAAATAAGTATTTGGTCACCTCAAACAAGGAAAATCTCTGGCTCTCACAGACCTGTAACGTCTTCTGTAAGAAGCTTTTCTGTCCCCCACTCGTTACCTGTATGAATGGCACCTGTTTGAACTCATCATCTGTATAAAAGACACCTGTCCACAGCCTCAAACAGTCAGACTCCAAACTCCGCCATGGCCAAGACCAAAGAGCTTTCGAAGGACACCAGGAAAAGTATTGTAGACCTGCACCAGACTGGGAAGAGTGAATCTACAATAGGCAAGCAGCTTGGTGTGAAAAAATCAACTGTGGGAGCAATCATCAGAAAATGGAAGACATACAATTGGGCGATCGTGGCTCAAGAGTTGGGAGTTCGCCTTGCAATCGGAAGGTTGCCGGTTCGAGCCCCGGCTTGGACAGTCTCGGTCGTTGTGTCCTTGGGCAAGACACTTCACCCGTTGCCTACTGGTGGTGGTCAGAGGGCCCGGTGGCGCCAGTGTCCAGCAGCCTCGCCTCTGTCAGTGCGCCCCAGGGTGGCTGTGGCTACAATGTAGCTTGCCATCACCAGTGTGTGAATGTGTGCGTGAATGGGTGGATGACTGGATATGTAAAGCGCTTTGGGGTCCTTAGGGACTAGTAAAGCGCTATATAAATACAGGCCAGGCCATACAAGACCACTGATAATCTCCCTCGATCTGGCGCTCCACGCAAGATCTCATCCTGTGGGATCAAAATGATCATGAGAACGGTGAGCAAAGATCCCAGAACCACACGGGGGGACCTGGTGAATGACCTGCAGAGAGCTGGGACCAAAGTAACAAAGGTCATCATCAGTAACACACTACAACGGCAGGGAATCAAATCCCGCAGTGCCAGACGTGTTCCGCTGCTGAAGCCAGTGCATGTCCAGGCCCGTCTGAAGTTTGCCAGAGAGCACATGGATGATACAGCAGAGGATTGGGAGAATGTCATGTGGTCAGATGAAACCAAAGTAGAACTTTTTGGTATAAACTCAACTCGTCGTGTTTGGAGGAAGAAGAATACTGAGTTGCATCCCAAGAACACCATACCTACTGTGAAGCATGGGGGTGGAAACATCATGCTATGGGGCTGTTTTTCTGCCAAGGGGACAGGACGACTGATCCGTGTTAAGGACAGAATGAATGGGGCCATGTATCGTGAGATTTTGAGCCAAAACCTCCTTCCATCAGTGAGAACTTTGAAGATGAAACGAGGCTGGGTCTTCCAACATGACAATGATCCAAAACACACCGCCCGGGCAACAAAGGAGTGGCTCCGTAAGAAGCATTTGAAAGTCCTGGAGTGGCCTAGCCAGTCTCCAGACCTCAACCCCATAGAAAATCTGTGGCGGGAGTTGAAAGTCCGTGTTGCTCGGCGACAGCCCCAAAACATCACTGCTCTTGAGAAGATCTGCATGGAGGAATGGGGCAAAATACCAGCTACTGTGTGTGCAAACCTGGTAAAGACCTATAGTAAACGTTTGACCTCTGTTATTGCCAACAAAGGTTATGTTACAAAGTATTGAGTTGTATTTTTGTTATTGACCAAATACTTATTTTCCACCCTGATTTACGAATAAATTCTTTACAAATCCTACCATGTGGATTCATGGATTTTTTTTTCACATTCTGTCTCTCACAGTTGAAGTGTACCTCTGGTGCAAATTACTGACCTCTGTCATCATTTTAAGTGGGGGAACTTGCACAATCGGTGGCTGACTAAATACTTTTTTGCCCCACTGTATATTTTGTTTTTTTATCATTTCAGTATAGTTTCTACAAAGTCTTTCTTTTGCTTCTTCAACAGAGAAAACTGTTGGAAATACTACAGTTATTGAAAGGTGACACACTTTTGAATCATTTTACCTTTAACAGACTCGACAGTGATGAACTCATTACTATACAGTGGTCCCTCGTTTATTGCGGAAGTTTTTGGGGAACATTTTCACACTTTTCTCTCTTGTTTAAACACTCTCAAAGTTCAAACCTTCGTAGAAAAATAAGTCCAGTATTATAGAATGAAACCAAAGATCAAACCCTGTTTTGAGGGGTTCATATTCAGGGCCCAGAACATGGGAATAGAGCAGCTGCGAGAGAATTCAACATTAATGAATCAATGGTAGTAGCAAGCAAGAAGAATGAGTTGAGTAAAGTTTGACTTATCTGACTGTTTTGTTTTGCTTAATGCGCCTTATAATCAGTTGTGCCATATGCTCTGAAAAATACGGTAATTTCTACCTTCCTTTAGCATGTCTAGAAGTTCAACTTTTTGTGCGATGGTTAGCATATTCCTCTGCCTTTGGGTGCTACCGCATTTTATCGACACAGTTGTGTTTGTTGAGAAGAAAACTTACAAACATACAGTACAGCACTTCAGAGTCACACTGCTAGCAATCGAAAATTTATGTAAATTTGACAAGCTGAACGCATTCTTTACTGTAAAGGAGACACAGCACGAGATTGACTGACAATGGTCTACAGCCAGTCAAGACGCAGAACACAATGCGCTGTTAAAAAAAATAAAATACAATAAAAAAAAATATCAGTGAAACAGCGAGGCCGCGAAAGGTGAACCGCGTTATAGCGAGGGATCTCTGTATATAATATAATATAATACTATAATAGACAAAACAAGAACCTGAAAGTGAATCTACTAAATAGAAACAATATTCAATTCTAGTCAGAAACTCTGTCACAATAAGCCAACGTGATCAAAGTCTGCTTCAGCCATCTGTTCAGCTTAAAAGGCAAAGTCATTTGCGATGAGCCAAAGTCCCTGGCTGTAAACCAATACAGTTTAACAACCTTGTAACAAGTGATCCAGCCAAGGTGCAACCAGAAAGTAATTGCTGCTCTGATACTGAACTGTAACAATTATAGCTTGTTTACTTGTTCATTAATATTGACACCATTAGACTTCAGAAATTCTCCAAACATTATTTACTGCAAACAAATGAGTGGATTACCAAAAGTTATGACTTTGCTCTGGCTATGGCTGGTAACTTAAAACCGTTTGTTATGTTTATGTCATAGATTTATCTACCTGTGTCACCAGGGGCTCCAGAAGCCGCTCCACAGTCAAGGTGCGAATTTCAAGACTCTTTGGGTCCCATTTCAATAGGATAGGGGAGGTGGCGGTCGTCATGGTCTCTGTTAAAAACAAAATAATTAAAAGTTAGAAACATAACATAAAATGTATTGGACATGAAAAAAAAATCTTACAATTTGCACAAAGTAAATTTCCCCATGTGCTATTGAAGGTATTCTGGGGTATTTACATATATAATGTGTTCAAAAAGCAATGTTTTGCTGATAATGGTACAGGGGGGCAGAATTAAAAACGTGCAGGTATGTATGTAAAGCCAGCCAGATGATAAGTGCACAAACACAATAGGTTTCAGAGTGGGTCAGGCTTTTGATGGGGGGGTAGCCTTTCTACAGCCGCATTGTGTTGTGGATCGTTTCAATGGAAGGCAAAGTTTCAGTGGAGTCTGGAAACAGCAAATGCTGGCTCTGCACATAAAAAAAAGCTCAGTCAACAATCCCATCAAACCATCAATGAAAGAGTGGTCACTTCTCTAACCTTAAGACACTGTAATTAACTTTAATAATTAACACCACCAGTATAATATATGTCTGCTAATCTGTAATCTACTGAGTATAGCTGTAATAAGTTCAGAGAGAACTCTATTGTGTATCACTTTAAAGGTATTTGTCATTCTGTAGAGTTCTGGCCTACATTTGTCCACACTCCTTTAGAAGAATCTGAGCAGCATTTTGATTACGTCAAAGTATTCAGGTACAAACACTGCATTATTGTGCAACTGTACAATGAGAGAATGCAAATGAAGAGAAACAGTGAAGAAGGAGTGGGAAATGGGATGAAAGCTTGATAAAACTTGGAAACAAAATAAGCCCCAAGTTCAGCTCCTTCAGTTAATCCGACCACCTCCTCAAGAGCTTCCTCTGCAGAAAAGGGCAAAACCAGAAGTCACATTAAGCTCTGCAATATGAGTCTCAACTGGGCAGTTCTTCAGACAATCTGTACTAAACTAGAACTATTTTTTTGAGGGTAGGTTGGTTTTTGTTTTTTGGAGGGTTCTTTTGGGGGGGACTCAGTAGGTTACATTAGGTGAATGTGACTACTGAACAGCTGGTATGGGGGGTAGCAGTCTGTTGGTACTGTGGGGATGTTTCTACGGTAAGCAATTTCAGAATGGGCCAACTGGGACTGGCCAAGTCTACTGCCAATGTCAATGAGGCAGAGGGGAATAAATAATGTGAATAGGAATGACAGATCTGGGCCACAGGCTCCCAACACTACACACAGCAGGTTAAGATAGATGGACAGAAGGAAATGTAGCAACCTGGCACTACTGATAATGGTGGACCTTTATTTTTAAAAAGTTTGCAGGCCTGTACTTATGCTCATGTCATTACATTTTTGTCGCCTGCAAGGAAATGTGAGGGACAATGAATCAGACCTTGTGCGTCAGCTCATCAATCTATCATGCACAGCACTTTGACAAAACCTAAGGGAATGATGAATGTACTTTCTCTGCTCTGACATTTTCAAAATGTAACAAACTTGTATTAGCAGGTAAGAGTAGGGGGCTGGCTGTAATGGCAGAATTCTCACTTACTTCCTTGAAAGACAGACATTTGTGCAACTACTGCTGCAGTGAACATGAGGCAGATATTTTTAAGATCCATAATTCAGTATTTAAATGAGTGCAAGCTTGCTTTCATTGTAATAGCTGATTTTACTAGATGACGTAACATGTGTTACTAGTAGGTTTAATCCGCTGTACTTAGTTGAAATATGAGTAAGGGTTTTTTGCCATTTTCTGGTAAATTCACTCTTAACATCATTATGTTGACTTTGTAAAGGAAGAAACTATACGGTCTGCTATTTAGAACAACATCATCATTTCTACAGTATTTTAAAACACTTAATAATAGTAATGGATTGCTACTTAGAGTCAAGATAATGCAAATGACAGCTGCTCTTGTCAAAACTAGTTAGACAGTTTTTATGATATTAAAATGTTCCTGGCAGAGCTTTGTATGTACAGTAAGAATAAGCAGAAGTGATGTGAATGCTTGAGGCAGAAGAACACGCCATAGACGGGAAAACAGCAGCACTGTGAAAAATACCAGTGCCCTATTGTAATGTAATAAACAGTTCACTGGTGTATGTCAGTGTAACTTCTCAAACACCAAGATGCAAATTATTTGTGATACCTTATCTAACCAAGCCATAAAAGAAGGGGACTGTGTCTATTGAGCTATTGGTTTTAAGTCACAGATGGTAGTTACAACTGAAGGGAAAATGTCAAAATCAGTGGTGACTGCATTAAAGTAAAAGTGCTGAAAATAAATAGCCTTTATAAAGTTTATAATAACTATTTTGACTGAATCGGCCGAGTAGTCGATCTGCCAGCTACTTTGATATTCAACATATTGTCTAGGTTATTTGTATTTATAGAAATACTACCAAGCCTTGTAATCATAAACTAAACATCTTTTAGTTGTGGACTGCTCTTCATACCAAACATGACATTTCATATGTCGCCTAGGATTCGTTTAATGTTGGTTATGAACATTTTTCATCTTCCTCTGACATTTTAATGACATTTTAAACACCAAACATTTGGTTACTAGGGTAACCCCATGAAAACAGAGTCTGAACAGCAAGCAGCATTTGAAAGAAAATTAATTGGTTAGTCAGAACCATAATAAATTGCAGTGCAATAATTAAGTCATGCCGATAATGATAGCCCTTCCTGTTTTTACACTGAATTAGTATAAGCTATGGAGAAAAGTAAAGAAAGCATGCTTTCCACAGTAATGACTACACACTACTCATCACTGCAACACCACAAATGAACAATAAATCACAATCAACGTGTGCAAGTGAATAACATTACTATAATATAGCCAGTGAAGGTGAATGTTCAGATGGTTTATGGGTTGTTTTTTATTAATATTAAGTTCACTGTCATCTACCACGTATCTGTAATGCACCTATGTTAATAATAAATCAAAATGTTTCAAAAATAGTCCAAAGCAGGGTTTCCGATGATGCAAAGCAGAAGCAGGAAAGAAAGTAGAAATTCAGTCAGGATGTTTCGACAAGATTACATCTTTCACAGAGCCAGAATATAAACAGCTGAGCGACTGCCATCTGTCAAAGAGATGTCATCTATAACATCATTATTCACCACATTCAGAAGCACAGTGTAACAACAAATATGATGAAACAGAATGATATGTGGGGACGCATTTCTGAAGAAAAAAATCAGACTCTCATGTTTATCAGTAATACAGTACTGCCATCTGACTGAATGGAGTCACATATTCATAGTTTTCAATGAGGTGGCTGGTATTGAGAGCCACACGACGGAACGAACTGGTCAACATTGGACACTTCATAGTACCGCAGCACCAGCTCATTAATTTTCTACCATTTAAACCACAAATGAAGAAAACAAATTACCAACTCCATTATTTCAATCACTGAAAACAATGAAGTCCCTGCCAGAGCTTGACTTTGTCTGTGTTTACATATATCTTACGGAGGATCCTTCCACAGTGAAAACATACAAAGGTACAGGCAGTTGTAAGGATTTTCAATCTGGATAGGTCAATAACGCTCCCTTTAAGCAGGTGAAGGGCACAAAATTCGTCACTGTCACAGCAAGGGTGAGTGCTAATTAGCAAACAGAGGTAGCTAATGTTAATCAATTGGTCATTAGTTTCAGGGTCAATGTGGTCAGAGTTCTGGAGGAGTAGTGACACAGTAATGTATTTTAAAGGTTATATGACATTAATCCAAAAGAACCTTAATTGACAACCTGGGTTACTGATAAGATTTGGTCATTTAACCACTATGCATGTACAGCAGGTGTTAGGAGAAGTGTGCAATTTGCATGCAATGTTATAACACACACGTCACCAGCATGAGTTAACAAACTGAATAGCTGGCAATTGGTGCATCTCATTAGGGCCATTTCAAATACAATTTTGGGCGGGTTTAAAGCATCGGTAGTTATCAACAGCAAATAATATAAGTTTCACCAGGCGAGTGAGATGAGGTTAGCTCTAATTTGCTGTGATTTCAGATATATTTATACATAAAATGGTCAATTAGGGATAAAGTTAGAAAGAACCCTGGAGCTCTTAGTTTTCCTTAATTTTTCCTCTCACCATGCATGTCTGCTGTCACTCTGAAGCCTAGCTGCTTCCTTTCACAATGTATACAGCAGAGAGAACGAGAGAGTAGTATTTCTAGGCTTGAGAGTGCGACACTATTGGACAGCACCATGATAATGTCCCCACATACTTTTGAAATGTGTTTAGTTAGCCCACTAAAAGTGTATGAAAAGGTGTTGTTTAAAAAACAATGAGATCAACTCTTTTGGGACTGGTGATCCCAGTCCCAAAAAAGAATACCCGTTTAACTAACAAATAGCTGAACAGAGGAATATTTGGATATAGCCTTATTTATAACTACCCACCGCTTTGGCAAACCAAACAGGCAAAAACAATACGTAATGGACAATGGAATAAATTGCCATGCCCCAGACTGGGGCCTATTATGTGAGGTCATTGAAAAATATTGATAAAAATGAACCACAAGTGCATATTATGCAGCCACTCTCATTTCACTGCACATTTTTATCTCAACAGTGCTGTCCCGAGATTAAAGAAACAAGTATAAAGTGTTAGTTTGTTAAGTGACTTGCATTCTGTTTCACAGTTTTCATGATTTGGCATCATGCTCTCAACTAACAACACTGTGAAAAGGTGCACACATTCAAAATAGAAGAGATAACATGACACAAAAAGAGTATCATCACAAACAGCTTCTAGATTTACCAGAGATAGCTACAGAAGTGGGACAATAGTTTATCTACTTGTCATTGTGGCACTACATTTGCTACAATTATAGCTTTGTACTTTAAATAAACTCCAGGGTACCACAACACCCCAGGGAGAGTGTCCTCTGTGAAGGCACAGATTTTCTTTCTTGTGGATCTATTTTGTCTAATTAGTATGTTTTACTCAAAAGCATCTCAAGTGTCTTCGACTGACTGGAAAAACCACATTAAAAGCAAGAAATTACCTGCCTATAAACATGATGAAGGGTTTTGATCCAAAGCTACAATGATGAATTGGTTGCTGAATCAATCAGAAGCTACTGTGATAATCTCTTAACTCCAATTTCTTGAATTTGAATATTTTCTGGTAGTCAGTTTTTTTAACCATATTCTGATAGTTTATAGAGCAAACAGCAAACATTCTGATCATGAAAATAATCTGCACGTTAATCTGCAATAAAAATAAATTCAGTCCACACTGATTGTCCTTTGAGTTAGCCATCTAACATTTTTTTGTCTGTGGAGTTAATCATTTAATTAAGGTTATTTGATAAATAGAAATAGAAAGTCCACAGTGACCTTTAAAAAGTTTGTAACATGTAGAAGATTTGTGTTATCTTTAACTGTTTGGACACTGAGAATCACTAAGATGCATAATGGTATGCAAAATATACAGCAACATCTATTCAAAAAAAAAAAAGAAAAAGAAAGAAAAGGAAAAAGAAAAAGAAAAGCACAGGGCGTAACCCAGAATGGGTCATTTGTTGCACTGAGATGAGCGGGATACAGTCAGAACGGAGGATGTCACAAAAGTTTCTAAAGCTCTGGGGACTGCCTTTAACACATGAGTAAGAAAAAAAAAGCAAATACAGAAAAAGCACATTCAGGTTTTTTAAAGCGCACAAGAAATCTACAGTTTTGTCACACACTGTTTTCAGCATGCTATAAATTTGTGTGTTTTTGTCTTTTCACAGACACATGTGCAGACACAATCTAGGGATGTACCAGTTTTTGCAGAATTGTTTACCATCACGTTCCCATTACACAACGGTTTTCTCCTGCCTCAGGACAGGCTTTTGGGGAAGAGTAATTAGGTTTCAGAAGGTTTAGAGTAGCACAATTCAAAGAAGGAAAATGGGCCATGTGCTAGAATTTTTAGATTTATTCAAAAAAAAAAAAAAATCTGTGATGCACCAACACTTGCATAAATAATCTACCCTCTAGGCTGAACAGTAACAGCTATCAATGGAAATTTAAAAAGTTTTAGAATCAGGGACAGAAAAGTTTTATGAGCAGCACCATGGCTCGTTATAAACTTGTTTCTATGGTCTTAATTAGCCACGTTATTAAAATTACAAAACAAAAATTATTATAATCAACAAAGCACGTGCTTGATCAATTCCAGTTTTGAAATGCTCTCTACCAAATGATAAAATAATGCCATGTCATGTTCAGTTCAGTTCAGTTCAGTTCATTTTTATTTCAAACATTTCAAACATGTGCCTTCACAATCATTACAAAATATCATTCCATTATTTGTTTGAAAAGGAGTAGGCTGAAGTATTTACTTATTTGTCCCTACCCCCTCAAGTTTTACCTCTCATTCATTAAATTTTTTTTTGTCTTAAATTAAACAAACAACATATGAAACATATGAAACATATGAAGTAAAACAAAACATAACATACATAAATCAAAACAAGAAATTAGCAAGCCCCACCACAGTATAGTTTCTTTCATATGAAAAATACAGAATGTGTATATTTGCAGATACACAAGTTATGGAAAAACAACAAACCAAAACAAAACAAAAAAAACAAAAAAGAACCGCAACACCATTTCCAGCAACATTACCGTCCTGGGTTAACCCCGTTTTCTTCATTCTTATACTTATTTAAAATTAGGTTTTTATATTTTACTTTAAACTGTTTTATGTTTTGACTGTCTTTTATTTCTTCTGTTAGACTGTTCCATAATTTAACTCCTGCAATTGAGATAGACATAGTTCTTAAAGTTGTTCTAGCACTTTGTATTTTTAAATTCCATCTCCCTCTTAAGTTATACCCACCTTCTCTTTCTATGAACAATTTACAGATTTCTTTGGGAAGCAGTTTATTTCTTACTTTATACATTATCTGCGCTGTTTTAAGCTTCACCAAGTCTTGGAATTTGATAGCTTGCATTTTGACAAAGAGTGCATTTGTATGGTCCCTGTACCCTACATTATTTATTAATCTAATGGCCCTTTTCTGTATTATAGTTATTGTTTGTGTGTTACTTTTGTATGTGTTTCCCCAGACCTCTACACAGTAGCTCATATATGGCAGTAGTAAAGCACAGTATAAAATGTGCAGTGCTTTCTGATCCAACATATGCTTTGCTTTCCCCAGGACGGCAATGCCCCGTGCCAATTTCCCCCGAACATAAGTAATGTGTGGCTTCCAACAGAGCTTGTGGTCAATGATCACCCCAAGAAATTTTATTTCATTTACTCTTTCTAAATATACATTGTCAACACATATTTCTACTTCGATGTTTTTCTTTTGGTTTCCAAACAACATAAATTTGGTTTTATCTAGATTCAATGATAATTTATTTATATCAAACCACTTCTTTAATATCGTTAATTCCTGTGTGATCATTTCCAAAACCTGTGGCAACTCCACACCTGAACACAGTATATTTGTGTCATCTGCAAATATTACAAACTTTAAAATCTCCGATACTCTGCAGATATCATTTAAGTACATAATAAACATTTTTAGACCCAGTACTGAACCTTGAGGTACTCCACAAGCTATATCCATCAAATTAGATTTATATTCATTTATTTGTATTGTTGCCTATTCCCTACATAGCTTTTTAACCATTCCAAAACCACTCCCCTAAACCCGTACTTTTCCAGTTTTTTTAATAGAATTTCATGATTAACAGTATTAACAGTATTAACAGTACGCCTTCTTTAGATCTAAGAAAACTCCGAGCGCATACCTCTTATTATCCATACATTCCGTTATCTTTTCCATTAAATCTATCAGTGCCAAAGCTGTTGATCTGTTGTTTCTGAACCCATACTGACTATCTGTCATTAATTCATATTTTTCCACAAAACTGTCAAATCTTTTTATGAAGAGTTTTTCCAGTATCTTAGAGAACTGGGAGAGTATTGACACTGGTCTATAGTTTGTAAAATGATGTCTTTCACCGGTTTTGTAAATGGGAATAACTTTAGCAACTTTCATTTTTTGTGGAAAAACTCCTTTTTGAAACGACAAGTTGAATATATATTTTAATGGTTTTACGATACCATCAATAACTGTCTTTACCGTTACCATATCAATATTATTCCAGTCTGTACTGGTTTTGTTCTTAAGTCCTCTAACTATGTCATAAATCTCTTTCTCTTCCACTGCTCTTAAAAACATTGAGCTACTATTCCTTTCAATATTTTCACCAGTGTCCCTTTCTATTCCATCAACCTTTATTTCTTCTGCCAGTTTTGGCCCTATGTTTACGAAGAATTCATTAAAGCCATTTACTATCTCTTCCATGTTATTAATACTTCTTGTCCCTTCTATAAAGTACCCAGGGTAATCATTATTCCTTGATTCATTTTTGATTATTCTGTTTAATACATTCCATATATCTCTTGTGTTATCTTTATTGTGTTCTAACCTTTTAATGTAATACTCTCTTTTACAGGATCTCATTATATTAGTTAATTTATTTTTGTAAGTTTTATACTTCATTTCAGTTTCTATTGTTCTCTTTTTTATGAATTCTCGATATAGGGTATTCTTTTTTTTGCTGGCATTTTGTAGTCCTTTTGTCATCCATGGTCTTCCTGCATAATTGTGTTTCCTATTGATTTCAATTACTGGGCAGTTTTTATCAAGTAATGTGTTAAATGTTTATGTGTTAGTTTTATGGTGAAGGCCTCCCTGCTTAAATTGTGAGTTGACACGTTACACACGTTCACAAAGTAATTCAGTAAATAATAACTTATGTATGTAAAAAGAAGCCCCTCTGAATTAAATTTAGAAAAAGCCACCCAGAGGTTAAACAGCCAATATAATATACTGCAAACTCCAACTTAACTCAGTACTTCACAAGTGGAGTTCCTGCTAGTTTTATCAAGCGCTGCTATTCAGCAATTCATTTCAGTGCCAGAAAGCAGCATCCTCACTGCTCAATTAATCACAAGCTTGCAGATACTGTGCCTTCCGAGTTTGGCAAAGAGTGCACACCAAATTGCAGCTTTGTTGTTAATTAGGTTTCTTGTTTTGTGTGTTGGTGTTTATAATACTTCAGTTGTCTTAGTACGTTAATTATGTCTGCCCACTCAATGCCCGATCGTTAATATAGGTTTCTGTTTACCGGTTGAAGAAACTACTGTGGAACCACAGTTTTTTCAGCATTATGGATTCGCCCTGAAAAACATAAAAAAATGGATTAAATAAGATATTTATTTTCGTAGTGTTAAGTACTATACAATAATTGCACTCATTAGAAAACCTTCAGTAGGCCGGAGCAACTAAAATATATACATAACTTTAATCAAGATGTTTATTAGGTTAAGTGTTGCTCATCTGTGATGTTGCTTAGAAACACCTTCTGATTAAAACACACACTCACACAGATGGGCAGCACAGATGCTTAGCGGTGACAGCAGGCTCACGTGGAATTTCCATACTCTTCCTTATTAGAGCGTATTTCCTTCAGGTACTGTGGTTTCCGCTTAAGTCTAAAGCAGGGCTCTAGACTAACTTTTTGACATGGGCGCACCGGTACGCCTAACTTTAAAAATTTAGGCGTACCGGCACAAAAGTTAGGCGCACTCAAATTTTTCAACCGCATCGCTTAACACCGCAGTTTTACATGTGCACTTTCTTTGGGGGGGGGGAAGTCCATACAGACAATATTAATTTCTAAATTATTAACTAACAAACTTGTGCTTAAAGTGCTTTGTCAATATTGTAGAAAATGTTAAAAACTTAATCATCATCTTGGCCTCCTCTGACGACCTGTTTGCTGCTGTCTGCTTCTGAAAGGCCGTGGGGAGAGGGGACACTTGGGCAGTGCATTTATTGCAGCATATAATGTGTTTCCTGGATACACTGTGCTTTTTCAGCATTCAAATATTGATGGCACCGTGTCAGAGCACTGGCTATGAATTTCAGACAGATCAGGCCTTAACTTAACAAAAAAGTTATCAATAGTTCTTTTCATCTTTTCTTATTACCCACAGCTACAGTACATCCACTTCTCTCAGGCCTAGGCTGCTCACTAGGGCTGAGTATCATCACTGATTTCTATAATCCATTCAATTCCGGTTCTCAAAGTCCTGATTTGATTCAATTTAGCCTCAGACAGTCAGAAATATTATAATTCTGATCATTTATCAGTACTGATACACATGAGACTTCATCAGAATTGTGAAAATCACAGCAGATGCCTTTGTGTGAAAGTAACTGAGAATAAAACACAGGAAAACATGAAGGAGATTTTCCTGGTCTGGCTTTTTATAGCAGATAACCTTAAAAATATTCTGCAATTTTGCATAATTTTAAGAAATTTAAATTTCTTCAGTATTGAACAGCAGAAATTAGGCTTTCTTGTCCGAGGTCATTTAAGTGAAAAAAGAAAAAGCGCTGTAAACAACGCTAGACTGGTGGGTAATAAGCGAATGAATAATGCAGAAAACAGATTTGAGACGGGAAACTGTTCCTGAAGTACAGAGAGAGAGAGAGAGAGAGCTGTGCAGGAAGTGTGATTTTTATCGTGGTGGAAGCAAAACAGCAAAAGTCAGAGGGAATTCATGACGACATTGATCAAATGTGAAGCGCAGTTTGCTGCTTCTTTTGCTGCAGGCTCGGTGAATTTTGGTTGGAGAGAGGCAAAACCTGCAGCTCAGAATCAGCGCAAAAAGACGTAAACACAGCGCGGACCCGAAGAATCGCTAAGCTCCGACAGCGTGTCCGTGTTTCAGGCCGTCGGGTGAGAAAGCCGAGAAAGACGAAGCTGATTCTGATGTGTTGGGTCCGCTCCGTGTTTAGGTCTTTGTGTGGAATCCGTTAATGAATTGATATCGCTTTATTCAAGCTACTCACCTCTCTCTTCCACCTGCACTTTCAACTGGACCACGGCCAATCAGAGAGGTCCCGCCCCTGACTATCTCTGATTGGTTTAGTCCACGATAGGGGCATAATGTGTGTCTGTTGTTGACCACACGGAGAGTTACAGAGATTTTTTTTTTGTTACCGGAACAGTTGGTCGCACCTGTGCGACCAAATATTTATTTTTAGTCGCACCACTGAAAAATTTGGTCGCATTTGCGACCAAATTGGTCGCACTCTAGAGCCCTGTAAAGGCATATATGGTGAGCTATTTCAACTAAAGGATTCTTAGTGTTGGTCTGGTCGAATCCAGACTACTTAAAAATAATATCCGGAAACGGATGGATTAAAATACAAGCATGAACTGCAGACTGACAGTATTTCAGATGCACTTTGAAAGCCATATGCAGGAACTCATAAATTGTCTAAAACACTGAATTAACCATAGAATTTTTTATGTAGCAGTGGCAAAACACACATGATTTCCAGTGTATTATCTTGGGGCTTCACACTGTTCTTTTTGATTTTCCAACTTCCATGCCTCTTCTGTCTATCTAACCTAGGAATGGTAATGAATTTAGCACAAATAAAACACAGAAGCAAGAACTAAGACGACCAAGACATTAACAAAGTCAACCACAAATTGTAAAACCTCCTACAACTTCGAATGTGTTATTAAAAAGCATTCAGAACAACACCAACATTTTTTTGTGACTTTGACTTCTGCTTCCTCAAAACTCCCCTTTTAACTAATTTTAGCCAAAATCTTCCGACCAGAATGAAAATTGTGAAAGTGAGCAACAACTGTGAAGCTGAGGGTCATGTACACAGAGGGAGAGAGCACCAGGACAGATATTTAGTGCTCTCTCTCAGCTTGAATGACATGTTTTATTATTAGTGTGCAGAGATGGCAGCAATGCGGGAGTGGCAACAATGGCATCCGTAGCAAGTTCGCCACATGCTGCCATTCTCTGCAAGTCAGCTCATTTGTCACCTAATGTAGGGTGTTCTTGATACTGTCTGTTTTTATTGCCCATTAAACAATATTATTACCTCTGGTTGTGCTTGTGTCAGCTATTCTTTGAAATAACGCTGATGACATGGCAGAGAGACAACTGAAAACGGATGTAAAGTAATTACCTCAGTCAGCCAGATGTGAACTGGGTATTGTCTGGGTTTAAAAGGTGGGTTTCTGTGCACTCAGTTGTGCCTGAATCTTTATATTTCTGCCTTTTTCAAATCACCTCATAAGTTAGTGTGATCAGAATACCTAACCTTAATATATATTAATGATACCAGAAGATAGAGAGGTGTTGTAGGCCTAAAGACTGATCGATGACCCCCTAGCAACCACTGGCTGCTGGTAAAAATGTTTTACTCAACAAGCTAATGAGTAGTGGCTGGATGTCTGTAAAAAGTATTGCTAAAGCCAGAACCACTCACATCTAAAACCATTAATTGACCTTCTGGAAACCACCAGTTGCTAGGGAAAAATATAGATATTCTCCAACTGGCGGCGAGTAGTTGCTGAAAGTTGCTGGCTATCACTAAGTGTAATGGGTCAAAAAAAAGTATTTGGTGCTTTAAGAAAAATAACCACACCATTGGCTGGTCACTAGCCTGTTGCTGTAGTTGTCTGTGTGCGTGGAATATGACGACTTCACTGGAAACACTGGCCGAGTGCTCACTGAGTGCTAGTGAAATAGTGAAAAATGAAACTGGAAAAAGAGATCATTAACTTTCAAAGTAAAAGTTGTACCTCTTGAAACATGTTGATTTCAGCATTAAGACCCATTTTTTATTTTGAAAGAGAACATTCTGTGTTTCCAGTTTGCATTGCATTTTTTCACTAGTTTCACTATTTGGTCAATACTTGGCGAGTTTTTACAGACAAGTCGCCATTGCGGTGCTCTACTGCCAAGCAAGGAGATGACAACAAGGGTTTTGGTCTAGCACCCTTGATACTGGTCAAGGAATTCCCTGCCGATTCCCTGAGATTCCGACCAGTATCTCACAAAGACCTAAGCTATACAATCACTAACCAGCAAAATAACAACCCAAAAGCAATTAGCTAGCCTATTGAAAAATAATGCAATTGTTGAGTTAAATGTTAATCCAGCAACAGGAATCCTATTTTATATTTTACCAAAAAAAAGCACCCCGTAAAACTGAGAGATGTGCAAAAGCCAATTCAATTTTATTTGAGCAAAACCAAAATGAAGAAATCCCAGTAATAACAATGTTCAACAATGCACGCTCAAACATCCAGGTAAAGAAATCCCAAAAAGCTGATAATAACAAAGTTAATAGTAATAATAGTAATAAGAAAGCTACTATAACAGACAATTCATCAAATCCTTTGTTGACGAATTCTATGTAACAAAGTAACCAATAAATAATTGCTGAAGATGAACAAAATTGCTAAAGTTGTGTGGTAAAAGCTGATAAACATTAATCAGGTATGACCTTTTAGCTCGTTTTCATGCTCGTATCTAGTTTTGTCTGGTTCATTTCATTTTCAATGTCACAGCAATATTTAAAATGTGAGACAAACAAATTTCAAAAATAAAACCTTTTTTAATAAAGTGTGTTCAAAATAATTTGCTCCATGTCTTTATTCAGTGAGCACAGGCTTGAGTTCTGCTGCACATAACTGGGCTAGTGTACCTATCAAAACAGATATGTGTAGTACTGTAGTAAAGCAGACATTTCTGTATTTATTCATGCCGAGTCACACTGTCAGCGCGAAATTGAATACGGTTATCACACTTCACAGATCTTTCTTGCATTGTGAATGCCTAGTTGTGACAGACTATGCACATCTCTAGACCTGAGGATCTTGTTTAGAAGTAGACCAATATAAATTTAACTGCACTAACAATAAGTAGCAGCGAGAGATGCAGACAAGGGCTGTGACAGTTCATTAAGATGTCCTTTCAGACTCAGTAAACACCAGTAGCCCTTGCAACGACTCCTGAATTAAATCTTGTCAGAGAAAGATTCATTTACATATTAGTGACATTTTGATTAATGACAAATCAAATGATATGCCTCTCACACCTGAAGAACATATTGCCGAAAAGATCAAGCAGGAAGGTCCTATCATTAACCTAAAATGAGCACTCTGTCAAAGGAGGAAATCAAGCACTAAATGAAAAGTGGTGCTTTTAGACTGCAGCAAGACAAAGTCGAGGAGATAGCAAGGCTTTTTTTCCCCTTGGTATGAGCTGCACCCTTGTGTGAACTTACCACTGAGTAGAAATCCAAAATCTCCAGGGGGAAGATGGTGAAGAGATTTTTAAGGCCACAAGAAGCATTTCAGAGCTAGTAATCAAGGTGCTAGGTTTAAGTCTGCCTGCCTTAAAAATTATGGCATCCAAGAAGTCTAAATGTCATGAACATTTATTTTCCCTAATAAGGAATAAGATAATTAATTGTTAATTGTGTTAATTTCCCACTTAATGACAGAAGTTGTCTTAGTTCAACTCAAGATTATACAACCATCGAATGTATTGCTGACATGCAAACCCCAGGATCTGTCGGATATACTGTTTGTGGTTACTTCCTGTATTAAGGCCAGAATTTCAAATATTATACAAATATATAGAGAAAGATTCATGTATCTATTATATAAAATATATAAAAATAGACACCAAGGTTGCATGAAGTATTCTTTTCTCAAGCATTGTGAACTTGCATAGGTATTTGGGGGGTTTTTTTAGGGTTTTTTTCTTTTCTTTTCTTTTTTTAATCTTGTGTTCTCGCCTAAATGGGTTTTGTCTGGGTGCTGCTGTTTACTTTTCACAGTCCAAATACATGATTGTTTAGGTTAATTAGTGAGTCTGAATTGCCCATATGGATGTAACTCTGAATGATTGTCACTCTTGCTATGTTAGCGCTGTGATAATAGCTCACATGATGGAGGAGTGTTTTGCAGAGGATTCACACCTTGGCCTCTGTGATGGTAATGGCCATGTGGTTTTTTTCTGGCTCATGTGATGACTCACAGGATTAATAGTGGACTACCTCCAAGGGGACAACCCCCACTAGGGGTTTAATACCTTGGACTCATCATCAGTTGTTTTAGAACTGAAGAGGATTTTTGGATGAGAGGCAAGACATCTTCAGAACAATGTGCCCATACATTTTTGTCATCTACCAGATAACACAAATGCTGAATAGAGTATCTTTATCTAAATGCATATAAAGCTAGAATTTTCATTTTTGTCTAAAAACAATATCGCTATCCCCCACGGTGCATGAATGTTACAATCCACATACTCAAAACACACTCAAGTGCACTCTAACAAATGATTCAACTGTAAAAAATAAATAAATAAAACAATTAAAAAAAACAAAAACAGGAAATCACACTGTCAAAGGTCATCAAAGTGTCCATTTTTAATTTTTATCCAGTTGTATTTCTTGACACAGACAAAAGGCACATGATTTAACCCTGACAGACTGGTGACCTGTTTGGACTCTACACTGCCTCTCCCCCTCTGGTTAATAGTTTAGGAGGTCCCACATGTCCATCATTATTGCTATGAATTTAGATGCCACTGAACAATCCTCTTCATTTGTTGTTAAACACTTGCCTGCTACTCATTCATCCATTTTTCTTTTGACTATGCAATGCAGTGTCATGGTGGCTTGAGCAATATCCCAGCTGTCACGGGGTGATCACATTCACACTTACAACCAATTTAGAATTGCCAGTTAACCTAACATGCACGTCTCTGCACTGTGGGAGGAAGCTGAAATACCCAGAGACAACCCACACAGGCACAAGGAGAACACAAAGCTGGGGGATTTGAACCTAGGACCTTCTTGCGGTTAGGTGACAGTGCTAAACGCCACTGCTAGTTATATGATATATATTTCTATGCCAGTGCTAGTGTTTTACATATTTTATGGTTTTTGTGGTGACAGTACCAATATCACAGGCCACCATATAGAGTTTTTTGTTTGTTTTTGTTTTGAAGACTTTTTAATCCCAGTGAAGAGCTCTACACTGGGCATTGATTTTGGTCAGCAGCTCCCTCTTTCTTTCTCCCCCACCCTCTGTTTTTGTATGTTTGTGTGAACAGTCTCTATGCAGACTGAATCAAAACAAGATCATTTATGGAAGAAAGGATTATTGTTCGCTTTACCCCTGTAAGAAAACAGGAGGCTGAATCCCTGAATAAAATCAATCCCAAATGGTCATGAACCTGTATATACAGTGGGGCAAAAAAGTATTTAGTCAGCCACCGATTGTGCAAGTTCCCCCACCTAAAATGATGACAGAGGTCAGTAATTTGCACCAGAGGTACACTTCAACTGTGAGAGACAGAATGTGAAAAAGAAATCCATGAATCCACATGGTAGGATTTGTAAAGAAATTATTCGTAAATCAGGGTGGAAAATAAGTATTTGGTCAATAACAAAAATACAACTCAATACTTTGTAACATAACCTTTGTTGGCAATAACAGAGGTCAAACGTTTACTATAGGTCTTTACCAGGTTTGCACACACAGTAGCTGGTATTTTGGCCCATTCCTCCATGCAGATCTTCTCGAGAGCAGTGATGTTTTGGGGCTGTCGCCGAGCAACACGGACTTTCAACTCCCGCCACAGATTTTCTATGGGGTTGAGGTCTGGAGACTGGCTAGGCCACTCCAGGACTTTCAAATGCTTCTTACGGAGCCACTCCTTTGTTGCCCGGGCGGTGTGTTTTGGATCATTGTCATGTTGGAAGACCCAGCCTCGTTTCATCTTCAAAGTTCTCACTGATGGAAGGAGGTTTTGGCTCAAAATCTCACGATACATGGCCCCATTCATTCTGTCCTTAACACGGATCAGTCGTCCTGTCCCCTTGGCAGAAAAACAGCCCCATAGCATGATGTTTCCACCCCCATGCTTCACAGTAGGTATGGTGTTCTTGGGATGCAACTCAGTATTCTTCTTCCTCCAAACACGACGAGTTGAGTTTATACCAAAAAGTTCTACTTTGGTTTCATCTGACCACATGACATTCTCCCAATCCTCTGCTGTATCATCCATGTGCTCTCTGGCAAACTTCAGACGGGCCTGGACATGCACTGGCTTCAGCAGCGGAACACGTCTGGCACTGCGGGATTTGATTCCCTGCCGTTGTAGTGTGTTACTGATGGTGACCTTTGTTACTTTGGTCCCAGCTCTCTGCAGGTCATTCACCAGGTCCCCCCGTGTGGTTCTGGGATCTTTGCTCACCGTTCTCATGATCATTTTGACCCCACGGGATGAGATCTTGCGTGGAGCCCCAGATCGAGGGAGATTATCAGTGGTCTTGTATGTCTTCCATTTTCTGATGATTGCTCCCACAGTTGATTTTTTCACACCAAGCTGCTTGCCTATTGTAGATTCACTCTTCCCAGTCTGGTGCAGGTCTACAATACTTTTCCTGGTGTCCTTCGAAAGCTCTTTGGTCTTGGCCATGGCGGAGTTTGGAGTCTGACTGTTTGAGGCTGTGGACAGGTGTCTTTTATACAGATGATGAGTTCAAACAGGTGCCATTCATACAGGTAACGAGTGGGGGACAGAAACGCTTCTTACAGAAGACGTTACAGGTCTGTGAGAGCCAGAGATTTTCCTTGTTTGAGGTGACCAAATACTTATTTTCCACCCTGATTTACGTATAAATTCTTTACAAATCCTACCATGTGAATTCATGGATTTTTTTTTTCACATTCTGTCTCTCACAGTTGAAGTGTACCTCTGGTGCAAATTACTGACCTCTGTCATCATTTTAAGTGGGGGAACTTGCACAATCGGTGGCTGACTAAATACTTTTTTGCCCCACTGTAAATGTATCCAAAACAGAGTGGATTCAAGCTGATGCTGGCAGGGTAGCATATGTTCATATCATGCTACTGTGGCCTCAGTCAGGCCTAGAGACTGGTGGGCCATGGCCTGATAACCTGTAAGGGAAAAATGTGTATTCTCTAACTGGTTAGTGAGTGGTTTCTGGAAGTTGTGTGAAATTGGTCACAAAGAGGGTGTACAACCAAAAATATCCATGTGGTTCCTTTGGTTGCTAGCAGAATGAGGCTTTCACCAATAGTTTGATATAAAAACAACCTGAATAAAATGCCAACTTATCTAGAAACACTTGCTAACTAACAATAGAGCAGTCCTGACTAGTACAGTGCTGTACACAAAGCTGCTTAAATTGACTGAGAAAAGAGTGGACTGGGTAAGAGTTATGAGAGTTTATCCTTTCTCTCACAGAATGTTTTGATAGCTATTTTGACAGACTTATAAAAAAAAAAACTCACCCCAAGGAGAGACAGACACAGTCTGGACCAGAGTTATTAGCTAAACAGAGTGCCAAGCATATGAAAAGTCTAAGCAATGCAATTATCTATCCAATTCATTTGTTTTGAATATTTCCAGCCTCCAACCAGCAGCAGCTGAAGCAGCAGGAGAGGTTCAGGAAGAGAAAGCTGTAGCTAATGAAGAGAGTGATGTAGGAGAGGAGTACAGCAGCCAACATGCTGCTGTGGGAGAGCAAGCAAGGGCAGAAGCAACAGTTCCACACGCACCCGTCAGCTATAGCCACAAATAGAATCCAATTCTGTCATGGTCCCAGCTGTGCATCTCCCTGATTCGTAGTGTTTCTGCTGCATTTTTCTTCTTCGTGTTCTTTGGTTTCCGTGTTTGTCCTTTCTGGGTTTGTTTATGTTTACAACTGTGGCATTTTATTTCTGCACTGCTGCCAGTTCACCTGTACACAGGTCTCAACTGCCCAAAAATCACATTTTTTTGTCTATATAACAAAACAAAAAAAAAGGGGGGGGGAAGAAACACATAATTGAGCACCTAGACAACAGACAGCCATCGGCAGTGCTATATATGTTTTCTTTTGCAATTAATGATCAACTCAAACCTTATAAACTTAGCACAAAAAAATGAAGGAAGTTAGGAAGTTTAGTTGATCATTTCTTTGTTACAATTCTCCTTGGCAGTAAATCTTATACCTTTGGAAAGTCTGTTTATTTCCCCTTAAACGGTGCCAGATTTTTATGGAAAATGCACTTTATGGGTTGAGCAGCAGAGTTCAGTATGTGGGTTGTCCCCATAAAGAACTCTGTCAATGCTAAACAGCTTGTACTGCTTTGACTCTTGTTTTGAATTTCATCAGGTGTCTGACTGGTGCTTAATTAGCAGCACCTGTGAGCAAGAACCCTGCTACAGTTCGAGTCTGCTCCAAGCATCCCAGATTTCACTGATATGGGTAGGACCCGTGCCACAGGGCAACTTCAAGCTGTTCTTTTTGCAAAATCAAGTTGCACCAATATTTGGAATGAGCCTTGAAATCATCTCCAAAATGAAGGCCATATGAGAGGCAACATCAAAGACAGGCCAATAAGTGGGCACCCACAGGGAGAAACACCACAAAAAGACCATTTCGTCAGTCTGTCAGCACACAGTCTACAGATTTGTAATCATGTTTGCTGGACAATACAGCATACGGCTCTCTACCCAGACAATCTTCAGAGCTGCCAGTAGGCCTATCATGACTGCTCTTCACCATTAGGCCGGTTTGGGCCGCTGTCACCAACATGTGCACTGGAACTTGAAGGTGTTAAGGAATGTTATGTTCCTCTATGCTGATGACTCTAGATTCTGCCTGCAGGTTATTACATATATTTGTCATGGTCTGGGTGGTTTTCCACAGCATCAGCTCCTCCCCACTGGGTGGAGTCTTTGTTGTTCCTCACCAGATGGCAATCGTACCAGCAGTATTTATGACCGGCGCACTCAACTGGTCTTCGCCAGATTATCTGCCAACTTTAGTCAGTTCTCGGCCTCACGTCCGTTCCTTGGTGACTAATCGTGTGTATTAACCGTATCTCTGTTTTTCTCGTCAGCCTCTGAAACCCACCTACCAAGCTCTCCTGGATACCAGTTTGCTGCCGCCGGTAATCCCTCTCCGTTTTGGAGCTGCCATTCTCTCCTGCCTGCCTCCCTGCATTGAATGCAGCACCCACCTGGACCTCTCCTGCCTCCCCCCTCCACGCAACCCCCACCTGCAAGCTTGTAAGACAGCTCAGTGTACTATCCTTAGATTCACTCGCAACCCTCTGTGGGATTCCCCTGACTGCTCTGTCCTCTGTTTCAGTGCCCTGGCCCGCCACAGTTTCCCCTGCCCAGTACCTGCACCCAGTTATCCCTGCCATCTAGTTATCATCACAGTATTTTTCTCTCGCCTCAGACATCTAGTTTATGTTCATTGATTCTAGTCTGCACTTTCTGTTAGCCTCTGAGCATTGTAAAATAAAATCTCTTTTCGTTACACCTCACCCCTGGCCTCCGGTTTTGAATCTGCACTTGAGTCCATCCCATGTCCACGGGCCACTGCGCCTGACAATATTATTTAATATTGGATAATATGTTTGAATTTAGAATCCAGCTGTACACCAAAGATTCACCCACAAATCAAGCTCTTGCAGTGTAGGCCTATATCTGCTCCAACTATTTAATAATAATAATAATAATAATAATAATAATGGATACTTTATTGATCCCCATGGGGAAATTACTTGCTTTTCTCTGCATTTGACCCATTCACTCAGTGAAGCAGTGGGCAGCCCACTAAGCAGGCGCCCGGGGAGCAGTGTGTAGGGACGGTACCTTGCTCAGGGGTACCTCAGGGTAGCCGTTAAGTGGATTCGAACCGCCGACCTTCCGATCACGGGGCGACCACTTTACCTACTGAGCTATCCCTACTCCACTCTCCCTGAGAGGATTAAGTTCACCAGTATGGTGTAAATGCAACAAACTAAATTCAGGTTCAGCAACATTTTTCCAATACTGTTTGACCTTCTAGAAACTTTTGTTTGTTCCTGTGCTTTAGGTAGTGTAGTTGCTTCTTGCCAACACCAGCCAAGCTTCACTCCACCAGCTACCAAGCCTGCCTCTCCCATCTGTATTCCAGCAGACACCCTCCTCAACTCACTCTGTTAACAGTCCAAACCTATATTTCCCAGCCTCACTGCCAGCTACAACTAACTTTGAACCACTTCCCCACTTACCACAACTGCAACATTTAAACTGCTAAATTGAATAGATCCTTTTCCAATCTGTTCTTTTTTCAGTTGTTCTTTTGGATTGCCTCTTCAGCTCTTAACAGATTCTGTAAATCTGGCAAAGTGCAGTGCATAAAAAGAAACAATTAAAAAGACATTTATGTTAAAGTCTCATGAGTTACACATATTGCATCTCAAAGTGATGAAAAAGAATATTCAAGCTCACTACAGTCCTTATGTGTGATTTGACTATTTTCTCCTGTGATGGTCTTAAAGGCAGAATCACAATCAAGATGCCACCCTGCCTCATGTGCGTGTAAACATGGATTAACGTCACTACACTGAATGTATTAACAAATGAGGTTAATACATGATAAGCATTTAAGGAGCAGAGAAATTAGGACAAATTCAAGTGCTAAAACAAGTGGGGATTACTCATAATATTTACATTTACAACACTATATTCAAACAAAAATGCAAAACAATAAAAATATATAAATGCATAAACGGTAAATGCTAAAGCATATTTATTTCCCAGCCCCTTGTTCAGTATGTTTACAGTAGTTTTAATATCAGTAATATATAATATTATCAGTACTGACTAATTTCTATTTTAAGCATGGGCGAGAAGCCGGGTAAAAATAATGCTACAAGAGGAAGGTCCTCGAAATTGAGCTTGCAATACTTTTAACACTCAAAAGGAAAATTATAGTCTTATTTACTGCTAGACCATCTGCTAAACTCTCCAACAAAGAAAGTTAGTGGCGAGTCAAAAAACGTATTAGCGCTTACAAGGCTGAGGCATTTAAAATGCATTTCAAATGAAATATCTGAATGGTTATAAAGGACCATAAATTGCACATTTTTCTCCCTGAGAACATGCATATTATTCAAAGGTAGAAAACAACATTTAAACACTGCTTGCAATGCATAAAATGGGCATCAGCTCTTTTTTTACCCTCTGACACCAACTTTGTGACTACAATCCCTGTCATTTGCCATTATGTAAAGTTAATATGCCAACACTGCACTGACCCAGATTCAAAGCAGAGTTAAATACATGCACACAGATGCGTGGAGCAGCAGGGGAATCTGTAAATGCAGAAGGCTCAAACTGTCATATCGCTGTTCTCCAGAGCCGTGTTTTCAGAGTGTCCAAAAAAGCCTGATCAAAGTAGAGCACAACCTGTGAAATTCTCAAAGCAGTCATGTTCTCTAAGGAACTCAAAACCCTTTTTTAAATACATAATGTCTGCAACAAAAAGCTGAGTTACAACGTCTTCTGATAACCTACCCCCAACTGACTGGAAGTGATCCCTCAATCAAATGAAACACTTTTCCAAAAAGTCACATTTTGTCCTTTGGATATAGTCGGTGTTAGTAGAAAGGGAAATTGTAATCTTGAGTATATCGCATTTTACCCCACTCATCAGGATCTGTTTGAGTGGCAACCCTAGAAATATAGTAAAAGAAAAGAAGCTTTAGTATAAGGTGCAGGACAGCTGGTGAATGTAAAAGTTTTGTTTTTTTATCATGAAAACACAAAAGAAGATGAGTATCATAGAAAAAAAACCAATGAGTGTGTATACCTTGTAGAATGCATTATGTACTTCGTAGAGCTGAATACTTCAGTAGCTTTCAACTAATACCTAATTCTTAAAAGGATGACTAGGCACTGGTTGTGCAATTATCATTCAAATGTTCCTTTAAAGGGTTACTGGCATTTCTCCCTTCTACTGCAACTAAAACAATACATCACACAGGGTGAAGTCCATCAATACTTAAAAGAAACAAAAAAAACAAATCCTAGACTAATTGGCTTTTACTCATTAATCAATTTGTTATTCTCTTCCCTAACAAACAGGAATTTGTTTTTCTCATTATTCAGTGCACCCAAATTAACTTGAACATTGGAAAACTCAACTAAAACAATTCATGTTTTATATCCAAAGTGGTTTGCCATTTACCATTGCCATTCCCCAAATGGGCTTTTTTTTTTTTTAATCTGTTTTCATTTAATCCAAATTATGTCAAAAAAAATTTTTTTCATTAGAACAAATGTCTAAAATCTGTCAGACCTTCATCACACCATATCTAAACATTCAGTCAGCTGAAGTCACGTCATTTAAAACTGTCAGGATTATCATTATTAACACTCCTCTCATTGTCACTTTTCTATGGTGAGTCTGCTGCACAAACAGGCTCAGATCCACAGTCCTAGAATGCAGCTGGCAACAGTAATATTTGTTTCCAGTGATTTGCTGCAATCTATAGGCTATGCCAACCAGATCTTCCAAGTATGAAGAGAACTGGATATGCTGCACGCAAGTACAGAACACAAGAAAGATTACAGATTCACTGGATAGACAGCTGAATGAAATCAATGACCACCACAGCAGCAACCAGACCAGCCTGTAGGTAATAAAACATAAGACAAGGCAGGCAAAGGCTAGCTTGTTTCCAGCGATTGAGTTTTCAGTTAAGTTAAATATGTACATATACACATACACTAAAATACAGAGCTATATACTTAAAATCATAGATATTATTACTAGATGTATGGCAGCCCATGACAGTTTAGTTATGGTTTACTGTCTGGGATTAACTAATGACAGCAGTTTAGAATAAATAGGTCACATATAAATAAAGATTTATAATCCCACATCAGACATGAGGTTTGCCTTTGGAAGTGGAATACAGTTAAAAAGAATGAAGATGCATGCAATCTGCAACTTCTAAAAAAAAAATCAAACCATCTAGTGGATAACTAAAACCACTTCACTGTTTGTTTGTTTTTTATTACTGTTTTTATTTTATTTTTTAAATGTTATTTGGGGAATGCTCCCTGATTTGTGTTTAATTTCAAATACTGTAGAACTTGAGCACAGCAAAACTCATTGGCCAGATGAGAAAGTGATGGGAGGAAAGAGCAAACAGGACAATGAAAGCAATAAATGTTCTTCATGGATGCTGAACATGTATGTGTGCAGGTCATGGGTCAGGTTTTCCATGGCCATCTAATATTTAATATTATTACCATAGCCCTGTACGTTGTAGCAAAACAACATAATGGTCATTATCAGGTCAGCTTGAAAGACATATAAGTGGGCTTCTCATGATGCACATAATGTACATGTCCCCTGCTACATAACTTAAACTTTAACTTAGTCTTAAAGCCTCAAGCCCCCATCTTGCTGAACAGTAATACGTTGAAATCTTTCATGGTTGAGTACTCTTCTTTGAATTTTTATTTTTTTAAAATGCTTTTAAAACATTTTGTGAGGTGTGAATGCGGGTATGAATGTGAGTGTCTCTGTGTTAGCCCTGTAACAGACTGGGTGTACACTACCTCTCACCCTAAAACAGCTGGGATTGGCTCCAGTAAAAATTGGTAACTGAAACTGTAAGGTAACTGAAATAGGGTAACTTTTGTCTACAAAAGATTTTTTTTAAAGAATCCTTAGTCCAAAGAACCGGTTGGAGGTCAATCCAGACCACCAGTCTTGCAATACATTGATGGAAATTCTGGAACATGACATATGGCTGTGACTGGGCTCCTTAGGCCAGGGACCATACTATAGCTTACATAATGAATCATGTTGTGTTCAATTAGACAAGCAATTAGGAGGATCAACTAACTAAAAAAGTGCCTACTTAGTTCATTACAGCATGTGAAGAGGATAAACGTTTTCTTACAGACCTCAACAGAAACTGGCTTCATTTTTGTTTTATTTTAAACCAGAGAAAAATGGCGAACGTGATCAATGTCCAGAAACAAGTTGTTTAGCCAAGGTTACTAAAGTTGACCAAAGCAAAGAATGTACATGTTCTTAATCTCATGAAAACATTTTTTTTAGTGTTTCAAAGCACCTGACTGACTGGACCAAAGATGCATCTTTTAACAGGACAACCACCCTAAACCCACACCCAAGACAGCACTAAATCAACAGGAATAGAAACTAAGTCAACTGAAACTGTCCACTGAAGTTACTGTAAAAGAAAGCTAGCCTCTTGTTTAAAAACTCACACACAGGATCACTAGCTCTTGTAAAGTTTTAAAGCAGTGAGTTAATACTGGGTAACTATGAACGACTGTAGGCAAGAGAGAAAGGAACAGCAGGAAGCACAGTACACTGAAGTATGGGAATAATTTCTGAGAAATTGGGAAAGACGCTGAAAGCTGCATTCAGCCACTGCACTGTAGGGCATTTCTGTGAAAATCGGTAAGCAGCTGCAGATTCTAAGCCTTTAACACCCCAGTTTTTGGTTTATTTATAGAAAAGATCCATCTTATCTTGACTGAGGTTGAGGTTCATTTGAAATCAACTTTTGAAGGGGGGGGAGAATTATTTCCCCAGCCACTCATTCCAAGCTTCTAGGCTAAGCTATGAATGTATTGCTCCTGGTCAGCATATAGATTTTCTGTAAGAAAAGAGAAGAAAAGCAGTCACCTAACAATAGAGAAGTTAATTCACCAAGACAGAGCGCACACACACACTGTGGGGGAGGAGCTAGCAAATACTTGGGGCCCATGTTGGTCCCAGATGTAGCCTGAGGTGGGGGTGTAAAAAGAATCAGAGAGAGAGAAGAGAGGCCCCAGAAGCACAGAACAACTGAGAAGATGAGGGACTTGAAAGCCCTCTAGCAAGACTTTCCACACAGCGTCGTTATTGATGATCAAAACAATAAGGTCGCATGATAGAGGATAGGGACAAAGCAGAAGGCGAGAAAGAACCTTCTAGCAACCTGAGTGTGTTGACATGGCACTGCATGGCTAGAGAAATGACAAATGTGCAAGTAAGGATGACCCTGAATTTCTGAAATTACATACAGTTCACCAAACAACATTGTTAGTGCTCATTCATTGATGCACATGCTACATCTGCAAAACACAGCGGATTCCTACAGCGATACCTCCCTGCTGTTGAGTCCTACTGAAACTAACGTGCTTGTTAGTTGTTCATTAATCTCTGAACAGATGAAAAAGTTATCACAATTTTGGGCAATTTCCACATGTCACTATCAAATATCTTTTCAAAGAATAGACATAAAATTTTCTGTTTTTTGAAATACAACATTATGCCAAAACAATATCATAACAGATGCAATCGATAAAAACATCTCACATGAATTATCTGCATGAATGCATTTCATTTTTACTCTTTCAAGCACTCCTCTGAAGGTGAAAGAGAGATCCAAATCACCTGGACAAATTCTGGAAAATAACTTAGGCTTTGTTGTTATTTTATACGCTCAAACCGATAGGGCCACCAGCAGACAAAAAGAAAAATGCTATTAACAATTCAATTTTGTCAGAATCAATAACTGCTTCCAAGAGACTGTGACATCTGTGGGAGGCTGGGGGAGACTCATTACAACAGTAGTGTGACACTTGGCAGCAGCGTGGCATAACACTCTAGTTCAGAACCTCTATGAGAAAAGGTGCCGTCTGTGCTGTGAAAAAATATACAGCTCTCGGGAGAACTGAACTCTGTCCACTGTCCACTCTGTTTTCCACTGATACGACTAAAATTTCATTAGAGGTTGTTTCCACTTCTTAATTAAAGTTGTTATCAAAGAACAGCTTTAATTTTGTAAAGGGAGCTCCTTGGTCTTTATGTTTTGCTGATTCAAAAGATTTCCATTATCTAACTAGCAGCTCACTGTGAAATAAGCAGACTGCATTTTCCCCAGATGCAAGTGTTCCCTTGACAAAACGCGCGATTACAAAATTTTGGGTTTATCAGTGAATTGTATAAAAACAAAACTTGCATTTGACATAACTTATATTTGGTGTTAGACCCAGCTGCTGCCACACTATCCACGGTAAGTTTATACTGTGTGGCAGCAAAGTTATGTTAGTTCTGTGAGTCTAATTAGTTTTTATTTTTATTTTGTTCCACTTTTTGCTTTTCCAAGGTGAGTTTGCTCATTTCAGTTGAGTTTTTATTAATTTAAGTGTTAGTTTAAGTCTTTATTACATTTTATTATATGGAGAGCATATGTCTGAGACAAGATTTATGGAAATTAGTGCAAGTATTACAATAAAAACACAGAACCTTTGAAAGCAGTTGATCACAGTGTTGTAGATATCCAAAGTCACACACACACACACACACATACCCAACTCTCTCTATCTCGACATATTAGCAGACGAAGGCAACCGTAGTGATAGATATAGCTATACCCAATGACAGCAACATCGGGAAAAAGGAACACGATAAGTACCAAAGACTGAGAGAAAAGCTCAAGAAGATGTGTAGGGTGAAGGCAACTGTGGTCCCAGTGGTAATCTAAGCACTCGGTGCATCGACCCCCAAACTGGACGAGTGGCTCCAGCAGATCCTAGATAACTGTTTTGGGGTTTTTTCCAGATATAATTTTAGTTTATTTTTAGTCAACTACAATGACCTTGTGTGGCAGAGCTGCTGGCACGAGTGTGGGCGTGACTACCTAAATGAAGGAATATAAATGTCTCAGATATCAGTTAAACAACAAGGTATACAATGAAAAAACATCTTTAAAATACAGTATTGCCATCTTTGTTTGCTTTTGGAAGAGTGACTCATTTAAAAATATAGATGATGGATTTCACTACTTTCTGTGGCCAGTTGTGCAGAAATATTATATATAACATTCCAGATTTCCCATCCTTATGCTGACTTCCCGAATGAATTCACATCAGTTAAATGAGCTAAAAAAATTGGGTTAGCTGTAGCAGAATACTTATGAAAAACCTGGTTTACCAGATGGCCACCAAAAGTTTCTCTCATTTTCTCCAATTTGACATGAAACTTAAAACCATGTTTGAAAAAGAGCTCTTGTGCAAAAAGCCCAAGGGGCTGTTACTGCTACTGAATCTATAAGCGCTATATGCTTACAGGCAGCTGGCCACAGTAAACACAGTATCTGTATGACTACAACAAAGTACATAGTTTAGTAGATCAGCACAGTGTAAAGGGAGCATCCCTGTGAAGTCCTGAACATTACATCCTGACATTAACTTGACATTAAACACTAAAGTGATGAAATATTTACCAGTAAAATTCCCATAAGTCAGTCTTACTACTTCAAATTCTTACAATCATTAAAAAAAAACCCTCATCATTTGTTTGAGTCTATAAAAACCGGGCAGAAAGCAGTGACAGCTGCCTGGATACCTTTCAGCCTAAGAGGATAAAATCTCAAGTTATATTTTGATTTTTAATGGAGTGCTGAATGGAATTTTAAAATAAGTGCAAAATCTAATTTTACCTTCTACCTCACTGTATTGCAATGGGACTTTAAAACAGGGGGAATGTAACAGTCTATCTAACTTGCTAATAGCTTGTCAATAATATAAACTGAAGCTTTCAATGTTATCCACTTTTGTTAAAACTGCTGCTGTATGCACCGTTTATCTGCAGACTCTATTAAACCACTGTGCAAATACAGTGTGTAGGACAATGCAAAGTAGTGTGCGAAAGTCTGCAGTCTTCCACGTTTTCCATTGCTTGATGGATTAAACTAGAATCGCACTTATTCATGTTCATAATTCAATTAATCTTGACAATATCTCTAATGCTACTGACTGAAATGCAGCTCCAAACACGACCACTATGTTTCATGCATGGCTGTAGAGACTAATGCACCTGATGCCACTGATGTTAACTTCTTGTGTGGTGACAGCCACCGTTCCACTGTGATTATTTCTGACATGGCTTCAGCGATCATTAAACAGATCAACTAAAGGGTCAGCTCATTTCTCGGGTCCTGTGTCAGATCCTTTCTCTATATTTTCCTATTTCTTCCAGATACTTTTTTCCTCTGTTGTACATTGTTTCAAGGCCTGCCAATTCTTCGTTTGTCCTCCACATGTCCATTTACCTTTTATTTCTTAAGGATATTAAACACCCTGCTGAGATATGCCAAGTTCTCTTTCGAATCACCTTAATGGCGAAAAAACATTATCTTAAATGTCAACCTGTTATCTTTTGTTTTTTGTAGTTTGAACTAAAGAAATGCGAATAAATTATATAATTTTGTGACAGTGTGCTAGTAAAAGGTGCCTAAAGATACAATTTAAAACAGTCTTCTTGCAAAGTTGTCTGTTATGTTCAAGCACATTAGTTCATCCTTTGAACTAGGTGTCTCTTGTACGCTTGAATGTTTCATAGATCAGTATTGAGTGGCTTAACAAACAAACAAACAAACCATTCCTCTGAAAATAGTCATTGGGTGAATAAGCAGCCAATGTCCAAAGAAAAACCATGAAAGACCTTCAAAATATCTGAAGAACTATTGCTCAGGACCATTTCTTTATATTTTGCTCCTTGGAAGCAAAATATAAAGACATGAGCGGTGGCTCAAGCCCTTTGCACAGTGCCAAATTGGCCATTGATGTGGACATGAGCATGAATAGTTATCTGTCTCTCTGTGTTAGCCCTGTGATGGACTAGTGATATGTCCCTGGTGTACCCTGCCTCTCACCCTCTGGCAGTTGGAATAAGTTTCATGGCCCACTGCAACTCAGAACCGAATAAACAAAAGAAAATAGATGGATGGTTATATGGATGTTTTTTGTTTTGTTTTTTAAAATATTATCACACTCTGATTTTGAAGCCATCCCACACCTTAAAATCTGTGAATATCTGTTCGCAGCTTACAGTGGCTGAAAAGGGCAGGATTCCTATAATTCCAAAGTGCTGTTAAAAATTTAGCTGCAACCTGGTTTTAAGATCCAAGTTTCAAAACATTAAAATTTAACAATTGTTCCCACACAAGTCAATTCGTGATGACACAAGAGATGCACATACATTGCACTTTTCATTTATTTAAATTTTATTAGCTTCTTGAGTCTCCTGATGGCTTCCAACACTTCATGAGCATTTTTTTATGGGAGGAAATGTTATTCGACCACACCCACTCACAGACCATCCTCAGTAATTGAGATTGAGTTTATTGATTTTTCTTTTTCTTTTTTTTCTCTTTTTTGGTAATGACAGTCTTGTAAAGAATCAAGCTTGGCTGGAACACTATAAATGTTCACTCAAACGGCCCTTTTTCCCGGCATTGTAGCTGCAGTTGTGGTCTTTTGCAGAATAATAGACATGAAAAGTAAATTAAGAGAATACCCCTGTTCTTTGTGGCTGTGCCAAACTGCTGCTGACACGATATTTTCAAGTACTGCTGGATCATCTAATTTATTGTCCCCCTTGAAAAAATAAAGATCTCAGTCCTATTTTTTCCTCTATAGTCCATTGTGGAATAATGTTCTATAAAAAGTTAAGGATTAATCTAACCAATGCAACATATGCCCATGTCATATACTATTGAGTAGGCTGAAAAAGAGTTATCTGTCCCCACACACACAGACCAATAACACTGTTTCGCAGCAGCACAGTATTATGCCTTGAAAATAGAAGACAATGAATGCTTAGTGAAAATGCCTGCTGTCTGGACAGTGCAATTCTACATGAAGGCACAGCAGGATAATATAAACCCTAGTTTTAGGAGAGTTAAAATCGACACTGTGGACAAGTGTGCTACAAGAATCGATTGTTTGCTGTTGTTGCTATTGCCTCATCCCTCATCTCTTAAACACCATCAAATATTTGTGCAAGAGCTGGAGTGAAAGAGGGCTTAAGAGGAGAAGCAGTCGTGTTCCACTTAGCGGGGAACCATGGCTACCTCAAAGCTCTGCTTCGGTATAACAACAACAGGGGGTTCCATGGTAGTCAGCCAATATCACTTCCTCTCCCAGGAGACAGAGAACACAATGCACTCCTGGCTGCGATTGATTGCACAGTCACACCCATAAATTATGGCCTTTCCTTATCCCCCAGTGACAGAAACGGGATTTTATACTGTAAATGACATACACTAAATGAGCCAAAATATTTCCATGATTGCATAAAGGTGGCTGGAAAAAACTACAATTTTTGTTATTTGGATAAGAAAAGAGTTTAATTGTCTCACAATTAGTTCAAATTAATTTTGCTCAACAATGGACAATGTTCTGATTGTGATTGTGTGACTTTGATTTCAAATTGTTGTTGAAAGGTTTGAGTTCTTCGAAGCAGTGGTGTATGATGTACTTATCCGCAGCAAATGTATTCCTCACATGCAACAACTCTAGTTTGAAATCCAGCAGGCCGTGCTGGTGGACTCAAACAAACTCTAATTAAGCCAACGAAAAAGAGGTCTATCTAAAAAGAAATGTAACGATATCATTTAAAGTGTTAATTGTATTATTTCACCTCTTTATCCTGCCATCAGACGGCTCTTTCCATCGGGAAACAGAGAACGTTATATACTTCTATAATCTCTTAAAAGCCACTAGACCAGCGGTCCCCAACCTTTTTTGCGCCACGGACCGGTTTATGTCTGATAATATTTTCAATGACTGGCCTTTAAGGTGTCGCGGATAAATACAACAAAATAAAACCAGTACCGGTACCAAAAAAATCGGATTTATTCATAACACACGGGAAAAGACCCAGGGCCACCGAGTTAACAATAAAAACTATAGAAAAATAACGCTAAAAACCGATAAAACCCCTTAAAATCATAAATTTCACACCCGAGCCTCAACTCTCGTGGTCCAGTACCAAACGACTCACGGACTGTTACTGGTCCGTGGCCCAGGGGTTGGGGACCACTGCACTAGACCACTTAGCCAATCATTAGACATTATCAGACTCTTCAGATATTTGCTTGTTAGATTGATGTTAGGTTTCATAATTTGGATATTCTTGTTTGCTTTGTTTATAAGGAAACATGGACCCTCTCAGCTTGAGTGCTGACAATCCTCTCACTCAAGGAATCTATCACCATGCTCCAGCTGATCTCATTGTTGTCTATTTAGCAACTTTTTTAACCAGACCTTTTTGTTGTCCTTTTCTGAAAAGGGCCAAGCTCGCAATAGACAATAGCAAAAGCATTGCGTCACTTCCAGCTAATCATTTTACTTATGCCTGTTGGCAAAATCACAGCAGACATACCTTATCTACAGCACTGCACTGCATAGTTTCTGTCCCCATACTACAAACTGCTTCTCCAAACTAGGGAGTGCCAGCATAAGCTATAGGTAATACAGTGATTAAGGGTAAGTACCTCATACAAAACTACTTCAAAGAAACTGAGCTTCCCCTTTAGGTTTTTCCAAAAGATCAATGTGATTAAAAACCCTGTAAATAAACAATGTCATGCTACTGACTAAAGCACACTTAGCATTGGTTAAAATGACAACAATTAAATATATATAAATCACAAAGGTTAAACAAATAAGCCCTGCATAAAGATAAGGTCTAAGGCAGATGGTTAGACAGTGACACACATATGCAGCATTTCCCAAAGGGCAGAGCAGAGTCTGTCCATTCTTGGCAGCGTGGAATCACAGCTCTTGCTTTGGCTGTCTCTTGTCAGTATTGTGTAAAAGACATATTTAGTGCTTATAGTTTTACATAGCAAAATTAGTGCAGCTACACGTCTTCTCTTTGATCATCAAATCGAAGCACGGGAATCTAATTGAGTGCTGAAATCATTAGCTGATTATTTGATAACTATTCTTCAGAAACTAATGTGACAGTTTTGTCAACAGTTTTCATACTTGCGCTATCATTCAGGTTATTTTACAGGCAAGACTGCCTCATCTTCCACATTTTGCCTTATTTAATTTATCCTCAATATGTGTAATACTGTTAAATGTTAAACTAAATTAAAATGTAGGCACATTTTACATAAAATTGCTTACTAGTTTTCTGGAACTGTATAAACTAAATGATTAATTTGTGTATTTGAAAATAACTAATGAATTACCTGAACATATAAATAATCACTATAGGTGTAATCACTGTGACAGCTGGCAAACATAACATCTGTTGATGCCTTTGGAGGACACACATATAGTTTTTTTTCTTCCTCAAGACTTCTTTTAAAATCCAAATCATTAACACTCTAAACAAGATTCCTCTTTGATTTGAACTTCGACTGTCTCATTTGTTCCAGGCTTCCCCTTTCTAGCAAACAAAATGTGAAGATAAACATAGGAGGGAGAGACCAGCACAGCCCATCAGTGTCAGCTCAGCATGCCCCCTTGCCAATCAAAAGTTCAGATTCTAAATCGAGACACTGTGTGAACTCTAGAGGCTTCTGGGATCTCAGATCTCCAGTTACAGGAAAGGAATGAGGCAAACTACACTGGGTCACCAAGCAGAGTAATAAATGAACGCAAACACTACACACACAAACTTAGAATTTTACAAAAAAAAAAATAAATAAATAAATAACCAGAAACTCAAAAATGTATAATATGCCAAACCCTCACTCGACTGTATGTTATTCCTATGTATGAGTGCTTCCGCTGAATAGAGCGCTTTAGTTTATTCCACTGTGCCATAATGTGACAATAGGGCGATTTAAGGGCATGAAAAGTCTATGCGTAAGTGAACTCGGGTGGGCTAAATAAAGAGGCTACTAAAACAGCTATTCCTCATTTAAAAAGAAACGGACTTGGCGTTAAAAGTAGGGTTTGCACTTGCAGCGTTGAGACAAAGCAAAGCTGTGTAGCGTCACTTTGCCACTTCACTTCACATCCTCGACTCGGACGAAGACGGTGTTATAATAACGGAATCAAAATCAGCTGCGAGCTAATAATAAGTCTTCGGCTGCCGCAGAAAAAGAGTGATGAGCTCACAAGTAACAAAGTAACAGTCTCGGCTAAACAAAGAGGATTAAAATTATCTAAGAAATGCAACAGTGCTGTTAACAACACGGCGGGTGCATGCTTCACTGTCTCAGCGTAAAACAAGAAACGGGAGGTGTTCTAAGCAGCCCCTGAATAATTAAGCAGCTTCCAATGCAGGTGTGGGTCCGTTATTTTACTGGCAATAAAGTACCCCGGTGTCTTTTAGCTTTAGCTACTATACTAGCCTAGCAGCCTAGCATGGCTCTGCCCCACAGACAGGCTTTCAGCACTGGGTTCACTGGATAGCAGCGCTCGGGAGTGCGGTTTAGATAACGTTAGCAGAGTGGGCGACACTGAGATTTTTAGCTAACGAGAAATTTCCAGCTCAGTATATAAAAGTCTCTTGATTCTGCTATGGTAATAATGAAGCGTAAAGTATTTCGACGAGGGGTTGTAGTCAAGTGCCCCGCCAAACTGGCTAAAGCACAATGATGAATGAAAAGCCGGACCTCGCCTAAGCTAATGTTAGCAGCACGGCGGGTCAGTCAGTGCAGCAAGTGTAATGCTACCAATGTGCTAGCAGCAAAAATCTCTCAGCTGACAACTAACTACATACCTTTAACCGTTGGAGATGACACCTCTTGTAGGTCCACAAACTACTCACGGCGCCTGTTCTCACTGAGTATTTCCCAAACAGAAAACGAAGGGGGTGGGGGGGCCTCCTATTCAGTAAAGCCACAGCAAAACGTGCAAATAGACTCAATCCGGACGCTTTCCTCAGTCTTGTGGTGCTGAATCTAAAAGCTACACGCTTCTGTCGGTGTCTCGGAAGTGCCTCCTCCTCCTACAGCTCCCTGCGAAATAATGACCCCTCCCAGCGCTCCAACCACAACAACGGAGTAGGCAGGTGCAGATGATGGTGCGCTACTAACGGAAAGCCTTGCAACATAGTGGACTGTGTGTGTGGTAGATTCCAGGGCTGTCAAATCAGGAGAGTCTCCGTCGTTGACGCATGCGTGCTTCCTGTGTGCGAGCGCTTCTACGGGGTGTAGGAAATCTGGGACTCTGAGAGCGGGATGGAGCTGTTGGTAATATTAAGCAAAAATATACTGTATTTGTGTTTATGACATCATCAAAATTGAAGAAATAAATATAATAATATAATAATAAATAACAAGCCTACTAAATTAGCTGTGTGGATAACACTAGGTGTGATTTGCAGAAAGTTATGACTGATTATCTTAGACAGGATAGACACTCGATATTTTGATAGTGTGACACCAGCTTGAGAGCCAGCGCTGTGCGTGATACATAAAGAATTAATGTGTGCCTGGCAGTTATAATAGTTTTGCATGATTCACTAGATTTTTTTTAAAAAATTATTTACTTCCCTTTATTTTTGTTTCAAAATCACATTTTGTTCTTTCTGGATCTTTCTGGATTGAATTTGCCTGTTTTAGTTTATTATTAATAGTTGAAAAAAACATTATTAGGAATAGGTTGCAATTTCCTTTTACAAAAAAAGCAAACACTTTTATCATTTACAGTAATGTAAATATCCTCATCAAATCAATATGCACCAAAGCCAAAGTTGAGACTTTCCTTGTTTTTCTTAGCAAGCTACCAAGTTAATTTTTTCTTTTCACCTCTATTAACTACAGCTACAGTTTCTTTTTCACAGCTAATCTTCAGGAATTCGTTTTCCAGGAAGTTAGGAAAAGTGTGACAAGGACCCATTATGCGCAGAAGGACCCTGAAGCTGAAACAGTAATTGTATTATTTACATTACTTTTACTGCTGTGCCTTTGCTTTCTAAGAAATACTGAAGAGATGAAAATAAAAAATCTACAAGGGCTCCCACTCCTCCTGTTCACATTTATATCATTTATTGACTGAAGTCCTTTGTTTATTGTAGTAAAATTGTAATTTAAATCAAGAAATCAACAAAATCAACTGGGGGTAGGGATAGCTCAGTAGATAGAGTGGTGGCCCCATGATCAGAAGGTTGGGGGTTCGACTCCACTGAATGGCTACCCTGAGGTACCCCTGAGCAAGGTACCATCCCTACACACTGCTCCCCGGGCGCTGCATTGGTGGCTGCCCACTGCTTCACTGGGTGAATGGGTTAAATGCAGAGGAGCAATTTCCCTATGGGGACTAACACATTATTACACATTAAGAATATTCTAATAATAAAAGGTTTATTAATCTTTTCTATACGGAACACGGACCTTATCTCACCCAGTCCAAAACCCTGTAACATACTGTCATATGTACCTTACTGGAACTTTTTTATATGCATTCTTTTCCCAGTCCCCTGGTTATCTGTGGTGATCGTGGCTCAAGAGTTGTCAGTTCGTCTCGTAATTGGAAGGTTGCTGGTTCGAGCCCCTGCTTGGACAGTCCCGGTCGTTGTGTCTTTGGGCAAGACACTTCACCCATTGCCTTCTGGTGGTGGTCCTCGCCTCTGTCAGTGAGCCCCAGGGCAGCTGTGGCTACAATGTAGCTTGCCATCATCAGTGTGTGAATGGGTGGATGACTGAATGTAGTGTAAAGCGCTTTGGGGCACAAAGTAAAGCGCTATACAAATACATTTACCATCACTCTTGACCTGAAAGTATTTGCATACCTTCACATGTATTTAAAATTTTGATAGTTTGTACAATTACTTTTGAGCCTCTGAAAATGGGAGACTTTCTATAAAAAATGACTGTAATACTTAAATGGTTGTCAAATTTCTGAATCATAGTTAAATGTTAAATGAAAGTTGAAAGTCTGCACTTCAGTCACTTTTGTTTTGATTTCTTGGATCTTCTTTTCCTTGAATAGATAGCAGATAAAGAAGAAATAATAAAGCAGGGAGAAAAGGTGTGAGGGCAGTCATCCATCAAAGGGCCCTGGGTTGGAGGCATTTGCCTTGGGGCATATGGTTGTCTGCACAACATGTGAACTTAACCAGCACCCCCAGCACATTTGGATTGTTTGATTTTTATTGATTTTTCCACTATGGTGGTGTACAGAAATAAAACTACAAAAATGGTGTCACTGTCCAACAAATTATTGATAAGGCATAAACCTGCACTACCAGCTATAGGTTTTTGGTAGGTGATCTTTGACTTTACGGCGGGAACAACCTCATGGGATGCTTTTAGATTCTATGTATGGTAAATCAGCAGAAGACAACTGAGCTTTATTTGTCAATTCATCTTGTGCCACTTTACATTGCAAGGTAAAGATTTGTCAACATCGCACAGAGAAATCCAGTATCACTTGACAATAGTGGCGAGACGTTGCAACACCCTCATCTGGGTCCTTTTCCATGTAACAGAATGGAGGAGCTATTTCTGGTTATCTGTGCTGCGCACACTGTCCCTTAGGGTGAGCCCAAATGCACTGTAAAGGAAACTCATTTCATCCACTGCCCATAGCTCATGACCATTTGTGATATTTGGAACACAGAATAATGGGTTTAATTGTGAGCTTTGCTTTTGGGCTAAACTCCCCTACCACACTGATACCCCAAAACAGAACCTGGATTACCACAGGTGTGTTATCTGTCCACTTCACAGTCTCCAGATCCTTCTTAGCTTCACTCATAAACCCAGCTACTCTACCTGAATTCAGCCTTCCCAGTCATAGGAATGCAGATCAAGCAGCAGAAATGCGCTTTCTCTGAAGGCTGGCCGGCCTCTCTCTTAGAGATAGGGTGAAGAGAACAGTCATTTGTCACTCCTCCACATTAAAATGAGTCAGTTGAGGTGGTTCAGGATGCCTCCTGGGTGAGGTATTCTGGATATGTCCTACTGGGAGGAGGCCCGGGGTAGACCCAAGATATGCTGGTGAGATTACATCGGTGTAATTTTGGATAAACTGAAGGAGGTCTATGTGGAGAGGGAGGTCTGGGCTTCTCTGCTTTCGCTACTGACCCTACGACCTGGCCCTGGATAAGCAAAAGAAAAAGGATGGATGGATGGATTCAAATGATAACCATTTATCTCTAAGTAGTTTCAAAGAAGCTTTGTGATTAGGTTTCAGCTCAAGCTTGATTGAGATGGTTGACTGTCCTCTACATATCATGTGTACAGTGTTTAACTATGTATTATAAGCCTGCTATGTTGTAACAGTAATGCATCATACAGACTTTTCATATACCATAAAGAACAGAGATGGAAAATACACAGAAATTAATTAAAAAAAATATCCCCAGAACTCATGACAAATGGTCCCTCTGTTCTTATTTCACTCAACTATCTAGTCATCCATTACAAACCACCAAACTACTTCAGAAATAGGCTACATTAATTAGTCATTTATCACTATGTCAGCGCACAAGACAGTCTCAGAGGAGAGAGTCACAAAGTTACATTCAAGCTTAGTCCGTTGAACTTGAGGACAATTACAGAGTCTGAAATGAGCAGGTAATCACTGAAAGCCTCAGAGAAGTTATGTCTCCCAAGGAAATTGGATTACACAGAGCTCCAGCCAATATATTAGGTGAGTAAGACACTACTGAATTAGATAGACCTTTGATGCTGTGCAGCTGTGGAAGACAAAATCTCGCTGCCGAGCATCAACAGTCTTTTAGGGAAATGACCATGTTATCGTCAACTCAAGAGTGATGCTAGAAAGAGAATTTTTCTAAAACTAGGGTTTGTTTGAAAAAACAAAGAGTGAATTAAGATTGCCGTGAAAATGATAATCAGTAAAGGTAATGAAAAACAAAAACATTTATTTTGGGGGACAAATGGTTATAGCCAGTTGTGTGCATTGTTTTAAGCTCCAGTATTCTTTTTCAGTCTCCCTATTTCTTTGTCGTGGGAGAAGAAAAGAGCAGGAATAGCAGTCCATTGTCTCCCATCTGCTTGTGTTTTTAGTGCATGGCAGTAATCCAGCACAACATGTTAGCAAGCTATTCCTCATTTGTCAGATCGAGGTGCGTGACTATAGGGTTTCTGTATAGTTGTCTCAGGTTGTCTCCAAGCCTTTCACTATCTGCCTCACTGGCTTGAACCACCTGGTACCACACTACACTGGGAATAAATCTCTGAGTTTGAATAGTTGCTAACTACTTTATTATATTTAGCTAAAGGCAGGTAGACTAGAGCAGTTCAAGATGTTAAGCTATTTTATTCTTGTAAAGCTACACAGCTTCATGCTGAGATTTCCTCTGATTTCAGCAAATTGCTGTCTAGTCAGTGAGTGCTGCAATCTGCAATCATTCGTGTAGCATGTGTGTATACATGTGTATGTAAAATAGCAAGTGCAAACCATTGGCTTGGTTTATATAACCCCATCTGTTCAGAACTCATATTCATATTTTCCACAGTGTCCAGCTGCACACTCCTCTGTACCCAGAGGCCAGGAGCTCCGGGGATTGTCAAACTGTCTGTAATGTCTGGCTTCTATTGCTCTCTCCACATAATGAGGTCATCACTACACACAACACGTTGTACTTTGGGGCTGAATATTAAAGTTTTGAAGTCCCCTAGCTCACAAAATCCCTTGCTTTATCCTGTGAGTCAAAGAGAAAGAATTTAGGACAGGGAAGCGTGATTGGGACTGCAGTTTCTAAAAAACAACAGTGGAGGTTAATATCCCATGAGGACATTGGCTTTGGCTTACTTTTGGCTTTTCTACATTGTTATTTAAGGGTTATTCATATCACAGAATACAATAGCTGTTTCATTTTTGATTGCCAGAGTCAAGAATAGGCACTATCGACTCCATTGTTTCCACCCTTCTGGTTATCATTGTCCTCACTTGAACACAAATGTATCAGATGGTTGTGGGTATTGTTGAAGCTATGTAATCAGTGCTTTGTGTTTAGGAAGAACCACAAAGAAGAATGAATATGAGGAATGCAATACACCTTATTGATGTTGGAACAACATAATGCATAATCGATCTGAATGGTATTTCTCTCTTGCAGTAAAATAACGTATGTAGCTTTTGCACATAGAAAGATAGACGACATGAAAAAACGTATAGCACAAGTCTTACATGATATATGATATTGCAAACAAAGCTTAATTACATGTAACAACATGCAGTTGCACATCAGCAGCTCTCACTTTTCAGCTTTGTTATAAATACTTACATTTGTTGCAAAGCATTAATCTCTTAAGAAAGCGCTTTATTTTAGATCAAATTCCATTAAATACATTTCAGGAACAAGGAAAAAGGCATACGAGTACTTTGCCAAAACAATGTGAATTCTGTCACAATAGTTTATTGTCAGTGAATCATTACCATTCGAGACAGGGCGCCCATTGTACTGTACTGCACTTTACATCTTTACATCCAGTGAAATATGATCACAGCAGCAATCACCATATAATGTCTGACTCCACTGTCTCCATCCTTCTACTTTTCACTGTGTATCACGAATCACTTGGTCGGAAGTATTGTTAAAGCCATTCAACATCAATTTAAATAGATTTTACAGATTCAAATCTTATGCAATGTGGCAATCAGATTTCTAAAAGGGCCTTTGCAGTGTTGTGTTGAGATTGCCTTTCAAAGGGAGAGCGTGAGAAAGATTGCATTTAAATGGGCATAATTTCAGTGCAAATATGACCACAATTATCCCTGCGGTTCCAGTTGAGGATGCTAAAAATAGATTGATTCTTTTTGATTAAGTATCTTACTAGAAAAAAAGAAAAAGTCTTTTTTTGGCTTGGTAAATGGAGGATGGGCCTAATCTGTGATCAGATCTGTGATCTGAACGTATTCTTCATTGTGCATTTATTTTTTTTAAAAAACCCTTAAGTTTTTTAACACCTTTTTATTGCTAAATGCTCTGTTTTGTTTTGTTTTTGCTGTTAGCTCATGTGGCATTCTTAACCATGAATTAAATATCGTTCATGATTTAATAGATGAGATGAAATGAATCTTTTAAGTTACTGTCAGACATGATTTATTATTGGATATGATCTAAAGGCTACCTTGCATCCTTTAGCAAGTGTGTGAAGTCATTTCACAGTAAATGTGGAAATGACTGAGCTCTTTGGATCATGCGTGAGAGAAATCTTGACTGTAGCAAAACGCCATTATTTTCTTTTGCCACTGACATTACTGAATCCTCGCTTGCCTGCTGACAATGCCAAATGGACTGCACCAGAAAGCAATGTATCTATGTAATGCATTTTCCCCACTCATGCTAGTTTTGTAATATCCATTTACTGCAGGTCAAGTATGATCAAAGGCAGGATGGTTGTATAGCTTGTAAATGTGCACATATTCATCCCTAGAAGGGCCAAGACTAAAGCATTAAATAATGTCAGAGCTTTTTATCTTGCTTGCTTTACTGACCATCTCGAGCGATCCAATAAAGCCGTGGAAAGGGACTGTTTCTACTCCAGTAAAAAAAAAGCAGTTATGTTTGTGAAATGTGCTGTAGATTATTACACACTCAGAGGGGAGGTGGCATATTTGTGATCAAGCTGCCCTTTCTACATTACCCAGCTGCTTGCTTTGTGAGCCTCTGAAGTTGTTGGGAGTGTGCTGACTAGATAAGCTTGTGGGGCATCTCCCAGAGATGCACGCCTTACAATGGGATTTAGAGTGAGAATGAAACAACATCTGCCTGTCATTTTCTCTGTCTGCGTGTTTGTGAATCTCAGACTTCCATCCCAAACACAATCCTTTTGAGAACTGAGTGGTGCCATCTGTTAGGTTTTCATACAAGACTATATTCAGATTTTTTTTTTTTAAACAGATCGTTCAGGTGGCTCTTGAGAAAATGATTTTGCAGACAGGAACTGCAAACCGAAGCATTTAATGAGACCTGCAAAGTCTAACTTTTTCATCTGAAAGCAACCACCCTATTAAAGCTTTTCATATCTTCGGGCCAAATGTGCTGAAGAAAGGTCAATTTGTGGCACCACAGCACTTGCACGATTCCTTTGTAAGCTCCATACCGGTACACAGCCCTCAGGAGAGGCTCCAAGCTCTTTTGAATGAAAGAACGGGCTGGTAATACAAAATAAAAGTAATATGCAATGGAATATATAACAACATAACCTTTATTAAATCATAATAAGAAGTTTACTGAAGAATTGTTTTTGAATACTTGAGGCATAATACAATAATATAATAGCGAGAACAGATTGATTCAGCATGATGTCAGCAGTAGTCCTTTTCTGCCCTTTTTGTGTATAACAATTAGTTTATTGACTGAAGTAACAATTACACTGGTCAACAAGCACTTTCTCAGCACCATTTACCCACCCAACCCAGCCTGCTTAGTAGATGGATGAATTCCTCTAGAAAATAAAGCTTTGAGCTGTTGTAAAATGGCTCTTTACATTTACTATCAAACTACTGTAAACTCAAGTCTCACCATCATCTTCAGTGTAAGTATTCCCTGCGTCATCACCACATCACCTACACATGCAAATGTTTATGGCGCTGCCAATCCACCCTCGCACACACCCCTCTTACGGTATGACTCATTCCTATTTTGCCGTTTCCCCAGCTCCTTAAAAAGCTGCAAAGCTGATTTCATATGTTATCTTTTACTGGCAGAATATCTCTCCAAAAAACTGAGCATCCCTGTCAGGGGAAATGCTGCAATTTGTGCTGGAAGTTATGGGTTTTCATGATGCAAGAACAATGTTAGCCTCATGCTACCTTGGGTCTTCACAACTACCTGCAGAGCATAGTGAATGAGGGAGAGAAGGTGGGCAAAAATAGGTTTCATTTTCATACTTCTCTATGCTATGCTATTACTTCTCTGAGGAAGTAATAGCATAGTCAAACCAGAAAAAAGCCATAACAAATGTTAGGGGTTTTTTTTGTTCATTTGTTTGTTTTTTTAAGCAGAGGTTTAATTCCAGAGAGATCTTTTCTTCTCAGTCACAAAATTCACTCTACAATACTGCAAGTAAATGTACCAACAAGGCCTTGGGGGTGTGTTGTAATTAGTTTTCTGGCTTTTGTCCAGGAAAGGCAGCTAATTATGCTTGTGGAAGCCCTAAAATAGGAGGAAAGCCAGTATTGTCTCTGACTATTTTAATAATACACCACAGTACACAAGCACACACTTGTGTCATTTATATAAGAAAATCAGGGTGTACAAATATGACTTGCTTTAATACCACCAACCCCCAAATAATACTATAAAACATGGTACTAGAGTCCTCATACAGCATGACTGTAAATATGTTTTTTAACTCTGTATTTTATTAGATAGTCACATATTACTGAAATCTATATCTTTGTGACAAATTATATGTTTTAATGGCAAGAATAAAGTACCCTGCAACAGATATGGCCCCGATGTTAACATCATCAATTAAGAGACAGAAGCAGCATATTCAAATTGTGACCTTACCTTGAAAAAGGTACAAGTGTACCAAACATTGATTGGTTTTCAATTAAAAGGAAGGTCGCTCTTTAAATGACATGAACTAACAATGAGATGAATTTACATAAGCGCCTTTACGACCTTCACAAGCACCTTAAACCTCTTGCGCAGTGTTATATGTCAAATTGCTTTCATTGGCATGTCGCTGACCTCATCAGCGATGCCACACACCTTCATGGAAACTACGCAAGTTCATTAACAGCAAATCTTTTGGCTCACCAGTGCACACTATCAATCACAAACCACCTTCTGTGCAGGTTTTCTCAACCATTCATTTTAACAACTGAACATAGCACAGTTCAGCGATGCAGATAGTCTGTGAGAAAAATAAAATTTAGTGTGAAATGTCCTGTAGATATAATGCTTTGTTGTGCAGGTGTGGCGTATTGATCTCTTCCTTCTACTGCTCAAAGGCGAGCTTTAAATTCATCCATATTTAATTAACGCACAAAATTTGCTCTCGTCTTTCCCTCTGTTTTTTTATGCTAGGATAGCAGCTTAGTCATCTCATTAAGTTAACCTAATACAAGTTTGACTTACTGGTAGTTTTGCCTTCCTTTGCTTTTTGTTTTGTTTTTATCGTGCCCACTGTTATTATTACAGTGTTATTACATCACCTAGCCTCTTCTTGGATATATTTTCCCTCTTCAAAGGACTAGGATAGTTTAGTATTTAGAGTAAATTTAAACTAAAACCTAAAACTGACTTAAAACATTGTTGTTTCCGTAACACTATAAGTATGGCTTCATGTTGAATCTGGGTAAGTGATGGTAAAAAAATATCCCAACTTGTCTATAAATTTCTGCAAAAGGGGTACTTAAGTAACAAACAAACAAATTATTAGAAAATCAAAGCAGCAGACATACTGTTACCCTTACTACCTAATTTAGTTTGCCCAATTTGAGCTGCAAAAATAATGAGTCTTACAAAAACCATAATGGAAATCCATTGCGACTTTCAGAAAAGCCTCTCTGCAAACTAAATAGCCAGATCTGTTTAACCCCCTGTCCCCAGCTTGTCAAAGTAACTTCCCACTTAAAGGGCTTGACCTATTCCAAGTTAGCCCAAGTAACATAATCGGTTAATATTACATATGAAATTTATTCATTTCCCTCCAGAGACACAGTGTGATTTCCATTCTCTTAAGTTCTGCTCCCTGCCTTATTCAGTCTTGCTCTTCCATTCTTAAGGATGTTATGCTGGAAACTCCCGGAGGAGCTTTCAGCAGCGAAATAAAACATAGGGTTTTTATTGGATGGCAACACCTCTTCTTGATAATGGTTGATCGGTTAGTTGAGTGCTCAGAAACAAGCAGTACCACCTGAAGTGTCACATTTTTAAATAAAATAAAAACAAACAAAACAAACATTTGTTGAATCTGAGGAATGAATTAATCCTTAAATAATAATGATATTCAATATTTGAGTTATAGTTATTGTTATTATTCAGCATAGCCAGAAGAAGAATTGTGACCTTTTACAAAATATTCTCATTAGTTCTTGCAGTTTATATAATTTGGTACAATTTTATTCAATAACAAATATAATTGTTCATTTATCGCTAAATTCTTTTTCCTCTTTTTTTCTCTTACAATTACTTAAACACATATGAGATGCTCAGCATCGGGAATGTGCACCATTTAACAAAAATCTTGTTCGGTACAACTTTTCTAGGAGAAGCTCAAACCTGAGGAATGTATGTAATTGAGGAAAGCAATGAGCCCATCTACCAAGTGGCATACATCCATAGAAAGGGTTTCACACTGGGTTTTTACATGTTATAGTAAGTAGTGCCCAGTACACTCAGCTTCTCTGCTGGTCATATATATATATATATATATATATATATATATATATATATATATATATATATATATATATATATATATATATATATATATATATTAGGGGTGCAACGATATTCGTATCGATATTGAACCGTTCGATACAGTGCTTTCGGTTCGGTACGCATATGTATCGAACAATACAACATTTGTAATTTATTTTATCAACTTTCCTTCTGACGATGCTGTCTGTGTTGAGCGCTCAGTGAATCTGTGTTCGACTACTCCGCCTAGGCTGCACTGTCGAGCGCAGATCCACTGAGCGCTCAACACAGACAGCATTGTCAGAAGGAAGAGCGCAGGGCAAGCTAGCGAGACAGAAGTTAAGCTCTCCTTGCAACATGGCAAATTGAACCTCCCCCACCCTCATTCAGATCTGGCATTTGGAATTATTTTGGTTTTCATGTGACGTATGACCCTGAAGGTAAGCGCGTCATGGACTAAAGTAAAACAGTATGTTGGATGTGCCACGCAATGCTCAGTTACATGGGTGGGAACTAGTGTGTTAGCGCAGTTAGCTCGTTAACGTGTTGGCCGTCTAGCCCCATGCACGGGGCGATCAGGGGTAGCTCGTTAACGGAGATTTGCCGTGTTGTGGTGTTAACGTCATTTCAACGAGATTAACCTGAAAGCACTAGTGGGAACACAACGAATATGACTGCACATTTACTCCGACATCATCCTAGTGCAAAGACAAGTGGAAGCAGACAAAAACAACAAGCATGCTACTAACTTTACCCGAGTCATTTAGACAGCCGTTAGCACATGATTCTCCTTATGGGGACCTGATATGTTTAATATGCTGCTGAGAATATAGCCCAGAAGAAGCGTATAGTATAGCTTTTATTTTGGAAAGAGCCATTTCTCTGTAATAAACTCTCTTTTCCAAAGATGAGTGATTCCTCAATCAGATACAGGGCTCGCAAAATCGCTAGCCCGACGTCCTGGGGCTAGCGATTTTTTTCAGTCGGGCTACCAAAATCTATCTCTGCCCTGCCCGTCGGGCTATCGTAGGAAGGAAAAATATATGTCAATGCTTTTGCATTCTTTCGGAAATGTAGCTGGGTAATTATATCATTGGCATCGGTTAGCCACTGTCAATATGTGACATATTGAAGTCGCGTTTGAATTTGCGCTTGTTTTTTGCTTTCACTTTGCAATCGTGCGAACTGTGTATAGAGAGCGACAGTACTGATTGGTGAGTGATGATAATTTGTGCACCAATTCCTCTGACATCGTCTTATCAATCGTTAGCTTACTATGCAAACATGACAAGTGAAATCTCCCGCAGCTTAAACATGTGAGAGGTTGATCGTGCAGAGAATCGCTAAGCATTATGTGAGTGCGTGTGTAAAAGCAGGAGGATATATATTTTAGTTCTGCTGAGCCAAATAAGACAGGTCAGGGTGAAGAAGTGACAGCCAAAGAAAAGCTTACCACAAAACGGAGAAGTTATGACAAATCAGACTATAAGGCAAAAAGAAAGTGCAGCTTTATGGTTTCATGGACAAAAGAATTTCTGTGGCTGCAATATGACGAGCTAAATAACCAGGGCTGCACATAAGTGGTCCGCAGGTGCGCATTCGCTGTCAAAATAAAAAACACGCACAAGGGTTAGGGTTAAATTAAAAAACTGTACTTTTGAGTTAAAATATATATTTATAATTTTAATAAATGACGAATTAAAAAGGCATGAACATTTTTTTGTATCGAAAAAATATCGAACCGTGACACCAAAGTACTGAACCGAACCGTGAATTTTGTGTATCGTTGCACCCCTAATATAAATATATATATAAATATATATATATAAATACAGTGGGGCAAAAAAGTATTTACAGTGGGGCAAAAAAGTATTTAGTCAGCCACCGATTGTGCAAGTTCCCCCACTTAAAATGATGACAGAGGTCAGTAATTTGCACCAGAGGTACACTTCAACTGTGAGAGACAGAATGTGAAAAAGAAATCCATGAATCCACATGGTAGGATTTGTAAAGAATTTATTCGTAAATCAGGGTGTAAAATAAGTATTTGGTCAATAACAAAAATACAACTCAATACTTTGTAACATAACCTTTGTTGGCAATAACAGAGGTCAAACGTTTACTATAGGTCTTTACCAGGTTTGCACACACAGAAGCTGGTATTTTGGTCCATTCCTCCATGCAGATCTTCTCGAGAGCAGTGATGTTTTGGGGCTGTCGCCGAGCAACACGGACTTTCAACTCCCGCCACAGATTTTCTATGGGGTTGAGGTCTGGAGACTGGCTAGGCCACTCCAGGACTTTCAAATGCTTCTTACGGAGCCACTCCTTTGTTGCCCGGGCGGTGTGTTTTGGATCATTGTCATGTTGGAAGACCCAGCCTCGTTTCATCTTCAAAGTTCTCACTGATGGAAGGAGGTTTTGGCTCAAAATCTCACGATACATGGCCCCATTCATTCTGTCCTTAACACGGATCAGTCGTCCTGTCCCCTTGGCAGAAAAACAGCCCCATAGCATGATGTTTCCACCCCCATGCTTCACAGTAGGTATGGTGTTCTTGGGATGCAACTCAGTATTCTTCTTCCTCCAAACACGACGAGTTGAGTTTATACCAAAAGGTTCTACTTTGGTTTCATCTGACCACATGACATTCTCCCAATCCTCTGCTGTATCATCCATGTGCTCTCTGGCAAATTTCAGACGGGCCTGGACATGCACTGGCTTCAGCAGCGGAACACGTCTGGCACTGCGGGATTTGATTCCCTGCCGTTGTAGTGTGTTACTGATGGTGACCTTTGTTACTTTGGTCCCAGCTCTCTGCAGGTCATTCACCAGATCCCCCCGTGTGGTTCTGGGATCTTTGCTCACCGTTCTCATGATCATTTTGACCCCACGGGATGAGATCTTGCGTGGAGCCCCAGATCGAGGGAGATTATCAGTGGTCTTGTATGTCTTCCATTTTCTGATGATTGCTCCCACAGTTGATTTTTTCACACCAAGCTGCTTGCTTATTGTAGATTCACTCTTCCCAGTCTGGTGCAGGTCTACAATACTTTTCCTGGTGTCCTTCGAAAGCTCTTTGGTCTTGGCCATGGCGGAGTTTGGAGTCTGACTGTTTGAGGCTGTGGACAGGTGTCTTTCATACAGATGATGAGTTCAAACAGGTGCCATTCATACAGGTAACGAGTGGGGGACAGAAAAGCTTCTTACAGAAGACGTTACAGGTCTGTGAGAGCCAGAGATTTTCCTTGTTTGAGGTGACCAAATACTTATTTTCCACCCTGATTTACGAATAAATTCTTTACAAATCCTACCATGTGGATTCATGGATTTTTTTTTCACATTTTGTCTCTCACAGTTGAACTGTACCTCTGGTGCAAATTACTGACGTCTGTCATCATTTTAAGTGGGGGAACTTGCACAATCGGTGGCTGACTAAATACTTTTTTGCCCCGCTGTATTTATATATGCATTTTTTTTCTGCAGTAGGGTGGACTCACAGCATACAGCTGTGTGCACAAGAATAACACGCATCAGAAGATGAAAAGCCCTCCTGCTGAGAGGATGATTGTATTAAATAATTACACTGCATGTGTAGCATTCCCTGCACTGCAGGAGGGCCAAGGAAAAGATTATGTAATCACAATTATTGGTTTACTTTTAAAATGAATAGAGGATTTGAGAAATACACCATCAGCTTCCTCTGTGCTCGGAAGTTATTATGAAATATGGGTCTCTTAGGGAAGATCCATCTAATTTAACATTTTATTTCCTAGTAGCAGTTGTCATTAACAAACTTGAGGCTGTTTAACCTTTTAATGCATCTAATAGCATATAGTAGGTACATATTTAATGGGGATAAAGTTGAAAGAAATAGCTACTTATTCAAATTTTATCATTGCGTGATTGCACTGATTCAATCCACAGAGTGTCACTCAAGAAATATATTATCTCATTATCTGGGTCATCAACAGAAGGGTCAGCACTTGGTGCAGTACTCAGAGCACTTCAAGCTGTGGAAAACAGATTCATCACCACCCTGTCATTATATTTTCATACCCTCCTATCAGTGCCCACGACGATAATTCCAAACATGAAGTGGTAATCAGAGCTTTAAGTGACAGTCCCTGTAAGCATAAATCACAGTGGCCTCTACTCTCTTCCCAGTGGATGAGTGAAATAATCAGGGGCAAATGCATTCTGCAGGTGTTGCCAGCTTGCCGCTGTCACAATAGTTCCAGACAAGGATGCCTGCGGATACCGCTCACCTCAACTAATGATGCTTTACTGTTCATCATTTGTCTTTGCCATAGTATCTTCAACAATAGGGCCAGTGTAGTGTTCTGACTTCATATTCTTGATTTATAGAAGTCACTTGGCTTACAATATGAATCACAGCCATATTAATTAATTTAAAATAAGCTAAGATGGAGTACCATTTACTAACTTTGTAAAAAGCTTTAAAATGTTGTTGAATAATTTGTTTGTTTCTCTGTGTTGTTATCTTTTCCTGAAAGACCTTGACTGGCTTACATGGAGTTTAGTTCACAGAGAAGCAATTAACCTTTGAAATAACCCTTTAAAACACTTTCGTATAACATCATTCATCCATTACAAACTTTCAGTGTGTAATGGCATTTTTGTTTTTGTTTTTTACTAATCTCATTTGCTTTAATGTGGTCTGCAAAGAAGCATTACCATTAGTGTTTCAGCTAAGTCTGTGTTTGATGAAATTACAAATACAAAGACATGAGCAGAAGATAAAATAAGATGTCCATTCAATTAGTCTTCCATATATTCATTACACATGCCACAAAAACCATTTAAAACTGAATAAATGTCACGTTTTCATGATTTTTATGCTTACGTTTTTGCTACACTGCAAAATAAAGCCAAGGGCTAATAAAACTAGAAGGGCAAAGACTTTGCAAGCAGAGAGCCATGTTATTTGGAGGCCACACATCCTTGAATACTTGCTGTTTTATGGTGTGTGTACTGCCAAAGGATCTGAAATATACAGTGCTACAAAGTCCTGTTCAATGACTCACATCCATTTATAAACAGATCTCGCGGGAGGTTTCAAAGCGAATGCTTGTCCCAGAATGCAGCCTTGCTGGTTTATATTGAACCTGTAGACATTTTAACTGCTAACCAGGGGCTCACTGGGCTGCCATTGCAAAGGAATACTGCGGCACCGTTACTATACGAGAACATAAATGTCTTTAGAGGAAGATCCATTTCTTTCCATGAGATTGTGAAATGGCTTCCGTTAATGAGAACAGAATGGAAGCAAAATTGAAAAACCCCTTGGATCCCTCATTTTTGATGTTCTTATATGGAAAGGCTCAAAAATGACAAACAGTACCTCTCTGCGATAGCACCAGTGGGAGCAAGTTAAAGCTTTATGTTCTTTCCTGCTGCCATCAATATAAAACCAGAAGGAAATTATTCAGAAAGACAAATTTCCCACCTTAATGTCTCTTTCTCTCTCTAGTCAACAACACAAATGCAGACAGATTGTTCTGCAGCAACACTGAATGGCAGAACTCTTGATCACTGTGTTGTGAGGAAGAAAATCTTAGATATATTACTGCAAAAACAGCAAGTGACAAATGCATTTCCTGTTCACTGAAATATACCAAGAAAACCTGTTTAGTTATTCCATTTTCTGCAAATAAGCTAGGAAGGAAGGCAGGGAGACACACTGATGGAGAACAATAATCAAACAAATATTACACAGAGCCCCTGTGAGAAGAGCCAGTGAAGAGCATATCACATCTTTTGTGAATGGAATCACGTTCGTGAGTAAATCTTGGGAGCCAGTCTTAAAGCTACTCACCAAATTAGAAAGCGCAGATTTCTTCCTGAGTATGCCCAGATACTCCAGGAATCTGGTTTCAAGCTATAGCTGGAAACAAAGCTAAGCCTGAAAATAAATAAATAAAAATAAATAAATAAATACTGACATAAGAGAGCTCTGAGAATTCCTACATAATGCTCAAAGTCAGAATATTTTGCATATGGTAAGATCATAGCATGATACTGTGCATGTGGGCAAAGGCTCATAAAGGCTTGCAGAAATGGAAATCTGCTTTAATAAAGAGTAACAAAGAGGAGAAAACAATACAAGCAACATAAACAGTAACATAGACATTATCTGTGACAACAATTTAAACTAACACAGCCAACAGCTCTTCCTCCACTTTACCCTGATTATCTGCATTTCTATATATATATATATATATATATATATATATATATATATATATATATATATATATATATATATATATATATATATATATATATATATGAACACTCTACCTGTTGGCATAATGCATTGCAGATGCATCTAATAATAGGAGTACATCTATAGCATACTGAGCTGAAACAATATGGCTTGTCACTTAACCTCATAATCTGTTGTATAACTATGTGCAAGCATAGCGTTTCATGCTAGTGAACTCTCAGGCTAAACTGCAAAGAAGACAGTGATGAACAGTGTGCAGAAATGGACAGACCCATGACTCATGATGATAATTAACAACATTAAACAGACAATCCCAGTCACAAAATAAAGAAATAACAGTCGTATGCAACACCTGTCACACATCCAAGCACAGGCTTCTGGAGATTTCGAGCACAATACAGCCACAGGTGAGCAAAAAGAAATGAGCTTGTGCTCCTTCAGTCATTTTAATACAAAGTTAGTTCACTGTTGGTAAAACACTGGCCTTAATTGTCTCCCACAGACAAATCTGTTGTATTTTAATGCTATCAGGACACCTAATCCTGTAAATCAAAGGCAAACTATTGTTCCTCACTGACAAAGAATAATGGAAGCAACCTGAACTGACCTAGGATTGCAGAAAAGCAGGTTAGTTGTGTGTGAGGGGGTTGTTTGTGTTTGTGCAGTACAAGAGGAATCAAAAAGCCTACAAATATCTCAAATCTAAAAACGTGCCACCTGTAAGAATTTTTTATTCCCATTATAGGATGAATTTGTTAGTCTGTTCATATGAAACAAAGTAGACAAGGGTGTAAGAGATTGAATAATAAAGTGGCTCTATTCACCCTTTTCTCATACAACAATATGTTAGTAAATTCATAACTCATGGCTCACCAGTTATTTATAGTATGAGTACAAATTCATTACATAATACATATATTACATACATTACATACATAAACAGCACTATAACATAAAAAAGATCTCATGGCCTCTGACAGCAGTATTGGGATTCAGTGAATAATATCTGTCCAGTAGATTTGCTTATGTAAATGCTGAGTCTTCTTTACACTGTGCTGAGACAAAATGTACATACTTCCCTTAAGTAATGTTACTGGAAATAATATTACTAGAAAACATGGTATACATTTTCATTGTTAAGCAGATGATATCCAGTTATAGTTATCCATTAAGCCAGATATCACAAATCAAACGTATTGCTGCTCTAAAAGCTCCCTGAATCTTTAGTTGATTCAGAATGCTGGATTGAAAGAAAGAGCCGCCATATTTCCCGTACCCTGGTTTGTCTTCATTGGCTCCCTGTTAAATCCAGAATTGAATTTAAATTCCTTCTACTCGCATACAAGGTCTTTAATGAGCGGGCCTCATCATCATTAAAGACCTTATAGAACCATATCACCCTAACAGAGCAGTTGACTCTCAGACTGCTGGTTTACTTGGTGGTTCCAAAAGTTTCTACAAGTGAAATGTAGCACCTTTCCTGTGAAACAAGCTTCCAGTTTGGATTCGGGAGACAGATGCCCTCTCTACTTTTAAGATTAAACTTAAAACTTTTCTTTTGATAAAGCTTGTAGTGAGGAATGGATCAGCTATTCTGCTATAGTCTCAGGCTGCTGCAGAGCTTCCTACACTGAGCATTTCTTCTCTACTCATTCCTCAGGTATTTAGATACAACTGCTGCATATCATTAAAATCTTACCTCTCGTTTTCATAGTGTGTGTTTTATCCCATCTGCCTATCCACTCAATTTTCTTTTCTCTGTGCTCCTTAATAGGCTTGGTTGTGATGGAGAATTCTTTCTGTTGAAAGGGAGTTTTTCCTCCCCATTGTCGCTCGCAGGGGTTCATTGGATTTTTGTGCTATATAAATCAAAGTGAATGGAATATAAACTGGCATTTCTTCTCCACATAAACCTAAACCTAAAGCACTGAGATCTGTCTGTAAATGTGTCTGACTAAGCATAACATAGCACACTCTGTCCTCAGCAGAAAAACAGCTGCACTGGCTGGTTACTGACCTCTGACACTGATGTTTACATTTTCTTGGCAAACAAAGGCAGAGGTTTCACAAAGTTTTTATAGCACTGTAAAACCTCTCAGGATGAATCAAAAGCAGTGACTTTGACACGGGAGAGAATTGTTTGCAGTCTGTCTTTGACCAAACGGTGAGATGTGGCAGAAAAGCCGATGTTCCTGTGAATTACTTTTGTGCACACATTAAAATTGAGTTCTAGTGAAAGTTTGGCCTACGCTGTAAATAAACTTTCCAAGTAAACTTTCACTAAGATGATACTTGACAGAAATCTTGAGATATTCGTTCTCCTGCTGGTCCCCTCTGAGTAAAGAGCACATTTGTTGTGTGGAGGTTTGGGTGGGGTATGGTTTGGATGATTGTGTTCAATAATAAATAACACTAAAAGAGTGGAAGGCCAGCTCATTCGATTCATTTCCGTAAAAATGAAAGACCTGAGTTTCATATTAAACAATGTAAAAACTAATTAGCTTTGACAGCTCATCCACCCACATGCCTGAATTGTTAGTTTATTGAAGATGCAACAAATGAGCTATAAAATTATGCACCACCAGCAGACCCACTGAACAAAGAGAGGGAAAAAAAAACAGAGGGTACACTGTATTTGACCTAAATTGGGTAACGCTTATAAAGCGGAAGGGTTTATTTAGTCCAGCAGAGGAAGAAATAGTAAGAACCTCTCTTAATGTAAAAATGTTAGTACTACAAAATACAATATTAATTAGAAGCATCTGACATGTATTTTGAAAGAATAAGGCAGTGTGGAAAATGCAGCAACACACACACAGTAATGTCACTAAAGTCCTTTTGCTAAGAGAACAGACAATAGTGAGCTGATCATTAGCTGGGGTCTACATTTGCAATGTGCCATGGACTTTGCTTCTGTAGATTATGTCCAAGCATTAGAACTAGCACTACAGCTGCGAGTGTCCATAAGTCAGGAAGTACCGTACAGTAAGTTTGTCATGCCGCTCAACATTAGTCTTCCTTGTAGCCACCCATCCAGTTAATTGAATTTCTCTTAACTTCCTTCTCTTTTTTCCCCCTTTTATTTACCTGCTACTCATCACACTGGCTAAGAGTGAAGTAGATTTAATGTGTAATCTGTGGTGCCCATTACAGTTTCTTATACCACTACTGACTAGGCAGAAAACAAAAGATGCAACCTAACTACATAAGATGGTGAAAAAGGGGAGGCAGGGGTGGTGTGGTTATAGTGTTAAGAAGTAAAGCCCAGTATTCAGCCTGTGTGGAACAAAAGCAGCCTCCTCCTGACTCATTTCAACAAACTCATCCTGCCATCAGTCAAGACTCTTTACAAATGCAAGCACACATTCCTAAGATAAAAGATAAAAAAAAAATCCTGTTGTGATAATTTTCAAGATCTAAATTCCTGTATGAAAATATCACACATGCTTGTTGGCATCAGAAGTCCTTCACATTCACTGATGGGCACAGTGCATCGACCCTTTCCTTAGTTTAACACAGTTTTGGCTCCAGACAGCTATTTAGCTCATTCTGTTGCATACTTTATTATACTTATAATACTCTTTTTATTTAATACATGTTCTTTATTTGTGTTGGGACAAAAAAACTAAATGTGTTTGAGATTGTTAAATTCATAGTAAAATCATGATATTTAAACAGACAGGATTGTGCATTTCATTCACTTCATTCTTAATTAAGGTTATTTTAAATTGCCCCATGATTAACAATCACAATCTAAAACTGTGATCAATGCAGTCCATGGAGCAAATGCATCGTATGAATGAAAAAAGAAAAAAAAACTCCTCTAAGTTATGCAGAGAATGTTCTACGTTGTTGAGATGCCTGTCAACAGCCCAGAAAGAAAATCCATTCAACTAATCAATTATTTACATCTTCCCTAAGTCATGCCAGAATATTCCTGTGAGCATATAAAATAAATACACAGTGGAAAGAAAAGCAGGTGACAGAGAGCTTGCATGGTGCATATGTATGTGGGGTTTGTTAGAAATCCACCTATATTCTTGGTCGCTGCCATATGTTATCTTCATTTTGTCCAAACTAAGGCGTCTAAAACGTGCAAAAACCATCCCTGCTGCCTCTTAAAAGAGAAAAGCAAGCAACTTACGAGAGATCCAAAGACACTAAAATAAAAGCTGACATAAAAAATGGTTGAAAAAAGAAAAAACACACAAACAAACCCTTGCTCAAAGAAATGTTGACAAGTGAAAGTGATGTTATTTGAAAAAATATTGCTTTAGTGGTTTGGAATCATTTAGTTTACTGCAGTTTGCATCTTGTAACTGTTGGCTCATCACCAGGCCCCCGGGGAGTTTTGTCTCCCTTCCTGTGTCTGTTTCAGACAAAACACAGCAGAAGCTCCATATTTAACACCTTTACATTGCTGGGCATCAAGAGAAGTTGAAAAAAGACAAATAAAAAATAATGATTGTTCTTCGCACCCTAGGTTTACCGTAACAATGAAACACTGTTTAAATAGCATTTTAACACTGTTCTGCTAATTTGCAGAGAAAAAATGTTAGCAGCTGAGGGGGAAAAAATCAGTGTCCACAGCATTTTTCAGAGCTTATTGAGTGCCATCTTGTCCTGTTGTCATGGTGATGTTGTCACCCTGTATGCTAGCAGGAGATGTGCGCAGCCACAGGGATGGGGTTTTTTCTAATTAATGCTTCAAGACAGGTCACTGTGGAAACCAAAATGTCAGTGCTAAGGTGGGCTTTTGTGGAATAGTTTGAGTGTGAGTGTTTTATGCATTTCCATATAAATGAGAGAATATGCTAAAATACAGTGAAAGTCAACAACATATGATCACAAATTTAAACATAAAAGGAAATAAGTAGCAAATTGTAATGGTGTTTAGTGACATACAGCTGTTTTTTAGGAACTCTATAGTACAGCTATGACTAAAGAGACATTATGGTGTTGACATCACCATTATTTGGCACCAATATTCATTGATTTTAAGGACATAAAATGTTTTTATTGCACTGATGTGTAAACAGAACACTGTGGTCACATATTCACATCTGTACAAATCTTTCTATCAAAATACAATCGTACAATGGATCGCCCTTAGTCACCTGGGGCGCACCTCTGTCAGTCCCTTGATCGTGTGTGAATGTGTGTGTGAATGGGTGAATGACTGAATGTAGTGTAAAGCGCTTTGGGGTCATTAGGGACTAAGTGAAGCCCTATACAAATACAGGCCATTTACCATTTACCAAAAGTTCAGTGCAACTCTTGGAAGAAATACACATTCACATTGTTGCCTTTGTTACTCACCATGTTTACTTGACTTTGGTTGAATGGAATGCGACTTGCTGATGAGTTCAGGGATGTGACGAGGATGGATACACATGTGTAAACAGGCTCCCTTTTATGGACGTCTGAGCTGATCTCGGGTGATTCCTGTTGCTAATCGCATTGTTTTTCTTGACCTTTGTGCTTTAATTGCACTGCAGTTTGTTTGTGGCGTGTTTTCAGGTGGTTCATAAGTTAGCTGTGTTACTGTGGGGTGCAAACACAACTCCATTTCGAAACAACAGATGACGATCCGCTTCGAGGGACAAGCTCTTCGCCTTCTCTGTGCCAGACGTTTGATTTTTGCTGTGTATTTGTCTTTGAATGACATGTTACTCTTCCACACAAGTCCAGAAAAGATGCGGCATAGTCAGACCTTTGATTTAGGGAGTGCTTGATTTGCTTTTCTTCTCATTTAATTGGCCCCCACTCATTTTAAATGTCCCTTGATCATGCTCATTCAATTGTGGGAAGCCAAAATCGTGATCGAGATTAAAATTCAGTTAAATGGGCAATCCTGTTGCGCCTTTTAAAAATGTACTGGTCATAGTGGCAAGAGACGATGAAAATTTTATTACCACACTTACTATATTCATGTATATTAACTGAATTGTCATTATGCATCATTTAGTAATCACCTATGTGATATGACGTGCATTGCTACAATTTTTTTTCAAATTTTACAAAAAGAAATCACTTAATGAGAGCCTGTCTGACAAAGTGAAGTACGTTAAAAGATCTCAAAAAGCAACACTCAAGAACAGCAGAGAAACAAACTCCTACTTTTCCATCCATCCATCTATCCTTCCAATTCAGGGTTGCAGGAGTGCCGACGAGAGGTGGGGTACACCCTGGATTGTGTCTGTGACAGGGCTAACACAGAGAGGCAGACAGCCATTCACACATATATTAACACTGAAAGCCAATTTAGGAACACCAATTAACCTAATCCCACTAATGTGCATGTCTTTGGACCGTGGGAGGAAGTCGAAGTACCTCGAGAGAACCCACACTGACTCGGGGAGAACATTCAAGTACACCACAAAAAAAGGCCCAGCCATCCTTGACAAGTATCAGTCTGGAAAGGGTTACAAAGCTATTCGTAAGGCTGTGGGATCTGGAACACACCAGGATAAATCCACCTCTGAATGGCTAAAGAAACAAAATGAAGGGTTTGCAGCGGCTAAGTCAAAAACAAATAACTGAATTAAAACAAATCTATAAAGAAGAGTGGATCAAAATTTCTCCATGTGAAAGACTCATTGCAAGTTATTACAAATGTTTGACTGCAGCAGTGGCATAACCAGTTATTAGGTTTAGGGGCAATTACTCACAGGGCCAGTTAGGTTTGAATAAATTATTTCCCTTAATAAATGAATGAAAACTGTATTTTTTATTTACTCATCTTATCTTTGTCTAATATTAAATTCGTTTGATGAAACATGACAAATACGCAAAAACTAAGAAATCAAGAAGGGAGCAAATACATTTTTCACAGCACTGTATTCAATGTATTCTGCCTTCTTTAGTTTAATACATTTTAAATAAATGAATATTTTACATGATTTTTTTATGATGTGGCAGAGGCATATACTGTATGAGTATGCTGTGCTGTTAGTAAAATAAAAATTCATTACTCTTAATAACATGAGGGAATTTGTCAGAGGAAACAGTGTTGTTGTGGAGTGTGTGATTAAAAATAATTTCAGTGTTTGGATCATTAGTTCAGTATACATATAATACAATATACAGTTCACAAGCTGGGAAAATCCACCAACACAGTTTTTTAACTGTCTAAGAGTTAAATGACTCCACCATTAGCACAAACCTATTTGCTAATCTCCTTAATTCATTAATTGTTTGAATAAGGTTCAGTGATCCTGGTATCATTTTATGCATCCTAAGTGATGTATTAACCCCTCCAAGAGCTGTTGTCTGTAAGCATAGACCAATGAAATCAGTGCTGCTGAGGCACCGACTTATATTCCTCCATGTGTTCACTCATTTCACTTTTCACTAAAGCTCATTAGAGTTCATCTCCTCAAAGTGAGTTTAATAAAACAGAAAAAATGCTAAATCTCTGTGGTTCAAATTCAGAAGACATGCCACAAACAAACCACTTCTGTATAATAAAAAAACATATTTGAAATTTGGAATGTTATCCTGGGATATGCGTATGGACAGGGATGTGGAATATAATCAGAGAAACAGATGCATATCAGTGAAAAACAGCAGTGACCAGGCACAGCCTTGTGGGAGACAATTGTATCTGCTTTACACGCACGAACACGGATGGTTTCCCTCACTTGGACAAACAGAAATTGTCATCAGAAGACGTATGTCGGTGTCACCGGTTCCTTCAACAAACAAATATATCTGAGCTTGTATATTTATGAGATATGAAAAGAAAAAATATAACAAATGTTGTCTTCAGTCAAGTTCATTCTTACATCATGTAATTTTGTTTGTCCAGTATTTTAGATTGCTTTCTCAGGGAAATTACAGGTCACCAAGTTATTATCAAAATGAAACCAGTGTTGAGAATGAAAGACTTTCAGGAAAGTTTTCCTTACATTTGTGTAAATAATTATTTCCTCGCAACTTCAAGGATAGCAACGGGAATGTAAGTAAGGCATTGCAAACACATTCATTATATTTTTCAGCAATGTTTTATCGGAATATTTTAGTTGGCTGTAACTTTCTCCTTGGATATCCCAGAAAGATCTTGTAATTACTAACATGTAAGAACTTTGGTAGTTGATGACAGATGTAGAGGAATTCAGATCTGGATCCTGCAATTTGCTTCAGGCCTGGCTGAACTGTGTTTATTTGGAAAGAAAACACAACCTTGATTTCAGTAATGCGTTTGGTAAGCAATCATTTCACTCCAAGTTATTTGTTTAGTCCTGCGGGAAACTCGCATGTTGTATACGCCCCTTCAACACCTCTGACATGCATCATGTCCAACGGTTCTTGTTGTTGTACTTCTGTCACGATGAGTAAATAAAGTAAAACAAATGCTTAGTTAGGCTAAACCTCTGCACCTAAAATTCGACAGAGGATGTTTTACTCATGTTACCTTCTTAACCTTACAGTGTAAAGATACGGATTGGAGAAACATTCAAACCTACATGTACAGGTCAACAGTATATGTTCACTACAACTGTCAGTGATAGTACAACTTGAGCAAAACTGATAGATTCCAAAAGGCTTGACCATGGTGTTGGTGTAAGTATATCACAGTAGTGCTAAGGTCATTCTTCAATATTCTGCAATGTCAACTTTTCAGCTTTTTCACTGTCTGAAGACAACAAATCTAATCTATAGCTTGAAAGACCTATTTAAATGTTATTTCTCACAACATCAGAAACCCCTTTCATTGTGATGAATGTCATACATCTACAAAAACAATCACAGAAAAACAAAGAAACAAAAATAGAGAAATGTGTGTAATCAGAACATTCATAAATCATATTTCAAAAGGTGTAACACATATATTAGTGCATTTTGGATGTGTTTCTTTTAGGCGCTTATTTTCTCCACTGAAATATTTCTTTTTTTTCTGAAAGTCCACATTTTGGGTTATTATCTCAAAATTGCGAGCTAGATAGCTCAAATTTCAGGTTACTTATTTAGGGTTAGGATTAGGTTTAAGGGTGGTCTGACACTTACTCACTTGAAATGCTGAGAAAATAACCTAAAATTGACTTAATTGACTTAAATTAAGTACAATGTGGGATATGATATTTTTTTGCTTTTTAAGGGATACAGTGCAACTGGAAAATATCCACAGCTCTTTACTTGTTCCACATTTTGTCATGTTGCAGCCTTATTTCAAAATGGATTAAAATCATTTTCACCCAAAAGTTCTACACACCACACCCCAAAATGATAAAGTGCAAAAAGTTTGCTTGAAATTCATTAATATTCACGGCCTTTGCCATGACACTCTAAATTGAGCTCAGGTGAGTTCTGTTTCTACAACTTGAAGTCCACCTGCAGTAAATTCAGTTGCACTGCACCACGTGCTCACTGGTGGCCAAGAGAACAGTTTCAGACGCCCTCTTCTGCCCAAGTTATGGATTAAGGTGTTGAGCTTTTGCATTTGCAGTATGTGGTTCTTTTCCTTTGTAATCATTTTATAAATCCAAGTATGCAACAGCTCTGAGGGTGAACTGTTGATCACTTCCCAGCTCAGCGTTACTATTGTTATGATAATTAGTGTCACACTAATAACTGTCATGTCCCTGGGGTCCCCTTAAGGTTTAAGCTCTTTGTCTTCTGAAATGAGATTATAGGCCCCCTTGTCTCATTTTCACCACATAATTTTCTGTATTATTTAATGAAAGAAAGAGGAGGTACTATTATGATAGATTTACACATCAGCTGGAGGCAAATCAGTCAGTGGAATTATGAGTTATTGTTCTTTTCGATATACAAACTGCACCTCACATGCTTTCTGGCAGTTTTTCACTATACTTTTACTTTTCTTATTGTATGTAAATGGTATAGTGCTATAGTCCTTCAGTCTTCTCAAAAATTAGCATCTTTGTGCAAAGAAATGATCTTTTATCACAACATTGATATGTCCAAATTTTATATATATATATATATATATATATATATATATATATATATATATATATATATATATATATATATATGTATATAAATACATTAAAACGAGCCTGGTCATGTTTTTCTGCACTTTGGGGTAATGTGTAACAATAAGAACTCAATTAGAAGCTTCTCTATCAAAACTGTAACCTGCTGTGCAGGTATAAAATCTTGCCACTAGGTGGTAGAGTGCAATAACAAACTACTCCAACGTTCATCATCTGAGGGTAATTTTAACCACCCACTTCATTTCCCTGAATTGAGTCAGTGATGCTACATGATAAAATCTGTTCAGCTCATTTAAGAAAACCCTACTTACCTATTATTGCATCATATTATATTGTCTTACAGCAAAAGGAAGGAAAGCTTTTCCAAGAACAGTACTCAATGACAAATCAGGGGAAGGTTTTTTACCATAAACTGGAGTCACTGCCATTCACCTCGTTATTTCTTGCTGTCACACAACATGAACAGAAGTATGACAAAAACAGTGACAGCCATATTACTCTTGCGTTGCTGCCTGCGAAAGATTCAATATAAATGTAGAGAAGGTAAAATAAGAGGAACATAATTGCCTTCATATTGCCATTTTGCATTTAATCAAAGTTGAAGTTTTAGTCACTTTCAGTATTTTTTGCCACCAAGAATTGTAATAAGAAGTTCTAGCTGTGGCATTTGGTCATATGCAGATTAAATCTTTCTTAAGTAATTCCTGGCAGTTATTTAAAGTGATTGCTTTGCCTTTTATAGTAAGTTCAAGAGAGAAGCAGCTCTACAGCTCCCTGATCATTTGCAATCTCATTATATTTATTGTAAGACATGACTTTTATGAAGTGTCCCACTAAAATTTTAGACTGGGGTTAAAGTAGGCTGCTACCTTTCATTAAAGAATGGGGTTTTTTTTTGCCAAATGTTCCCACACACTCTTAATATGTATGGTATCCAACTTGTCACGTATGATACATGAAATAAAAAGAAATCAGTACATGAACATTGACTGAGCCTGCATTAATCTTTTTAGTGCTCATGCAACTATTTCAATGGAAACATTTTAATCTAGAAAATGTTGAAATGATAACGAAAGAACATGAAAAATTTAAACCTCAACCTCAAACTTTTTTTAATGTACAAACTAATCCACCCTGATGCTCCTGTACATGCTGTTAGACATGAAACTTTAATGAAGCGTGGTAGGTGCATGGATGCAAAAAATGGGTAATTTCAGCCCTATTCTAGGTAGTTGCTTAGCAATATGATGACGTTATAATATGTCATGTATAATTAAGCTTTTGTGGCTATAAATGAGAATTTATTTTTATTAAATGAAACTGATAAGATGCTTTTATGTTCTACTGTAAGTGCAAAACAAGAAAACAGGTCATTTTCATCCGTTCCTATGTTGCCAGGCAACATGATGACGTGATAATATCATCATCTATAACCGATGTTTTGCAGATATCAATTAGATGTTACTGTGCTGAAATCAAAATGGTATGATGCTTTTTTTTTTAAGTGGTTATAAGTGCATAAATGCTGAAAAGGGTATATTTAGCCTGGAGCTAGAAAGTTGTGAAGTATGATGATGTCACAGTAAAAGATGATAACCTTAAGCAGCCTGCGACATACCTGTGAGCCAAATTTGGTTGCACAAGAATGAGTTGGGGGCCAAAGAAACGCAGACACACATCAAATCTATCCAAAGCAAACATGTCAAATTTACCTTCGCGTCCAGATCTACAGATGGGATTCAAACGGAATGTTCTGCAGATATTTTTTGATTGTGTGATAATAGCGTCCCATCAAATCTGGTGATGATCTGCTGACTTTTTTTTATGCAGAGTAAAAATAATCTAAATTTGATTAATTCCTTTGTTTTCAGCCAGCTAAAACTCAATCATAGATTCAAAAAATAATGTTACCACACTAAAATGTTTATTTATAACTCAATTTAAAGGACATTTATACTCAATTCTGCCTTCACATGCCACACAGCTGCAGCCTCCAGGCAGGATCTTGGACATACGTGGTTCAGGTCTTAACATCGAACCATCTGACATTGAACAAGTTGGGATTATGTGCTGCCAAACAAAATGTTAGCTGATAAAAGTTAAGCTTAGCCACCCAATCAAACCACATTCATGAAATGCGACAGCACAGACAGTCAAATCACAAATCAAACATGCTCATGCATGCAGTCATGTGACGTTAATAATAAACTACAAGATGATTATTATAGCAATTTTTTTGTGATCACAGTTGCTAATGCTAATTGGCCGGTGTGTCCATGATGACCAAGCCAGCTAAAACACCCCTTCAAATGTCATACACACTTGCCATGAACCAATAAATCAAAGCTTATTGTTGTGAAGATATAAAATTACACAAACTATTTCCATTTTATTTCGTTCCGGCATCATAGTTACTGAAACAAAATGGCTCCTTTGGCACATAAAGCCTCTTGGTTACCATTATAAAAACTGTGGTTGAGTGAAATATTACCTCTGATGCACACAAACATTAAATTGATGCACCTTTGGAAATTCATCCAACACCCCAAACCAAAGTATATTAAAGTCATTCTGCTTTCTGTTCTGGCAATAAATGTCCCCAGTCAGCATAAATCATGTTATATACTGTGTGAATGGTGCTTGATCACAGTGCTGGAGGTCGATATAGGATTAGATATTCACAGGTGTTACTTCATTTTGTAATAATGTAATCAAATCCCTGAGGGAAATCCTTTACAGTTGACGTCCTTCAAATCATCCTTCATCCAGTCAAGCCCTGCCCTTCGAGGGCGAGAATGCAGAATCAGTGTAACATCCTCAAAATTCAGCTGCTGCATCGGACAAAAAAAATCCCTGTTTGTTCCATCTGTCATGACCGACCTGTGTTTCCAGGACAGTGTGGTTACGAATTTGGAAACTAGATTTCACAGGTAATAGAAAGCAAGACTCTTATCTGAGGGTAAAACAGTTTGCATTGTCAATTCTGTGACTGAAAAGCAGTAAGAAAATCAAGTCATCACCAGGTGGAAGAATCAGGAAAAAAATTGTATTTTCCTTCAAATTGAACTGGATGTTTTTCCCCAGCGACTAACAGGAAGAAAGCAAGAAAATAACGAGGATACAAAAACAACCATTGCTAAAACAGTCAGAAAGCTACTTGTTATATAATAAAAGTACAAAAATGGCATGACGTAATAATGTCCTTTCTATGGTGAAAATGAACACTCACTGGCTGCTGTATTAGACAGAGCTCGCTAGTAGTTGGTTGGACAGAAGTGCTTTAAATCTTCATAACACAGACTGAAAGAGTTTTTGCTCCATGTTAAAATGCCAACATCACACAGTTGTTGCAGATGTGTTGGCTGCACAACCATGATGTGAATATCTAGTTGCACCACATCCCAAAGGTGCTCTACTGGATTGAGATCTGGTGGCTGTGGTGGTCATGTGATTAAACTCATGTTCAGGGAAGCAGTCTGAGATTATGACATCATACTTTTTTTGCTGAAGCAGCCATCAGAGGTTTGACTCACTTGAGTCATAAAGGGATGGACAAGGTCTGCAGTGACACTCAGGCTTTTAGATCAGTTTGCACCACCAGCCTGTTTTCATGTTGGTTGTAATCTTTTTTTTTTTCCGAGCTGTTCTGCTTTCTTAGTTGTAACAAATGGTTATTTGTGTTACTGTGGCCTTCCTATTGCCTATTCTCCTATGACTGGCATCAACTAGGTATTTTGTCCCAGAGAACCACTACTCACTGGATATTTTCTGTCTTTTGGAGTCTGTCTCTTTAAACCCTAGAGATGCTTGTATAGGAAAATCCCAGCAGATCAGCAGTTTATGAAATACTCAGACCAGCCCAACTAGCATCAACAACCATACCATGTTCAGAGTTACTTAAATCACCGCTCTTCCCCACTCTGCCACTCTGCCACTTCAGCAGGTCCAAGCATTTCACTGCATATCGTACTGTGTATGACTGTGTACGTGACAAATAAAATTTGAATTTGAATTTGAGGTTGTCTTAGCTGTGTCTACATGGCTGAACGCACTGAGCCGATGCCATGATTAGATATTTGTGTGAACAAATAGTTGAACAGGTGTACCTAACAAAGCTTTCAGTGCTGCTGAAAGCTTTGTCAAACACTATATCCCAAGTGGTCTGGCAATGATTAAATCCACAATTAATCCATAGTTACGTCATTATAGTTCAGACGTTCTTGTCAGAATTGATATTGCATGATAACTATAGAAAGCCTTTCTCTTTCTCACCTGAATCATTACTAACATTAAGGATAATCAGTATAATCAAGAAAACATTGTATGGACGTATCAGATGATAACTACTCCAGATTCATTCTTGAGCTGCTCACTACCCGTGCAAAGATGTACTGTGCCTCCATATTTATCACAGACCAAATCAGAGGCTTGCAGCATGGCATTCGCCCTAAATCGTGACTGAGAATGCTGCTGTTGACTGAACTGAGGTACACAGAACATTGCATCCTTGTTAAAAGCTGAAGCAATCATAGCTTTCTGAGCTATTAGCTTTATGTGTCGTGTTTGTGGACTACACTAAAATGAAAGTTTGATCAGCAGAAGAACAAATTAACAATTAAACTGAAAACTAAATGCAGGTGGATGTTTTCTGTATAAACAGTGGGTATGAGTACAGTGTGTTTCTGTGTTTGGCAAAAGAGAACAAAGGGCCGGTAAAGTCTTTCACAATTTCCTCTGTTTAATTAGAAAAATGAAAGCTCTGACGTTTTCATTATTTTTCCAAGTGGTATTATAAAATGTATCTTCCTCTTGTCGGCTGACTGGTGTAAGCCTTGTGTTGAGTATACTGGCTTTAGATACCTGCTTTTCAGTGACTGGGAAGCAGAACAAACAACACAACACAAGAAAGGTCCAAGTCACTCACTAGCACGGCGCCCTGCTACCAGTTTGAGTTTGTATGAGAGGCCTAGGGGGAAAGTTTTGTGTCAAAACACCACTTAAATTTGGCAGCACATGAAAAGTCATCACAGTATTTCAAGCCGCAGACTTTCAGAGTGAGTTTCTGTTCGCTGAAATAAGTGTGAAATGCTTCTACTGCTGTCACTGGAAGCATGCATCTGTGGAGGCCGTTTGTCTTGGTGAAGATTACAGCTGCAGGGAGAGAGTGTGTCAGACAGGGGCAGGCATTTAGCCAAGTGTACCGTTACTCTCCAAGTCAGAAGTCTGACACAAGACAAAAATATTCACAGGATAATTTGGTCTTGCTTTTTTTTTTTTTTATTATTGAGTAATAAACTTAATTATTCAAATATTCATGGCATTTCTTACTGAGCCTCTTCAATGATGGACCTAATGTCTGGAGATTGAATTCAGTGTATAACAGCTGATACTCAAAATTTTCAGTTTAACCAAGCCAACTTTGCTCTTTGTTGGCAAAAAGGTCCTCGGTCCAAACCAATCATCAGGCTGAGGGCTATCCTTGTGAAGCAAAGGTCTCTTTGGGTAACTCTGACTTCCTCCCATGTCCACATGAGGTTAGGTTAAATAACAATTCTAGGTTGGCTGTAGGAGGGAGGGGTTGTCTTTTTATTTTAGCCCTGCAATACACTGGTGACCTGTACAGGATTGCTCTATAACAGATGGGATCAGCTCCAGGACACTCTTGACATTGAAACGGATAAGAGGAAGAAGATGGATGCATTTTTTTAAACTTTATAAACAAAACAAGGGCACACAAGTTTTAAAGAAAACGGAGCCAATGTAAATAGCCTGTGGCATGCTGATTTGACTGCCTAAACGTAGGTATTGTCTTCTGTAAAAAAAGAAAACACTGTTAAGTGTGGGAGTGTTGCTACAGGGTACAATTAAGGAACACCTAAGATATGAGATATGAACCACCAAGACCATTTTCTTTTGAAATGCACATTGGTTACTACTTCTTTTAAGTTAGTTGCAGCAAATGTGAAAAGTTGATTATAGCGCAAATTATTTTCTGCTTCATGCCTGCAAGGTAACTCCAACCTAATACAATACTACAAAGTAACAAAGTTAACTGTTGATACATTTTTATTATACATTTTTAATCTCACAACAAAAAATACCAAATGAGACATAATTCTAAATAGATTTTTTTTCTGTTAAAGTGGCAATCACAGCTTCAGATTCCTCTCTCTTTTACCATACCAAACACCCAGCTCTATTAGATTAATAATTATGCAGGTCTTGTTACTTACTGATACATAAGAAAAGCCACATTAGTCTTCCATCTAAGACTTTAATCTTGTATTACTTGAAGATTTTATCTTTGTCCTTCTTTTCCTTGTTTTTGTTTTAAAACTACTCAAATTTTTCCACCATCTGCTATTTCAGCTAGCTGAGGGAAACAAAATCAGTATCCTTGCCCTTTTTTGGTCATGCAATCAAGCCTTCATTTTCCTGGGAGATTTCATACCCAGTGGCAGACAGAATTGCATAGTCCAAGTGAAGCTCATTGGTAATGAATCAAATTTTGTTGTTCTACAGCTGCTACATCGTGCAACAAATAAAAACCTGACCCTTGCCATTTTAATGCTGCCATTAATGGCCCAGTTAGGCAAGGGAGTACACGGAGGAGGAGATCAACCTTCACTTCAGAAAGGATCCACAGTGCCTGCGTGATCTGAATCCCACGTAAAAAACACAGCTGTTACTAAAAAGGTTCTTGACTTGATTATGCATATGCAGATGTGAAATTCTATGCCACCCTGCTGTATGTCCATTTATTTTGTACTGATTTGCAGTCAGATCAGATTCTGACTGACAAACGGGTGTGGAAGTGAACTTTTAGCAACGTACATCAACATCGAATTTGTATTTGGCTTTAAAGTATACAATTTCACAGCAACTTAATACGTTTCTGGTGTCTTGAATAATAATAACACAAGCACATGCATTTGTGGACACAGAAACAATGAATTATGCATGTCTCTTCTTTCCAATTACTTGTGCCAAAGTACTCACATTCCCCAAATACGCAGAGCCTCTAATAGCGCACTCATATGTGATTCCCGCATAGAGACTTTTGATGATCTGAGAATGTTTTAAGAAAAAACAATTGAGACCAGTGAAAATCATAGAAAAGTTTAATGCATTTTTTTCATACTGTAACATTATATTTATTTTTTTCTTTCTAGGTAAAACATAAGCTTACCTCTGTTATGACATCATTCAATAACACCAAGTGTTGGGGTTGTTGCTTAAGAGAAGTATTTTTTTTTTTTTACAGTTTTTTAAAGCTTTTTTAAATTTTCTTTTTCACTTCATCAGCCGTGTGTGCAGATAATTGAATTACCTTATTACCTTTGTAACGACATGATTGTAACTATTGTAGTTACTGAATTTAGTGCCGTAAACCCTCTAAGTTAATTATTATAGATTTAAGGGACACAAATTTGACTTTGGATCAAAATGATGAGAGCATGGCAGTTCTCAAACCATTCAGTTTAGTCAAATTTAAAATAGCATTTTAATGAGTACATTAGTAATCGTAATAGATAAATAAACACATTTTTCAGGATGACTCGCAGATGCCCAAAATAGAAAGAAAATAAGTTATTTTTGATGTATTCATCTTTGGTGGATGTAATCCAGATGTGTAGCTCCAATCCTGTATGTTGAGTATAACTCAAAGTGAAACAAAAATCAAGGACTTAATCTCTTCTGGCTTCTGGGATTTTAGAAAGATTTTGTAGTTAATTGACTCCAGCAAAGAGCTAGCTTTCACAGTGAAAAAGATTAAATGAATGTCTAACTAAATAAACACACCAATCACATACTTGACTGGAAATGAGTACAAATACTTTTTTGCTCATTGAAAGCACAAACCAGCCAGTGTTTTTCCATTATAAATCATTACATGTCTGCACCATTCTTCATTATGCAATCGAGGCTGTAAGCATAGCTTACTCTAATTAATACAGATGCCCATAAAAAGAGGAGATGATCAGCACAGAGACTAAGAGGATCCTGTGATGCCAGTGGCAATTTTGTATTGATTCGCCATCTGAGACACAGAGAGAGCAACAGTAACTAAAACTAATGGGGGGCCTTCAAGAGGACAGGGTGCAAAGAGAAGAAAGGGAAAGGAGAAGAATAGGAAGAAGGTGCTTTGGTGGCTGGAAAACAAAAAAAGAAGGTTGGAGTGCATGCAATGCCTTTTATGATGGTCTGGTGGACCATCATAAAAGTGCTGTGTTTCAGCTGATGCAGTAAATTGCAGAAACTGATCTTGGCAACACTGTAGTGAAGAAAAAGCTATTTTTTGTCTAAAAGCTGCAGTAAGTTTAAGTGGCCTGTAGAATCAAACTGATGCGTAAAAGGAAATGAAGTGTCTTCAAATGCAATATATTGCTTTGATAAATGGCCTCAGCTCTTATTTATCTTTTAGCATATGAGACTTGACAGATTTAACGGTTGCTCATTTCTCTTTATATATGCATAGTGCCAAACATTTTTTTTTATTTTTCCAAATATGCTGCCCCTTGCTTCTTTAATTTAACAAGCCTAACATTTGCAATGTGTTCACTTTGCTTTGGAAAGATATTTGTTATACTCTCAAATGCTGAAGTGACAGCATGATGCTGAGACAGCTGACTCCAAAGGATTGATGTTGCAGATTTTGGTTTGTGGTTTGTTTTCCACTTCCTGCACCATTCAGCACTGTTTTTATGATCACGGTCTTTCAGGAACCTTGTTTAAGTTCTTTTATTTGACTAAATTTAGCTCATTTCTCCCCATTGAGGTGACGCTTCAGACAGTGCTACAGTAATATAAAATGTAAATGGATAAAGAAATGCTTTGCTATTTGGTTTTTGTTCAGATACTATTCAATAAAGGGCTTTTTTGTGGATATTTGTCAGTTATTTATGAACATAAACTGGGTGGGCCATAGTGAAGATTAATCTTGATTAATTCAAGGTTTTTTTTTTAATACATTATGTAACGACCTAGTCTGGATTCAATAATTTCTTGCAGGTGTTGTTGCTGGAAATTGAAAAAGTAAAACCCTGTTAGTCATAAACACACTCCCTACTTGGAAGTCATTGGCTCGGAATTTGCTATTTTTTGGTGAAGACCTCTCAGGTTGTGTTGGTGCTTAACACAGAAGTTAAAAACAAAAAAATACTGGTACACACACACACACACACACACACACACACACACACACACACACACACACACACACACACACACACACACACACACACACACACACACACCAAGAGATGAAAGCACCATTAGAATACTTGGATCTGATTCTGGGAACATTTAAAGGATCTCTACCTGATGACCTGAGAGGTCTGATTAGATTATAGAGTGATGGAGCGAGTCAGAGATGTACTCAGGAGCTGAACCATTGAGAGCTTTTTGAACTAATAAAAGGATTTTAAAGGTAATTCTTTGATGCACTGGGAGCCAATGGAGTGATTTCAGTTACTTGGGTGATATGGTCAAATTTTCTGCTTACCTGTGAGGGCTCTGGCTGCTGCAGTTTGAATACGCTGAAGTGGTCCCATTGATGATTTGGAGAGCAGATAGAGCATTGCAATAATCTAACCTGCTTGATATGAAAGTATAGAGTTTTGATATATTTTTAAGTGATTGAAAACAGTTCTGTTGAGGCGACTGTTGTTGTGATTTGGCGCTACATAAATAAAATTAAACTGAATTGAATAGTTCTGGAAACCTCACTGATATGATTTGCAAATGAGATCTGTTCAAAATGTTCCTGGCTTGCACACTGTTTTCTGTCTCTGACTTAATGGATGTAGAAAAAATATTTCTGTCTTGTCTCTGTTCAGTTCTAAAAAATGTTCAAAATATTCGGCAGTTAATGTTTTCAATGCAGCTCATTATTGTGTGAACAGAGGTTAGTCCATCAGAGGAAAACAATAAGCGCAGCAGTGTATTATCTGCCCAAGAATGGTAGTATATATCGTGATTCCTTATTATAGTACCAAGCATGTAAAGGTTAAATAGTAATGGACCATGGCTGACCATTGATGAACTCCTGATTGAATTTTTATTTGTGCAGATCTAAAACTGCTAATTGAAACATAAAAGCCACCTGCCCTTCATACGAGAACCAATCAAGAACCTACCTTGTTAAATCAACTGAATCATGAAGCCTTTGAATTAATGTCATGATCAAAAACAGCAGTGAGATCAAGCAGCACTAAAGCTGAAACACTCCGGGCCATTGATGACTTTAGCCAAACTGGTTGTGATTGATACTTACTCATGATAAATAACACCTTAAAGGTACTAATTCAGTTGTTAGTAAGTTTTCTTTTCAAATATTTTGCAGAGAAATGTGAGATTAGAAATGAGTCTATAATTATTAATTACCAATGGGTGTAAATTATTTTTCTTGAGTAGCTGTGTGATTAAAGCACATTTAAGACAAACAGGGAAAATTCCCTGTAAAGGCATACTGATAATATTTACTAAATAATCTGTAAAAATCTGTAAATGAGATTTGAGTTTGGTGAGGATGCAAAACTTCAGCTGATGAATCATTTTTTTCAGATCTTTGCAGTTTAAAGGTGAGAATGTTAACATTTGTGCTTGTATTACCTCCAATTAGTCACACCTATTTGTTGAAAGAAATCCAATTAACCCTGTTTTGAAAGGACCAAGTAGTTAATAGTAAAAAACAAACAAGCATAATAAAAAAAAACTGAATTAGACTGACTAGGATTGTCCTTATTTCATTGTTTTAGCAATAAAGTACATTTTTATAATTTGAACATTATTTGGTAGTTTATTTTTTTCTCTCTTTTAAAAAAAAAAATCTTTTATGCTGTTTCACAAGTGTGCTTTGGTGGCAGATTTATGTCAATTAGCAGTTCTGACAGGAGCAACATTATCAATAATTTAAGAAATTGCACAGAAATTGTCTATTATTTCATCTCACAACGACAGTACTGTTAACATGTATTCTGAAAATTCGCCATTGAATGTTTCAACCGTGATGGCTGGATATAAAACTTCGTTATAAAAGGGCTGGTATATGTTTAACAGATAAACAGTAAAAGTCAGAAAGTATACAATAATATAATATAATAATAATATAGACCCATTTCTGTAATATACTCACATATCTATATTATTGCTAATATATATTGTAATATATCTATATCACTAAAGCACTTCTGGATGGATGCAAACTGCATTTCGTTGCCCTGTACCTGTGCATGTGCAATGACAATAAAGTTGAATTCTATTCTATTCTATTCTATTCTATAATAATCAAAGACAGCAGTGGGGTTTAATGTGTACAAGAGCAGTGGGTCTTTGAGATCTGCTTGCTGGCTGGAGAAAGTTACCATGGAGTGAAATGCTGGTAACTGTAGACTGTGAGGAGTTCAAAGGATCAGAGATACTTGGCTTCGTGTTATATGAGGAAGAGCTCCCAGTATGGAAATTTATAAAGTTAACACAGGGTCATGTCTAGTCCAGTGGAATAAATGGGGATTGATTAGGGCTGGTATTAGACCCAGACGATGTCAGTAGTAGCGGGACTGGTCAGAGTAAGTAGACCATGATTAATTGATTTTGCCAGCTGAAACAGAAGGATCTGACTCTATAGCACCATGTGAAATATCTAAAGAAAGAACTTCTGTTCCAAGTCCATTATGATGCATGCCATCATATTTGAATAACCGATTAAGTTCCCAGAGGAGATTAAAATCGGCAATGAAGAAGATATTGTGGGGAGCGCAGGCTGATGAAAGCCAAGTGTGCAGTGACAGTAACCTACTGAACCATCCAACCCCATGACCACAGACAGGGATGGGACCAGACATGAAAATGCCCCGCATCTCTTTAGTGAGCAGAACAGGTGTTCAGAGCCTTTTTTGAGTAGTTCAGATTGCTCTTTGTGGATGCTTTTACTTCTGCAAGTACAATGACTTCTGTAGAGCTTGGGCACTTTCCAACTAATTTAGCAGCTTTTTTACATCTTGGACAGTGACTTCTGGGAAACAACAGGCTATAAGCTTGTTTTAACATTTCTAATTACTGACATTTCTAATTACAGTTATTAGAGTCTGTGTCTTAGAAGAGCCAGAAGTCTTGCAGGCTCTGAGGCAGACTGTTCAGGACTTTCACTGGAAACGTTTTTTTACTGTGTAGATAGAAACCGAAGGTGGAATCCACAAAACATAAAACCAGAGACAAGACAAGTAGAAATTATGGATCTATTCAAACAAAGTAGGTGGAAAAGAAATAAAATGGAGAGCAAACAGACAGCAGTTGACTAGCAGCGCTGCGCAGCAATGATGTAACAAAAGAATCAAGTAATGCCTCACAATGGATTGCTTCTGGTTGTACGTTCTGTGTTACTACACAATACTGAAAACCTATAATTTGACAAAATGAACCAAAAGTTTATAGTTGTAATCCAAAATTTAGGCTGTCATATATTGCAGGGGTGTGTTGTGAAGCACTGAATCACAGTGAATGTACTCTGGAACAGAATTAAAGCTTCTTATTATCCATGGCCCACCCACACATGTGTTTCTGCTTATTTTGTCTGATTGGTCCTATTCTCAAACCTGTGTGGGTGTGTGCATACTGTGAATGATTGACATCTGGACCGCTCTTTTGATAGACCTGCTGTTTGAAGGTGACACAGCTTATACCGTTTTTGGTATTATGCTGCAATCATACAGCGACCTGACCTGTCATGTATCAGTCAGGAGTCCTTGCCATCACATTTTAAGAAAAGGAGAACCATCATTTATCCATGAGCAGCACAGTCTGAAAAGCTTTAAAAAAGAATTCCCTCAACATCTAAATACATGCCATGAGACTGTGGCCAAATTTTCACTGTTGGAACCAAAGTGGGACTGAAAAAGAAAGGTATGTGGAATTTTGTCAGATTTATAGTTGCTTATCAGCGAGGTGTTTTTGAAAAATGATGCTTAAGTGGTGGCTCATGAAATTATGAGAGCATAAAACACCATCCCAACGGTCAATTATTGTGCACATTTCTTTAGACTATGAGTGTCAGTGTTTGCTATTTATATGTCAATGAATGCAAAAGTTAAATTAACTGTTAATTCATCCTATTATTACCTTCGGGTCATTTCATGTGAAAGGATTCTGTAGTTTTATACTTTCTGGCAGACATTGAACTGATACTGAACTGATATCACACTGAAATTGTTTCTACATAGTAGAACTAAAGTACTATGGTTATAGAAGATTGCTATTATGGTTACACTAGACAGTATTAAAGGTGGACAACATTATACAGTAAATGAAAAGTCATTAACTAATATTTGTTTTCATACAACACATAACACACGTCTGCAAAAACATTTTTTTTTTCAACTGCATGGGATGTTTTTGGTAGATTTGATGAAGATTTTAGGGTGCTGAATCCAAAAATGATCTCCATTTTCCTCCATCACATGCAGTTTTTTTTCAAAACATGAGGAATGCGATGAAAAAAATCAATATTTTATTACAATTAACTATATTTCTGTATTTCTTTTGAGTCTCGCTCTTAGAAATATTAAATTAATGCAAGAAATCATTATTGGATATGTTTTTTGACTCAAGTATAGGATACCAGATTTCAGTTCAAAAAGGAAACTTGTTCGCTTAATTAAACTAAAAACACAAGTTTTGCAAAAAAAACCTGATGAGACGGGATTTTTAAAATATTTTTCCTGGTTTCAGTGGGTAAAAATTTATAAGACAGTCAAAAAATCCTATGGAGTTTTTTTTTGTTACAGACCTGTGTCCATTTAGAAATTTAGGATGCTCAACATTTACAAACTAGACTTAATTATTATATTCAGTATGGCCACAAATGAGTGACTGAGCACATAAACTCAACAAGAAAGTGTTCACAGAGGTCAAGGCACAAAGCTGTTTTCCCATAAACACCTGTATATCAATTTGCAACTACAGCTATTGCCATCTGGTGGCCTTCAGATAGAATGCAGGCACTTTTGCAGTGTCTTAATTTCTCTAATCTGGAAGCCACGTCTATGTTTCATATATGCCTGATATTCTGTAATTGACCAGATGGAACCAAGCACAGACCTCACTAACAGTTCAATAGGTTTATTTACAGCAGCTGAGATCTGCAATAATAATAATTTTATTGAGCTTTCCTAGCACAAGAAGAGGCTAGACAGCTGGTGAGTGAGTAGGCAGGCAGGTTAGTATTCCCAGTCTGTATCACAATCCAATTAGTTTCACCAAGCCACAGAGTTTCCAAAACTGCCACGAGCAACTGGATGACACACTGAAGATTTCGGGGAAGAGGAGAGAAGAGCAAATGGTAAGCACCAGGAAGTACGAAACATAGAGCTAGATGAGAATAATGCTACTGTGAGTAAAGCTATATGATCTGGCAAAGATGGAGACGAAGAACTGGACTTTAAAAACACCAGCAGGTGATGAGGGAAATGGGCAGCAGGTGTGTGTCATCCAACATAGATTGCTATGCAACATAGATTGAGCACCATACTTCTAGAGTTCCCACAAGAGTGCTAACCGACAACATACTCACACAAACATGCCAAGTGAAAGAGAGAGAGAGAAAAGAAAAGAAACAACCATGGCGACCATGGCAGAGGCATGTTGGGATAAACTCAGAACATTATGACACAACTGTATCCTTTGTTTGGTTTACTTTTGAAGCATAATTCTCCAAAAATCTTATATTTGCTTTCGTATTTCTCTTGCCGTCACAACACATATAAACAGGGGCTTTTCAGATATGCTACAGCTACTGGGCAATTACTATTACAAACATACAGTTTTCTTACATAATGCAGATGTTGGAGGGATAATGACATGGAATGAAGTTGAATATTTGAAAAAATATTTATGCCAGTGGAAAACATCCAAATCTGCTTGACTAGTCCATCCATCCATCCATCTTCATCCGCTTTATCCGAGGCCGGGTCGCGGGGGCAGCAGCCTAAGCAAAGAGGCCCAGACCTCCCTCTCCCCAGCCACCTCCTCCAGCTTATCCGGGGGAACACCAAGGCGTTCCTAGGCCAGCCGAGAGATATAATCTCTCCAGCGTGTCCTGGGTCTGCCCCGGGGCCTCCTCCCGGTGGGACATGCCTGGAACACCCCACCCAGGAGGCGCCCAGGGGGCATCCTTGTCAGATGCCCGAACCACCTCAGCTGGCTCCTTTTGATGTGGAGCAGCAGCTGCTCTACTCTGAGCCCCTCCCGGATGGCCAAACTTCTCACCCTATCTCTAAGGGAGAGGCCAGCCACCCTTCGGAGGAAGCTCATTTCTGCCGCTTGTATCCGCGATCTCGTTCTTTCGGTCACTACCCACAGCTCGTGGCCATAGGTGAGGGTAGAGACGTAGATCGACCGGTAAATTGAGAGCTTCACACAGCCCGAAGAGGAGACATGGGCCCATCCTCCTGCAGGCCCACCACCCGCAGGAGGCGCCATAGGAGTCGGGTGCATTGTGTGCCGGGTGGCGGCCAGGAGCGGAGGCCCTGGCGGACTGACCCCCGGATGCCAAGACTGCTTGACTAGTCTTTGCAGCAAATTTGTTGATATGAATGTTTTGTGTTAATTAGCAGTCTGGAGTCGACATAGTTACCTGCAATGTAGCAGTTGTGGCACTATTTTTTATGTAATACTTTCTGTACATATGAAATGAAAAAAAAAAAAAAACCTTTATGGGATATGGTGAAATACACTGAATGACCAAAAATATTGGAGGAGAGGCTGTCTTTCAGAGGGGATAGAACTGCAGTTTTATTTCCCACAGGAGTGATACCAGATAAAGTATTGCTACAAATCTGTCTTGGAAATTGACTAAAATTAACTCTCTTCATTCTGCTATGATAATTTTAGTTGGGTTGCCTGTGCAATTATAGCTTAATGTTGAAATTAACAGTATGCCCTCAAAGTGCTCTGCACCACCATCTGTTACATCATATTGATGTCTACACTTTTTTTAATGGCCAATCCATCCAGCATGACAGGTGACATAATCTCACAAACAACATTTAATCAAGTGCAAGGTGTTGCTAGAAACCTTATTTAGCAAAACTGAGAACTGAAAATGCAAAGGTTCTTTAAAAGGTTTTTAGGAAGACTGTATTATATAAAAACAGGACACAGAATTAATTGAAATTGTGTAGAAGACACAATTTTGTTCTGTTTTAAACACATTTCTAAACTTTTTACTTGGATCTCAGTCGAGAAAGTAAGAAAGCTTAAAAATGTCTCTTACACCACGAGCAGTAAAGGTGACTCCTATAAAGGATACTATGCAAGATCAAATAGGATCAGTAGATCATCTATGTGCACACATTTAGCAACAGGGGCAGGAACCTCCTGGCTTTGTCGGGCACTTCAACAAAACTCAGGGAGGGGCAGCCATCAGCTGCAAAAGGCTGGTGGATCAGAAGAAAGGCAGGAAAAAGCAGCACAGAGACACATGAACAGCAAGAGGACAACACATATTCTAAGTGAGATGAAAGTGAGATTGAAAAAAGTGAACGACATGCATCAAGACAACTCAAATATCCTATTCACATGTCATTCTAGTGTTAAATGAGATGCTTGCACTATTTATACATGACAGGAGCTCCTAAAGTGGCATGAGATTTATATACACTCCCACAACATCGCTTAGTATCACTACATATCATCACCGTTTATTTTAGTGGAGAATTTTTTTCAGCTTATTGCTTTATTGAAACCGGATTTTTCTCTTTGTTTAATATTATGAAAGTTTTTGGGCTCAAAATAGATTTTTCGCTCACTACACTAAGCTGTCTAACCAATTCTCTTCATTCCAGACTGATGACATTTATAAACAGTTTTGCTATGTGTTCAGTGATTCACCGAATGAATAAAGACTTTAAGAAACAGTCATAGCTCTACTTTGAAGGGAAAAAAATATATGTACCTGAGCATTTTTAGGCTATGCTCGTGCTTTCCACTTGTGATATCATAAATTAATAATTGCTGCTCCAATCTAAAAATCGTGCCTTGCATTTACTGCTGAAAAACTCATGTTTGATTGCCTAGTTAGTCATAAAGACTTTTTTTTGTAAACCTCTCTAATGATCAAAGCTGCATACTGAAAAAAGGGGCCTTTTAGCACAAGTGTGTAACACAGCAGACTGATATCACCTGCACATTAACTCACCTGCATATTTGCTGTGGAAAAGGCTCACTCATTTGAGAATGGTTTTCTATGTATCACAATTGCTGAGTCTATGGTTGTGATTGGGTTGGGTTAATTGGAGTCTATTTGACTGCACTCATAGTCTAATCACCTTAGATTTCACACTGCTATGTTATCTGCCTCTCTGTGTGGGTGTGTTATGCGGCCCAGACTCAAGAATGTTTAGATTAAAAATGTTTCTAGTGGACATTTTTCTGTTGTTCTGTGAAATGTATAATTAAGTTGCAGTTGAGCATCAGAGATATTTTCTGTCTTTCTGTGCAGGCCAGGTGCAGGTGGTTGTTTGTGTACTACACACAGAGTGGTGAGTCTGGTATGAAAACCATTGTTCCCTGTGAACGCTGACAGCATGTGGAGTGTAGCTGATTTGCAGCATAGATGACATTGTCCTTGGACTCTGTGTTTCATCCATTTTGCAAGTGGGACACTGGACTGTTTTAGTCCCTAATCTTTATGCGATGATTGTTTCCTGAGATCGTTCCCAGTGATCTCAGTGATTTGACTAAGAAACTGTATTTTATAAATTTACTAGTTGTCATCTTTTGCCCACGGTTGAGACTGTTGGTCAAATAGTCAGCATGTGTTGTGTTTTAAAAGCTCATTTAGATAAGTACAACAAATTGTTCCAAGCTAAAGATAAGAAGACATTTAAATGCCATTTTCCCCCTGATGCATCACAATGATAATATTTCAAAGTGATCTAAAGCTCATTCACTTTCACGGCTTGCCCTGAATAAGTACAGATATGATGAAGGGGAAACAAAAATTATATTTATTTGATACATGGGGTTTGGATACTGGGTACTTTTGTTCCTGTATATACTTTAACAATCGTTGTATCCTTATTTTTTGACTAAAATTGGTGAAGATAGTTTAAACAAAGGTGAAGCCTAACAAAAGATCATAGGACAGGAACAGCAGCGTAATTAAAAACAACCTTGGAGAAAAATGGTCAATCTACAGCCTTGTAGCAACCAAAGATATCATTGGCGCCGCTCCTCCTTTTTGTGACCAATTTTACCCAGTGACAGCCAGGACCTACTGCCATATTTAATAAATATTTTCTCCTAGCAACCAGTGGTTATATGTCAATATGGCAAACAACTCTAAAGAAATGTGCACATGAATTCACGTGAGAAATCTCAATAAGTGAACTCCATCCATCCATTCCCCCCTGCTTATCCCAGCTACGATAGGGCGAGAGGCGGGGTACTCCGTTGACAGGTTGCCACGGTGTTTGTCACATTAAAACAATGCTATATGGCAGACAATGGAGGATACTATTGACTCAAATGGATTGTTAAGATAAAACCCCAGACAGATGAATCATTGCTAAATTGTTAAATTACGTCTTGTTTTGTTTTATTAGTTTAGTTGAAACTGGAGCTAAAGGGAGAATAATGTGCTAACTGGCTCTATCAATCTAAGACTGTTAGAAGTGTAATGCTAATATGTTAGCTGTTACAACTTTCTAGTGGCTGTAACTCTTTTCTTATGAATCTAGTCAGTGTGTTTTAACACCATATTTGGTTGGAACATATTGGACATGAAGTTTGTAAGGCGGCCATATAACACTTAACTTCAGACGCAAGTTGATTCACTGTTCACAACTGAACTGCACATTAATATGAGATCACCAAATATTAATCAAAGGTAAAAGTGCAAAATAAGTACAAAAAAATGAAGAGCTCTGATTGCAAGGATGTTTGATGAGCTTTTTCAGAAGATAAATGGCCCTGCAAAAAGATGACTCAGATACAGCGTTTTAGCCCTGTGAGGTGGGTATAAATTAAAACGCCTTCTACTTACACAGAAGCCCTCTGCGATATCTGAACATGGTAAATATGGTTTGCCTCAACTACTTAAGAGACGATGGACTGAACACCCAACCCTTAAAGAGCCTGATCTCTTTAAACATTTAAACACTGCAAACGGGTTTATTATGGATCCACAGAGTCAAGACGTTAGCACAAGATAGTGACTGAAAAAAATAAAAACAATAACTGCTGATACAAACAGATCTGCTTACACTATATCCAAGCGGATCATCATATGACCTAACCGAGGAATGGCTTCAACATATGTAAGTGATACTCTGGATTTACACTGAGCCTACAAAAACAATCCTCTTATAATCCCTTCCATTGTGCACTTTAAGATAACTGTCAGATCTGAGCCTGACTGTATGGAACGCCAGGACTGCCATAATGAATTAATTAAATACACCATTAAATAATTAATTAAATGTGGCAATAATTAATTAAAATTGGAATTAATTAATTAAATAAATAGTTATGATATATGTAATTAATTAATTATTGACACATTTAATTAATTATTTATTTATTTCACGTTTTAATTAATTATTGACACATTTAATTAATTATTGACACATTTAATTAATTATTTAATGATATATTTATTTATTTCATTTTGGCAGTCTTGGCGCCTGGCTCTCATCATGAAATAATTTTATCTGTCAGCCTCACCCATCAAACTCAGGGGGCGGGGTTAACGCTGATCGAGTCAAAACCATTGCTTTGGCCTGGTGGCCATTGTTTCTAGCACACAACAACCGGCATGTGGAAGCTAACAGAACTGAGCTTTGAAAAACCCTGTTTGTGTGTTACCAAATACCGTTTTAATATTTTTTTAGCCGAGAATGTAGTGGTTTAATCTTCATGTGTCTGGTCGGTTTGTCAAGATACAGCCTCTTTGCAAAAGTGTTTCGATGATTTCGGAGATGTCTGCCCAGTCTCACGGCAAAGCGTGGGATAGACCCGCTCGCCTCGCAAGCAATCCCACCGACAAAGCGCAGGCCCCGGTACACAGCTGTAGTAACCCCCGCTGACTTCTTTTACTGAGGTTATATTTATCGGTGTTTTATTTCCTGATGTTCTTATGTGTCCTACGTGTTTCAGTCGCCAATTCTGAATTATAACTAACATTAAAAACATGTTTAAGGAGGAGAGAGAGCAAATAAATCTGTTTAACATCTGATCTTTGGGTTTTTGTTCAGTAATCAGCGTGACCTGTGTATAAACACATAAAAGAGATAACGTTGGTGTTTCCGTCATGTAGTAACTGCTGGCTTTAACTGTACAAAGGTTGTTCGACACTATGAAACACATACAGACTTCATGATGTTCGGCTAATATTTTTATTGTGAATATTAATCATGCTGACCTCGCTCTGTACACCACGCAGCGAGGTCAGCATATCCACGATATCCTCAGCTCCATGAGTTAACACAAAGTTTCCCAGCTGACTATCTAACTGCCAACTATTCCAGAGACGTGAAAATATACAGCATAAAGAAAAGTGTAAGAGACTCAGCAGCAGATTAGAATAACAGTTATACATTTAATAAATCACCAAATGAATCCAAGAAACGAGCAAACCTGTTCCGACAATTTGAGTTTGTATTCCCTCAGCTGCAGACTCGCTGCTGTTTAAATGTTTGAAAAGGAAGATTAGATATAAACAAACGTCAAACATAGACTCAGTCTGCCTTCACATTTGATATGAGGCCAGCACGTATAGTGGCCTCAGCAGGCTATTACTGAAATACACGTGCTATATCATAAACTATGATATAAACAGGGAGGTCCTATTAACATGTTTAGTTTTAAAGGACACCTTCCTGCCTTTAGTCTCATTCATGAGCAGTATTAGTTTTCTTCTAACATCCAGAAGTCTGCACGATGTGTTTCATAGTTTGTAACAAGCCTTTGACAGGTAAACATAACATGACCGAAAAAGCAAAAAAAAAGAAAAAAAAAAGAGAGAGAGTTGACATAAGAAGAGAAAATTCTCTCAATTATGGAGACAGACAAATGGTTCATTTATGTTTGATGTGTGTTTATTCCTCCCTAAATATCGTCGGTGAAGTTCGCCATGCATGTCAGATTTTCCTGCGCATTTTTATACGTCTGCCAACAGAGAGAAAAAAAATCACATTCTAACAGACAGCTGGTGCTTAGAATACAGTTGAATAACTATTAAAAAACAGATGATATTTAGATGATAGTTCAGTCTAACACATGTGCCAGTGAACCATTAAACGTCTGTGAAACTATGCAGTTATGAAACGTAACTTTAACCTCAGCCAAACCGATTTGCTCAGTTGTAAATAAAACAGCGAAGTAAACGTGACCCGACAGACAGAACCTGAGTGAATGAAGTCCAGCGTTTAACCACTGAGAGCTAAAACTCAGCTGAGGTTTGAAAGCTGTGTGCCGGTGATTGGACATCAGCCGCTGATAAAGCTGTTCGCCTATAAAGTGCTCTGTAAGGAAACAAGCTCCAGCAGCTCTGCGCTCGGGGAAAACACTATATTTACTTATCTTGTGCAGAAAAATGCGCTGACATTGCGTTATATCGAGCACCGGCTGCCCAGTTAAACTGTGACTATCACCAGGTAACTAGGCGTGTTTCTTGAATTAGCAGCAGGTGTTAAACAGCTGACAGATGAGGAGGAGGATGCATGCAGGTAAACTGAGGGTCTGCTGAGCTGATCGCTGGTTTCGTGAGAAAAATGTCAGCTCGTTCTTTATGTTACAGAAGCACAGAGACACAAGACCAGGCGGAAAGAGACGATCGTTCGGTGAAAATGAGAATCTGCGAATGCAACATGTGGAACACGGAGAGTGGAATATGTAAACAAACCGGTTAATGTACCCCCTCGGTGCGCTCTGCATGCTAACTGTTAGCAGAGCTAGTGAAATCTCTGAAAACATCTGAGCACTTTTGCAAACATGTTCTATGTTGACAACCTGACCAGACATACGTCGCGACATTCGCGGCTAAAACACTGTTAAAAGTGTAGCTGGTGACAGAAAAACGGGGTATTTTAAAACTACACCACCACCATTGCTGCTTGTGATTTGATCTGCATTCTGGGATAACTGGCTGCCCCAAGTCTACACAAGCAATCGATTATCTAGGATCGACCTGTTTTGACTTACTTTGCACGGCAACCAATCAAATGTTAGAGAAGCTGCATGGGCAGCGTTAACCCCGCCCCCTGAGTTTGATGGGTGAGGCTGACAGATAAAATTATTTCATGACGAGAGCCAGGCGTCAGGACTGCCAAAATGAAATAAATAAATATATCATTAAATAATTAATTAAATGTGTCAATAATTAATTAAATGTGTCAATAATTAATTAAAATGTGAAATACATAAATAATTAATTAAATGTGTCAATAATTAATTAATTAAATGTGTCAATAATTAATTAAAATGTGAAATACATAAATAATTAATTAAATGTGTCAATAATTAATTAATTACATGTGTCATAACTATTTATTTAATTAATTAATTCCAATTTTAATTAATTATTGACACATTTAATTAATTATTTAATGGTGTATTTAATTAATTCATTATGGCAGTCCTGGCGTTCCATATGACTGTCATCTCATGGAATTTAAATATATATATATATATATATATTTTTTTTTTACATTTTCAAATAGTTACAAGAAGCAAACTTAATGGAAACACACACAACATCTAATGTTGAAGTCACCAAAATGGTGAAAGATAGCATTAGTGAGTAAAAAATAGTTTTAACAAAGATGAACTAGAAGGATGAGCTTCCTCTTTTTCATTTTAAAAGTCAGCCTAAAAACTAATGTGGAAATACTGGCTTCAAAAAAGAAAAAGCCACCAAAAAATATCATTCAGTTGATTTCAGTGAAACAAGTCTTTACTTGAAGTAAAATACTCACATTTTAATGGGAAAGTACAGGGTGTCAATTTAATTTTGTAATCAAATCTGAGCTAAGAAAGCATAATTGTTTGCCATGTGTAGCCATGGCCATTGTGAGTCTGCTGTCCCCATGTGGACACTGAGTAATGGCTCCACTTTGGCCATGAATTACACAAAGGTCAAGTTTATGGTGGTGGCATGCCCAGATTGAGTATTGTTGGAAGAAAAAAAGGGTCAGAGGAAGTCAGAGGGGATTTACTTTGAGAATAGCAATGATAAAACAACAAACTTATTTCTAGGCTCATTTAAAATAAGCTTGAGGTATGTGTTTAAATATATATGTATTTAATACAATAATATTTAGATTTCATTGAATAACTTCCATTTAGTCTACACAACTATCACTGAACTATTTCACACAGCCAAGTGGCATTTTATTTACTTTTCCTGTCAACATGGGTATCATCATTCAGCAGTGCTTTGGGCTGCATTCCTCATAAACATCACATGTCAGCTCAGGATACTCGAGATGACCCCAGTGCATGCTGATGTGAGAGGAAGAGAGCGCACTGGTGAAGATTAGTTCCCATAAGCTTTGACTTACCCTCCGAACTTAGTGGCTCCCGAGGGGTTTCTGTGTGATTGGGGCTGAGACGGTAAACAAGGCACTGAGAGGGGAAGACATGCAAATTAGCAGGCAGACGAAAAAAGAAAATACACAGACACGGTGAGTTTTTTGATGGGCATGCAACAAGTGAACATAATCTGGTGAGAAATGATTTTTGCTGAAAACACAACACGACCACTGTATGTTTCTCATCCATTCATGTCAACGTTTTGACCAAAAGAGAAATATGATCTCCCTGGATTACTGAGAGCTGTAGATTATGACCAGTTGAAGATGAACTGATGAAGGTCATTGGAGGGGGAGGGTATGAGGGTGCTTTGGCGGGTCTTCAACTTTGAAAGATTACCATGAATCACACTTCCATAAATCCACTGCGCAAAAGCCTTTTCATTTATCAAATTTCCGACACCATTTGCTGCTTAATCTTACTCACCCGACACATATGCCTCAGATTTGGACACGAAACAGAATCAGATTAACAGAAAGTGTGGTTTGCATTAAACTGGATTAAATTTTCTTTTCAATGTATTTTTTTTAATAAAAATATATAGGGTGAAGAGAGCTCTCATGTGCCTCAGCTGTATGTTCTTCAGCAGAAACTACTTTTAGGTTCATGCACTTACACTTAACAATTCATCCCTGCACGTGACACACTGCTGCTATCCCTTCTGTGTGATAGGAATATGAATTATACATTACCTTTCGAATGGGTGCAGTGACATCAGTCTTTACAGAAGTGTTCTGTCATAATGGGCTTGATCTGTGGCGTAGACTTCAACTTTTACAAATGCTATGCATCAGTTTCACTCGGAGAGCTCCAACACGAGGAACTTCAACGTGACTTCATATTGTCCCTGCAAAATGAAACTGATAATAAAGCTATTTATTACGTCTGTGCACGTTCTCTGATATTTGAAGTCTTGGCCTGGGTTGCCCTGCTTCTCTCCTTTTCATGAGGCACTGCAACCACAAAGGTCTGACTTGTTTTCTAATTAACCTGAATACGTGGGTTGAGTATTGTTACAAGAGGGAATCAGATCACATCCTTCTGACTCAATTAAGTTACACAAGACATGGAGCAGGAGAGAATGTATGGGTTATACTTATAACTCCCTCACCTGCATAAAACAGGAGGAAGAAGATAAACGAGTAAAAAATAAGAAAGAAATAATAATAAAAATAAAAGATTTCAGCAGAACAGGTAACCCTTTTAAATCTAAACAATGCAATAATTGCACGAAAATTACAATTTTTTGAAAATAGGGTGTTTATTTAAACTTCTGACAAATTATAACCAAAGAAATCTATATTAATTTGCACATTTTATTTTGTTTCCATTTGTATCATTTTTGCTAAATTTGGCTTTTTTTGCAGTCTGTTGCTTAAAAATGTATTGTGCAGTTTATTTTGGTTAACAAAACAAAATGATGTTGTGTAGAAGTCTTAAAATCGCACAAAAACTGTATGTATCATATATGATATGCTGGGCATTAAGGGGTTAAAGAACAGCAGAGTTGAAGTACAGTGTGTATCAAAAAGAATCATCAAGGTACTTTAATTCCTCATGTGTTCACCGGTAACAATTCAAGCATGGTTGCCGGTAGGTAGCTCAACAACAGCGGTCGCTGCAGTGACTCTAGACATATTCATAAAAGTACAGGACGACTTTAAATGTCATATGGACGTATGCTCTTGACTGGAGGGCAACTTCTAAACATCGTTAGTTTTGTATGTAAAACCTTATATTTAGCCATGTATGCCTGTTACTTTAAAGAATATAGCCTTTTGATATCAGGTGAGTCTTTTTAATACACCCTGTGTAAACTTTGTGAAACAACTTAATAGTCACAACAAATAATATCTAATTGGATGCAGTGCCAGAACTATAGGAAAATGCATTGATTAGCAATAACAATGTTTAAGTGTGTGATAAATGTCAGGTAACATGCACATGAATGCCAGGAGCCAAGGATGCCCAGCAGAATGCTGAATTGTGATAACACGATTAACAATCTTCACTTCTCCTGTCATTGGTTTTAATGATGTGACTACAAGGTGTCCCAATTTGTCTTCATATCGGAACACAATCTCAACATGTTGTCCTTGATCCTCTGATGCTGTCGAGGAACAGAGGAGAAAATATGCAGACATCTTTGCTATCCTTAAAACCCATTCATGGTTCCCACGTCCACTTGCTCTGCAGTCTTTGAATGAGGACACACTGCAGGCTATTCCATTCAGACTGAAATTACATAGGCATTGGTCTGCTACATAGAAACACTCACATCAAACACAGAAAAACACACAGGCTGCCAGTGACATTACACTTTTTAGCCAAAGGGACTCTGAGTAAAAGTAGGGTAGCTCCAGTTATAGGTATAGGGGATCTAGCACCATGTCGGGGATTTTTCCTGAGGTGTGTCAAGCAGTAAGGAAAAGTTTTCTGCTACAGATTATTGCCTCTCCTAAGCAAAGTGAGAGGTGCAATAACACAGAATTTCTGGAGAATTAACAACTTCCCACTGTGTTTGATGGAGAAAAAAAAATGTAATTTAATGCCATTTATAAGTCCACAAATGCTTTTCTGAAGGTGTGGGAAAAGGTCAGTCTCTTCTGTCAGCCCCTCAGCTAACTAAGCAACTCTCTTTTCCCTTCAACAATTATCTGCCAAATCTAGAAGCAAATCTTACACTTAAAATCCATTTCATGCCTCTGAGCATCTTCTTGCACTATCAAGAGCGTGTTCTTAGTTAAATGGATGGAGAGAACAATTTTAAACTTAATGGTCGCTGGGACATAACAAAAGACACGTAGGGACTCATCAGTAAAATATACAGTTAAAACTGTATGTGCGAACATCAGCTGTACACGAGTCACTGCAACATCACAATTGGCTTATGCACTCCCTGGTTGACTGTTTATGAAGCAGATGGTTGGCTCTTTGGGGGAAGGGATTGGACAACCACCATCTTTGGAGCTTGAGTGCCATATCTCTCCACTGTTATAGCTCTGCTGAAAAGCAAGAAGCTGGAGCCACTGAATTTCATTGCAATGCTAAAAAAGATGCAAAACGTGCAAAAGTGTACATAAAGCAATAAATCCATTTGCATATCCTAAATAAAACTTAAATAAATGGAGGTAGCACATTTTTGTCCCATGACGATTTGAGTGACAGTGACACAGGTCAGCACTGATCTCAGATCTGATTACTGTATTTGTCAAAACTGCACAGCAAAAAGACAGATCAGAAATCCAGATTTGTAACAGGCTGAGAGCGATGAGCTGTGGCTCTTTTTTGTGAATTGTTGGCATCAGCTCCTTCTTCTAGCTCCTTCTTTCTTTTTCTCGTTCTCCCTCTTTACTCACACAGGCGCACACGCACCTTCATGCTCTCCATCATTACATAGCAGCAGCATGTAATCACTAGGTATGAGTCATCACCCTCAGATATACACCCCTCCCTCACACTCCACTCACAGCTCTTGCCTGACTGTGCAGTGACACATTTCAGCCTAATGGGTTTTTTTTTTCTCCAAGAGTTTTCCCTTCTACCCTGATATCCCCACAGAATACATCAGTAATGTGAGGTGAAATTAAACAAAAGCCAGCGCAAGCGACCAGAAGCATTTGCCTTAAATAATAAGATAATGAGAAATACTAATGGTCACCAAAGGTGAAAAACATAGTTACAAAAAGGAGGAAAACACAGACATTAATGTTTTCCTGCTCAAAACTGGTGTTACACCTTAGAATTAATTTATTTGAGTCTCCGCTCAGCACCGTCACAAATAAAAGTCCATCTGTATTTCTACACTGAGCTCTTTTCAAGATGATATTGTATAGTTCCTTAATTCTGAATTTTAAACTCGTCTTTTTAATTAATGTCTACAGTTCAAATGCCTTTCCCTTTTCATATCCTCTGCTTTGAATGTGTTCCTCCTCATCTCGTTTCATCGGTGATTTCATTTCCTATCCACTTTGTTTCTTAAGCCTCCTCGCCTCTTAGCTCTCTTCCTCCCTGGATCAAAGCTGTCTGTCTGTTTGTAGTTTGCGTGTATGTTTGTGAAAATGAGAAGGTCATCACTGATCGAGAAAGTGGCTCGCCTCTGCATTGCTTCTAATTGCTGATCAGCATCATTCACAGAAGTGGACATTGAGCTCTGACAAGCTGCTAATGGAGGAAGCTCTTGTGGGCAAGAGACATGAAAGCTGGAGCCTTTGCTGTTGGCAGAAAATAAAAACACATTCATCGCGATGGACGCACATTTATACATTATGGGATGGAATTATATTGCTGTGTTTTATAAGTTCACTGCTTCAGCACAAATAAGAAGCTATGTTTTCCATCAGGTTAGCTGCACAAATTTAAAAATTGTCAGACCTGTTTTTGTCTTTTGGCTCTGAAAAAGTATTGACTTTTACTTTCCTACTTAACAGAACACACACTTCATGTTAGAAGTAGTGAGAGAATTTATGAATGAAATGAGTCTTGCAAGAGTAGGGATGTCTACAGGGGTGAAGGGTAGAGAGTAATTTGCATATTTGTAGGCATACTAAATGTGGCAGGATGAACTAAAATCATAACAAATGAGCAAATAAATTCTATATAATGTTTTGAGTGAGGTACTACCTGGACAATTCACCAGTGGATCACAACTGTAACAAACAGACATCTGTCATTCATGCTCACATTCCCACCAGCAGCCAACTGTACATTCATGTCTTTGGACTGTGGAAGGAAGCCCACACAGGCACAGCAGATTCAAACCTGAAACCTTCTTCCTGTGAGGTGACGGTACCAACCACTGCCCCGACACGCTGCCCTAACTGGAAATAGGAATTCATTATTCCCGCCTTTAGTGGACAGAGGGTGGTTGTGCCATCTGCTTCCTCTGTTGCTTTCCAAGTAACCAGATCTTCCATAGCAGTATTATGCAAGCTCTAGGCTAATCTAAAGACTCATTAAAATAGTTTGTCCACTAACACCTGCTGCTTTGTGTGGCGCTTAAGCAAATATATAGACAAAATATCCACTTTAACCTAGATAGGACTGTATGGAAAGCACATAGCAAATGAGCAGTCCTCTTCAATACTATATTTGTAGTCAGTCATTGTGCTCATGGGTACCGAAGTTATAGTAAAGAACTCCATACTGAACAGAGCGTCCCATATAAATAATACTGTAAACACATCACACGTTCATTAGAAGGAATTAAACATGCTATGTTGATGTACAGAATTCAGTTTGAGGTAATTGGTTGCATGAAGACATGCGACTCACCTCTTGGTCTAGTCCAATCAGCTTTACGATGAAAGATAATTCATCAGAATCGCTGTCAAGTGGATGTGACGTAAAGCTTAGATTAGGAGCAAACACCTGGGAAGCAAAGTTGTGTGACTATAGAGCTTATTTTTTGAAATTCTGGATACGCTTCATTACCATAATGTTTGTGTTTGCTTGGTGTCGGCACAGTGCTGTGGCAGTTAACTGTGTCGCCCACCCAAAGCAAGGTTGTGGGTTTAAATCCAGGCTGGGCCCTTACTATGTGGAGTGTGCATCTTCTCCCAGCGTCTCCGTGGGTTCTCTCTACATACTCCAGCTTCTTCCCACAGTCCACAGACATACAGGGGGTTGGCAGCCTCTCGCACCATGACAGCTGGGATAGGCTCCAGTCCCCTCATGACCCTGAATTGAATAAGCAGAAGAAAATGGATGGCTGTTATTTTTCTGTCAAATGTGTGGAGCACCAACAATTTCAACTGCATATGTCATAGCCATCAACACAGAGTGTGCTATTTTTGCATATTTTTGGTCTCCTGTTTTGGTGTCTTGTTGCTGTCGGGCACACAGGACAGGTTGTGGTTTAAAAGCATTAGAAAGGAACAAAATTAGACGTTACGTGCTTATAGTACTGGAACATGCTGGCACCTATCAGCTGGCGTTGTTCTTTTGCACTTTACTTATTTTAGTTGCATTTTTGTAAAGCACGAGCCAACAGCATGAGCTGTTGGAAATGTGCCATATAGAGTGCACTATACAGGTCATCGGATGTTCAAGATGGGCTTTACATCTTCCAACAACTGCTCACACTGTCAAGGCAATACACCAGACAATTACATCCACGCTCTTTGGTTCTGTCCACCAGTGCAAAAGTTTTGGCGCGAGATATGTGAAGACTTATCAAAGTGTCTGAAATGTAACATTCCAACCTCCCCCTTAGTGTGTTTACTGGGCAGCTTAGATAATGTCACTTCAGAAAAGAATATAGCCCATATGATTTTCACTGCCCTATGCATAGCCAAGAAAACAGTCCTCATGAACTGGAAAAATAAAAATAATCTTAATTCTAACCAATATAGAAATTATCTATTAGATTACATTAGTCTTGATACAGCCTCTGCCACCACATCAGATCAATTGCTCTGGACTCCTTTTATCAGCTCCATCACCTAGTGGGGGTGGGGGGTCATAATTTGGTCCCACCTTCACTGTTGTGATTGGTGTGGGGGTAGGGACAGGCTTAGGGCGTCGGGGGGTTCCCCGGAGGCATCTTCCTTGGGGGGCTCAACCCGGGGTAGCGGTCATGTCCGGTTGGGGGCTCTGTTGGCTCTCAGGTGACTGTTTCCTCGCGGCTGCGTGCAGCGGGGCTAGGGGAGGGTCTGTGCTGACGGACGTGGGTTACTGACCTGGTAGCCTGGCTGGCCCTGGGTGGGTCCGGGATGGGCGTGAGGTTCTGGGGGCGCTCCGTCTCTGGGCTGGGGCCCTGGCCGGGCCTTGGGGGCTTGGATCCTGGTTGGTGTGTTGCCGGGGTTGTGGGCGGGTGGGTGCATGGGGGCCCGGCCCTGGAGCAGGGTGCCGCCGCTGCGTCGAACCGCCTGGGGGGCTCTTCAACTGGTGGGGGAGATGGTCACATCTTGCAGGAGCTTTCCTCTCTTCAGGAACTCTCTCTGCAGGAGGGGGAGATACAGGAGAGGTGGAGGAAGATCTCAGCCTGGGCGTTTACTGTCTTATGTAGTCTGGAAGATGAGCGGATGGTGGGGTGGGTGCAGTTTTCTCTGTGGTGGGGTCGGGTGGACTGTCCCGGGCTCTGTGGGGCCGGGAGGCGCTGCTGCACTGGGCCCCGGTCTGGATGGGCCTGGGCCCCCTTTCCCTGGCGGGTCGCGGAGTGTGGGAGTGCCTACTGGGGTCAGCGGGGGAGCTGGCCCCAGGGAGGGGTTACCTGCCCCTCCCTTCCTTCCCTCCCCATCTCCAGCTGCCTCTCTCTTCCCGCTCCACCACAACCACCCACACATGCAGGGCCTTGGAGTAGGGGTATGTCACCAGGGTGCAGAGGAGGCTACCCCCCCCTCTGTCCCCTTCTGGCTGCCTCTGCCTCAATTTTATCCCACAACTTAGACATTCACATTATTCACACTCTCATTACACATACATATAGGATCTTGGGGGTGGGCACGATACACGGAGTCCAAATTACCATCAGGGTGTACACCTCACCCCTGGCGTCGTTGCCCACCTCTCAATTTTAAATACACTTAGACATTGAGGGCTATCAGGAGGGACTATGCGCTTACCTGCTGCTCCTTGGCAGGTAGCTCCATGCCCTCCTGGGTTTTAATTGCACCTTAGAACACACATGCATCAACACTACAATGAGCGGGTGGAGGGAGGTTTGGAGTCTTCTCCCACCCCCATTCTCTGCGGCCTGCTGGAGCGGGAGAGCTAGGTGGAGTTGGCCGTCCGACTGCGGTCTGGAGTGTGGGGCCTCCCTGCTGCTACGGAGTCGGGGTGGTCTGCCTCTCCCCACCGCAGGGAAAAGGGTAACACCACCTGGGTCTGGGTGCAGTTCCCCCCTCCAGGAGCAAGGGTACCTAGACCCGGTTTGTAGAGTACGCTTGGGGAGTGTGATCGTGTGTACAGTGTCTCTTTATGTCTGTCTCCACGTTGGTTGAGTGTGGAGTGAGTGCATATGAGAGCATGAGGGGGGGAATGGATGTTTGTGTCTGTGTGTGCCTGTATATCTGTGTCTATATGTCAGGTTGGGTATCAGACGCCACCTCTCTGGGGACACCTCAGGCCCTCCAAGGTTTGGAGGCCTATCTCCACCTACCACCACTTCCCCTGCCGGTGGCGGACTCCCTCAGGTGTCGGTGCGTTGGTGGTTCTTTGTGTCTGGGGGTGGGCGTCCGGGTACACACCGGCTCACTCCTTGGCGGCCGCTTATCGGGGCCTGGAGCCTGGGGCTCGCTCGGGCCCCTTCGGGGGTGGGGTGCCCCCGGCCTCTCGGCCTGGGGCTCGGTCACTCAGGCACAGCTGGCGGCCGGCGGAGCTCACGGGCGCGTCACTGCAACTCCCCCTGGCTTCTGCTCCGCGGCTGCTGAGTGAACCCTCATCTGGGACTCTCCTCAGCTCTTACTGGAACAGTGGCGCGGCTGCCCCTCTGTTGGTCTTCCATGGTTTCTTGTGTTCTGGGGGCCTCTGGATGTCTGGAGTTTTGATCTCCTCCATACCTGCTTCACACCCTGGAGGACGGGGCTGTGGCCCCCCCACACTCCCTAGCAGATCGTTACATGGAGAAACCTTTGGAATACAAGCGCGCTGATCCACACAGGTATGCACACGGGTGTTCACTGCTCGTAGACCCAAATTACACCTTTCTTGGCTGCTACTTCGAAGCACATCTGTCCTGCGTGCTGCACGACAACATTGAATATTTAGTATTTACTGCTGTTTACACTTAGCTAGATTAATGCGATGGTGTTGTGTTTAGTATGTTGCTTTGTTTTTTGTTTTTTTTGTCTTTTTTTGCTTGTTTTCTATTCTTCTCTCAACAGGTGATCCAGGAGATTTTTATTTTTTTTCTCCCCCCCCTTTCTCACTGTCCCTCTCCCCTTCTGTTTTTCCTTTCCTTCCTCTTTCTTTCTCCCTTTCCTATCTCTCACTCATGTCTGTCCCGTCTGTAACATCTGAAAATAAAATATAATAAATAATAAAAACAAAGATCGACCAAATGGACCAATACGGCAATGCCACGATGATCCATTTGGCAAAGTAAATCCATTGGGTATCCTTGTTGGTCTTCAGACAACAATTCTGATGGCTAAAGAACCAAATGGGACAGGCGGAGAAAAAAAAAAAAAAAAAAGGAAATGTGCCATATAAATAAACTTAACCGTGACCTTTTTAATTAAATTATATACATGGAAATCTATAGCTATCCGGTTGTTCAGTGATGACGCGACGAATCCTACTTCCGGGTCTAAAGTAGTCTGCGTTTAATATGGCTTTTGTGTTGTTAACATGTTTAATGTTATGTATTTTCTTCTATTTGATCTCAAAAAGCTCCTAAAACAGTCAGTGATCACTGTTGACCTCCCTCGGCTTTGATTACCACTAATCATTTATTTAAGCTCAGTTTTTAAAACCTTAGGATGTAACTACAGCCCAGCCCATGCAGCAGTATATGAATGACTAACCTCGTATTATGGATGGATTATCTCAGTTGTTCTCCTGGCTGAAGTTTGGTCCTTTTACAGCATCCTGCCATGCGATTACATTTGTTCCTGACCACCGAGAACACTCACGTTAAGTTTTATCGAGTGGGAAAAAAGTTAGCTTGTTTATATTATGCTAACATAGCTGTGTCGCTAGTGGTCACGTAGCACATCATTATATACCAGCTAGCCAAACTTCAGTAACCCTACAAACGTCACTGCTGTTTAGTTTTCCGTCTTCATTTATGCTGGAAGTGATAGCAGAGCTGTAGGTTTTAATTTGTTTCCAAAACCCCGCAGTCAGGACATGCTATATTGTATTTAGATAGAAGCTAGCGAGCTAACTCCCTGCTAACTTCTAACTCCGTTAAATGTCATAAATTCCGTTTTCATGGATGCCTGGATGTTAAACTCAATTGTTACACCTGGTAGAGCAGAACCAGGGAAAAGAGAGTTGATCATTTTATTAAAGATGAAAGACTAAAGACAGTGTTTTAACTCTCAGTAATGCCACAGTGATCGTTTGATATATGGACCTGCAGCGGAGTTTAGGTCCAGACACGGCTAGTGACGTCAGACTGAACAACCGGATAGTTTTTTGCATATAAACTGGTTGCAGTTTAAGATTGTCTGAGAGATTCAGTCATCTGAAAATTTTAAGTCTGCAACTCAATCATATGCAAAATTGAAACAAATTTGATAACATGTATTATATATATACTAATGTATCCTTGCATCTGGTGCGTGTACAGGTTTGTAATAGCTTTATTAATATGAATTTGACTCTCTTTTCACTCTGAATGAAGAAAGAATACTTCTAGGTATGGCAGTGAGACACCACAAAGGCTATAATCTCTTCTTTAAACCAAGTCAGCAATTTAAATTAGTGATCATTAAAAATGCACGAATGGATGTAAAGTAACTCAGCTTTAAGAATATAGGTTTCCGATTTGTGTCACTATGAAAGAACGTTTTTAAAAACCACAGATAAATGTCTACTTTTATGTTGGAATATCTATTATTTGAGTAAAAAAAATATGCTCTGAGATGATTTAGTGAGCAAGCCTGCAAGCCACAGGCCCAATGCCACAAAGTGTTTAGTGACTAACATGAGATGCTCATTAACCACAGGAGGTGTGACATAACAACAAACTCAGAATGAAGCAAAGAGTTGGGTAAAAACACGTAAAGAGTCAAAATATGTGCTAAACCAGTATGTGACAAACAAATAGCAAGACAGTCAGCTGGAAAAGAAAATAACTATAAATAACATGGCTGTTTTTCTTTGGTTTGTGTTGCGGACATGGATTGTCATTCCCTGTAAACCTTTTTTTTATGTTTGCTTGAAGTTTGCCTGGTGGACACAAGCAGAGTTTGTGTACTGTAGCTTACTATCTCTATGCTGCAATATGCAGACATCCACACAGAGACTTGAGCTCATGGCGTGACGGCAGAATTTAAATCACTCTGACCCGGATGAGCGTTCACATTTTCACAGACATGGAAAGTGTAACACTTTGCATCTTAAGGCTTATGTCTCTAAAAGTGGGGTGGTATGCTTTTTTTACATGACCTTGTCTGTATTCTCATTATTTTATCATTTTAGTGTTATAACAACTGTTATATTACTTCTGAACACCCAAAAGTCACGTGAGCGTGCTGAAGATGGCAAATCTTGTGTAGTTTAGCCCATAGTGGTTTAAGAGGAGTCACTGGGTAAGTCTTTCGACCACCTGTATCTATACACATTTTTGTCGCTTGATCCTAAATTCAGTTGGCATTTGCCGTGGAGGTAAAAACTTCACAGATGAAGCAGATAATAGATTTTTCACCAAAACTTTTGTTTTGAATGTCAAAGCTTTTCTTGGCAACGCAAATGCTCTTTATCTCAGCTATTACAGTTTCGGTGTTCAAAAAGACACCGGTCTAGAAGAAGAACTCTAATGTGTTAGCATAACGTGAGACCCACACAGAAGTAATGATTGCATGAACTTGATTTTCAGCATCATACTGAGATAGTTTCTAATTTATCAAAATTTTTCAAAAAGGAACCCAAAACCCCTAAAAAATGTAGTCTAAAATATGACAAGATGGTCCAAGACAATTTAGGGTCTCTCTAACTAAAAAAGACAATTAAGTATGTTTTATTTAGGAAAATTAATATGATTTAAACTGATAACAAGTGTTCTGAAATGTTCATGTTGTATGCATTAATTTTTTTTTCAACTTTAATTTTTTTAAATTAGTTTTAGTTAACATTAAAAGAAAAAAAAACACAGTAAAGAAAATTACAAACCAACAAACATACAAACAGGCTGGAGTTTACATTTCTTTTCCATCGATTCCATGCACATTTTTTGTTGTGTTGTTTTCTTGGTGCCACTTCGGAATGCTTTCCACTTCCTATTTACATCCCATCAGTCTGATATTGAATGTTATTTTTTCCATCTCTGAGATACCCTCTACAATACTAATCCAATCTTGTTGAGTGGGAGGGTCTGGATGTAACCACTTCTTTGTAATTGCTTTTTTAGTTGTGGCTAGAATAATTTTTACTAAATATAAGTCCTCCTTTTGTATCTGTTCCTTTATGTTTCCAAGATACATCACTTGGCAGGTGTTTGGGAGTGCATATACCAGAATATTATCCATGGTCATTTTAAGGTCTTCCCAATACTTTTTAATTTTTATGCACTTCCAGAATACATGTGAATGGTCTGTTTCTCCACACAGTCTCTGTTAGGAGGTGGTGGGTAGGTGTATTGTTGTTGTTTGGGTTTTGTTTTCCTTTTTGTTATAGGTAGGCGAGGCGGGGCTTGATGGCATTCCGACACACCTGCGACGCATCGGACGTCATCAGTGAGCGCTTTTAGGGAGCAGAGTCACGGACGTCTGGTGTCGGAGTATTGTTGCTGTCACAAGTGGTTCTCTTGTGTCTTAGCCTGTTCCATTGCCTGCCTGCCTACCTACCTAGGATTTTGTGTTGGCTATTGTGGAGCCGCAACGGAGTGCTACGTTCCATCAGGCTGCGGTCACTGCAGAAGCTGTGGTTTGTGTGTCAAGTAAGCTCTCCAACTCTCTCCGTCCACTTGTGTTTAACGTTCGGCTATCAACGGTACGCCGTAAACTCTGTTTTGTTCCTTGTTGTCAGGTAGCTCCGGTGTGTCATCTGCCTACCTGCATACCTCGGCTCCGTCTCATCTCCTCGGTGTTAATCTCCTGGCACATTTTTATCTATCACTGTATATAGCCCCTTCCCTTGTAAATATTCCCTACTCGTGTATATAAACTTGCATCACAAACTATTTGGTGTCCGTGTGTGTTTCTGCCACGTAATCCATCCGTGTCCGTTTACCTAACAGAATACTCCGACCACTTTGATGGATTCGGCAGAACACACAGGTTCCGCTTCCGGCGATTTACTCCAGAAACACGAGGAGTCTTTGTCAAGCTTGTCTCGGCAGTTGGCGGCGTCCGAGCAATGGGCGGGCCGGGTTAATGAGACCCTGTCAGCCATTCAAGAGACTTTGGCTCGGTTAGTTCCTCCTACTGTTCCTGCTGTTTCTGCCCCTCCGCCCGTACCGTCTGCCTCACGGGGTTCGGGCTCTGTTCGTGACCCCGCTCCCCCGGCTCTGGTGCCTTTTACGGGAGAGTTGGGCCGTTGCGGGGGTTTTTTGATTCAGGTTTCCCTGCTTTTTCAGCGGTTTCCCCAAGCGTTTTCCGATGATGCTTCTAAGATTTCTCATGTTATCGGTGCCCTTCGTGATCGTGCTTTGGACTGGGCCGAGTCTTATCTCGCTCTGCATCCCTTGGAGACTGTCACGTATGAGCAGTTTGTTCGGGATTTTAAGGCTGTTTTTCATCACCCCCTGCGCTCGGATGAGGCCGCGCGGCAACTGCTCGGGCTCCGCCAAGGGGGCCAGTCGGTGGCGGAGTTTTCTATTGATTTCCGGGTTAAGGCCGCGGAGACGGGGTGGGGTGATGACGCGTTGCGCGGGGCTTTCGTCATCGGGTTGAACGATCGTATGAAAGATGAGCTCGCCACTCGTGACGAACCGGAGAGTTTCGAGGCTCTAGTTAATCTGGCTATTCGTATCGATAATCGCCTTCGCGAGCGTGAGAGCGAGAGGGGTGGCCGGTTCTGTGCTGGGAGTGGAGAGCGCACCGCTGTGCGCGCAGTATCCCGTCCCCCTCCTCCCGGTCCGGCCCATGCACGGTCTCCTCCGGCGGCCGCCGCTGAGGAGCCTATGCAGTTGGGTAGTACGCGGCTGACGCTGGAGGAGCGTCGGAGGCGGTTTGAGGGACGGTTGTGTTTGTATTGTGGCCAGTCGGGCCATTTTGTGTCCACCTGCCCATTGCGGTCAAAAGGCGGTGCCCACCAGTAACTGTGGGGGTACTGGTGGGTGGCACTTCCTCTCTTTCCCAAGTTCCCCACATGCAGATTCCTGCTATCGTGAACGCCGCTTCTGGCACTTTCTCCACTAACGCACTTTTGGATTCTGGCGCTGAGCAGAATTTTATTGACAGCGGTCTCACGCGGCGTCTCGGTATTGAGACGAAACCCCTGCAGGTTCCCGTCTCCGTTGTGGCTCTCACCGGTCAGTTACTGCCCTCCGTCACTCACGAGACTGAACCGGTTTCGTTGATTCTTTCTGGTAATCATCGTGAGCTTCTTCGTTTCTTTGTTTTTTCCTCCCCGGAGTCTCCCATCGTTTTAGGTTACCCGTGGTTCGAGCGTCATAATCCGCATATCAATTGGTCCTCCCGTCGCATTGAGAGTTGGAGTAGCCACTGCTTGTCTCACTGTTTACAGTCTGCTCTTCCGCCTTCGCCTGTCTGCTCGTCTAAGCTGGCGCCCGAGGAGGTGGATCTTTCGTCTGTACTAGAGATGGACCGATCCGATATTACGTATCGGTATCGGTCCGATACTGACCTAAATTACTGGATCGGATATCGGAGAAAAATAAAAAATGTAATCCGATCCATTAAATATCACGAAAGCACCTCACAAAACTTGCAACACGCCGTAACTCACCTCAGAACGTTAGCAGTCGGAGCAGTATGCATCACGTGATAGAGCGGCTGTGGCATGCGGGACCTGTTGGTGGTCTGGATAGCATTTGGAGCTTCGCTAGCAACCCGGCATTTCATCTCCGACAAAGTTATCCCGAGAGAAGTAAAGCAAGTGTGTAAGTCCATCTCTGAAAGTTTGTAAAGCATTCCTGCGTTAAGCTTAACAAACGACTGCCTCTCCTGCTGCTACTTCAATCATGAAACTGCTTAACGATCAGCTGATCGGCTTTTCTGTCGCGAGTCCGTGTCTCTAGTTTGCTTTTGGCCCATTTTGCACCAGAAAGAGGAAACCAGCGGCTGAACAACAGCAGCACGTTTAAGCTTGATCAGCTGTTGTTAGAATTTATTTAATAATATTACTTTCTACTCGAGGATCTTTTCTACGTAGCTGACGGCTGGTAACTGTGCAGGGGCGGATCTAGCAAAGTTTACCCAGGGGGGCTGATAGGGCATTAACAGGGAAAAGGGGGCACAAAGACATACTTTTCTTTCTTATTCTCATTTAAAATGTCTAGCTTTTAATAAATAATTATCTGACACCCAAAGTTTTAATTTGATGTAAAATGAATAGAAGTCAATTACTGTATATAGTAACTATTAAGTCTAATATATATATATATATACCCTAGTAAGCTATAGTACTTTTTCCTTTGGGAAGGTACCATCTGTGCAGTCTGCAATTTTGTTGAAGAAAGATGTTGAATCTATTTAATATTTCTTGAAAAATAATTGATTTCTGTGCATTTTTTTTTCACACTGCATCAAATTAAGGTTGATTACGTCGATTAAGCATCATGAGGTGGAGCGTGAGGGGTGGTTCCCTATTTTTTATTTATTTATTTTTGTTGTTGCTGGGAGTTGGAACCCTATTAGTTAGGTTGCTTAATATTTATGCTAAGTACTCTTTAAAATACCAGAATAGGGAGGATGGTGTAGGTTTAAGTTTATTAGATTGATCAGTATTGCTGAACTATGAAATTTTTTTTTTGCATACAGGTATAACAGAATAGCTTTAGTGTAGTTGTTGTTTTAAACTTGAGTATGAACTTATACAAAATGCAGCAAGATATTTAAAAAACAGTTTTGTTGATTAAAAAACACTATATCGGATTCATATCGGTATCGGCAGATATCCAAATTTATGATATCGGTATCGGTATCGGACATAAAAAAGTGGTATCGTGCCATCTCTAGTCTGTACCTGAACAATATCATGATCTGGGGGCGGTTTTCAGTAAACGCTGTGCGCTCTCGCTTCCCCCCCATCGTCCTTATGATTGTGGCATTGAACTGTTACCGGGAGCTCCTTTGCCCACCAGCCGGCTGTATAACCTCTCTGGTCCGGAGAAGGCGGCCATGGAGAGGTATATCACGGAGTCACTGGAGGCGGGCTTGATTCATCCGTTGTCTTCGCCGTTGGCGGCGGGTTTATTCTTTGTGGATAAGAAAGATGGATCTCTCCGACCCTGCATTGATTTTCGGGGTCTTAATGACATTACTGTGAAGAACAAATACCCTCTTCCCCTGATCTCTTCTGCTTTTGAACCTTTACAGGACGCGGTCATTTTTACGAAGCTGGACCTTCGCAATGCGTACCATCTGGTGGGCATGCGCCAGGGAGATGAGTGGAAAACGGCCTTTAACACTCACCGTGGACATTACGAATATCTGGTAATGCCTTTTGGGCTGACGAATGCGCCGGCGGTGTTTCAAGCATGGATTAATGATGTGCTTCGGGACTTTTTGAATCGGTGTGTGTTTGTTTATTTGGATGACATCCTTGTTTTTTCGCAGTCTTTTGAGGACCATGTTCAGCAGGTGCGCAGCGTTTTGCAGCGGCTTCTGGAAAACAAACTTTTCATGAAAGCGGAGAAGTGTGAGTTTCATGCTCGTTCTGTGTCGTTCCTGGGCTATGTCCTTGCTAAGGGGCGGGTGGGGCCCGATCCTGGTAAAATCAGAGCGATCGCGGATTGGCCGACTCCTTCCTCGCGCAAACACCTGCAGAGGTTTTTGGGGTTTGCTAATTTTTATCGCCGATTTATTAAGAACTTCAGTCAGATCACCCTTCCGCTCACCCGGCTTACGTCCCCGGCTCGAGTTTTCAGTTGGTCTCCTGAGGCCGAGCAGGCATTTGCTCGGTTGAAGGAGTTGTTTTGTTCCGCGCCCATTCTCGCCCACCCAGATGGTGCCAGACAGTTTGTTGTGGAGGTGGATGCTTCTGATGTGGGTGCGGGGGCGGTGTTGTCGCAGCGCTCGCCCGATGATGGCCGTCTCCATCCGTGCACGTTTTTTTCGCGGCGGTTTTCTCCGGCTGAGCGGAACTATGACGTGGGTAATCGTGAGCTGCTGGCGGTTAAGCTGGCTTTGGAAGAGTGGCGTCACTGGTTGGAGGGGGCGGAACGGCTGTTTGTGGTTTGGACGGACCATAAGAATCTCTCTTACATTCGGAGTGTGAAGCGGCTTAACTCCAGGCAGGCCAGGTGGCAACTGTTTTTTAGCCGGTTTCATTTTACTATCTCGTTTTACTATCTCGTTTCGTTCTCGCAATGTTAAGCCGGACGCCTTGTCCCGTCAATTTCCCCCCGCGTCTGAGTCTACGGGGGTGGTTCCGATCATCCCCTCGTCTTGCGTGGTGGGGGCCGTGACATGGGAGATCGAGAGCCTGGTGCGCCAGGCGCAGCGGCAGGATCCGGACCCGGGTTCGGGCCCGCCGGGTAAACTGTTTGTTCCGGCGGCCGTGCGCGCGCGCGTCTTGCACTGGGTGCACGCGTCTCGTTTTGCTTGTCATCCTGGCGTGCGTCGTACGGTTTCCCTGTTATGGCGCTTCTTTTGGTGGCCCGCTTTGGCGAGTGATGCCCGCGAGTATGTGCTGGCCTGTGACACCTGTGCGCGCAATAAGAGCCGTCATCTGGCCCCTCCCGGGCTGCTGCATCCCCTGCCTGTCCCTGGTCGACCTTGGTCGCATATTGCAGTTGACTTTGTTACCGGGTTGCCGCGTTCCGCTGGTCACTCGGTGATCCTCACCATTGTGGACAGGTTCTCCAAGGCGGCGCATTTTGTCCCTTTGTCTAAGCTCCCTTCTGCCCTGGAAACTGCTCACTTGCTCGTGGATCACGTTTTTCGGTTATATGGGATTCCTTTGGACATTGTGTCTGACAGGGGGCCTCAGTTTGTTTCTCGGGTGTGGAAGGCTTTTTGTACTGCGTTGGGGGTGGGGGTGAGCCTTTCCTCGGGCTATCGCCCACAGTCTAATGGACAGACTGAAAGGGCCAATCAGCAGCTGGAGTCCGCCTTGCGCTGTGTGGCCTCCTCGGACCCCGCTTCCTGGAGTGGTCATCTTGCTTGGATTGAGTATGCTTATAACTCTCTCACCTCGGCAGCTACTGGTTTTTCTCCGTTTGAGGTCTGTCTGGGATATCAGCCGCCGTTGTTTCCTTCTCAGGAGGCGGAGATTGCGGTTCCGGCCGTGCAGGATCATTTACGTCGCAGTCGGAGGATTTGGCGCCGGACTAAGGCAGCGCTGCTCCGGACTGTGTCTCAGACTCGCCGGGCTGCTGATCGGAGGAGAACGCTTGCGCCTCAATACACCGTGGGCCAACATGTTTGGCTGTCCTCTGTAAATGTTCCTTTGAAGTGCGTGTCCAGGAAGCTTGCCCCTCGCTTCCTGGGTCCTTTCACCATCCAACGCATCATCAATCCTGTTTCCGTGAGGCTGCAACTACCGGCCTCCATGAGGGTTCATCCTACGTTCCACGTTTCTCAACTGCAGCCAGTCTCTCGCAGCCCGCTGTGCCTACCCGTGGAACCTCCTCCGCCTGCCCGGGTGGTGGACGGCGGTCCTGTCTATTCGGTCCGGCGGCTGCTGGATGTGCGCCGTCGTGGCCGTGGTTTCCAGTTTCTGGTGGACTGGGAGGGGTATGGCCCGGAGGAGCGCTCCTGGGTCTCTAGGGCCTTTATTGTGGACCCGGCGCTTATTGTGGATTTTTACAGGAGGCATCCTGACAAGCCTGGAGGACGGCCGGGTGGCGTTCCTTGAGGGGGGGATACTGTTAGGAGGTGGTGGGTAGGTGTATTGTTGTTGTTTGGGTTTTGTTTTCCTTTTTGTTATAGGTAGGCGAGGCGGGGCTTGATGGCATTCCGACACACCTGCGACGCATCGGACGTCATCAGTGAGCGCTTTTAGGGAGCAGAGTCACGGACGTCTGGTGTCGGAGTATTGTCGCTGTCACAAGTGGTAACGAGTTAGCACAGGCTGAATCTGTTGATTCTACGCTGTGGAGCTGTATGTTTTAAGGATCCACGTTTTGACTGCTTCTCTTGTGTCTTAGCCTGTTCCATTGCCTGCCTGCCTACCTAGGATTTTGTGTTGGCTATTGTGGATCCGCGACGGAGTGCTACGTTCCATCAGGCTGCGGTCACTGCAGAAGCTGTGGTTTGTGTGTCAAGTAAGCTCTCCAACTCTCTCCGTCCACTCAATGGTACGCCGTAAATGTGTTTTGTTCCTTGTTGTCAGGTAGCTCCGGTGTGTCATCTGCCTACCTGCATACCTCGGCTCCGTCTCATCTCCTCGGTGTTAATCTCCTGGCACATTTTTATCTATCACTGTATATAGCCCCTTCCCTTGTAAATATTCCCTACTCGTGTATATAAACTTGCATCACAAACTATTTGGTGTCCGTGTGTGTTTCTACCACGTAATCCATCCGTGTCCGTTTACCTAACAGTCTCCAACATTCCTGTGGACTTGAGATCTGTTTACTTTTAATCTTGGGTGTAATGAAAAAACGTGTCAAAATTTTTCCGGCAAAATTCCCTCCACAACGGCGAATTTGTTGTGCTGTGTTGTATTTCACACATACTGACCCATTCATTCTCTGTTATAGTTATGGCTAGTTCAGCTTCCCATTTCTTTTAGAGGTAAAAGGTTGTGTCCTGTCTATCCTCTTCTAATGATCTATAGAAAGTAGAAATTGCTTTGAATTGTTTATGTTCCTAGCAATTTTTTATTATTCCGATAACACCCAATGGTTTTTCGAGCCAGTCAGATTTTATTTGCTTTATGTAATAATCCCTTACTTGCAGACATCGAAAAAAATCACTATTTTCCAATTTGTATTTATTTTTTAGTTGTTGGAAACTCATTAGTGTTCCATTTTTCATTACAGTACAAACTGTTGTACTGCCTTTTAACTCCCACCTTTTGAATGTATGGTCCAATTGTCCTGTCTTAAATTTTTTATCATGTCTAAACCATCTCAGCAAAAATAATTGTTCTTTTAACTGATGTTTTTCTATTACTGTGTGCCATATGTCTAGTGTAAATTTCACAATTGGGTTCATTCTGCTTTTTTTTTTTTTTTTTCTGCCTGTCCCATTTGGTTCTTTAGCCATCAGAATTGTTGTCTGAAGACCAACAAGGATACCCAATGGATTTACTTTGCCAAATGGATCATCGTGGCATTGCCGTATTGGTCCATTTGGTCGATCTTTGTTTTTATTATTTATTATATTTTATTTTCAGATGTTACAGACGGGACAGACATGAGTGAGGGATAGGAAAGGGAGAAAGAAAGAGGAAGGAAAGGAAAAACAGAAGGGGAGAGGGACAGTGAGCAAGGGGGGGAGAAAAAAAAAATCTCCTGGATCACCTGTTGAGAGAAGAATAGAAAACAAGCAAAAAAGACAAAACAAAAAACAAAGCAACATACTAAACACAACACCATCGCATTAATCTAGCTAAGTGTAAACAGCAGTAAATACTAAATATTCAATGTTGTCGTGCAGCACGCAGGACAGATGTGCTTCGAAGTAGCAGCCAAGAAGGGTGTAATTTGGGTCTACGAGCAGTGAACACCCGTGTGCATACCTGTGTGGATCAGCGCGCTTGTATTCCAAAGGATTCTCCATGTAACGATCTGCTAGGGAGTGTGGGGAGCCACAGCCCCGTCCTCCAGGGTGTGAAGCAGGTATGGAGGAGATCAAAACTCCAGACATCCAGAGGCCCCCAGAACACAAGAGACCATGGAAGACCAACAGAGGGGCAGCCGTGCCACTGTTCCAGTAAGAGCTGAGGAGAGTCCCAGATGAGGGTTCACTCAGCAGCCGCGGAGCAGAAGCCAGGGGGAGTTGCAGTGACGCGCCCATGAGCTCCGCCGGCCCCCAGCTGTGCCTGAGTGACCGAGCCCCAGGCCGAGAGGCCGGGGGCACCCCACCTCCGAAGGGGCCCGAGCGAGCCCCAGGCTCCAGGCCCCGATAAGCGGCCGCCAAGGAGTGAGCCGGTGTGTACCTGGACGCCCATCCCCGGACACAAAGAACCACCAACGCACCGACGTCTGAGGGAGTCCGCCACTGGCAGGGGAAGTGGTGGTAGGGGGAGATAGGCCTCCATACCTTGGAGGGCCTAAGATGTCCCCAGAGAGGTGGCGCCTGACACCCAACCTGACATATAGACACAGAAATACAGGCACACACATATACAAACATCCATTCCCACCCTCATGCTCTCATATACACTTACTCCACACTCAACCAACGTGGAGACAGACATAAAGAGACGCTGTACACACGATCACACTCCCCAAGCGTACTCTAAGCCCCGGGTCTAGGTACCCTTGCCCCTGGAGGGGGGGGAACTGCACCCAGACCCAGGTGGTGTTACCCTTTTCCCTGCGGTGGGGGGAGGCAGACCGCCCCGACTCCGCAGCAGCAGGGAGGCCCCACACTCCAGACCGCAGTCGGACGGCCAACTCCTCCTCCTAGCCCCCCCGCTCCAGCAGGTCGCAGAGAATGGGGGTGAGAGAAGACTCCAAACCTCCCTCCACCCGCTCATTGTAGTGTTGATGCATGTGTGTTCTAAGGTGCATTTAAAACCCAGGAGGGCATGGAGCTACCTGCCAGAGAGCAGCAGGTAAGCGCATTGTCCCTCCTGCTGGCCCTCAATGTCTACGTGTATTTAACTTTGAGAGGTGGGCAACGACGCCAGGGGTGGGGTGTACACCCTGATGGTACTTTGGATTCCATGTATCGTGCCCACCCCCAAGATCCTATATGTATGTGTAATGAGAGTGTGAGTAATGTGAATGTCTAAGTTGTGGGATAAAATTGAGGCAGGGGCAGCCAGAAGGGGACAGGGGGGGGGAGGGGGTGGCCTCCTCTGCACCCTGGTGACATACCCCTACTCCAAGGTCCTGCATGTGTGGGTGGTTGTGATGGAGCGGGAAGAGGGAGGCAGCTGGAGATGGGGAGGGAAGGAAGGGAGGGGCAAGTGACCCCTCCCTGGGGCCAGCTCCCCCGCTGACCCCAGTAGGCACCCCCATACTCCGCGACCCACCAGGGAAAGGGGGCCCAGGCCCATCCAGACCGGGGCCCAGCGCAGCAGCGCCTCCCGGCCCCACAGAGCCCAGGACAGTCCACCCAACCCCACCACAGAGAAAACTGCACCCACCCCACCATCCACTCTTCTTCCAGACTACATGGTTTGGTTTTCATGTCAGCAATGAAGCTGAGGTTTTAATTTACAATTCTGTGTTCGAGTCCTGCGCTTGGATCCTCCTCTCCGCCTGCCCGCACACAGAACCCTGACATATTTTACCTTTTCTTTGAAGTATAGGAAGTGGGAGTGATTGAAACATGTATAGCAATCTTGGGAGAACGCTCATCTTTATTATTTGAATTCTAGAATAAAAATTTCTAGGTATTGTTGACCACCGTTCTAGGTCTTTTTTTTTATATTGCCCTTCACCTGATTGTAGTTTGTGTCAAACATATCAGATAATGATTTGGTCAAGGTTATGCCCAAGTATTTCATGGTATTCAAGTGCCAATTTAGTTTATATTCATCTCTAATCTTTTGAGAAGGTGTATAATTGAATGATAAAATTTGTGTTTTGGATACATTAATTTTGTAGCCCGACAGGTGTTCAAAGGTATGGAATAGTTGCATCAAAGTTGGAAAGCACTTGTCAGGATTTCGTAAGGAAACAATGACATCATCAGCAAATAATCCAATAAGATGTATGCATTAATTTTAATTCCATTTCACATTTCTTAGCTATAAGTTGAATTATGCTAACAGTCGCTTCTTCTACGCCACTCTCTCCTACCACTCTAAATTCAAGGAATGTCAGGAGCATCTATAGCTCTATTAAATGGATGATTCCAAGGACATAATCCGATGACCAGGGAATTTGTATCCCACCATTAAAAAGTTATTATGTTGCCTTTAGTTGCAAAGTATTATTCACTTTGACTCCAAACAGTTTACATCAATTCATTGGTTCAGAAAAACATATGGTAGGAGTCAACTGGCACTTGACAGTCATTGAGTGGGGATTGATTAAGCTTTAAACTTTTACGTCAGTACATTGCAAAGCATTTAGTTTGGACTGTTTGTACAGGTCAGGAGATGCTGTTTGATTTTGCCATTTTGCTGCACTTAATTGTGGTCTGACCTGCCAAACATCTAAAAGTAGTTGAATAAAAGAATCAGTGGCGTAATACATTGTACGAGCTCTTGTTGGTAAGTGTTTTCAGACTACAGCACTTCAAATAGTTTGCAGATATTGGAGACAAGATAAGAAACCCTACGGGAGGGAATATGTGAAAAAAACAAAAAAGCGCTGCTTTAATGAACTATTTAACCAGGCCATCTTTCCCAGTCACATCAACTGCAGAAAGAACAGGTTATTTGACAACTAAAATTGCCCCCATTTTCCACAAAACATTTACCGATCTATTACACAATTACACACATTAGGCTGTAATGCTAAGCGGAGCTGAAAGCAATTCGTGGCTACATTGAGAAGAGCGCCAGGAGACACCAGCAAGGACAGCTTCTACCTCCACTGAGGTCCCGGCAGCTCACACAAAACTGTTAACGAGGAAAGAAATTATCTGAAATACAGTAATAGGCGCCATAATAGTGCACGAGATAGTGTGGGGTTAATCATGGAGCTGTGTTTCTTACACAATTAAAATTTGGCTGGTGTGACACTGCATTGGCTTAACACCATAGAGAAAGCTAAAGAAAAAAGATTGTATCTTGCAAAGAAGTGGTAATGCATTAGAGTAATAGGCACTACAACACAAAATAGGACCCGCAGTAGGTGTTATAATATTCTCTGTAGATGAAACTACTTCTCAATTGTAGCCTTTGAAACATATTTGGGCATATTTTAGACTCCGTGTAATATATTAACCTGAACATTAACTGATCTTAATCCTTAACAAGAGAATAAACATTGCAACATAAAACTCCACATTTAGATTAATGTAAAATACCAGTAATAAGAAGATAGTACATATTATATACACAGTAATGGAAAAAGAGATTTCTCAGTGAATTCCTTTTTTCACTAATTACTCACCCAGCTTTATCCGCAGTCCTTAACAGTGATCTGCTTTGTGGATTAATCTAATAGTAGCCTCAGTGTTGGCCAAGACCTCTGCTATGATAAACCATTATGTAATGCAATATATAATAATAATATGATTGGCTGAGAAAGTTACCTCTATTTTTTTCTGTTCTATTCTATTTTTTTGTTTGTTGCACAACACATTAAAGCAGAAGACTTTACCAGATGCCAGTTGTGTAAACTAAGATCAAGAGACTGATTCACAGAAGCTCACCAAAATTAGAATTTGGCATAAACAACACGAAAGCATGGCTCAATCCTTCTGTATAAAAACATTTCAAGCTGCTGCTGGAGTAACGGTGTGGGGGATATTTTCTTACCAGCTGAGATTTGTTTATATTTCACAGCCTTCCTCAGTATTGCTGCTAACCAGTTTGGGGTGTAATGTGTAGCGTGCTACAAAGGTTTGTGTTATCTGCACACTGAAAACATCAAACAAACACGTTTTTTTTGGTTTGTTTTTGTTCCTGCACACTTGCCCTAAACTGAGCTGATTTCAGTTTGTGTATTGAAAGAAGATGGAAAATGGTGATCTACAGCAGAGATATGGACAATACTTTCATTTTTATTGCATGAAATGACAAGTGCACACCGTGTACAGGACAGAAACAACTGCACAATACTGCCAACACAGGTTTAACTCTGCACAGACATCTACATAGACAGGATGCTAACACAAAGGTAGCCAAGAACCAAGAGTGATGTTGAAGCTGAGAGCTGAACCCAGCCCAGCAGCCAGACCCTGAACTTCAACAGGCAACAAAGGCAGTGATGAGCAGTCAGGCTGACAGCCTCCGTTCCTACCTGTTTACGTTTCTAAAGCAGAATCATTATGGTGATGATTTTCAACTTTGTTGCTTTGTGTAGTTAGCTTTGGGTCCATATTTGAATATTTTAAAAAAAATTAGCACAGGGATCTGTATCAGAGTGTAGGACTGTAGCTTCAGGATTATATTAGCAACTGATAATTATATGGCAATGCGCTTTAGGTCATTTTACAAAGTAAAGGCAGAGCAGGTGTAAGTAATGAAGTAACATACTGCATTTGGATCATACTTGAGTAATATAGTAAGTAATGGCCCCAACACTGGTGCTGAGCACAGTGTACTCGTCTTCGGGTGTAAAGAATTTATCTAGCAACTTGTTGAATCTGTGCCATGAAGAATTAAAGCAGTTCTGAAGGCAAAAAGGGGTCCAGGTTGGTACTGGCGCCAAGTGAAAGTGTAGTAGAACAAAAGTTAATTTGTGCTGTCTGTTGTGGAAACATTTTTTGCATGTTGTATTATCCCTACCATGTTGTGTATGAATGAGTATTTCAGCAATGATAGCATGTGTTTTAGTTTGACTGTTCTTCTTTCTTCAGTGGAAGGTGACGGTTGAAGCTTGACAGGCCACACGAGGCTTGTGAGTTCCTGTTCAAAAGTGAAACAGCCTCACTGTGCAAGTAAATGTAGAATCACTCGAACCCCTTTCTATTGCATTTTACTGTAACAAGGCATCATCTTGTATATCATGTTACGTCCCTCTGCAGCCTCTAATCTGCTCAGTGTTTTCAGCTGGTGCTAATCGGCCACACCGGGTCAGGTGTGGATAAAAGCATACCTGAGCCAAGCGTCCGAGAGAGCTCACTAGTCTTTGCCTTGGTGGTACCGGCCATTTTAGCCAACCTGCTATGCCATTTTAAGATAAAACCTCTTCTCACTAACACTCTGATATTCATCTCCTTTTTTATGTTGCGGCTTTTGAGCCGGGTCGTAACAATCATGTTTTATTTAAGTCACTTGAATACAGTGATTTAAGTGATAAAGTGAATGTGGTCTGTTTGCTGTTACCACTAGTATTGCTTTCATTCGTTTGTAGTGTTTCTGCCTCCCCCCAAAGCGCTGTGTTCTCTGCTTTCTTTGTCTGCTTTGCTTGTCTCTTAGTTATTATTCTATTTTGCCTTTGCTTTTTTAGTGGGTATTCTGCTGTTTGGCTTCCAGTCATCTTCATGTTTCCTCCATGTTTAAAATTGCTTTGCTACTATTGATCAGGCTCTCCTGTGTTTTGTTAGTGAATTAGCTTTCTGTGTATTCATAGTCTCATCTTTCCATTTGCTCACTGTTAGTCTATTTGTTCGCCAGTCTCTTCTCAAATCCAGGTTCTTTAGGGGATTTTTTAATTCATTTTGATTCCCAAGGTGTTTGTTTCTCCTAATGTAGGCTTTTTGGGTGTTTCCCTTTTACTGATTTTCTCCAAATGTAAGTTCTCTGCCCATCTGTCTGCTTGGAGTCATACATTGAGGTCCCTTTTTGAATCTCAGGACTCGCTTTCTCTTAGGGTATAAACACACTATGGCACACTGAGAAGAAGGGCCCTGTTTCAGCTAAGATGAAAAGCTCTGCAGCTGCTGTTATTATCTCCTATTCACAACCTCTCTCTCTCAAGACACATCCAACTTCCTTTCATCCACGTCCATCTAGCTGCCACCCAGGCACCATCATCTGTAAGGTGTAGACACCTTGAATGCCGACCTCCACCATGACATACACAATGAGGCATGGCCCCACTTTAAAGTCAGGTCGCGGTCTTAAATAACTCGTGTCTCAGAAAACGCCACTCTCTATCTGCCACTGTCTGGCTACAAATCTTTCACAAGGCAAAATAACTTCTGTAGCTACTGAACAGAGCAGAGGAATCCTGATTGAAATGCTGCCCGGTGCAGCAGCTGGGCTTCAGACTGTGATAGGAATAATGACAGTTATGACTGAGATGGCTGTCCAGTGTCTGGTTTGTCTGGAGTAGTGCCTGGAAAGGTGTTCAGTGTTCAGTGTGCACCACTGTTACATTTGTAGCATACATCCATAATTATTAAAATCACTGTCGATCACAGTTACAGTTACATTGTCGTGGAAATATAGTTTTAAAAAAAGCTCAAATCCAAGACGTTTTGATCCATTAGCAAGAAAATCAATCAATCAATCAACAAAATATATAATAAATAGACTCCAGCTTAATTAGGCTCCATTTATGTATTCCAGTTGTCAGTGTGTAAGATAGAGGGTTTTTTTTTTTTTTTTTTTTTTTTCAGGGTTACCAAAGTGTCATTTATCACAGAAGAAAAATATATTTTGTTTCACTTTGGTATTTGGAAAATAATCTTTGTTGATTTATAACCAGGTGCAATAGCTAAGAGCACACACTTTGTCTTCAGTGTCACAATAATCACTGATTTGATTTCATGCACGGGGAACAGAACCACTCATCAAAAGCTGAACGGTAAATGTTTTGGTATGATCCCATTTGATGTCATCCAGATGCTTGAAATTAGCTCCATATATTTGTATTACTACGCATCATATGGGCAAGAACATATTTATCTGTGGTCTTGCAAAACAGTTTAGTTTGATGGAGAAAAGCAGCTTTCGTCTGACCCCTACCAGCCCCGAGTTAAGGTATCATCCGTTTGAACTCAAGTTCCAACAGGATCAACTGGTCGCTTTTAAGTCAAACAGGAGGCCAGATAAGAATTTGTTGAGGATCCTTAACAGTGTAAAAAAATGCACCAGCTATTTTTTTTGCTTTGTTTTTAGATTTAAAGGGTCTCTTTTTTTGGGTGTGTTTTCCATTTCATTTTGCCTGTTTTAGTTTGGCTTTCTATATTTCCTGCCCAGAGTCAGTAAACTAATTTATACGCATATCTTTTTAGCACACAGCATGATGCCTGCGTATCCTCAACAATGAATAATTTCCCAAGGAAAAAAGAAATCAAGCCAACACGCAAGTGCCAAAGCTTCAGTTCCTTGAAAGGCAACTTGAGTTGAATCCAAATTTGGAGAGTGAATCCGTGTTAAAAGTGCCAACTCTAGAGAAGAAATAAAAAGTGTTTGCTGCATGGTAAAAAAACAAAAACAAAAAAACAGCCTGATCTCTTTAGTGAACTTTAACCTTCTTTACAACTATGCTAGTGTTGTATTTCTTAATTCACTTATTGTTTTTTTCATTTACACATGTTTAAATTGGATTAGAGTTAAATATTTGACATAATTTGAAAGCCAGCAGCCTACTAGCAATTTGTCAGACATCACCTAAAACAATTCAAGTTCGGTTTGTGTTACTGGTTCATTTAAAAAAAAAAAAAACCAAAAAAAAAAAAAACCCAAAAAAATCATAACAAATGTTGCTAATTGCTGTTAATTGTAATTGTAATAAGTTGATTAATAAAAATGAATAATAAAATTAGCAGATACTAGATGAGCGTACCCTCACGGATAATTGAAACTGAACATTGTTAACTTACAGATTTTAGTCCTGTATTTATTGCGAGATAACCATAAAGTGTACTATAACCTTGCAAAACGCCAGAAATTGCAAGCAAAGCATTTAATAATATATATCTTATCAACAGCTGTTTTACACTGCAAAGTCTGTAGAGACTAAGGGGACTGAAACATGATAAAGTGATAAATTAAACTCCCTGAGTACAGTTAATGTTAAAAAAAGACAAACTTTATCTTAAATAATCAACCCACAGAGACCACTCAGTCAGAATCCATGTTCTCAGCAAATACTGTGGTGTTTGCTCCAAAAAGTTTTTTCAGTCATTTTTTATCTTTTCGGATAATTAATGACATTTTGTAGCTCATGCATCATAATCAGTCAGCATAATCCGAATGACTGCTTTAAGTCTTAGCTTTTTAAAAAAAACGTTTTTCTTGATCAGCCTAATTTTGACTTCATTTACAGTGAAAAAGTTTGGATTTCACCTTCATCTGCTGCTGCATTTAGACCCACTCTGTGATGATTTAATTAAACGTATCTGAGCAGTTAGGTGTTGTTTGCATCTCATATCAATATGGAAATCCATGGCCCTAAAGAAATACTTTAAAACAGATGTACACAATCTGCACAACTACTTATTGCTATTTCTCCAGCCATGGCTGACATTTAATTTATGAAAATAAAATTAATTGGCACAGCCGGAGCAATCAAAAAGTAGTGCACTTGGCAAACTGCATCACTTCTGGCAAGTTGATGATGTTGTCATAAGTTCTGTAGACTGTGTAATATTTACATAAGATATGAAGAGCTAAACTCTAAGTGAGGAGTGGTATTGTGGTGCTTTAGGGTGTTTCGGTCTTGTTGTTAAAAAAACAGATGTATGCGGTTTCCTTATGTCACAGAGAGATTCAAGACTAAATTATACATGCAGTGCACATATGTACGTATGTACAAATATGTGCTTTAGAAGTGTACAGAGAAATGAAAAAAAAAAAGAAATATAGGTTAATATCTCATGGAACAGGATCTGTCCCAAAGAGTTCCTTCTGTATGCAGTCTGGGAATTTGACTGCCCACCAAGATTCTCATATTGCAGACTGTCAAGTGCGAGCCCCAGACAGGGTCTCAGGGGCTTCACAGCAAATAAAGAATAGTTTAATTTCACAGTTATTGCATTTTCTGAATGCAGAGGGCTCGAAAGGGGAGAACATTACCATGAGTCCTGCAGGAGAAATCATGAGTGTCCTGCATGTGGTCTACAATGAGGACAGGATGGAACATGGTTATTGCCACAGAATTATCAAAATAGAATTTGTACATGGGATTAACTTGTTTTGCAGATTCCCTGTTAGGTGGGGCAGTAATGGCCACTTATAGTCTGTTGCACTGCAACAAGTGCAACAGCAACCTCTGGTTTAAAAAAAAAAAAAAAAAAAAAAAAAGCATCCATAAACTCCTGATTTCTAATTTAAATCATGTCTAGATGCTCGCATGATTATTTTAATTGGACTTAGCTCATGTATGCTAATATTTGATTTTGTGCCATATATTGTTGGCTACATTTATACATTTTATGGGATACATTTGACGTATGTTAACTAAACACTAAGCAGAACATTTAACAGAGTCAGAATGAACAGAAGTCATTTGCTTGCACAGCATCGACGGTGTAGATACTGATCCTGCAAGTAAAATAAATGGGAATTCATTTGTTAACAGAACACATTTTTAGCCAGTGTAGAAGAGAGAAGGTAATTATCTTGATTTAGGAGACATAAAATAAAAATTCATTACAACTCACCTAAAAAAAAAAATTAAAAAAAGATGATCTTCTTTCATTTTGCCCGTAGCATTTTTTTTTTTCAGTTTTTCACTGTTTTTCTTCAGATGCACTGCTTCCAGAAATAAACTCAAAGATCATTTTCTAGCAATTAAAAAATCCCCTGAGCAGAGGGTTTGCTGTCACATTGCAGTTTAGTTTCTCATGTGTATCCTGGCTCATGTTTTACCGCATTTTGCTACTTTTCTCTTGTTTTAGAGAAAATTATAGCCATCTGAAACCTCTCAAGGTTGGCCAAGTCAAGTGCTGTGTGTGTTTGCGCTCTTTAGCCCAGAGGGTCTTGGATCAGACCGCAACAGCACTTGGTTGCCTAGGTGAAGTGCCGTAATCAGATAGGGGCTAATGGTCCGCTCTGTGTTGACTCCTGTGTCAGCTCAGTGTACGTGCATGCAACAACAATCTTCACCGTGTCATTAACTCATTATTAACTAATTTTAGGATAAAAGTTTCCTTACAAAGCAGAGCCCGATCCAAACATTTGTATAGGATGGAAATCATAAAGAAATGTCATGAAATGACACGAAAAATAGCAAAGGAGGTGTCTCCCATGAAAACTTATACTCGAGCAAATTATATGCTGAAGCATTTTTGAGTTATGCAGCTGAGAAATGAGACCACGAAAACAAGGCAGAAATTATGGCCTTATTTGGAGTTAAAACTTGATCATTGCTTTTTTGTGAAGGAATGAAATTGCTTCGGTTGTACCTGGAGGTATAATAAACAGAGGCAAAACTTCGGAACGCAAAGCAATGATATATTTCATATCCATGTCTTTTCCAGTACCCAAAAGCAAAAAGGTAAACTGTTTGTTCTTGGGTACAATTATTTACTTTCAGAATTTCCCTTTTAAATGGCAATGTTTCCCTTGGAGTTGGCATATTAGACCTTGGTCATCCCAAATCTTTCTTTTCATAAATGGTCCTCTACAGTGGTTGATTATAATAGCTGCTTTCCTGTACAGGCAATTTTTTTTTTTTTTTTTTTTTTAGCATCACGGTATGATGTAGTAAGCATATATGTTCTTTTGAAACTTGTACTCTCTGGTTTATAAAAAAAAGATGTGACTTGAAACGTTCCAACTTTCTGAGCTAATACATCAATACTTTTGGATGCAAGCATCTTTTTGGCTGTGCTGTTCGTCATCTCTAATCCTGTGGTTGCTGTAAACAAACAAGAACGTTGGCTGGACAGTGGTTAGGGATTAACACTAGATTTACTAACTCTGCGCAAATTTGTGTAAATTCCTCATAGATGGCAAAGCAGGTGGCAAGCAAATACATCTTGTCACCCTCATTATTAAAATGAATGGGGTGTGAATTCTAGTGTTGCACAACCACAAGGGGAATTCAATAGTGCAAGCACAGACATTAGCAGCATAAAGCACCCCCGCCCCCCCCAGGAAAAAAGCGCTTGAGTCTATGGACTGAACGTTACATGATCTCAAAATATGTTAGTTGTTTCTAATTTGGTGGAAAAGCTGGCTGGGTGGTCCTATAACAGCTTTGCGCCTGGTGCAAAAACAAATGGCTTGGAACTGATTAGATGCACTCTCCTGATGTAAAGTTTGAGCTGAAAATTTGATATCAACTTCTGATTTGGACCCTACTGTTCTGCTATTATGTAATAACTTAATCTGGTGAATTCTTCACTTTTCTGTTTTTCATTCTAAGTGGTAAGCTGCTGTGCTTGATTTTCTTTTGCTCACACATTGTGAATGTAAACCTGGTTTTAAAATCACACACACACACACACACACACACACACACACACACACACACACACACACACACACACACACACACACAGATAAAGATATAGATATATATATATATATATATATATATATATATATATATATATATATATATATATACACACACACACATACACAGGGAGTGCAGAATTATTAGGCAAGTTGTATTTTTGAGGAATAATTTTATTATTGAACAACAACCATGTTCTCAATGAACCCAGAAAACTCATTAATATCAACGCTGAATGTTTTTGGAAGTAGTTTTTAGTTTGTTTTTAGTTTTAGCTATTTTAGGGGGATATCTGTGTGTGCAGGTGACTATTACTGTGCATAATTATTAGGCAACTTAACAAAAAACAAATATATACCCATTTCAATTATTTATTTTTACCAGTGAAACCAATATAACATCTCCACATTCACAAATATACATTTCTGACATTCAAAAACAAAACAAAAACAAATCAGCGACCAATATAGCCACCTTTCTTTGCAAGGACACTCAAAAGCCTGCCATCCATGGATTCTGTCAGTGTTTTGATCTGTTCACCATCAACATTGCGTGCAGCAGCAACCACAGCCTCCCAGACACTGTTCAGAGAGGTGTACTGTTTTCCCTCCTTGTAAATCTCACATTTGATGATGGACCACAGGTTCTCAATGGGGTTCAGATCAGGTGAACAAGGTGGCCATGTCATTAGTTTTTCTTCTTTTATACCCTTTCTTGCCAGCCACGCTGTGGAGTACTTGGACGCGTGTGATGGAGCATTGTCCTGCATGAAAATCATGTTTTTCTTGAAGGATGCAGACTTCTTCCTGTACCACTGCTTGAAGAAGGTGTCTTCCAGAAACTGGCAGTAGGACTGGGAGTTGAGCTTGACTCCATCCTCAACCCAAAAAGGCCCCACAAGCTCATCTTTGATGATACCAGCCCAAACCAGTACTCCACCTCCACCTTGCTGGTGTCTGAGTCGGACTGGAGCTCTCTGCCCTTTACCAATCCAGCCACGGGCCCATCCATCTGGCCCATCAAGACTCACTCTCATTTCATCAGTCCATAAAACCTTAGAAAAACCAGTCTTGAGATATTTCTTGGCCCAGTCTTGACGTTTCAGCTTGTGTGTCTTGTTCAGTGGTGGTCGTCTTTCAGCCTTGGCCATGTCTCTGAGTATTGCATACCTTGTGCTTTTGGGCACTCCAGTGATGTTGAAGCTCTGAAATATGGCCAAACTGGTGGCAAGTGGCATCTTGGCAGCTGCACGCTTGACTTTTCTCAGTTCATGGACAGTTATTTTGCGCCTTGGTTTTTCCACACGCTTCTTGCGACCCTGTTGACTATTTTGAATGAAACGCTTGATTGTTCGATGAAGCTTTGCAATTTTGAGACTGCTGCATCCCTCTTTAAGATATCTCACTATTTTTGACTTTTCTGTGCCTGTCAAGTCCTTCTTTTGGCCCATTTTGCCAAAGGAAAGGACGTTGCCTAATAATTATGCACACCTGATATAGGGTGTTGATGTCATTAGACCACACCCCTTCTCATTACAGAGATGCAAATCACCTAATATGCTTAATTGGTAGTAGGCTTTCGAGTCTATACAGCTTGGAGTAAGACAACATGCATGAAGAGGATGATGTGGACAAAATACTCATTTGCCTAATAATTCTGCACTCCCTGTGTGTGTGTGTGTGTGTGTGTGTGTGTGTATGTATGTATGTATGTATGTGTGTGTGTGTGTGTGTGTGTGTGTGTGTGTGTGTGTGTATATATATATATATATATATATATATATATATATATGTGTGTGTGTGTGTGTGTGTGTGTGTGTGTGTGTGTGTGTGTGTGTGTGTGTGTGTGTGTGTGTATATATACACACACATATATATACACACTTTTTAATTTGTCATTTATTAAAATTATAAATATATATTTTAACTCAAAAGTACAGTTTTTAAATTTAACCCTAACCCTTGTGCGCGTTTTTTATTTTGACAGCGAATGCGCACCTACGGACCACTTATGTGCAGCCCTGGTTATTTAGCTCGTCATATTGCAGTCACAGAAATTCTTTTGTCCATGAAACCATAAAGCTGCACTTTCTTTTTGCCTTATAGTGTGATTTGTCATAACTTCTCCGTTTTGTGGTAAGCTTTTCTTTGGCTGTCACTTCTTCACCCTGACCTGTCTTATTTGGCTCAGAAGAAATGAAATATATATCCTTCTGCTTTTACACACGCACTCACATAAGCTCAGCGATTCTCTGCGTGATCAACCTCTCACATGTTTAAGCTGCCGGAGATTTCACTTGTCATGTTTGCATAGTAAGCTAACGATTAATAAGACGATGTCAGAGGAATTGGTGCGCAAATTATCATCACTCACAGATCAGTGCTGTCGCTCTCTATACACAGTTCGCGCGATGGCAAAGTGAAAGCAAAAAAACAAGCGCAAATTCAAACGCGATTTCAATATGTCACATATTGACAGTGGCTCATCGATGCCAATGACATAATTACCCAGCTACATTTCTGAAAGAATGCAAAAGCATTGACATATATTTTTCCTTCCTACAATAGCCCGACGGGCAGGGAAGAGATAGATTTTGGTAGCCCGACTGAAAAAAATCGCTAGCCCCAGGACGTCGGGCTAGCGATATTGCAAGCCCTGTATCTGATTGAGGAATCACTCATCTTTGGAAAAGAGAATTTATTACAGAGAAATGTCTCTTTCCAAAATAAAAGCTATACTATCCGCTTCTTCTGGGCTATATTCTCAGCAGCATAAGGAGAATCATGTGCTAACAGCTGTCTAAATGACTTGGCTAAAGTTAGTAGCATGCTTGTTGTTTTTGTCTTTGCACTAGGATGATGTCGGCGTAAATGTGCAGTCATATTCGTTGTGTTCCCACTAGTGATTTCAGGTTAATCTCGTTGAAATGACCTTAACGCCACAACACGGCAAATCTCCGTTAACGAGCTACCGCCGATCGCCCCGTGCATGGGGCTAGACGGCCAACACGTTAACGAGCTAACTGCGCTAACACACTAGCTCCCACCCATGTAATTGAGCATTGCACGGCACATCCAACATACTGTTTTACTTTAGTCCATGACTCGCTTACCTTCAGGGTCATACGTCACATGAAAACCAAAATAATTCCAAACGCCAGATCTGAATGAGGGTGGGGGAGGTCCATGTTGCAAGGAGAGTTTAACTTCTGTCTTGCTAGCTTGCCCTGCGCTCTTCCTTCTGACGATGCTGTCTGTGTTGAGTGCTCAGTGGATCTGCGCTCGACAGTGCAGCCTAGGCGGAGTAGTCGAACGCAGATTCACTGAGCGCTCAACACAGACAGCATCGTCAGAAGGAAAGTTGATAAAATAAATTACAAATGTTGTATTGTTCGATACATATGCGTACCGAACCGAAAGCACTGTATCGAACGGTTCAATATCGATACGAATATCGTTGCACCCCTAATATATATATATATATTATACAGTGGGGCAAAAAAGTATTTAGTCAGCCACCGATTGTGCAAGTTCCCCCACTTAAAATGATGACAGAGGTCAGTAATTTGCACCAGAGGTACAGTTCAACTGTGAGAGACAGAATGTGAAAAAAAAAATCCATGAATTCACATGGTAGGATTTGTAAAGAATTTATTCGTAAATTAGGGTGGAAAATAAGTATTTGGTCACCTCAAACAAGGAAAATCTCTGGCTCTCACAGACCTGTAACGTCTTCTGTAAGAAGCTTTTCTGTCCCCCACTCGTTACCTGTATGAATGGCACCTGTTTGAACTCATCATCTGTATAAAAGACACCTGTCCACAGCCTCAAACAGTCAGACTCCAAACTCCGCCATGGCCAAGACCAAAGAGCTTTCGAAGGACACCAGGAAAAGTATTGTAGACCTGCACCAGACTGGGAAGAGTGAATCTACAATAGGCAAGCAGCTTGGTGTGAAAAAAATCAACTGTGGGAGCAATCATCAGAAAATGGAAGACATACAAGACCACTGATAATCTCCCTCGATCTGGGGCTCCACGCAAGATCTCATCCCGTGGGGTCAAAATGATCATGAGAACGGTGAGCAAAGATCCCAGAACCACACGGGGGGACCTGGTGAATGACCTGCAGAGAGCTGGGACCAAAGTAACAAAGGTCACCATCAGTAACACACTACAACGGCAGGGAATCAAATCCCGCAGTGCCAGACGTGTTCCGCTGCTGAAGCCAGTGCATGTCCAGGCCCGTCTGAAGTTTGCCAGAGAGCACATGGATGATACAGCAGAGGATTGGGAGAATGTCATGTGGTCAGATGAAACCAAAGTAGAACCTTTTGGTATAAACTCAACTCGTCGTGTTTGGAGGAAGAAGAATACTGAGTTGCATCCCAAGAACACCATACCTACTGTGAAGCATGGGGGTGGAAACATCATGCTATGGGGCTGTTTTTCTGCCAAGGGGACAGGACGACTGATCCGTGTTAAGGACAGAATGAATGGGGCCATGTATCGTGAGATTTTGAGCCAAAACCTCCTTCCATCAGTGAGAACTTTGAAGATGAAATGAGGCTGGGTCTTCCAACATGACAATGATCCAAAACACACACACAAAGGAGTGGCTCCGTAAGAAGCATTTGAAAGTCCTGGAGTAGCCTAGCCAGTCTCCAGACCTCAACCCCATAGAAAATCTGTGGTGGGAGTTGAAAGTCCGTGTTGCTCGGCGACAGCCCCAAAACATCACTGCTCTCGAGAAGATCTGCATGGAGGAATGGGCCAAAATACCAGCTACTGTGTGTGCAAACCTGGTAAAGACCTATAGTAAACGTTTGACCTCTGTTATTGGCAACAAAGGTTATGTTACAAAGTATTGAGTTGTATTTTTGTTATTGACCAAATACTTATTTTCCACCCTAATTTACGAATAAATTCTTTACAAATCCTACCATGTGAATTCATGGATTTTTTTTTTTCACATTCTGTCTCTCACAGTTGAAGTGTACCTCTGGTGCAAATTACTGACCTCTGTCATCATTTTAGGTGGGGGAACTTGCACAATCGGTGGCTGACTAAATACTTTTTTGCCCCACTATATATATATATATATATATATATATATATATATATATATATATATATATATATATATATATATATATATATATATAAATAAAAGAATATTTGCAGCAGCAAATATATTTGAGTCCAGATGGTGAGTCAGAAATGTGTCAATATGCACAAACAATTCACTGACATACTGTTTTTTTGCTGTAATGTCTAACATTGCAAAACTTTTTTTTTTTTTATTGTTTAAGCAGATGCGATACAGCAGCAGAAGACCACACCAGCAACATCCCAACACGAAACTGAGGCTATAATTTACACAGACTGACCAAAGTGGAGCAATACATGACTGGAAAAATATTGCCTGGTCTGATGAGTCTGTTTTTGCTGTGAGGTGTGGATGGTAGGATCAGAACTTGGTGTAAACACCATAAGAGCACAGACCCATCCTGCCTTGTCTCAATGTTTTAGGCTGGGTGGTGTGGGGGATAGTTTCTTGGCACCTTTTGGCCTCTTAGCATTGTTGCAACACCACTCGATGTAGTTGCTTTACGATCACAGTGTGCCCACCATCTGATGGCTACTTCTGTGACCCACCATGTCACAAAGGTCAGAGCATCTGGCACCTTGTTGAAGCTATGCCATGAAGAATTAAAGCAAAGGGTGGTCCAACCTGGTACTAGCAAGATGTACTTAATAAACTGTCAGGTAAATGTATTGTAAAAGAAAAGCTAATTGCTGCCGTCTCGACCTCGGTTTATGACTTATGTATATTTTTTGCACACTGCAGTCACAGAATCAAACATCAAGGTGACATCTATAAAAGCTTGTATTAAATTTTATGATTTGAGTGCAACAAATACGGCCTAAAAGGAGGGATATGGATTACGTCCTTTTAATTTAACTGTGGCCTCTTTTACATAATGGCACTGACAAAAATGCTGTCCTGCTGATGGGGACACTCACTTAAAATAAAAGTGCCCGCTACACAGATTCTTTTGAAGGACAATGGCGAACTACAAATAAATACTTCAAACTATATGTTTAATAATTTATTCGGAAAGATGCAAAAAGGAAAAGACAGTACAACTGCCAGAAAAAACATTATGTATCACAAATGTGTACACTATGAAACAATGCATGTTCAAATTTAAGTGGTATTGGTTATTTTTTGTAACATACATGTATGCAGCCAGTTTTTTCCCCGTTTTGTTTTGTTTTGTTTTGTTTTAATTGCCACACTTCCTTAATCGGCCTCTCGGGGGCTAAAACTTGGGGGATTATGCTTGTGTTTCCTTACACTTTCTGTGTATGACCGGAAGTAGGAAACCTCCCCTAATGACATCTCAGGAATTTTCCCACAGCTGAAGAAGAGGGCAGCCAAGAGATTAATCGCTTTTACATGTTTGGAGTGCAACAGGATGATGCTCAGTCTCAGCGCTGCTACCACCTCCCTGTCCTAGAGGTCACTGGTGATTTCCCCTCCTTTTGTTTTTTTGGTTCATGAAAGTACTGAGTTGTATGTTGTATGCAAAACACATTCTTTTAGGATTTTTAGCTCTTCACCTAAAAGATCACCGCAGGAGGGGACAAAAGCGGATTGTCTCAGATTTTATAGAGTTGGAAAAAGACCCTCCACTTCCTGGCACACACACACTGTTAATTGTTGTAAATGTTATTCAAGCACAAAAAGAGCTAAAATAATTCTCCAAGAGGTTTAAAAAACACTTGGTTATGGATTCTGACATGCTTCAGTGATGCTGTTCAGACTAGATAGTATCTTAAGTACCGCATAAAATAAATGATCTTTGACTTCATTTTGACTATATCCCATTTAACATCAATAACAAGAAATTAGCTTTTTATGTAATATTCTTTTCCCCTTAGTCTCTACCTCACTTTCAGCTGGTCGAAGCCAGGCTGTATCCAGACACGAGGTCTTAATAATAACACGTCTGATGTTTAAACTTAAATTTGGCTCCTGGACAACACATTAGAGGAAAGGGTGACATGCTGATCTTTTTGAGACATGTTTTTCTTGGTGTCTGCCTACCCGTCTGTCAAGGACTTGGCAAGAGCTGTGGCTTAGATTACCTTGATTGTGTAGAAGGATGAGGAAAAAGTCTTTTTGGCTTTATGTTTCACTTGTTAACCCTGTTTGCTTAGAGGAAAAAAGGGGCAACAGAAACCAAACATGCATTTAAAGCATGCTCCTGCAGTGTTTTACAAAGCACACTGAGACGTTGTTTCATGCTTTTATGTTCACGCAAACTACAGATGGATGAGCTGAATTAGCTCTTTGGCTTGCTTTAGCGTGTGTGCTCAGCCCTCTACCAGATGTTGAGCTGAACTGAGTGCAGCCTCTACATGAAAACAGTCTAAGTGCTTTCTTTGTTGCTGTGTACTGTATATATAATATGCTCTATGGTTTGCTATGTGTATGTTCTTGCTCTCGTTGCAGCTCCTGGTACAATGTGGCTGAGGCATATAGTCACATGTTAGGGACTGAGCCCCTAAGCAGGATGGCAATTCATTTAGACTGCAAAGGGTAGATTATTCAGGAAATAATTGATCACCATCTGGGAAATTTAAACAGATTTTTGGGGTGAAAACAATTTGCAGCTCTGTTAGAACCATTGTAGCATTTTAAAATGAAATGGTTCTGTGAGAACTTGCAGACACGTCTGGTAGCCTTACATTATGCACTGGCACAGTCCCTGGAACAGCCACTGAGCACAGGAAACACTCTCCCCTCAGACTCCTGTTTCCTGGAGAGACATCCAACACCTCAGAGTCATTAGAATCTGAAGAGGAGTGCATTTATTTGAAAACAAATGACTGTTCTGTTTACTGACAGCCTTTAACTGCCAGAGTTTGAGCTAACAGAGTCAAATCTAAGGTTAGCCTGAGCTCTCCGACAGCATTTATCTAATGCTGCAAACCGACATGAAGCTATTCCCTTTGTAGAGCTACCGACTCTCGCAGAGCCGCTCCAAGCTGCTGCTCACCCGTTGCCGTGGACCCCATCCAAACCCTATCCTCTTCTGCATAGCACTAATCTCACTGCTGGCTGTACACCATAATACTCACATGAAAGTAACACACACACAGACACACACACACACACTTTTCTGAGGTGGACCTTTCGAATGAAGAGAACATTGTCTGCACATATGACTAATGTACTATTTAGAGCATGTTGTTTGTGCCAAGTTCTTTAAATTTGCTATAACGCTAAAATACATTTACAGAAAGTCAGTGTATGACATTAAAACAAATGAAAAAATAAATTACTACATCCCATCTAATATATCAGTAAGTGTGCACTCTGTGAAACACCAGTGTTTTTTTTTTCTTCTGATATACAAGTATAACAGTGCATGTATTCCAATGTGATACAAGTGATAACCCCAAACAAGTCAGCCAAACACCATTTATATTCTTATAGTACAGCAGTGGTTTGTGTCTCCAAACTAAGTATGCTAAGTTACAGAGACTTCCTCTGGAAAACGTCATTATTTGTAGTATTTATATAGAAACATATATAGAAAGTGGAATCAAATAGGAAGGAGAAAGAGGGGGGTTAGAGGTGTATAAATAACAAAACAGAACATTAAAAACTAAAACTTTAATGAAAAAAAGAGGAATTTTAATGTTCTTTGCTCACCACCATAGGGATATTGCTTCTGGGACACAGTAATAACACAATTTATCTTCTCTGCATAGAGCTAAGCGTGATAAGGCCATGATAAAATGCCTTCAAATGTTAATGAACTCAATTTAAAAAATGCAGAGACTCAGGTACAAAAGCGCACAAACCTCAACCTGTTGACTAAGCGTGCCAAGTCAGGTACTATTGTCACAAATTATACTTTTTATTAAATTTTTACTTCTGCAGCTGAGAAAACAATCAATAGATCTTTATAAACATTTTACAAGATAGTAGCGGCTCTTATTAAAAATCCAGGCACTGATAATAATGTGAACAAACACATATCGAATGAGAAACCAAAACAGCCACAAGGTTGCTTCTAGGCAACTGTGACAAACATCTGTATTATAAATAAAGCAGGTCATAGAAGAAACCCAGTGAATCGGTGCTGATTTCACTTTTCTACGTTTTGACGTTTAAAAATGCAAAATGAAATCCGTTACTTTCTCTGTGACCTTGAGTGAAATTTCTCTCAAGCCTTCGAAATTTTGTGGACTATGCAGCTTTTTTTTTAACATTGTGTGTACAGAATAGATTTTCTCATGAAGCTAATATAATGTGAAGAAGCCTTCAGATGGGATAAAACCATCACTTTGGGTGTTTTGATGTGACGGAGGTATATAACAAGCAGCTTCAGAGAAGAGAAACCGAATTTTAAAAGGCCCAGTTTATTGTGTTCTTCATTGTAATGGATGAGAGCTCGAGGTGTTCTCTCCTCTTGGAGCAGAGCAGCTCACAGAATATCAATCAATACCTCCGCATCATTTATTTAAGCTTCACCTGCAGCAGCAGCAGGTGCACAGTGAACGACTGTATGGTCACACAAACAACAATATCAACAATACGATGTTCAAAGAATATACCGGTAAGCGAGGAAAAGAAGTTAGATGGAATATTTTTAATACATATTTGTGATCATGCTTCCCACAGTCTTTTATGCTCTGTTTAAACTCTTAACTTCCACCTAATCACTGGGCAACAGCTGTAATGTTAGTCATAGGTTCACTTCTACACCTTTGTGTGGAATTTTCATCTCTCTGGCAAACTCACGTGAAAGAAAAAGAAAAAATACCTGTAAAAGATTTGATTTGATTTTAGTTTTTGAAACTAGCGTGTGTCTAAACCACAACAGTAACCCAAAATGATTTTCCAGTGACCTCGTAGATGGTACGAGGTTAAGTTTGTGTTCTCAGCTTAGCATAACAAAGTGCTTAAAACAGTGGATCTTTCCTGTCATGCACCTCTTTAGAAGTCTAAACACGTTATTCTACCAGATATATTAAATATATATTAAATATTAAATATCAATCACGTAATGGTGAATAAAAAAAGTGAAATAAAATAAATGTTTTGTTATTCTTGAATTAAACACGGTTAAACGCACAAGCAGGGGTGTCAAGTATAAGGCTTTGGGGCCAGAATCGGCCTGCCCAAGACCCCAATCTGGCCCACTGGACAGTTTTGAACTCTCAGATTTTTAACTCTTTTCACATGTTTTGCAGCTTTTCCTATTGATAAGGACCCTCTTCCCCACTTCCACCCCCACCTACTGCTGTTCATACTACATCAAAGTAAGTCACTAATAGTTAAAAAAGTTAAGTGTCAGTTTTTGTCTTCATCCATCTTTTTTTTTTTTTTTTTTTTTTTTTTTAAGTAGGTAAAAGAAAAAAATGACCTTTTTTTTTAATTAACACAAACTTTAAAGTTTACAATTACAAGTCATTCTGGGCAGTGAACTACCATTTATCATGTTGTCTTTATTGGTCTCGCCCACTCAAGATCAAAGTGGGCTGTATATGTAAAATGACTTTGGCATCCTCGTTTTACAGCAGTTTTATTTGCTTTTGAACACTGATGGCTCAAATACCCACCTTATCTATGCAGAGAAATAAAATATCTGGATACTGGGAAGGTTTCTCTCATGGTGTCATGGACACATAGTTCAGGAGTTGTCTGGCGTATTGGACCTAATAGAATCACTACGGTTGCTCGGGGAAAGATTTTTTTGTTTCTCAACTTATTCAGTTCAGTATTATTTATATAGTGCCAAATCATAACAACAGTTGCTTCAAGGCACTGATTGGCAGTGGAGGTTTCCAAATGGGTGAAATCAGTTGTAGAGAAGGTCCTGCTCTAAAACCCCTTGGGATTTCTTTGGTTGCTAGCTGATAGCCACAGTTGCCTGTAGTTTCTCATGTTTGTCTGCAAATACAAGAAAAGTAATAGCCTAATGGTAGTAAAACTTGAAACAACTGAGCCTTTTGAAACATGTTGCCTGCAGTACTGAGGCACAGCTTTCATTTGAAGTAAAAGTTTCCAGTTTACATTGCACTTTTCATTTCAGCTTTGACAGTGGCGAGACTGTGTTTGTAGACAAGTCAGTCACTTCCATGGAAACTACAGGTGACCTCTGCAACGTATAGCAGCAGCCAGAGCAATCACAGGGAGGTTTTTGCCGATCAGTTTGGGAGTACATGTTTATCCCTAGTGACAGGTGGTTGCCACGGGGTCACTTTCTGGTCTACAGACCTGCGTGACTGGGGATTTACCAATGATTTTCCCAGTGACTGCCATCAACCCCCAGAAACCATTCACAACCAGTTGTGGATTTAAAAAAAAAAAATTTTCTGTCATGATGGTGGTTGCCAGATGGTCACAGACCAGTGTCTAAGCCTGTGTGACTGGGGCCTTATCACTTGATCCTGCATTGTCGATATGATTGTCACACAACCAAAATGGCAGACAGGATAACATCACGTGGTTAGTGGTCACAAGTCTGTAAAATCTCAATAGTCCTCTGTCAGGGTTTATCGTGGCTTAGGTTTGAGGTTGGGGTTGGTTTACTGTGGTGGCAACAGGGAGATCTTTGTTTGGTTTATTTTTTCCAAAGAAGTCTGTCCAGGAAAAACCCTAAAACTGGATATTTTTTTATCATTAAAAAAGTATATCAACAAAAAATTCTGGTGTTTCATCAGTCAGACGTTCTTTTCTGTTTTGTGCCGTTTTCAGCATCTCCAGCATCGAGTTTGACTTAAAAAACAAACAAGTGAAACTAACTGCACATTCCCTTCTCCATGAAATATACATTTGAGTCTAGTCAATCTGCAGTAAATCCTCATGTCTCAATCTCGCTTTATGTCGACCAGGAACGGAGACAAGCTAAGGATGGGGTGATTTGCCTGCAGATGATCATCCGTCTCCCCACACATCTCAGTCCAGTTTGAAAACTATGTTTTCTTGCTTTAGTGTCAGCGTCCAAGTATTAATACCATCTTTTCTGCTGAAAGTATCCACTCTTAATGTTTTTACTGCTATATATTTTTAATGCAGACATATATTCAGAGAAGTAGCAACTGAGTCTTAAACCTGTTTCCAAGTCATGAAGGGAGAAAGGAAGAAATAACAGAACAATAAACAGATATGTCACTGCCAATTGATGTCACCTCCGTTTCTTTCAATCTCTGTCTTCCCTTTAGACACGCACTCAAAATTTATTTTCCACCTCCTCAGAGTGGTCGTGTTCTTTAATCTTGTCAGCGAATCCTTGAATTTAAACTGACTTCTGTGCAGTCTTTAAAACAACAACAACAACAAAAAAAACCCAATTGCATTTATGTGTCTATTACCTCAGAATCCATCACTTTGTGCAAACTCTTGTCTGCTTCACTCCAAATAAACTGACACATTCTGTTTTTTGCTCTTTGATAAAAGATTCAGTCGCTGTTCAGCAGCAATCGCAAGGCTGCCAAATGCTGATTTATTTATTTTTAGAAACAACATCTCATTATTCAGCGGGAGTAGTGAGGAAATTGAAAGTGTACTGTTTCAGTATGGCTTTTGGGGATACCTGATTATACAAAGTGCTGCTTCATTACAGTTTCTGATGCAGAAATGAAATGGAGTCTTGGTGGAGAGATTTTGCTTCCATTAAGAGGGGAGCTGTGCCGCGTGGAATGTCAATGAATATCCTGCGCTATTTTTAGTTACACTTTGTCCAATTTGTCTTAACCACTTAAGTATAACACTGACGAATTATAAAAGCACACACACACACGAGCGGGCACACACATCCACTAATCTGCAGATATGAGGCATCATCCTGCATTGTCTTTTATCTGTCGAGACTTGTAAAGTAGCTGGAGTCAGTTAGTCACATGGCACATAAAAGAATCTGATAGGAAATCCTTCTCTCCCATTTCTCCTGTCTTGCAGATTTGTATTTATTAGCCCTTTAATCTTCCTCTACTATGGGCTACTAACTGAATTTAACTGAAGCCAGAGGACACTAGTGTCTCAAAGCAAGCAGACAAATGCGTCTTTCATCCTCTGTGCAATTCTCCTCAGTGAAAAGATGTATGGGTATTATAATGGGAAGGTGAAATTTGCTGCAGATGTTAACAGGGCAACGGCTCCTTGTTATCTATGCGCCGTCTCTCAGTGAAGAATCGCTGTATCCACTTTGCTGAGATTTCTAAAGCTGCTAAGTGCCAAACAAATGCAAACATAGATAACTGCTCAGCTCAGCAGCCGCATGAGGCTATGAAAGGAAGAAAAACAGTGCTGTCAAGTTCCTCTGTACAAAGTGGAGGTTATGTGAACCGACCTGTGCGAATACTCTGAGGCCAAGAATCAGCAACCGCAGAGGCTTTCTGTCTTCCTCTGTAGGCTGAGGTTACAGTGGCTAATTAGTGTGTTTGTTATTGTAAATGTTACTCAGAAGATAAAAGCTAAAAAAAAAAAAAAAAACTAGGGAAAGGCAAAAAAAAAGAGAAAAGCGATTATTTCCCATACAGTGAGTGGAGCGTTTATCTGTGAGTCACAGCTAACCTGGAAGAACCAGCTGTGATTTCCTAAGAAATGCCTCCCTGTGGATCAATCCACAACAGCTGTGCTGTTAATGAAACAATATCAAACATGTTTCTTCAAATAAACCTGCCGCTAACAATATTAAACTGTCCAGGTCCAACAGTTCAAGATCAAATAACAAATAATATTTGCTATCGGATTAGGCTGATGGTATTCTTTATTTTTCATGGTCAATACATCCAGTGAAAAGCCCAAAACCAACAATGAACTGATCCTCTTAACTATTATCAACCGTGTAACTAAACCCTGAAAGCACACCGGTTTGCCATCATGCATAGTGCTTGAATGTGAATGTCTAAATTAAACAAATTTATACCCATATAAAACAGCCCGGACGTTTATTTATGTATTTTTGGGGGGGATACGCATGATCAGTCAATTAATACCGATTGCATTTCATTTGGATATTTCACAAAAGATGTAATGCTTGTTGAACCCGTCAGATGCTTTTTTACATCTGCTTTCAGAGCGCCATTTGGGAAAATGCGTGAGTTCTAACTTGACAGCAAAACGGAGAGGTTTAATAGTTTACTGGATACACTTCAAATCACTTAACTGCCATGGCTTCTCGCACCTGTCACTCTTCCCCAGTCAACTATGAGAGAGGGAGAGTGAAAATAAATTTGAGTAATTACTGCAAATTGCCAGAACCAAGCAGGCAGTTAGCAAGTGTCAAGGAGGATTTTAATCATTAACATGAGACCATGCACCTGTCCACCCGGAGGCTCTAAAAAGTACCGAAAACATCTACGATTAAAGTTACAGCGTTAAATAAATGTTTTCAGATTACAGAGCTCAGATTTCAGCTCCCCAGTCACTTTCTGGTCTTCAGGAATAATGAGACAACCCTGTCACTTATCAGGGGACTATCAGGAGGGCTGAAGGATGGTTCCACACCTCCTGCTTTTCTACCAAATAATTAGATATCATTATAGTGACATATTTCTAAGTTTAGCATGACCTTCCTATTATATGGTTCTGTATGTTTTTTCCCCCACCTCTTTTATAGCAAAGATAAAGGGGGAAAAAAGCATCCGCCCTGTTTCATAAACAAACAACAAAGCATTATTTCAACAAAGTCTTTAGTCCTACCAGTGCTGTGCATCCTGCTGTTAGGGACAAATGTTTGCCTTTGTGAGTTTGCTTTGACTGAATACCCTTTATTCTGTCAGCAGCACTTCGACACTCAGCAGTTTGGAAACAGCATTATGTTATTAGTAGCAGCCACTGTTGGCATGATTCTTGTGTCTGGCACTTTAAATACATCTGACCATTATTATATTATATTTTTTATATTAGCTGCTGAAGTTAATGATTTGTTGATGGGGGAGTATAGCATTTAACTATATAAATGATGGATTATATGTATGTAGTTTAGCAGGAATCACAGCTCTTTGGTAAGTCTCTGCAATCTTTGCACACCTGGAATCGGCACATCCTCTCAAGCTCTGTGAAGTATCTGTGAAATACCATCTAAAACGGTCGCTGCAGATCTTCTCTAGGCTTTAAGTTTATGCTTTAGCGTGCACTCTAGGACAGCCAAGGACTTGTTCAAACACTGTATTCAACATGCCAAACAAGTAAGTTAGCTTTGCAGCTGTTCTCACAGGAGTTAGATAATCTAAACTATAGGAAGATGTAAAAGGTTTAGAGCTATAAAAAAAAAAAATCATTGCAGATTAAATTTCCATAAGCTTCACTGACAAGCTGACACAAAGGCTTCCCATCCATATAGTTGTTTGTGACTCCAGGCTGTGATCTGGCTTAAGAGTCTATGCATTTTAACATAGACTGAATGTATAATGCACACATGCAGAGAGTTTTGCCGTTAGCATTTCCCAAAGATCTCTAGGCTGTGACAGTACATGTACACATGACTGACACGGGTGATGGGTTACATCACAAAACTGAGGGGTAAAAAGTATTTTAAACTTTAATTTCACTTTTTGTCAGGGTGTGTATCCTGAATCAACTTAAATGCTGCCAGTATGTTTTCGTGGATACAACAAACTTAGATGAAGAAATTCTGCATTTAGTAAATGAGCAAAAGATCTTAATGACCTGTATACTTGCAGATACAGTGGGATGCAAAAGTTTGGACAACCTTGTTAATAGTCATTATTTCCCTGTATAAATCGTTGGTTGTTACAATAAGAAATGTCAGTTAAATATATCATATAGGAGACACACAGTGATATTTGAGAAGTGAAATGAAGTTTATTGGATTTCCAGAAAGTCTGCAATAATTGTTTAAACAAAATCAGGCAGGTGCATAAATTTGGGCACTGTTGTCATTTTATTGATTCCAAAACTAATTATTGGAACCCAAATTGGCTTGGTAAGCTCAGTGACCCCTGACCTACATACAGGTGAATCCAATAATGAGAAAGAGTATTTAAGGGGGTCAATTGTAAGTTTCCCTCCTCTTTTAATTTTCTCTGACGAGTAGCAACATGGGGGTCTCAAAACAACTCTCAAATGACCTGAAGACAAAGATTGTTCACCATCATGGTTTAGGGGAAGGATACAGAAAGCTGTCTCAGAGATTCAAGCTGTCTGTTTCCACAGTTAGGAACATATTGAGAAAATGGAAGAACACAGGCTCAGTTCAAATTAAGGCTCGAAGTGGCAGACCAAGAAAAATCTCGGATAGACCGAAGCGACGAATGGTGAGAACAGTCAGAGTCAACCCACAGACCAGCACCAAAGATCTACAACATCATCTTGCAGCAGATGGAGTCACTGTGCATCGTTCAAACATTCGGCACACTTTACACAAGGAGATGCTGTATGCGAGAGTGATGCAGCTTGAGGTATGCTAAAGCACATTTGGACAAGCCAGCTTCATTCTGGAATAAGGTGCTGTGGACTGATGAAACTAAAATTGAGTTATTTGGGCATAACAAGGGGCGTTATGCATGGAGGAAAAAGAACACAGCATTCCAATAAAAACACCTGCTACCTACAGTAAAATATGGTGGTGGTTCCATCATGCTGTGGGGCTGTGTGGCCAGTGCAGGGACTGGGAATCTTGTCAGAGTTGAGGGACACATGGATTCCACTCAGTATCAGCAGATTCTGGAGACCATACCAAATACTGACTTTCAAATTCATTACAATTGTACAGACTTTGTGTTTGCCTTTAATACTGTATTTCCGTGTATGTTTACACATGCTTCAGGAAATTTCTGCACCTATTTCCCATTTCGTCATAACAATATATAAAGAAATAAGAGGGTGAAGATTTTTGCACAGTACTCTGTTTCTTGTGACTGTCTTTCTTGTCCTACCTTCTCAGTCTCCCTGCTTTCATGAACATGTGTTTTTTTTTCTCATATTTTCACATACTACACATAGATTCTGTACTCTCTTTCTCTTACCTTTGTTCTCTTTGTCCTGTAATAATGCAACATGAATGTCTTTGTTACAGTCCAGTTGCTTTTTGCTCTAGACATGCAGTTTCAGTGTATATCTGCTGATGTTTCCCTCAAAGGAAAATTTTGGAATCAGCCAGTTCTTTGGCTGTCCCGGCCAGAGAAAATATCATAAAGATCAACATGTTACTACAAAAAGCATAATTATAGACAATGATCTAAAATGCCACGCCGCTGTATCTGTGCTGCTGACGAGCTAACTGGGATTATAAAACACTGTTACATGGAAATCTGTGTTAGCACCTGGCCGACACTGGGTGCAACTATTCCCGTCCAGCTCGACGCTGAGTCCTCACTGTTGTTTTCTAGCCTGGCTGGAATGTAAGTCGATAAGAAGTGACTAATGATAGTGTGTGAAAATAAAGAACTCTGTATAAGGTAACACGTAATGTTCAAAACTGAACAGGAGTGGAGGGCGAAAAGGGACCACAGCACATTCCTACAACCTTTGTTGTTTTATTGTGTTATCCAGTATTGTGTAATCTAATTGACGGGACTCACAGGGAAGAGGTGATGGGAGCACTTTTCTCGAGGGAGCGACGGCATATTTTCTTATCCTCTGAAATTATTGAAGCATTATGGTTGCAGCTGTCAACTTTGCACAAATATCTTTGCTCTTTTGTTTCTCACCCTCTGCATTGCGGCTGACATCCTCTCCTGTGTTCCCTGGAGTATCTTAACAAATCCTGTGTAGCTGTCCCCCTGAGGGATAGTACACTGCAACAAAGTAAGCAGTTCACAGTATCCAGTGCAAGCTGACGTGGGTATAAAAAGCTGTTTTGTCTTTTTCTTTCCAGTCCAGGAGATTCAGCTTGGACTAAAACATACAACTTAATAATTATCAAACTGGTTTTTTTTTTCTTCCAGACAAACATTTGCCTGCCAGCGTGGGTTGTAAAGAGCTGCCTAAATATCACTATTTGACACTTTATTTTCTACTTTATACTTCATGCAATACTTTTTCAGTTACTGGTGCTCGAACAGAATGCCATCCATCCAATTTCTGTCCCTTGTGTAGGCTGGGGTCAGAGGGCAGCAGAGAAGCTCAGGTCTCCCTCTCCTCAGTGACCGCCTGTAGCTTCTCTGGGAGGACGTCAGACTAGCTCAGAGTGTTAACTTCTCCTGCTCATCCTGGGTCTGCCCTGGGATCTCTTTCCATTTGGGCATGCCCTGAACACCTCACCTAAGAAACATCCAGGAGACATCGAGGTCAGATGCCCAAACCACATCTTACCAATGCTCTCAGAGGGATTAATAAAAATGACAACATCACTCTTTGGACAATTATCAGAGTTGCTGCAAACTTCTTTGACAGAGCTGATGACACCAACACTAAATACAGGAGCAAAGGGCAGCCGTTTAAGCACAGAAAACCATGTGAGGAAGTAAAACGAGAGGAACAAGAAGAACAACCCACACAGACAAACATGAAGACCCACATGGGAGAAACACAGGAAGGGAAAAAACTCAGAAACATACGGGTGATACAAAAATTAAATGCCATGAGAGGCAGTGCTAGGCTTATGTTAAGTAAGCAGTGTCAACTGATTGAAACATTGAAAAAAAAGTCATTCATTTCAAGGGGGAGGAGGGGAAGACCCAGAGCAATATAGCTGCGTTTGTAATGGGGTAGGAAGCGTTAAGGACAAGCATGAATTCTAATTATGTTTTTATATTGTCAGGCAGAGATAAAATAAGAGACAGTTATGAAAAGAATGTGAATCATTGCACTGCTCTATCTGTCAGCAAGCAGCTCACAAGCTGAATATGAGTGTGTGTTAACAGTATTATTGTTGGGATCAGCGCTGATTTCATCTATCTCCACACACGCACACTCAACAAAGTGCTTGTAGCGTGAGAAAGGCACTGCAGGGTCCCCGCGTTTTGGAGGACACTCAGAGTACACAGAGCAGATCCCAGGAGAGTTGTCTCAGTAAACTCAGTCAGCGGCTTACAATTAAGTGAGATTTACACGGTGTCAAAGTGGGGCCGACAGAATGAGCATGTAGATAAAAAGCAGCGAGTGTTGGCGTTTACAGTGCGTGTACTGTACGTCTGTGAAATGTCATTCCACGCGGTGTTTCTTCACGTGTGTGGGAGTGAAAGGAGCAACCACGGAAATCAATGGCACTGTTATCAATATTCAAGATATGTTAGTTTTAGCTTTTCATGAATTTGTATTTCTGCACGATGAAAGGACAAAGCACGTACCGAAACGTATGAATATTAAGTATTCGATATGAAACACAATCTTTTTAGTCCTCAGGTAAGATAATGCTGTGATTCAGTAAGTCAATCAATCCTGTGTCAATAATCACAGCCCAGTATTAATCTTATTATCTTGTTTGGGCCCCCTCTGACTCAGCTAACGAGCAGTGCCAGTCAGCCCGAGGTCTCGGCAGTCTAAACTGGAGAAGGAAGATTTTTGTTTGTAGCAGTGCTGAACCCATAGTCTAATTAGCAGACTTTGTTCTGCAAGACTTGCCTCAAAACATATTTTTCTTTGTTGAGTTTTGAATCGATTAACCTTCGTTCACAGTCTCCATATGACAGTCTCCGTTTCACAATATGTGACTTTTGGATTCTGAAGTTGGTGAGTCTGTCTGAGTGGTTGCATATAAGGTTTGTTTTAAAAAACTTTTTATTTTTTACATTTTTACATTTGCTAAACTACTGAAGCAAAGACTGTCGAGACCAGAATTACCTCAGAGTCCTATCATTAACTTGCATAAATATTCTTTATAAAAACATCAAATATGTCTCACCAAATACAATCAATAGCTGTCAAGAAATAAATGGGTGTTATATGTGTATACCATAGTAGCTCCCAAACGAACTCACGCTCCCAGATGACAGATGCCAGATGAGATGCCAAGGCTATGTGTTATAGCTTTATCAGTCCAGCCTTTGAATCTGCTTGCTTATCACGAGCCCCTTGACCTTACTTGCTTGCCTTTCTTGTCTTGGGTTTTTGAAGGTCTTATCACTACACCGGATGGGCAAGAGACTATTTGTAAATTCCTGTGTGGCCACTTGGTTACATTACTTCAGACACTATATCCTGATATATGAGACTTTACATAGGAGATATATATTAACAAAACCATGTTTCAAACTATTTTAAATGTGATTTTATTTTATTTATTTATTTTACTGAAAATTGAATTAAATCATTGAAAACTAACAGTAGGGAATGGTAAGACATAGCCACCACAAGCCGTGTAGCTGTGCTCCTGCTTAGAAGTGTCAATGAAAGCTAACCAAGGTGTCTGCTGCTGAAGACTAGGGAGAAATGAGCTGTTACCTGTTCAGTTAAACACATCCCCACCCTAAATCAGGTACAGAAGAGGACACGTTCACATATTGTGTATATTGTCAAGGATCACAAGGAGTGGCGTCTTAAAACACCAGACATTTAAAAAAAATCTATCAAGTGTATTTTCCATCATTTGAGTTTTGATGCTTTGTAAACCAGGTGGAAAAATGGGGTAAGATGATTTTTGTTTCCACTAGTGGGGGGGTGACATGTTCTCAGCATCTTCTGTGGGTTTAGTAGGGAGCAACTGAAGGGGGAGGAAAAACCACAAATGAATGGACATGAAACAGGAAGTCCTTTTGTTCTGCTGAATCGGGCCAAGGACGAGGGGCACACCTGAGGCTTTTGAGTATAAAGCCAGTTTAGGTATACCATGAAAAATGCGTCTGTGTAGCTTCAAGTTGATGTAATTGTATACGTTTCATGTGGATTGGTTCCAGTCCCCCTGCAACCCTACAATGGAGAAGCAGAAGAGAATGGATGGATGGATGATTCAGCATTGTATTTACCAATGATTTAAAAGTCTTTGTGCAATATCCGCAGGCTTATTGATTTAGTTGATGGCCAAATGGCCCTGCAGGCCTAAAGGGATAAAGGCCATTGGTTTTCCTTTTTATTTATGGTATTTGTAAAGCGCTATACAAATACAGGCCATTTACCATTTACCATATTTGTAATGTATTGTACCCGCGGGCCCAAAGCAATGCACTACAAGTTAGTAGTTTTTGTATTTGTGTGCGTATTTTCTGTTTAATGAGTATAAATGTTGTGCGTTTTAAATTGTGTGTGTGGGTTACTTTTTTTTAAGAATTCCATGTTTGTCAGAATAAAACACCTTGTCATTTATATATATCCATCCATCCATTCGCTTCCGCTTATCCTTTTCAGGGTCGTGGGTGTTGGAGCCTATCCCAGCTGTCATAGGGCGAGAGGCGGGGTACACCCTGGACAGGCCGCCAGTCTGTCGCAGGGCCCATTATATATATATATATATATATATATATATATATATATATATATATATATATATATATATATATACTCTATAGCTCACAGTTACAGTTATTTGGAGCAGGCACTAGCTATTTTGCTAGTGTCACGCTGCACTGAATCACCTACACATTCCACAAACTGTAATTTACAGAGTCTCCAAATATCCAAAATTCAATGACTGTTTCAATGACTGTTGGTGGCATCTTTCTGTGAGCAAAAAAAAAAACAACAGTCTGGTTTAACATTAGAATTCAAGTTGAGAGCCTAAAGAAAATCATGCCCTGTCTCCACTGTCATACCACAAATGCCTCTTTCCTCTGCTCCTCTGCTCTGTTGTCTCTCTGTTTTTCCAGTGTTTCTAGTTTAAACTCGGGGATCATGTTCAACATCCCACTTGATGTTGTCCTTTGTTCTCATGAGACTTCAACCCCTTATGGGCCTTTTTATTACTTTACACTAACAAAAGTAAGAACAGGAAAAAAGGAGAGAAGTTCAGCTTGTGTTCACTTGACATCTTTCTGCACTCAAACAATTAAAACATAGCATGCAATTGACCTGTTAGTTTAATATATGTATATACTGTATGGTATTTGTCCAGTGAAATAATTTTATTGAAGCCTTTCGAGGAGGAGGAGGAGGAGGAAGAAGAAGAAGAATCCTTTATTGTCATTATATATATATATATATATATATTTATTTATTAGGGGTGCAACGATACACAAAATTCACGGTTCGGTTCGGTTCGATACTTTGGTGTCACGGTTCGATATTTTTTCGATACAAAAAAAAATGTTCATGCCTTTTAAATTTGTCATTTATTAAATTTTCACGGCACATTCTGCACCACATCTCTGTGCGTTCATCATTTGTTTGAAGCCAGCTCACCTCCTGCAACTACTTTTCCGAGAATACGTGCTTCTTTTGTGGTTCGGACTCCTTCTGACATTTCTTTGGAGGTGGAGGAACACCAAAGCAATTGCTTAAAGGAGCTTCTTTGACATCTTTAAGAGTTCTAAACAAATGTCTGTCCACCTCCAGAAAATCTTATGTATGCAAACACGCGTTGCAACTTCTTATCTTGTGCGCATTTTTTATTTTGACAGCGAATGCGCACCTGCGGACCACTTATGTGCAGCCCTGGTTATTTAGCTCGTCATATTGCAGCCACAGAAATTCTTTTGTCCATGAAACCATAAAGCTGCACTTTCTTTTTGCCTTATAGTGTGATTTGTCATAACTTTTCCGTTTTGTGGTAAGCTTTTCTTTGGCTGTCACTTCTTCACCCTGACCTGTCTTATTTGGCTCAGCAGAACTAAAATATATATCCTGCTGCTTTTACACACGCACTCACATAATGCTCAGCGATTCTCTGCGTGATCAACCTCTCACATGTTTAAGCTGCCGGAGATTTCACTTGTCATGTTTGCATAGTAAGCTAACGATTAATAAGACGATGTCAGAGGAATTGGTGGGCAAATGATCGTCACTCACCAATCAGTGCTGTCGCTCTCTATACACAGTTCGCGCGATTGCAAAGTGAAAGCAAAAAACAAGCGCAAATTCAAACGAATATATATATATATATATATATATATATATATATATATATATATATATATATATATGTGTGTGTGTGTGTATATGTGTGTGTATATCTTCGATACCCAACATCCACAATGACGGCGAAACAACTAGTAGCTCAGTGTTCCAACATTCGAAAGAAGGGACTGCTATCACAGCTAGAGATTGACGAGGTACAACATAAATGCTACGGCAAGGAGGAGTCAGGACGCCAGGTCAGGGGGGCGATATCATCACCCCCACCCGAGATTGGGTACATAGCCCCAAGTGCGATAGGAGAAGGATTGTTGAGTGCGAGAGGAACTGACCTGAAAAATAGGATCATGGCCAAGCTTGAAACCTCGATCCCCCGTAGCCGGTTACCAAGATTACGTGAAGTACCCTCAGAAGGTCTGCTAGATGATGTTAATGCAGCACTACGGACGATACCTACAACCACGATTACCGACACTAACAAGCTGATCTACAATACGGCAGCAGTGATCAGTGAGATGCTTGGCTACAAGTTGAACAGCCACAAGGGGCAGTACCCTCCATGGAGAAGGAGGCTAGAGGGCAAGATCAAAGTAGATCATGTATGTATATATATATGTATGTATATATCTGCTTCTCATCAGACACTTTACCTTGGGGATATTGAAACATGAATTTATGTTTATTTGGACAACACTGCTGAATCCTGACCTCGAAATATAATTGTTTTGAATTTTCATACTCAATTTGCACAACTCCAGGGTGCATATTAACAGCTCTGTCTCCGAGAAAATACAAACAAATATGTCTCGGCCTTCAAAATCGCGGGCATGCAGAAGAACTGACTACAGCAATTTAAGAAAATTGCATTTATTTTAGCAAACTGTGGAGCAATCAGAGTCCTCAGACAAACATTAAAATGCAAAGAGACCAATCTCATATTGCCGGAGGTGTGTCATGCTGTCAACAAGATACCAGAATCAGAACAAAAAGTAAACATTTCAAATGTCTGTGTGCCAACAATTTTACAGAAATTGTTTCTGCCTTCAAACCCACACAACAAAAATATTCATATTAACTAGTAAAGACAGTTTGTTAAGCTGTTTTAGTATTTTATTCTTGTAAGCACCACTAGCTTTTTCTATATTTTTGGAAGAGGAAATTAAAAATGGTCAATTCCCAGAAACTGAATGTATGTCTCTCCAAAGAAAAAATGTATATGGTAGTAGAAGTGTGTGTGTGTGTGTGTGTGTTTGTGTGTGTGTGTGTGTGTATTTTTGTGTGCAATGCTGTGAAAAAGTATTTGCTCCCTTCCTGATCTTACTTTTTTGTACATTTCTCACACTTAAATAGATCATTAAATAGATCTTAAACAGATCATCAAACAAACTTTAATTTTAGATTAAATTAACCAGAGGAAACACAAATGCAGTTTTTAAACAGTGTTTATATATGTAAACGCAAGTGGCTCTATGTGAAAAAGTAATTGCCCCTCCTTGTTGAATCATTAATTAACTCTGATTAAGCACATTGTTTGGAAAACTGAATTTAATTCCACTAACCACACCAGGCCTGATTACTTCAGACCCGTTGAATCAAGCAATCACTTAAATAGAACCTATCTGACAAAGTAGGCTGAAAGATCTCAATAAACAACACACAATCCGACGATTTGAAGAAACTCAAGAACAGCTGAGAAACAAACTCATCGACATCTGTCAGTGTGGAAAGGATTACAAAACCTTCTAATGCTTTAGGACTGCAGTATACAGTGAGAGCCATTATCCACAAATGGAGAGAACCTGGAACAGTGGTGAACCTTCCCGGGAGTGGGCAGCCTGCCAAAATTACTCCGGGAATACATTAGCAACTCATCCAGGAGGTCACAAAAGAACCCAGAACAAAATCTGAAGATCTTTAGGCCTCACTTGTCCCAGTTGAGGTCAGTGAGAGGTCAGACTCTCTACGGAAGAGTCTCAAACAGAAAAGTACTACTGACCAGAAAGAATACAAAGGCTTGTCTCACATTTGGCAAAATATCTCTTGGTTTATCCCCAAGACTTTTGAAGTTATGGAGTGACATATTCAAAGTCTGGACTCAAATCAGTGAATCAAGAATCATGATCTCAAACAGGCCATTAATGCTCGAAAACTTTCCAATAAATCTGAATTTCAGCAATTTTGCAAAGATGAGCGGGCCAAAGTTCTTCCACAGCAAAGTGAAAAACTCATTTCCAGCTATTCCACGCACTTGATTGCTTGATTCTTGGTGGCACAACCAGTTATCAGGTTTAGAAGGCAATTACTTTTTCACACATGGCTCAAGGATATATAAACAGGCAGTTTATGTCCAGGTCAGAGTGGGAATAGTGAAAAAAAGTTGTTGCAGGTTGGAGATTTATTTATTTTTTGGCCCAAATGACCTTTTCTAAATGTAGCAACTTAGTGCTGGTGCATTTCTTTAAAAAGAGGTCAACAACAAGAGTAAATTGGACGTGTGAAGACAGCAGTCCTAGATGAGACTCAAACATCTTTCTTATTGGAGGTCCTGTCATTATGCTACCCAGTGTCCAAACATGCTCCTTATGTATACATGTGCTACGTGTGATAAAATATAATGAGAAAGTGTGCTGACCAAGCATCAGTACATCAAGAGTTGGGAGCGAAAGATGTTGAATGGCCCTTCTTTTTCTATTTGTCACTACAAAACCTACTTTTAAGCCACTCAGGTTCTGAGGAAGCAGCTTGGTAACCCCACAATTAAGCCTTGATGAAGGGTAGACTGCTACCAGGTATTGACTAAATGCAGTTTCATCTATCCTCTGACTGTGGAACAATGGGCGGCCTACAAATATGGCCTAACAGCAGGGGACTACAGAACAGATGCTTTGTCATTTGGACTTGTCTCATTAATTTACTGTTCTTTATTATAGTACAAATGCTCAGTTTGTGAGCACACATTCAGTGGCCACATGTGAAGAAGAGTGCAATCAGCCCTGGGATGTTATGTGAAACAACAGATGTACAAACGGAAGTTTGCATTGTTTGGTCAATTTATTAGGTACGCATTTTCAACTACTTGTTAAAGTAAAGCTAATCAGCCAGTTACATGGCAGCAACTCAATGACCGTAAGCATGCAGACGTGGTCAAGATGAGCTGCTGAAGTTCAAACAGAGCATCAGAATGGGGAAGAAAGGTGATTTAAGTTACTTTGTGCTTGTTGGTGCTGATCTGAGAACAGTCTCAAAAACTGCTGGGATTTTCCCCACACACCCATCTCTGTCTCTGGGGTTCACAGAGAAGGAACTGGAGATATCCAGTGAGCGTTGGTTCTCTGGGAGAAAATGCCTTGCTGAGGTCAGGGGTTACAGAAAAATGGCCAGGCTACTTTGATCTGATAGGAAGGCAACAGTAACTTAAATAACCACAAGTCACAACCAAGGTATGCAGAAGAGCATCTCTGAATGCACAACATGTGAAAGCAGGTGGACTACAGCAGCAGGAGACCACACTGGGTGCAACTCCTATGAGCTAAGAGCAGGTAACTGAGGCTATAACAGTAAATAACATTGTGACATGTGGATAGTAGGATCAGACTGTGGTGCAGTCAACATGAAAGCACGGATCCATTCTCCTTTGTAAAGGATATTTTCTTGGCACACTTTGGGCCCCTTAGTAACAACTGAGCAGCCTACCCGAATACTGACCGTGTCCATCCCTTTATGACCACATCTGCACCCATCTGCTGATGGCTTCATCAAGCAGGATAATATGCTAAAAAGCTCCGATCATCTGAAATCAGTTTCTCGAACATGAAAAAAAGAGCTACCACTAATGAAAATGTAACCAAAAATATTTTTTTCCTGTTTCCAGTAATCTCAGTGTTTCTCATACCATAGTATGCTCAGTGCCCCAAATTAGGCCTGAAAAAGATCACATCTGTCCTGAGACTTTCTTCGTGAGAGAATCTGAAACAGCTCATTTCTAATTCTTAGAGCATATCATTCCCAGTGATTCAGATTCTCCCCTCCGTGCATGCTGGTACTCTGGTCTGTTTCAGGTCCTGTGCCATGGCCCCTATAACTTTTATACAAACAGAATAATCTCATAACATGCCAATCCAAACTGACAATCACAATATGATTTGCATTCCACAGCTGCCATAATAGCAGTCCATATTTGAGACTGGTTTCAAACATCTTAATTTAAGAACTTAGTCTCAGAAAATCATGCTTATCCTTTAGCTGGCCTGCCCTGTCTTTATGAATTAAAAGTATTATGATGTCACTGATTGGATCCAGAATTAGACATACATAAATACGGGGAAAAATGAAATAAGAATACATTTAAAAAGTCTAAATTTTGAGTCGCATAATGATATAATTTTAGATATTGGATAAAAATCTATATATCTAGACATTCAAAATATAAGTTAAATAGATTAAAAAATATATTTCTATAAATACATCTTGCCTGGAGGGTTAAGGGTAAAATGGAGAACTATCTGCATCGTCAAAGGCAGAATGGACATGATAAATGGTGAAAACATAATGACACTGCTTCTCTGTTCACCCATTTCCACTTGCAGCTATGTGTTCTTTTTGTAATGGCACTAATTAAGCATTGGAAAAGTGTGAAAAATGCTCCAATTTAGATCCTGTTAAATGAAAACAGGCAACAAATTTTCCCATCTGCTCACAGAGCTCTTTGAGGAACATTTCCAAGGTGTAAATCAACACTTTTGAATACAAGCAGAGAGCCATATGTTGTTGTTGCTGCTGGATTTACAGTGAAGCCTGGGTGAAAAGAGCAGCTCTTTGACTCTGATGCAAAATAGCCTTGATTTACAGCAAATATGCTTTTGAAAGCCGTATTAGGAAGTCCACAGATTTTTCTTTATTTTCTTTAACTAATTCTTAAAAATATGTAAAGTCTGCATTGTCTTTGATGATGTTTTTTTTTTTTTAATAAAACACTTGCAATTCGAGAAGCAGCATAACAAACCTCTGACCGTTTGACCTATTAAAACATTTTAGCTTTTGAACAGTTGTATATGAGCTGAAATCAAAGCATGACTTGTGGCCGACTGAGTCCAAGCACTCTGCTGAGAACTGATAAGATGGCACACATTCAAAGTCTAGTGCAGATTGCCATATTGAGAGGAAAGAGGAATGTGTTTGTGTGTCTGTGTGTGTGTGTAATGTCTAAATGTACAAAAATCTGGGTTAGCATCATAACAAATGGAACGAAGATATGAGCAGGCAACAGATTACTCGTCCTTCCAGTCTCTGACAGCTTGAAACATCATTTCAAACATTCAGTACAACGCAGAGACAAATAGATAAATCACACAAGTGATGTTTTACTTTTAACACGTCGATGGCGGACTGCTTAAGAAATGATTTAGGCTGTAAAGGCTACAATGGCATTTTTCTCACTGGAAACATACAGTACGATATCACAGGAAATACCAGGAATTTTGATAGAGGTCAAAAGCCTCTGAGGGTGAGTGGAGCAGGGCAGAGGTTGTGAAAAATTGACTTTGATCATCAGTTGCGTTCCTGAGATATGAGCGCAAACCACTGGCTCCACGGGAAGCAGGGCGGTACCTGAGTCAGGGTAGAGAGAACAACACAGAAACGCACACAATAACTCACAGTACATTTATAGAGATCAAGCATCATCACATACACATAAAAAATGAGAAGCAGGAAACATTAGGATTATCCCTCACAGCAAGCGCTGTGTCTTTAGAAGCCACTACTGCGTGTCATTAAATGTTCCTGTTAAAGGGAGGTTTTTCCTCCCCACTGTCGCCGAGTGCTTACTCACAGGAAATCAGGTTGGTGATGGTTAAAGTTTTTTCTGAAATAGTGTAGCGTCTTTGCCTTACAACATAGGTGTCAAACTCTGGCCCGCGGGCCAAATTTGGCCCGCAGCCTAATTACATTTGGCCCGCGAAGCCATACCAAATTACTATTAGAGCTGGCCTACTGGTATTATACAGCTAATATATACATTGTTTAGTATTAAGCTTTGCTTGTTCCACATTCAGTTTTTCAGCAAAACTTGTTTGAGTCCATAAGAAGAGATTCATTCTTAAATCTGGAGGAAGATATTTTTCAATAAATATTAATGTTAGCCCGCGACCTTGTTCTAATTTTGAATTTTGGCCCACTGTGTATTTGAGTTTGACACCCCTGCCTTACAATATTAAATGTCTGGAGGCACTTTACAAAATAAATGTCATTATATAAGTAAAAACAAAATTCAAATGACATAAAACTGAATAGGAAAACACAAAAACAGCAAACTCTCATTCTGCGTGCAGTACATTTGTTTGTTTTTTGCCACATAATGCAAAATTCCCACTACAACTGTAAGTGAACAAAACCTTTTGGCACTGTGTATCAGACAGTAAAATATATTCCTTTGTAGTCTGAACAAAAAAAAGGGTGAAAAAAAATCAAAGTAAATTTTTCAGTTTGTACACTGAATATGAAACAAAACTCTGACTCTGAGGTTTGACTGTTGGCTTTATTCTCCAATTTGTTGGTCGAACAATGACATCAGATCAATAGAGCTGCACTTATGCACTATACTGACTTTCAAACACAATAATCAATATTTAAACTTTGAGAATTTAGTGAGGAATAAAAAATTTGTCTATAGTGGGTTCACTCCATAAAGTAGGGACTATAAATCTTACCCACTTGTCCAAATGTGGATGTGAAATTCTCTTATTTCAACTTTCTGAGTGGAAATCTTGAGCGGGTTGGTAAGGACATTACTTTTAGTGACCTCCAGTTCATCCCATGTATCATTACCTCAAACATTCTCTAACAGGCTCGTCCAAATATCTCCTGCGTTAGTGCAGTCTAAAGTCGGTTCTGCATGACTGCGGATTTAGCTCTCTTATAAGGAGGAGCAGGTGGGCTGGATGAGATTGTAGCTTTTCTTTTTTATAAATTTAATAATAAAGGATGTGCTCTGACAGCTGAGCAGACTCACCGTGACTAGAAACAGAAATGCTGCTGCCCGTAGCCAGACTCCTGAGTCGATATTAGACCCAAGTTGCTAATATAGCTTTGGGGCTTTTTATCTAAACTGCTCAGCTACTTGGTTTGATGGACAGTCAGTCTCACTGCTCAATGCCAACCGCCATATTTTCTGTGATCACATTCATGCCTTAGCATGGAAATGGTGAACAAATTCAAATAAATTCTGATGGTGACGGTGATACTAACTCTGGTGAGCATTTCTGCTACTTAGCTCAAACTATAGCTGAGTGCAGGGATGACGTTGAGAAAGAAGAAATCTAATTTGAAGCAGCTATAAACTCTGACTAGTCCTTTCCTTTCCTTCCCAATGTTGCCAAAGTGCTCGCTCATAGAGGGTCAAATAATTATTGGGGTTTTCCTCTGTATTTGTGTTATTGTAGGGTCTACCTTATAATATAAAGTGCCTTGAGGCGACTGTTGTTGTGATTTAGCGCTGTATACATAAAATGAAATGAATGGAACTGAACTCGTCATACTGGACACTGCATACCTCACATTTTGGTCCAGAGCCACTGTTCAGTATGAAAACAGGAAGTACAGTGCCTCAGTGTTGTAGGTTCAAATGAGGGGACAGGTGGGCATGTGTCATGTCTGAAGCATGCCGTACCTATTTTACAGCTTGTTTTTTTGTGTGTGTTTTTTTTCTATGAACATGTATTTTAGAAGCAAAAATTTTAAAAGCATTGAGAACTTTCACCAACACTCACTAACTGGCTCTATTATTAAGGTAAATTTGACACTTTTTTTGCAGTACAAAGGATCTAAGAATAGAAAAGTTGTCTCTTCAGTTTTTATCCATCCATCCAGCAATTTTGTTATCTGGTGTGTAATCATCATTAGGGTCTTTTGGGGGTGTGGGGGTAAAGCTCTAATGCTTTTTGAGCTACGCAGACACACATGGCCTTTCTCCAGCATGGGTACGGACTCTTAGCCCTATTGCGAGCACTCAAACTAATAAGAAGAAAGAGGTGGAAACCAACCAATCTGAAGAGGTCTCAGCTGTAATTATGGGCCTCTGAGAGTGCTCGGCTGCCTTGTGTGATATGAAAACTAGTGAAGTTTCTCCTAAGTTGCTTTTCATTCAATGCATGATTCAGTACTTCTTATTACAAAATGTGAAAGAAAGAAAGTGCTACTGAATTTGCACGCACCTGCAGGATGGGCACTTGGAAATAGGCAATCATTTGTTTCAATCTAAGATGATGTAGATACCACTATCAGCAGGAAGCTTTCATCATGCAGGAGAGCAGTATTCCAGTACCAGCAAAACTAGATACTGTCTTCTATAAATATGCATGTGAATCCACACACCACAACATCCTGGTGTGGTATGTTTAGGTGTTGCTGATTACTTTTCGCCAAGACATGTTTGAGATTCATCCTGGAGACATGTATTAACTATGTGTCACAACACGCTCTGTTGCTACACTAAACAGACCGGTAGTTTGGGGTTGATCGTTTTCCATGCAGGGTTTGTTTGGCCTCTCTGTGACCCTGCCTCTTGACCTTTCCTCTCCTCTGGGCTCCCTAGTGGTTTGTGCAGGCCCATCTTTCTACTTCAGCTATGCACACCAGGCCTGGAGAAAGCAGCTGCAGTGCCACTGGGAAGCTTTACCGCTTTGCCTGAAGGCACTCGGATTTTCACACCGGGGTCAGTATGGTTTGTCGGTGCCTGGTGGCAGTTTGGATAATCTCAGTGATGTGCCACTGTTTTACACTTATGGCATGAAAGAGAGGCTTATTCTGGTGTGTAATAACCGGTGAGTAATAAACAACATAGCTTTTATCCCCCTACCTCCAACACGTGTCCTTTTGCTTTGTTTTGTTTGTTTCTTTGGTCAAACTTTATTTGCCCATAAGCGCATCATCATCACCCTGGTGATAAAAAAGCACTGGAGCATTTAAGGCTTGTACACATGCAGCGGTCATGCAGAATTCGTGACCACATATACGCTCTCTGGTGGAGACTGTGAGCCCATCGTTATGTTTTTTGCGGTGTGGGTGGAGCTGTGCAGTAGGTTCAGACCTGCTGTACCAGCTCTGACTCTGGGATTTGTTATGAAGGATGCCAGCAGTGGAAACCCGCCGCATGGAAGAAATATTTTTACATTTACCTAATTTGTTTTTTTTTTAATGATCTTTAAAAATGGCATCCAAACTTTATAGTTTATTAAACATTGTGTACATACACGTTTAAGTGAGTTTAACACTAATCACGAGTCAGTCTTTGTGGATGTAGTTTTTGCAGGGGCTTCTTTTTTCCCCATCGGTTTTATTTTTTATTTTTATTTAGTTTTGTTGCCTTTTACTTCCCCTTCGCTTGACCCGTGATAAATACTGACAGTGTGAACGGCTGCTTGGCAACCTTACTGGAAAGACAGAATGAAAGGAGACTGAGAACGACGCGTGTCACACTGCTTTCTTCAGAAAACTTACTCCCTTACTTCTCTTTATGGCGTTTCAAAATGACAGACTCTAACTTGAGGAACGAAAGCAACCATGGGCTGTTTTTCACTTCTTTTAATGGATCTGTTTCGGACCAGATGTTACCAAATGACAGCATTACCACATGCAGGAACTTCACAATGGACTCACAGGTTGTCGGAGTTGGGATCTTTCTCTCCGTTTTTATTTTGGTGGCAATTGTTGGGAATATTTTGGTTATCCTGTCTGTGGTGTGCAACAAACAGTTACAGACCGTCACCAACTTCTTCATTGTCAACTTAGCCATAGCAGACCTCCTGTTGGGCATTATTGTGCTGCCCTTCTCTGCATCTCTAGAGGTGCTGGGATGCTGGGTGTTTGGCCGGGTTTTCTGTAACATCTGGGCAGCGGTGGATGTGCTCTGCTGCACGGCATCAATCCTCAGCCTCTGTATGATCTCCATCGACCGTTATATCGGCGTGAAATACTGCCTTAAATACCCAAGTATTATGACTGAGAGAAAGGCAGTCGCTATTTTAGTCCTAGTGTGGGTATCATCTGTTGTGATCTCGGTCGGTCCGCTCCTGGGATGGAAGGAACCGCCGCCTGTGGACGAAAGCATCTGCAGGATCACAGAGGAGCCGGGATACGCGCTCTTCTCCTCGCTTTTCTCTTTCTACCTCCCGCTTATGGTCATTCTCATCATGTATTTTAGGGTGTACGTGGTGGCCCGCAGGACTACTCGGAGCCTGGAAGCGGGAGTCAAACGCGAGAGAAATAAGTCGATGGAAGTGGTCCTGCGGATACACTGTCGCAGCGTGCTGGAGGACGCGCGTCCGGCGAGCTCAAAAAGCAGCAAAAACCACCCGTTTCGAAGTTCGCTCTCCGTGCGGCTGATGAAGTTCTCCAGGGAGAAAAAGGCTGCGAAAACCCTGGCCATAGTGGTGGGGATGTTCATCCTCTGCTGGCTGCCCTTTTTCTTCTTTCTGCCAATGGGTATGTTTTATTTATCGATCTCTTTTATTTTTATATAACCGTTTCTCAGCATTTCATGCTGGGTCATGAGCTGGGTCCTGCGTAAAATAGGATTCAGTCTGTTGCATTTCCACCAGACTCCTGCCAAAGACGGAGAATATGACTTCTTATAAATGTTCCTCTCCTAAATGCGCTTTTAAAAAGTTTCTATCTTTAAGAGCAACAAACACGCCTGTTTCGGGCCTGCTATGATTTATGATTTTACTCCTGAACTGATCATGTGTGAGATGCACATCGGTCCAAAATAAAGCGTTCTGAATAAATGGGTCGTGTTCAGTATAAGAAATTGACGCTGTGATTGAAAACGTTTGCGTCTAAGAGGCTCCTCTTGACAGCTGCGCAGACTCTTATAAAAGACTCGAAATTCTGGTCGCAAAGGAAACCTAAACGTATGAAATTCCGTGAATTTTAATTTAAGAAAACCCTTTCACACTGTTAATAAACTCTGTAAAATTGGCGTTTGGCCTAACAAAATAAGAAAATTGCGTGTTCTGGATTGCATGCGCAGCTTATTTTGGGAGCTATGCCAGGAAGTGATCAAAATTAAGATGCTATAATGCTACAAAAACCAATTCTTTTGTCAGGAAAGGTCAGCTCTGCAACATGACCATTAAAGTGGTTTGTTTTCATGCCTGTAATTTTTTCATGACTGTAATTATTCCTTCACATGGCTAATATCACATTTTTCAAAGAGCAGTCATAACAGACTGACATTCTTCACTGATGACCAGTTCCAGCGGCTACTTACCTTGGTAAAAACTCAGACAGGCATGATTTTCAAGAATAAACATTTACGTTTTATTGTTGAGCATATTCATTAAGTTGACTACGGTACTAAGAGAGTGGGATGTAAGATTCAAATCAGGCAAAGAGATCTTCTATTCCCCTGCAGATGGTTGAAAAGGCCCTCCACTGAGGGTGACCAATTCAGTCTTTATGACAACACATAAATCAAACCGAACGAGCACATTTTACAGTGGAATCAAATGGAAATAGCTTTAAATTTAAAGACAAAACTGGACATAAAGGCACACCTTAAAACACAAACAGAGGCAATATGGGTATTAGCAACAAAAAGAATGACTGAAATGCAAAACTGAATAAATAAAGAGTGCCTACGTAGCAGGATTCAGGCTAGATTCGCTTAGACTAATAGAGCTCTGGTGCCACATGTTAATGGTGGCACCACAGATTTTCATTTTGCATATATTTCACATAATTGATTGCGAGAGCCATTGAGAACAAATGGCCAGTATCTTACTGGGCAAAGCACTAACACAGCACTCTGATTCTTGCTGCACCTCTCCTTTTACAGACTGGAATTATTAGAGCAAAGCCCGCAGGGACACACGGGGTGCATGAAATGAAATTGGTGCTACTTATCATTTTATTCACTTAATGGGAAAGAAAGGGGCACGTTTATTTGTATGCCTAAATCAGACAAACTCCATCCTCAGCATGTGATTAAAAATGACAGGAATGAGATTTAAAGGTTTAAAATGTTAAAAGTCAGTACACATTTCATTACACACATTATTAATCAATTTGTGCACCTCAAGGCAGTCTCTAATAATAGTTTTAATTAACATTACTGTAATGATTGTAATAATTTGACTTTGTGATCACGTTATTGCTTTTAGGAAAGGTCATACAGACTCTTAAATCTAAAATGGTGACACTAAAAATCTGCATTCAAAGGCAGTTCAGCCAAAAGGGATCATTAATTTTGTCTGGTGTTATCTTGAGTTGTTTTATTTTTTATTTATGATACCTGGTGAATGTCAGAAAGGTCTCTAATTTGCATGATAAAGGAAGTCAGACTATCAAAACACTAATATCTAAACTAACGTCTGCTGTAGATTAATGGATGACCTGCAATTTGGTTTTTAAAGCATAGTAAAACTCTGAACTCTAAGAATCTAGTCATCGTGCTGTAAGCCATCTGGTTTGCAAAAACCCTTTGAGAGATGACCTCAGGCCTCCTCAAAGGAAGTATTTTTAAACATTAAGTTCCACCAGGGATCAATAAAGTTCTACACTGTCAATTTATCCCCATGGGTGGCTGCCTTTTATTTCCCAAACCACTCACAGATGAGTGTGGGGCCTTAGCACCGCTTGCTAACCTACACTCGGTCAGTCAGACACGGTGATGTTGGTCCATCGCAGAGACAGACATTAATAGGTAACTTTTTGCCGAAAGGCAGAGCTGTACGTTCAGCTCATCTTATACCAATCAGGACTTTTCTGTGTGATGATCCAAATCTAGATGGAATCCTCTGACTCGTTTCAACCTATATTAGCACACCAGACCCATTTTATATTGCCAGAAACTGAGGAAATAAAGAGGAATGGCCTGTCAGATTTCTGTTTAAGGCCGTTTCTTTCCCTCTGTAAAAGCCAACCACGACCACTGAGGTGGTATAATTAACTAGTTCTTCTTTCAGGCTTAGCAGAAAATGCTTTTTTTTTGTTTTTCAAAAATGCACAACTGATTTTAATTATGTTCACCCACTATTGTTTAATAGACTGAAATTGGTTGTTGTAAATGAGGAAGTGCACAAAAAATCTGCAGTCTCTCTGAAGGCCAACAGGTGGCGATAGTTGTGGTTGCAAAAGGACTTCTGGTCCTACTGAAAACCATGTGAGGACATTGTTCTGATTTGACGTCTGTAAAGAGTTTCTTGTTGAGTTTATGGACTCAGTCACTCATTTTGGATTAAAAAATATTTTGTAATTGTTTCATAATTCTTGGTCATGCCATTTTTAAAAATTGTAGCTAATTTGTGGTATGAGACTACATATTTATTGGCTAACAACAAAAACTGCATGTCATTAGGCATGTGGTTTACCAGTCAGACCCACCAATCTTAGTCACATACATTTTTTTTTGCAACCAAGATAGCGATGGGGTAAATGCTCATCTCAGGTCTTCAAAACGTGACACAACATTAGCTACTTTTATTGTCTGCGATTCTGACCAATAAATTATCTGAGCTAGAAACCTCTACTGTCCAAAGTCTGTTAAAACACCTCAGTAACACATTAACAAAACCCATTGTTATGCTGTGTGACTGGCCCCTTCATCATCATGAAAGTATTGTATTAACCACATACACACAGTCATGCTGCTGTAAATACTCAGCTACACCTTATTATTAGCCCCTCTTGTGATAGTCGTTATTGTGGGGGGCATTTGATAGTGATGACCCATTTTAAAATATTTAAATTAGTTGTGGACTCCGGGCGTGATTCACAAGCAGATTTGATTAAGCAGGAAAGTAACGGGAGACAAGCAATCAGAAAATCTAAAATTTTACAACTAATGTTAACTACTAGTAAACATTTACTATTGCTACAGTCTGTAATATTTGCAGTTTTGTATTATGATAATATGTCATTTGGTCATTAATATCATACCATAAATGAATCATAGTAGTTAGAAATGTGTACAAAAAGGGGAAGCACTCAATTATTCTGACAGAAGTCCAAAGAACAAAGTCCAGAAAAATGTTTTAGATATTATGATGAAACTAAGTGAGTAAGTGCAGAGGGCATCCTCTATTTGTACACAGGTACGTTTTAATACAGGGATTTTCCACTTTTGTTTTCAAAATCTCCATCAATGTGAAAACACATGAAAAAACAGCAAAACCAAGCAGTCTGACATCAAAAACTGAAATACAGGCGCACATCTTTGATGTTCCAAGATAACATCCTTGCTTTCCTTGTTGACATATTAATACAGAAACGTCGTTGTTGAAAATCTTCAGGCTGGAAGAGGTTTTCAAAAGGCCCATTTTCAGTGGCCTAAAATGCTGTTTAAAAGTAGAGGAAAGGTCACAAATGCAAAGAAAATTTATGTCTTCCAGAATATCCAAGTATGTGTGGACAGGGGCTTAGAGTCCATATGCAGTCGTCTTTATTTGGTTTTGGTTTTTTCTGTCAGTGAAGCTGAAGATCTTATTTGACCAGAGCGTAAAGTAGCCAAATAGTTTTTCAGTGGTTATACTTGAACCATATAACTTATTGAGTGTCTTAATAAGTTGTTGGGCGGCCATGTTTTTCCAGAATAAAACTATATCACTCTTTGAAATAGACTTTGCAGACCACTGGCAGTATACCTGAGTACAAAAACAATTTTGACAACAGGTATTCCTTCATTTGACCGTGGTGATAAATTGTTTAAAATCTCTCATAAGTGTTCAGTTTCTTTGGCTATACTCTCCCACTGTCAGCCAACTCCAATGCATTCTTGAGATCCCCTCCCAGGCATTTCAACCCCCATTCACACCTTGCTTCAGCTGACCTCAGAAGATCACCTCACAGGGTGGGGCAAGGTCTCATATTAGTTTCACGCTTGACCCCCAGTATGGCAATGACCCACGCCTTTTTTCACACCTCAGCTCAAGTAATGACCTCATGACCCTCAGCACCATCTCCAAAGGCCACAACCCCCACTGGAGGTTAAATATCTGGGGCTTGCCAACATTTGTTTTTAGAACTGGACAAGATCTTCACAAACCTAATTAAATCCAGCTACCTTCGTTTTCAAGCTCCCAAGACTATCTTGATCTGGCTGGCCGAGAGCTTGCACAGATACAATTCACATTGTTTTCTTGTCAAAACATTCAGACAAACTTTATTGATGGAGGAATGGTCATACTGGAACAAATAAAGCTGATCATTATGAGCAGCTGTGTTTTTTTGCAATGAATCTGAGGGCACAAGTGGACAAAAATCAACTATGCCAACAAAATGCCTTTGCCCAACATCCACACAGCATAGCAGGGCGCCTCCATCCCCTCACTTTTAAGGTTTCAAGTTTTTCAGTGTCTGTATATCTTAGCTGTTGGTGGCCTTATGTTGAGTTTAAGCTTTAGAAAAGCGTAAAACAAAACACACTAATATACAAAATACACAAATTAAAAAAGATTGCCATCCCAGAAGCAATAAAACAAATACATAAAAAATATACCTGTTGTCATGGTGTTTTGGCTGTGCGTCAGAGCAGTGAATCACTTGCTGCCTGCCTCTAAAGGTGATGTCATTTTAGGGACATAATTCAAAAAAAGAACATCCCTTCCTCTTATTAATTTATTAATCTTAGTCTTTAATCCTGAGTGAATTTGGGTGGGTAGTGATGAAAGAAAAATGAGACTATGAAGAAAGTCTCAACTTTGTTTCATCATCCACTTCTTTTAATATAAGTGCATTCTTTCTGTTTAGTGGTCAGTAATGTCAGAGCATGAACTCTGAGCATTACACACAAGCCTCTGTGCAGTACTAAGCAGAAAAAAAAATGGATTTCTGGGATATCAGTGCAGACTTGACATCATAGCATTGTTAAATGTTGCCTCTGTGTCCAGGCTCGATGCCATGTTAAATCCCAGGCCTGGAGAGAAAGAAGAATAACGGTAAAGAAAGAGAGAAAAGCAGCTTCCTCTGAAAAATAAGGGTGTCATCGGACTATTGTACTAAAAATAGCATTGGGAGTATATGAGCAAAGCAAAATGCCTTGTGCTGCTAGTCATCTGTGCAAAAAGCAATTTTCATTATGAAAAACTCTAATGTTCTCATTTGTTAAATTACCAGTGTGTAATGTCATATGCACAAAAGCTAGAAAACTTCCATATATTCCATATTTCTTAAATATCTATAATCCCCACTACAAGAAATAATAGAAATTCCCTTCATTTTCCATTATTCTAAATAGAGTTGATAAATTGAATATTTAGAGGTTATCCATTCCAGTATTTCACATCAGGCAAAACCAATAACAAACACAGACAGAAACACCAGCAGAAACAAAGATGATGTGCTTGCATTAAATGGAACATTTCAAAACTTTTATGAATCATTGTGCTAAGCCTGGTGTGTGTCCTTGGAGCATGGAAAAAACATTTTTTGATAACAATGTGTATGTTTCACCTGACCCCTTTAGCGAGAGTTTCCATCACAGGAAAAAGCCCATCTAATATTGTGTTGGCACATTTCATGTAATCAGTTAACATCAGTTAAATCCATTCAAGAAATCTGTAAGTACCAGAAAAGTCTGCCTTCATCGTGCATGGTATTCAAGCAAAAAGAAAAAAAGTTCTGTGCCCTCAGGCTTGTGGGTGAAGCATGTTCTATAAATATCTGCCCTTAAAATGTCAGAACCTCCTTTGCTTCTATTAACAAACATAAGCAAAAAAAAAAAAAACCTGCAGGTGCACAATAAATCATTAAAAAGATCCTGCCGTCAGAGTGCAAATACATATACACATAACATAATAGTACATCACAGCTGTGCATAGACGTGTGCATTTCTTGCAGTATATATATATATATCTTTGTTAAATTAAGATTATTCCATATAATTATTTTGCTTTATTATTACTTACCTATTATTATTTAGTATCCAACCTGACTGACAAAATGACATACAGCATCAAACTGTAAAAATCATTCATATTTATTAAATTTATATATTTTGCATGTGTACAAATTCTCTGACAGTACTAACGTTTATCTTCAGCGGCTCTTTGTAGGATATTTGCGAAAATATTTGTTCTATATTGTTCATTTACTTTATGGTAACTCACATATCTTCCTGATGGCTTCATCTCCTTTCAGGTTCCTTCTTCCCGGCACTAAAACCGTCTGAAACTGTGTTCAAGGTGATCTTTTGGTTGGGATACTTCAACAGCTGCATCAACCCCATTATCTACCCCTGCTCCAGTAAAGAGTTCCAGCGGGCTTTCACCAGGCTCCTCAAGTGCCAGTGTTACCAGAAACGTAGGGTCCTTCGCCGCTTCTATGACCAGAGATGGCGGACTGCTGTCAAGGGAATGACAAGGGATCAGAGAGGCGATTATAAGCCTGGCTACGCTGTGCACGAATCCTGCGGCAGCTCTTTGCTACACACAAGAAAAGGACATGCACTAGGTTTCAAGAGATGGAGTCTGTTTCCACCACTGCGAAAGTCCTCCTTCCAGCTCAAAGAGAAAGTAAATAATCTGTCAAATAAAATTAAGGGAGGGACGGGAAAATGCAACACACCTGCTGTTGGTCGAATTGAAACGGTGGACACGGTGTCTATGGGGATTTACAACTCTTGTGAGCAGAGTAGCTATCAGTTTTATGATCTGGCAGAATGCTATGGCCTGAAAGAGACTGACATTTAGACGGTCACCAAAGAGGCTTTTATTTATTTTCAAAGGGCCATATTGGACCGACATGTAAGAAAGACTGTGATAATGCATAATATCAAAGAATCAAGGCACGATTAAAGCTGAGAATAATGGGTTGATCCTTGCACAAACAGGCAAAAAAAAGAAACCCTTATCCCAATCACGTGGGTCCCACCATGTTTATTTGGATGAAACTTCTAGCGAACTGCTCAATGACACATTTGGGACATGGGTGCGAAATAAGCAGTAAGTTGGGACTTAATACTTTTTCGCTTGAAGGCACTGGATGTGAAGATTTCATAGCCTACAGCTGACAGCTGGCAAGTTTTAAGAATGTAATATTTTGGGAAAGACAGTTAACATAAGGCTGGATAATTAGTATTGTTGTATGTTTTTCTTACAGTTTTGTATCAGGCAGTTTTTATGTCTTTAAATGTTAGCCAGCTCACACTGTGTGATAAAGACTGAGAGTAAATGGTTTGGTTGGCATGTTTTGTGATTTAACAAAAGACAAAGAAGCAAAAGAACAAATACCTGTACTGAAACTAAGTTTTCAATCTCCGCGAAAGTAAAATCACAAGTGCATTTTTGTGTTGGTGCCACAGTTTAATCAAATGTAAAATTTCATATTGAATTATGATTATTAATCTGCGCCTCTGTTTCTTTTTTTGACAAGGCATTGTAAAGACGAGTGGCCAACGTTGCCAAGTGAACAGTAATGTCAAGTTGTGTTTTTTTGGTGGGGGGTTTATGTTTATCAGATGAAAGGCAAAAAATGTAGGAGAGGAAAAAATGTGGAGACAATAATTTCTTTATTGTTTTATGCCTTCCAGTTACGTTACGTTATTTGATTCATGATTAAAGAAAAATATCTCCTTCATCCAGAAGATGTCACTGTTGCTTTGGTTGTTTTACCTTGTGCACCTATTCATCTTTAAGTAAAGCTAAATGCTTTTGGGATGACTTGTTTTTAGTAGAAGTGAATCTGTTGGAAATAAATTAACACCTGCATTTAATGAAAGCGGTCAGAACAGCAGTAAGAATATGTCTACTGACTGAGAAGTACAAATTACAAAAAGAAAAAGAAATACAAAAAGATTTCAGGAAAGCACAAACACACTTTCATAAATCTGGAATTGGAGGCAGTGCACATTGATAGAGAGAAAGGGAACAACTCCATGAAGACCAATAAACCACAGTTGATTCCTGTTAGAAGCCTTACTAGAAATTAGGTATATAACCTTAACTTTACTGTATTAAAGTTAGAAAAATCACTTAAAAGTGGTCAAATGTGTTATATTGTTGAATATAATTAAAGACAAAACTGCCTTCATCACAGCTTTCCCTAAATTAATCTTTATTGATTTAATCAGAAAAAGCTTTGGTAGCTCATTCTCAGAACAGCAGCCTCAGATTTCTTCTTAGACAGAAGATTTGCAGTACAGAGAAAAAAACAATAAAGGGGAAAATGGGACGGGTACATTTCAAGTTTGTTATTTAAGTTATTAGGCTTAGCAAAACATCTACGTCCGTTTGAAACGATTATCAACATTAACAGACTGAACTGGACTTAATAACAGGAGTCCATATAATTTTAGTAAATTATTCTGGTATCAGCTGCGCTGGGTATGTAAATCGGGCCGTAAATCAGCTGCTGTGCTGATCCGACGCCACTCGTGCTAAAAATCCGGACAAATGTCACTTGATCAAGGAGCAGATCTGCATCAGATGAGATCAGCTGACTACGTGTGCGTGCGCTGTGCATATAAAGAAAGTGGTGCGCAAAAGCAGGGTAGTGACAGAATTGATGCGCATTATAGATATTTGAAGCATGTGTACCTGCACATGCATGCTTATTAACCCACGGGTACTGTGGAATATATTTTTTACTCACCTAAAGCGCTCGTGCTCTCGTCCACTCCCCGCAAAAAATTAGCAGCTGTGCGGTGTCTGTGGCATCGGTGCTCTCATCTCATGCCATGGAGTAAAAATCAAAAGCACAGCTTTATCAGACAGTTGCAGTTTAATGTTGGCTGACGAGTCTTCAGTGCGTCGCACAACTGGATTTCTGGACACGCTGACGTTGGTGAAGTCCTGCACATTATTTCGGTGACTTTAACGAGGCCGTGTTTTATGAGGTCTCCATCTGAAAAAGCCTTGACATGTCTTGCGATGAGTTGGGCGACCTCATAGCCGGCTATTGGAGCCTTTTCCTGGATAATTTGAGCACGAAAAAAATACTGTTGCTGACCTTGCAGGAGAGCTACCCTTTGCTTTAATTTCTGCTCTCGCTCAGCACCAGTGTAGGATGCATAGGCCTGATGTTTGGTTTCATAATGACGTCGTACATTATACTCTTTCATAATTGCCGCAGTTTCAGTGCAGCTCAAACAGACACACTTCCCCTTGAATTCTTTGAAGAAATATTCACTCTCCCACCGTGTCTGAAATTTTCTGCACTCACTTTCTACCTTTCGCTTCTTTGGTTCTGCCATGTTTAGTAACTTGGGGGTAAATTTCTTCTGTGATTGACCTTTTTGGTGGAGCAACTGCCTTGATTAACAACAGCTCCCCCTGGTGTTAAAACTAAGAAGTGCAATACACTCAACCAAAAGTTCGGGCCAAATTCTATTCTATTCATAAAATTACTTGCGGGCCAATTAAAAATGGACCGCGGGCCGCAGTTTGGACACCCCTGTTTTATGTGGTCATATAAACGTTTCTTGCAATTTCTTAAACTGGACTTGACTTTGTTAATAGCAGCCTATCAAAAACAACACAACATGTATTCCCATTCCCATTTTAGCTGAATCTACAAAAAATGCCAAAGATAACAAACACAGGCTGACAGCTATAAATCACTCTGCAATGACCTATGAATCATTCAAGTACAAAAAGGCACCTAATTCACAGGATGAACCAGTGTTGGGTTTACACATAAAAGACAATTTAGCAAAGAACCAGAGATAATTTTATTATATCTTTAGGTGCTTTATTACCAGCGGTACACATATCTTTTGTTTCCAATTTTGTAGGTGAGTTTACAAAAAATAGTAACGATGACAGAGTTTGGCAGATATAAAATAATATTTTACATCAATGAAGTGAGTCAGTGGGGCTATTTGCCTAAAACGTCGCACATGTCAGCATGGTGTGTAGTGTGTTTTTAAAAGAAATGTGAGGAAACTGGACAAATGGTGTATAAAAAAAGAAATTTATCTGAAAGTCATGTCCTTAAGAAGCAGACAAAAAAAAAACCCATCCAGCATAACTGGCTGCGCCTTGGTTGCATTGTTTTGGATAGGTATGGGGGGAAAAGAAGAAAAACTGTTTATTAATACTGCTGCAATATTTGTTAAATATAATTTTTGTTCAATAAAAAAAGACCTTGATAAAAAAAAAGCCACCCAACAAAGACCTGACACACAGTGGCGTGTCGAGAAAATTTTTGTTGGGGGGGCCAGGTAGGGGCACAGATTTGGAGAAGGGTGGCAGATGTAATTGGCAGATAATGTTTAAAAAAAAATTCTACCAACCATTAACCATAATTCAATAACCCTATAAACCTAATAACTGAATGCACTTTTAACTCTTATTAGAATGAGATTTTAACCACTACGGTGCAAAGTTTTTAGATACTGCGTTGTTAAAGTACAAGAGATACAATCAGTGCTTTGTCAATGTTTACTCAGCATTCAAGAACATCAATATTTGCATAGTATTTTTACTGACATGTAGTGCACATATGTTTTGGGCAAAAACATTTTTGAATATTAAAATATGAACATTTGTAACAAACAATTGACAAATTAGCCAGTTCCAATGTCAAACTTTATCTGCCTATTAAAAAAAGAAGATAATCTTCTCACAAACTGGTGTTTGATTTTGAAACAGGAAAAAAGTGGGGAAACAACTGAAAAGACTAACATTTGAATAAAACCTGAAAGCAAGTAAATACTTTATATGCTGCCTTATGGTAAACTTTGGTAATATTGATAAAGAACAACACTGGCTGATGATGAAATCCAGTCAGCTGGCATGGTGACACTGCCAGTATTAACATGCAGGGCTGGACTGGGACAGAAAATCGGGCATTTTGACTACAGACCGGCCCACCAGGTATTAAAGCCATAAAGCCTTTGAATGAAAACAAATGCTGTTGTGACAGTGATGTACAGTCTTGTTGGTATATGTATGATTTCTATACATTTTACGTCAGATAAAAACTTTGGTTGTAAGATTTAGATAATTATTTAATAAAAGCGAGACATTTTAAATGAGAATAAGAAAGAAAAGTATTTCTTTGTGCCCCACCTCTCCCTGTTAATGCCCTACCTGGCCCCCTGGCAACACTTTGCTAGACCCGCCCCTGCACAGTTACCAGCTGTCAGCTACGTAGAAAAAGGATCCTGGTGTTATTTATTTCTCAGAAACAGTTCATAACTTCCCTTCAACTCATTCATGTCACCTAAAAGGTAAACCTGTTTCTCCATCACCTGTTCAGCTCTGATGATTCTGTAAGGACATCTCCTGGTTTCATCTTCATGTTTCCCTCTCATCACACATCCAAACCGATATCATGACCAGCAGCTTTACAGCTAGTTAACACCAATAGCTAGTTAACCCATAGCTATTCACACAACAACGGGGTATTGGGTAACTATGATGTTTTTATTTTAGAAAACAAAGTACACATGAATTAATGTACTTTAATAGAAAATGGAAAGGTGATACAACCTCAAAAACGTGGTTGCCTCTAGATTTAAAAAGAGAAATAAGGTCCAGTAGTTACACTATATAAAAAAATAAATGCACAATTTAAAAAACAACATTTATAGGTAGGTATATCGACTTCTCATTAAATTATATGAATTATTATGGCTTTGTCTGCCATAGTGTTTTTCTTTAAACTACTTAGGAACACTTTTACTGGCAGTCGGTGATGTCACTGAAAGGCAAGGTTCTGTTGCCATAGTCTCCTGAGTTTATTTTGAAAGCTCACTTACGGAACTCGCTTAAACAGCTTAGGAAAGACAAGCGCACACATTTGAAGAAGTATTCCCTCATCACGGTGACATTTTCACTTTTAAACGGTCTCAAAAATTAACATGAAAAAGGAAAGGAGAAAAAATACAAATTCAGGAGAAAAGAAAGGTCCAGGAAATCAAAGTAAGTAAACAAATACATCAAATCTGGGTAAAATCCCTCAAATAACAGAATCTACTTTTCTAAAAATGTTGACAGTCTGTGTATAAACTGAAACATTTGAATCCTACCCATATGGAAAAGATATATATAAATCTTATAAAGTTTGTATCTGTCTTGTGTGAAACTTGTATGTTTTGGATACTTACTAAAACAATATATGAAAGTAATGAGAAAGTGGCCACTTTCATGAGTAAATCATATAAGCCTGATATGATTCACTGCATGAAGTAGGCCACATCTTATGCAAGTCTTTTATAAATTTGTACTATTTCTTTTCCATATGGGTATGTTTGACTGAAAATAGCATAATTACAACACGTCTAATCAAAGAAAGGTTAATGGGGCACTTTGTCTTTTGGTAAAATAATGTGACAAGTTTATTCTTGGACTCAGCAGTAAAAACAGATCAACAAGTGTCATGAAGATCTAAGTCTTAGTAGACCTAGTATGGACTCGTGTTGCTCTGTTTTTTATCAAAAGGATAAACTTGTTATTATAATTTAACCAATACTTCCTAAAATGGCATCAAAATCCTTCCAGTCCTGATGTCGAGCACTCTTTTTCACTACTGTGTTGTTGTTGTTGTTGTTTATAGACTCTAAGAGCAGGATGGCTAAAAGAAAGGCCAGTCCTGAAAAGAAGACCCCCGTAAAAAGAGGGAGGGTCACTGAGCAGGCTGCTCCTTCCACCAGCTCAGATACACACCAGGTCAAAGCAGTGAAGCGTAAGGCCCAGCAAGATGGAGCGGGCACAACCAGTGCACCGAAGAAAATTAAACTTGCTGAGCCTACGAGTGAAGACAGGGAGCAAGCGTCTTCCTCCGTGGACACTGGTAAAGGTAGGCTAATTAGTTGAGTGAGGGGTAGATTAAGTGCACAGCTGGTTGCTCGGTTTAAGATATTAGTGTTTGGGAGATATTTTTCTGTTGTACAGTTCATTTGCTGTTATGGAGTTCTTGTTACTGATGAAAAAAAGTGTATTTTTTGTTTCAAAATAGCTGATCTGCTCTATGCCAACATCTGCGAACAAATATAATTCTATAAAGTTGGTCTATATAGTGTGTAACTGTTGATATAGAGCGTTATTAAATTTATTGCTAATGCAATCATATGGCACGTTGACTTCTAAGGAAATTTTAGATGGCACTTATCATCAGAAAGGTTGCTGACTCCTGGGTTAGACCTTCATATTAATTTTTTTAAAAAACTTTTTTAAGAACGCATTTTAACATTGGACTCAAAAATAAATAAATCCCCCGCTAACAAAAAAGGCTCTTCAAGTGCCAAATTGCTTTATATTTCTTCACTTAAATATACGGCCGCAAGTAGGGCTGACATGGGCCCCAGGTTTGATGTGTTCTGCCGTAAACTGGACAAACCAACATAAGGATGGAAGCCACTGTGGGACTTTTTCAGTAAGTTGAGCATGTGTTTTATAAGTTAATCAGTAAATTAACACCAATAGCTAGTTAACCCATAGCTATTCACACAAATGAATAGCTATGGGAAAGGTGATACAACCTCAAAAACGTGGTTGTCTCTAGATTTAAAAAGAGAAATAAGGTCCAGTAGTTACACTATATAAAAAAATAAATGCACAATTTAAAAAACAACATTTATAGGTAGGTATATCGACTTCTCATTAAATTATATGAATTATTATGGCTTTGTCTGCCATAGTGTTTTTCTTTAAACTACTTAGGAACACTTTTACTGGCAGTCGGTGATGTCACTGAAAGGCAAGGTTCTGTTGCCATAGTCTCCTGAGTTTATTTTGAAAGCTCACTTACGGAACTCGCTTAAACAGCTTAGGAAAGACAAGCGCACACATTTGAAGAAGTATTCCCTCATCACGGTGACATTTTCACTTTTAAACGGTCTCAAAAATTAACATGAAAAAGGAAAGGAGAAAAAATACAAATTCAGGAGAAAAGAAAGATCCAGGAAATCAAAGTAAGTAAACAAATACATCAAATCTGGGTAAAATCCCTCAAATAACAGAATCTACTTTTCTAAAAATGTTGACAGTCTGTGTATAAACTGAAACATTTGAATCCTACCCATATGGAAAAGATATATATAAATCTTATAAAGTTTGTATCTGTCTTGTGTGAAACTTGTATGTTTTGGATACTTACTAAAACAATATATGAAAGTAATGAGAAAGTGGCCACTTTCACGAGTAAATCATATAAGCCTGATATGATTCACTGCATGAAGTAGGCCACATCTTATGCAAGTCTTTTATAAATTTGTACTATTTCTTTTCCATATGGGTATGTTTGACTGAAAATAACATAATTACAACACGTCTAATCAAAGAAAGGTTAATGGGGCACTTTGTCTTTTGGTAAAATAATGTGACAAGTTTATTCTTGGACTCAGCAGTAAAAACAGATCAACAAGTGTCATGAAGATCTAAGTCTTAGTAGACCTAGTATGGACTCGTGTTGCTCTGTTTTTTATCAAAAGGATAAACTTGTTATTATAATTTAACCAATACTTCCTAAAATGGCATCAAAATCCTTCCAGTCCTGATGTCGAGCACTCTTTTTCACTACTGTGTTGTTGTTGTTGTTGTTTATAGACTCTAAGAGCAGGATGGCTAAAAGAAAGGCCAGTCCTGAAAAGAAGACCCCCGTAAAAAGAGGGAGGGTCACTGAGCAGGCTGCTCCTTCCACCAGCTCAGATACACACCAGGTCAAAGCAGTGAAGCGTAAGGCCCAGCAAGATGGAGCGGGCACAACCAGTGCACCGAAGAAAATTAAACTTGCTGAGCCTACGAGTGAAGACAGGGAGCAAGCGTCTTCCTCCGTGGACACTGGTAAAGGTAGGCTAATTAGTTGAGTGAGGGGTAGATTAAGTGCACAGCTGGTTGCTCGGTTTAAGATATTAGTGTTTGGGAGATATTTTTCTGTTGTACAGTTCATTTGCTGTTATGGAGTTCTTGTTACTGATGAAAAAAAGTGTATTTTTTGTTTCAAAATAGCTGATCTGCTCTATGCCAACATCTGCGAACAAATATAATTCTATAAAGTTGGTCTATATAGTGTGTAACTGTTGATATAGAGCGTTATTAAATTTATTGCTAATGCAATCATATGGCACGTTGACTTCTAAGGAAATTTTAGATGGCACTTATCATCAGAAAGGTTGCTGACTCCTGGGTTAGACCTTCATATTAATTTTTTTTTTAAACTTTTTTAAGAACGCATTTTAACATTGGACTCAAAAATAAATAAATCCCCCGCTAACAAAAAAGGCTCTTCAAGTGCCAAATTGCTTTATATTTCTTCACTTAAATATACGGCCGCAAGTAGGGCTGACATGGGCCCCAGGTTTGATGTGTTCTGCCGTAAACTGGACAAACCAACATAAGGATGGAAGCCACTGTGGGACTTTTTCAGTAAGTTGAGCATGTGTTTTATAAGTTAATCAGTAAATTAACACCAATAGCTAGTTAACCCATAGCTATTCACACAAATGAATAGCTATGGGAAAGGTGATACAACCTCAAAAACGTGGTTGCCTCTAGATTTAAAAAGAGAAATAAGGTCCAGTAGTTACACTATATAAAAAAATAAATGCACAATTTAAAAAACAACATTTATAGGTAGGTATATCGACTTCTCATTAAATTATATGAATTATTATGGCTTTGTCTGCCATAGTGTTTTTCTTTAAACTACTTAGGAGCACTTTTACTGGCAGTCGGTGATGTCACTGAAAGGCAAGGTTCTGATGCCATAGTCTCCTGAGTAGGGATGGGTACCGGTGTCCGGTGCCATGATGGCACCGGTTCTGACATAAACGGTAGTAACCAGACCGAAAAGCAGCGCACATTTCGGTGCTTTATTTCGGTGCTTTTTTTTCCTGAGCTGTGATACACGTCTAGCCAATCATTTTACGTTTCCGAGGATAGTAGGCGGGTCCAGGTACGTGCGTTCTTTTAGAGCAGAGCTACAGATTAAAAATGTCCAAGGCAAAGCGGTCAAAAGTCTGGCTGTACTTCACAGCAAAATATGCAAACTCAGCAGCCTGCAACAAGTGCTTTAAGCTGATACTGTGATACTGTCAAAGGAGGTAACACCTCGAATCCGACGAAACACCTAGTGACGCATAGCGTTTTTTTAAAGCTGAGAAATGCGCCGTATTTGATAGCTTGCTGCGAGACCTCACACCGAGCACATCTACTGCGGGTGGGTTGCCTGTTATGCAACATCCCCCAAAAACACGAAGAGGAGAGTCCTGGCCCCTAGCCCTGCCAGTGTAGCAGAAATGATGACGGATGATGATGCAGCAGCAGCCGTTCTTCTCTGCGTGAGTAGCTTAATGTTGTTCGTGTGTAATTTACGTTGAGTAGGCTAACCACGTTATTACATTAATGCAGGTAAGGTGAACTAGCAAACATCATCATAGCTACATGCAGCTGTCCTCTTGTTTGATGGCAGATACTCGCTTCACCCTGGCCAAAAAGGCTAAAAAGACCAAAGAAAAAGTGGAAAACAGTTAAACATGAGAGGTTTAGGACAAAGTTTGTGTTTTTTCCATTGATTAAGCACTGCTTCCAGCCAAGAGTGATGCCATATATGCCCCATAGCTGCAGAAAAGGCTAACATTGTTATCTTTTTACAAAAAACAGCTGAACATGAGAGGTTTTTGGACCAATTTTGTGCTCTCCATTCTTTAAGCACCGGTTTGAGCACCGGCACCGTTTCAAAAGTACCGGTTTGGCACCGGTATCGGATAAAACCGAAACGATACCCATCCCTACTCCTGAGTTTATTTTGAAAGCTCACTTACGGAACTCGCTTAAACAGCTTAGGAAAGACAAGCGCACACATTTGAAGAAGTATTCCCTCATCACGGTGACATTTTCCATTTTACAAGGTCTCAAAAATTAACATGAAAAAGGAAACGAGAAAAAATACAAATTCAGGAGATAAGAAAGATCCAGGAGATCAAAGTAAGTAAACAAATACATCAAATCTGGGTAAAATCCCTCAAATAACAGAATCTACTTTTCTAAAAATGTTGACAGTCTGTGTATAAAATGAAACATTTGAATCCTACCCATATGGAAAAGATATATATAAATCTTATAAAGTTTGTATCTGTCTTGTGTGAAACTTGTATGTTTTGGATACTTACTAAAACAATATATGAAAGTAATGAGAAAGTGGCCACTTTCACGAGTAAATCATATAAGCCTGATATGATTCACTGCATGAAGTAGGCCACATCTTATGCAAGTCTTTTATAAATTTGTACTATTTCTTTTCCATATGGGTATGTTTGACTGAAAACAACATAATTACAACACGTCTAATCAAAGAAAGGTTAATGGGGCACTTTGTCTTTTGGTAAAATAATGTGACAAGTTTATTCTTGGACTCAGCAGTAAAAACAGATCAACAAGTGTCATGAAGATCTAAGTCTTAGTAGACCTAGTATGGACTCGTGTTGCTCTGTTTTTTATCAAAAGGATAAACTTGTTATTATAATTTAACCAATACTTCCTAAAATGGCATCAAAATCCTTCCAGTCCTGATGTCGAGCACTCTTTTTCACTACTGTGTTGTTGTTGTTGTTGTTGTTGTTTATAGACTCTAAGAGCAGGATGGCTAAAAGAAAGGCCAGTCCTGAAAAGAAGACCCCCGTAAAAAGAGGGAGGGTCACTGAGCAGGCTGCTCCTTCCACCAGCTCAGATACACACCAGGTCAAAGCAGTGAAGCGTAAGGCCCAGCAAGATGGAGCGGGCACAACCAGTGCACCGAAGAAGATTAAACTTGCTGAGCCTACGAGTGGAGACAGGGAGCAAGCGTCTTCCTCCGTGGACACTGGTAAAGGTAGGCTAATTAGTTGAGTGAGGGGTAGATTAAGTGCACAGCTGGTTGCTCGGTTTAAGATATTAGTGTTTGGGAGATATTTGTGTGTATGATCTAATACGCTGATGTGCTTTTGCTGTTTTCCACATCTGCAGACTGCAGTCAAAACACAAAGGGGTGCACAAAAAATGGCAGAAACAAGTCTGCGGGAGACAGCAAAGAGTCACCCAAGAAAAAGAAAAAGGACAAAACCAAAAACGTCGTCCAAAATCCAGCAGCCGACCAGCAACGTAAGTAGCAAGCAGCTTGGCTTTTATACTCAGGTGAAGAGCAAAATGAACATTTAGGGTACAGCAGAGAGTAATTTGTGTCACAGCTGTAGTAAAACAACATTTGGGTCTTTTCAGGGGAATACCAAGCCAGATATGTGCAGGAGCACCATCTAGGAAATGGCGGCTGTGGAGCAGTGTTTGCTGGCTACAGGATAACAGATCATTTCCCAGTAAGTGTTCAGATGGTGGGAGTAAGACAGGCAGTAATGCAGATAACGGATAATATCGTCAGCTGAGCATTAAAGGTGCCGTTTTACACCTTTAATGATGTCATACTGAGGAAATGCTCACCAATGCTCTGTGTCTTTTAGGTAGCCATCAAACACGTTCCCAAGAACAGAATCCCCATCAAAGTGACGGTAAGTGTGCAACACTTGAACTGTTTTTACATTCCTGGACTGAGTGCAGCGTTCACCTGTGAAACATCTGTTCCTCATCATCCACTTTGTTGTAATATATCAGGATGAAAACGGGAAGGAAGTCTCAGTGGAAGTGGCCATTTTGCTGAAGCTTGCAGCTGAAGCAGATGGATCAGTGGGAACGTCGGCTCCTGTGTCTCTGTTGGACTGGTTTGACTTTGGCACAGAGCTGATCCTGGTGCAGGAGAGACCTGTCCCCGCGGTGGACCTGTTTGACTACATAAGAGAAAATGGAGGATGTTTACCAGAAGGAAAGGCCAAGGTAAGTTGACTGGAAGAGCCTTAGACTGTACAGCACTGAAAGCACAGAGTATCAAAGAAGCATCAACCTGTTGACTCATTACTGTCTTTTTCATCTTTTCCAGGTCATTCTGAAGCAACTGGTTGATGCAGCAAAGGACCTGGAAGAGAAACACATCTTTCACCGGGACATCAAGAGTGACAACATTCTGATTGAGACCGGCTCAGATGTGCCTCGAGTTCGTATCATTGACTTTGGCCTGAGCTGCTTTGCTACGGAGCAATCGCAGTTCTGCTTCTTCTATGGTAACATATTCAGCTCCTGCTCTTCACAGATGTAGCAATTTGTGCCTTTTGTTTTAGAAGAAATTGTAATTGTGTCTGTTTATTAGGTACACCTATCCACAGCCCTCCCGAATGTTACTGGGGCAAAAAATACAGGCCTGGACCCACCACGGTGTGGCAAATGGGAGTGGTGCTGTACGAAGCGCTTCATGTGGGGGACTTTAATATCATGACGTTCATTGAAAACGAACTGAAATTCAACGAGCATCTGTCCCCACGTAAGAAAACATCACACTTCAAGATTCACTGATGGCTTGGATCACTGGAACTATCATCTTCATCTTTTCTCTCCTTTCTTTCTTTCCAGACTGCCGGAATTTCCTGGATGCGTGTTTAACCGATGTCCCGGAGAAGCGCCCAACGCTGGGGGACCTCCAGCGTCACCCCTGGCTCAGATAAACCCATCTCTCACACACACACATTTCATATATTATCATATAAGTGTGATACGTGACCTAACTTTCTATTTTTGTCTTTCTTTCATTTTTTTGGTTTTTTTTAACAGGAAAAGGTTGTTTTTTGGTTTTTTTTGGCCAATTCTAAATTTTGCTATCCTGAAATTCCTGTAACCCCCCCAGCCATCCCAGGAAAGGGGATCTCTCTTTGAATTGGCTTTCCCGAGGTTTCTTCCCATCATTCTGGCCCCCCGGGGAGTTTTTCCTCGTCTTCATAGAGAGCTTGGGCTGGGTCAGGAGCTTCATCAAAATTGGCCTTATTTGATTAGGTTAATGTAATAAAATACGTTGATGTAATCAAAATTAGTAAAAATCAAAAGATTTAACTTAAACTTCCATTAAAACTTGTTTAACTCAACTTTGCTGAGAATACTCTTTCATTACCATGTCAAGGATTGTTTTTTACTCATGATGCATTTTGACAAGTAAGAAAACTGAAAACTCAATCAGGTTAAAGTATGCACAACGAAAGTCACACTGTCACTGCTCTGAAGACTTGCATCTGTTGCCCTAACCTCTAATGCGTCTCAACAGATTTCCTGGATCTAACAGAGGTTGCAACAGTTTTTCCTTCCCACTGTTGCTGATTGTTTGCTCATAGTGGGCTCTCTGATTGGTGGGATTCATTTTCTAATAGTATAGGGTCTCTGCCTTCCAATGTAAAGTGCCTCTAGACAACAGATGTGACTTGTTGCTATAGTTAAGGTTGAATTGAATCATTAATGTCCATTCAGTAGTGAAAATTTTATATTTCTTAATAGGGGTGGGTTTTGATGATCGATTTATCGATTAAAATCGATTCTGGCTTGGATAACGTGATATCGATTCATTAAAACCTGAATCGATTTTTAAATAGAAATTTATTTTGCCCGAAACGCCAGAATCTCAGGTTAAACCTCACAAAATTTCTACAACCACCAAACCGCTAAAACAGTAAATGAGAGCAGGTACACGGATTCTGCACAAAGATGTAAACACAAAACGCGGACCCGACGGATCAGAATCACTGAGATGTGGCTTTCTCACCCGCCGGCACGTACGCTTAGCTGTGTCTCTAATCAAACCTCTGTAACTTTGCTCTGCTTCACTTCGTTTTTGACTGCACAATATTTTTAATGTCATCTGCTATAAAAACCCAGACCAAGTCTCGCAAGCGTCAGCTTTCTTTTTATAGATAGAAAAATATAGATATGTACTGATAAGTACCATCTGTAGCTTAGAACATTAAACACTTATTGTACTTACTGTAAGGAACAACAAGATAAGTAAAACAACACAATACATTCTCACAGTTCCCGACTGTATTGGTGTTTTGTTTAGTTTTTTTCAAATGTTTCTGAGCTTAATCGGCGGGAAAAATACATTGTGTAAACTTAACAGGTAGCTAACGAAAGCGAGTGACTCACCGGGACAAATAACTCCAACACAAATAACTCGACACACGTTATTCCCTTTGTGGTCAGAGTTCGGGGCCTAATAAAAGAGTAGCTTATTAGCATTGATATGTAAAAAAAAACAAAAAACAATTTGGTCTCATTATCTAGTTTGCAGCACTGCATACTTTGTTGAAAAAACACTTGACCGCCATTATTGCGAAGCTCTCATAGGAAGAGACAGCCAATGCTTCCTGCGCACGAGACACAAGGTCGTAACGCAGCAAGACTGCATCAAAGCGCCCCCTTGTGACAATAATAGGCAATCGTTTTAGATGACAAGAGGGGAATTTGCAGCCCTGTATTTCGCATGGGTTAGACCAGGAGTCGGCAATCCTGGGCACTCCTGCCACACAGCTGGCACGCGAAGGGTTAACTGATGGCACGACACCCAGTGAATTAATCTGAGAAGGTGTATTAAAAAATTAATGGCCGTGCCAGCGGAGCACATCCAGTGGCGTGTCGAGAAAATTTTTGTTGGGGGGGCCAGGTAGGGGCACAGATTTGGAGAAGGGTGGCAGATGTAATTGGCAGATAATGTTAAAAACAATTCTACCAACCGTTAACCATAATTCAATAATCCTATAAACCTAATAACCGAATGCACTTTTAACTCTTATTAGAATGAGATTTTAACCACTACGGTGCAAAGTTTTTAGATACTGCGTTGATAAAGTACAAGAGATACAATCAGTGCTTTGTCAGTGCTTACTCAGCATTCAAGGACATCAATATTTGCATAGTATTTTTACTGACATGTAGTGCACATATGTTTTGGGCAAAAACATTTTTGAATATTAAAATACGAACATTTTTAACATACAATTGGCAAATTAGCCAATGCCTGTTAAAAAAAAAGAAGATAATCTTCTCACAAACTGGTGTTTGATTTTGAAACAGGAAAAAAGTGGGGAAACAAATGAAAAGACTAACATTTGAATAAAACCTGAAAGCAAGTAAATACTTTATATGCTGCCTTATGATAAACTTTGGTAATATTGATAAAGAACAACACTGGCTGATGATGAAATACAGTCAGCTGGCATGGTGACACTGCCAGTATTAACCTGCAGGGCTGGACTGGGACAAAAAATTAGGCATTTTCACTACAGACCGGCCCACCAGGTATTAAAGCCATAAAGCCTTTGAATGAAAACAAATGCTGTTGTGACAGTGATGTACACAGTCTTTTTGGTATATGTATGATTTCTATACATTTTACGTCAGATAAAAACTTTGTTCGCAAGATTTAGATAATTATTTAATAAAAGCTAGATATTTTAAATGAGAATAAAAAAGAAAAGTATTTCCTTGTGCCCCCCTTTCCCTGTTAATGCCCTACCTGGCCCCCTGGAAACACTTTGCTAGACCCGCCCCTGCACAGTTACCAGTTGTCAGCTACTTAGAAAAGGATCCTGGTGTTATTTGTCTCTCAGAAACAGCTCATAACTTCAACTCATTCACGTCACCCAAAAGGTAAACCTGTTTCTCCATCACAGCTCTGATGATCCAGTAAGGACATCTCCTGGTTTCATCCTCATGTTTCCCTCTCACCACATATCCAAACCGACATCATGACCAGCAGCTTTACAGCTGTGGCTCCAGCAAACATCAGCTGATACTAGAAATTAATATTAAATAAATTCTAACAACAGCTGATCAAGCTTAAACGTGCTGCTGTTGTTTAGCGCGACATCCGCTGGTTTCCTGTTTCTGGCACAAAGTGGGCGATAAACAAACAAGAGAGAAAAGCTGATCAGCTGATCATTGATCAGTTTCATGATTGAAGTAGCAACAGGAGAGGCAGGGTGAGAGAATGAGAGAAGAAGAGGCAGCTGTGCAGCGTAACGACAGAATAACTCCAGCTTTGTGTCTTTTTTTCATTATAGCGAAAGTCCGGGACAAACTGCGTCTCTTTTCAGCTCAATACGAAACGTGTAATATTTTCTCTGAATGAGGGACCATTCCATTTTTTTAAGGAGCCGTTGGCAACTCTACTAACCTTATGAATAAAATAAAGTTCACTGTCAGTAACATCATAGCACCCACCCAGCTGTATATAAACTCCGTCAAGCTGGCTAGAACGCAGTACGAGTTTTTGCAACTGAGGGTAAAAAGTCAGCACAACGAAAATAAACTCCACCTAAACTTGGTTTATATCTGACCCAGATAGACTGCAGGGCCCTATTTCAGGAAGCCGGTTTAGAAAACTCAGAGTGAAAAACGATACTCAGGGTTGAGTAACCCCGAACTGTCCAACTCGGAATATTCGGTTTCAGAAAGGCTGATAACAATTAGTTCAATCAACGCGGAGTTGCTTTAACCCCAAGTTAAGCGCGCGCACGAGGATACATAAAGCCCTGATCAGTGGAGCACAGATTAAGCGAGTCACCATGGAGACGGAGGGAAAGAAGGCGCGGTCAATGTATTTTACAGCGCTTGAGGCCGAAATTCTGATGGCAGCATATGCTGATAACATGCAAATTTTGCAGAAAAAAAGTAACACAGCCTCAGCTGCAAAAGAAAGGGAGCATGCATGGCAAAACATAGAGTCAATGCGTGAGTGTTAATTTAAACATTGATCTAGGGATTTCCACCCATTTAACACGTTATTTTATTATATTTTATTTTGTGTTTTATACAGTTTATTTTGTGATGTGATTTGAGCGCAGGTGCAACCCAACAGGCCCCCAACGTTCCTGGCAGCAAGTAAAAATGAAATATAAAAATATAGTCCAAACAGGTAAGGTGTAATTGTATTATGAGCCATAGTGCTTGGTCTGTTTGTCCGATGTAAATCAATTGCAGTTAGAGGCTACATTAATTTCCCCTCTGTAAGCACTTATTGAAATTATCTGAGCACATTACAAGTACATATTTGCTTACTCTGTATGCTCAAATGTGACCCGTTATGGCCACTAGAAAAAAAACGGAGGCCTGAAAAACAGGTGGGGGTCCTCCACCACCACCACTCACAGAGCCTGGCCACTTGGCTTCCACATTTGTGATAATGTTGGCAGCATCACATATGATCTTCACAGTGCAGAGAACACAAATTAGCATCCATTACTATAATGAAATAATTTGTTAGTTTGAAATGCTACAGGGAACCATGTACCTGTACATTAATGCTGTGGAAAGACTTCCTGTTCACATAGTCTCCTTCATTTACTGAAGGAGCAATGATTGGAATGTGAGTGCCATCTATACAGCCAATCACGCCTGGGAACCGTGAGAATAAATGTAAAATTTAAGTAGTAGTTCAAGTATCACCACATCATGAATTAAGTTTTGTTCATCCTGCTACCTGCAATTTTGTGGAATCCCTCTTTGATAAATCTTGTGGGTCTATGACCGGGGAACACCACAAACGAGTACAGGAGACGTTTCAGTGCAACTGTAACATTCCTGACTGCCCGACAGACGGTAGCCTTGGGAACGTGCTCAGCGTAACCAATATTATACAGAAAGCTCCCGTTTGCAAAAAACCGAAGTGCGATACAAATAATATGTACAGAACTGAGAGAATGTCCGTGATGTGTCACATGAGCAATATTAGGCCTGAGGATGTTATTCAAATAAATTATAGATTGTGCTGAAAAACGGTAACGTTCACACAGGAAATCATCAGGAAATGATAAAATGTCCAAACGCGCTCTAATCACTCTCTCCCGGCGGAGAGCTCTGCGGAGAATTTGGGCTTCAACATCTACTGGCTCTTCAAGGAAGGGGCACGCCATGTCTGACACTTCCTACAGTCAGGTTTCCGACAAAGAGGCGGGGACAGTCAGGGTTAGTTGAAGTAAACCTGCTAGGGGGCAGGTTAGCTTCACGGAGTGTGTTGTCATAGTAACTCGCTCAGAATTAATCTAAACTCGCTTTGTGAAACCGAAAACCCAGAGTTTTCGTTAACTCAGGGTATACTTACTCAGATTTTGCTCTAAACCGGCTTCCTGAAATAGGGCCCCGGTCATAACTTCTTACCTGAAGTTCAGTTCACCTGACACTCAGACTGGCGGCTGCCTTGGGGCTCTCCTCCTGCCTCCCCTTCCCTCATCCACGTGCTGGCCTCTGTGGAAGCCCCGCCATAGCCACCACCAAACAACTGAGTTATTTTTACACATCGACCTGCATCTGGCCAATCCACCACCTCTCATTGTTCATGCCCTTACAAAAAAAAATAAAAAATAAGTCACCGGGCATATGCCCGGTATGCCCGATGGCCAGTCCAGCTATGTTAACCTGCAACCAAATCTGCAGCTCAATACAGTAATGTTACGACTTAGATTATATCTTATAACGCATAACTCTTATGTTAGCTCCCCTCAGTAGCCTACTGTCTGAAATATTCAACGGCTGCAATAATTCTTTAAGTGTTATTTTTTCTTTGGTATTCTAATTTCACCGAAGTTTACTAAACTCAGCAAACTTAATATTACTTACCGGGACATTTATTCTGTCCTCATTTTCTTTCACCGAAAAATTGTTTCCTGCAGTGCCGTCTTTCGTGCTTGGCTCTCCTACCTTTGCTAACGTGATGCGCATAGCGCTGAAGCCGATGCTGCATTCACTTACACTCGGATATCTCAGCTTCACCGTGAAAACATAATCGGACATTTGATATTTGATTGAATTTTATTGTTTTGCCTTTGGGGTGGCACACACGCCACTGCTGACACAGGACCTGAGAGATACATCTGGACCTTCATTTGGTCCATGTCAACGTCAGTGTAAGCGTGGCTCTCAATAAACCATTCTTCCAGAAGGGAAACAAGGAGAAAAGGCTGAGGTATCCGAAATTATAAAAGGAGTTTTAAAGGAGTTCCCACTATGATTGTGCTACTGTAACATTAGCAGTGAATTAAATAACATTATTGGCCAAAAAAAAGTGCTTCATTAAGTTTTTTGAATTTGCTGTCATCTATCAAAACCTTTCTGGTGCTGGTAAGTTGTAGAACAGCTTGCTGTGAGGATGTATTCGAACAGTGCAGATGCAAGTTAGATTAAACATGATAGGAACTTGGTTGTAGCAAAGAAATGAAGAAGGCTTCCTTTTACATGACAGGTTTAACATATTTAATGAGTAAACTGTCTGCAAGAACATACACAGTAATTAAGATGTACATTGACTCCAGACCCCAGCAAGCAGTTTTTGGTAATGGAAACAACGTGTTTAGGTTCCATTACACTTGTATCCATGGAAGTAATAATAAATGGAAAGTTAGGGTATATTAAAATATTGCATACACACTTAAGATTAAAATTCTAGTTTCCATTGTGAGCTCATTACAAACCACCATTCAAATCCTCAGAAATCTACCACCACAAAACACATACTGAATGTGGTACAATCTGCTAACTCTTTATTAATGGAAATTTGTACATTTACTTACTGCAGGAAACTTGGTGACTCTGTTTAAACACCTGTTATCTACAATATAATGTTACGATCAGATAGGAATTCATGTGCTAAACTTTGGATTTTCAAATATCAAACATGGGTGCAGTAAACTGTGTTTCCTAATGAATAACAACTAAAGAAACAACCAGCATTTAAAACGGCTGCCTTAGCTGAGATCAAGTGGACACAGCTTTTTTGCTTTGCACTGCTGATGCATTGTGGAGCATCGAGTCCGTGGTCCAATGAGGTCTCTTCTGTGTGTTTCAAGACCATCTGTGTCTGCATCAGCCTGTGGAGGTGGGTGAAGAAGAAGAGGTTATTATACACACTGTGAAAAGTCTGCTGTGTATATTGTAGTTCACAGGCTACTACAGGTTGTGTATCATTACTTTAAAGGATGGGTTTACTTATGTATTTATCTGCCATTTGTTCACATAATGTTAACGTTAGAAAGTAAAAAAAAATCTTGTAATTTATGATGCATCTAAATAAATTTCATGTAAGTATTTAGTATTTATTTATTTATTGTCATTGTCAAGAACAATGAAATTGCGTTTGGGGCTTCCATACAACCCCAAAAAAAGAAGAAAATAATAAATACCCCTTAAAACCCAAGTGTACATATTTAACCCAGTGTGACTCCAATGCAATAAGACAATCCTTAGCAATAATGTTCGTAGAAATTCAGACAAAGACCTGAGAAACATGACAAAATACAACAATGCAACCCATTCAATATTATTGTACTGTGAGATATGATATCAGATATGATAGTTATCTATTTAAGAAAGAGGGGGGGCAGGAGGGGGAAGAGAATAAAGATATGATGCACCAATGCAGACCAGTTCATTGCTATTAAGAAGTTGGATATGGTTATTGTCCGTGAGAGGGGGGCAGAGAGTTCAGGAGCCTCACAGCCTGTGGATACAGGCTGTTGGCCAGTCTGGATGTTCTGGCCTGTATAGACCCGTACCTTCTCCCTGAGGGCAGCAGATGGAAAAGGTGGCGCGCAGGGTGATGTTGGTCCCGCAGGATACTGTGCACCCTCCTCAGACAGCGAGTGGGGAAGATATTACTGATCTCTGGCAGACTTGTTCCAATAATTCTGCCAGCTTCTTTCACCACCCGCTGGAGTGCTTGCTGATCGGCCTTGGTGCAGCTGGGGAACCACACTAGAAATCCATACGTCAGAACGCTGCTGATGGCACAGTTGTAGAAGTTCAACATCAGAGATCTGGGAATGTGTGCGCTCCGCAGTCTCCTCAGGTAGTAGAGGCGCTGTTGGGCCTTCCGTACAACTGAGGTGATATGGTTGCCCCAGGACAGGTCCTCGGTCACAGTTACCCCCAAGAATTTAAAACTGCTCACCCTCTCCACCGCCTCACTGCCAATGAAGAGAGGCAGATGGTTGTTATGACCCCTCTTCCGGAAATCTACAATGATCTCCTTGGTCTTTTTGGTGTTTAAGACCAAGTTATTGTCGTGGCACCATGACTCTAGTTGTTGCACCTCTGTCCTATAGTTTGTCTCATCATTGTTGGATATAAGTCCGAGCACTGTAGTGTCATCTGCAAACTTAACAATGAGATTGGACGCGCAGGAGGAAATACAGTCATGGGTGAAGAGAGTGTATAGCAGAGGGCTCAGAACACACCCCTGAGGGGCACCGGTGTTGACCACAAGGGTGGAAGAGGTGTTCTTACCCACTCTGACACTCTGTCTACGGTTAGTGAGGAAGTCCACAATCCAGTTGCACAGAGAGGAGTTAAGTCCCAGTTGGTGGAGTTTGGGACGGAGTTTGTATGGCCGGATGGTATTAAAAGCCGAGCTGTAGTCTACAAAGAGGAGCCGTGCATAGGTGTTCCTGTGTTCCAAGTGCTTCAGTAATGTGTGCAGCACTGTGGCGATCGCATCCTCGGTTGACCGGTTCTCCCTGTATGCAAACTGGTGCAAGTCCAGGGATGGTGGAAAAGCAGCTCTGATGTGTTTAATGACCAGTCTCTCCAGGCATTTGGCGGGAATGGGGGTGAGTGCCACAGGTCTGAAATCGTTCAGACATGTGACATTTGACTGTTTTGGGATGGGAACGATGGTTGCTGCTTTGAAACAGGATGGTACCAGTGAACAGGACAACGAGGTGTTATATATAGAGGTGAAGACGTCCGCCAGGTCCGCAGCACAGTCACAGTAAGTGTTCACAAATGTGTATATTATGTGATAACTTGGTTTGATTTATACAATCCAGTGTTTCTCAATATAATAAATATAATAAATCTTAATCTTAATATGGCTTAGAAGAGAAGTTGTTTCTTCACTTTGGAAAAAGCAAAAGTGTACAACTTGGGGAAAAATGTGCATTACAGTTCAAATCTTATTTTACATTCTACATATTTTTCACTGTCACTGTCGTTACTATTACATTTTCATCTTCTCTCCCCGCTTAGGTCTTTGTGGACGGAGTGTCCCAAAACCTATCCAAATACAGTGGGTGAGAGGGAGCATACACTTCATAATACCCTCGTAAGGCACAGATAATCAATCACACTGACCTTCGAGCAACATGAAGTCTCAAGTTTACCCGACCAATATATTTCCACAGGCTGACCTAACACAGCACACACAGAATGAACTCTGTACACTGTAGTCACTTTTTATGTGCAGGATTTACTGCATGGTTGATGTATCGGTCTGGGTTACACTGTAAAGGCCACCCCAATATTTGCATCAACATATTAACAGCTGTAATGATAAGCCATAGCACATCATCACATCCAATATTATACAGTGATGAAACCATATGATAGAGTGCTTTCAATTCACTTTCTGAGCAACACAAATAAAAACACTGACAGGATTAGAAATTAACATATTGACACTAAAGGTTTACTACAAATGTTCCTTTGTCATAAGTCATATTGTCATTTTCTAGCTCTCACAAAATGTGCTAACCAGAGGTTACTGAACACATCCAGTAAATAACAGAAGATCAAAGTATTTGGGACAGGGCACGCAGACTTAGTTCCTTAAAAGCATTTGTATCACATAGGAAAACATGTCATTAATGATAATAATTAGGAGGTGTGGCCCAGTAGGGTTTTTTTTCACATAGTGTATTTAATTACCTTAAATCTGTTTCTCTTCCTGTCCCATCTTAAACTGAGATTTCACTGCATCTGTATCAGTGATGGAGGTAAGTAAACAAGGCAAGTAAAAGTATTTATTTTAATCATAAAAAAGTCATTTTTTATGAAGCAATATTTCTGACTAAATGTCTTGAAGTGTCACTTGGAGCTGTATCAGCAGGTAAGGTTTAATATTGTAGCTGTCCTACAGGGACCACACAGTGAGAAAAAGTCAAGCACAACATCTAATAAACATCAAATTTATAAAATCATGTAATGTGTATTTATATCAAAACTCTCAGGGTGTAAGTGTAAGTAGCTATTGTAAATATTGTGCTGCAGAATTATACAAACTGCAAATACCAGCAAAAGTGGAACAAAAGACACATCCAAATTTGTGCTGTGCTCTTTGTTTTTCATATTATTTTTGCTTCCGCTTACATTCAAACTGGTGTGAATTCCTGCTTCTCTGCCAGTCAGTTCAGTCAGTTCTTGCTACCCAGTCTTATCTTGAGTTTATTATAATGTCAGTGAATTTTATCACTATAGTTTCAAATTCTTGAGCAAAGAAGAGCAAATTTATAAACATCAAAAAGCTTTACCTTTACCTGAGATTTAAATCTGCATGTTGCTGAAGTGAAGTTTCATCTGTTCCTTTCAACTTGCTTCTCCAAGTCTTGCTTCACAAATCTTCCAAACTTTCCCCCATTTAGATCTTGGGAATTGTTTACTCTTACATAAAACCTCTAATTTAGGTATCTTTTGGTTCTCTTTCTTATTAGATGAAAAACAGTACTACCACAAATTTAAAAGCTTTGGCCTATTGTTTAGACCTTTAAAAATTACTTTAAGAATAAATATGGGAATGGTCAGCACCTAGGATGTAGTTTGTTTTAGTTCAACACAAACCCTGGAGAGGCAGCTTTTGACACTTTAACCTTTCACATTGCCTACTCATTGGGAATTGTACCATCATCATTACTGCATTTACACATTCCTTACACTCAACAGAGGATCTTCTAAGGACAGAGCAATTCACATAAGTTAGCCAAAACGTCTAACTGCTTATTTCCCACAGTTCCCACTCTTACTTAACTTTATGATCTGCTCATTTTTCCTCTTGTAAATCCTTTTGAAACAAATGTAATAATAATAACAAGAAAAATGAATAATGTAATTTTTTATGAAAATGAACCCATAGGCTGGGAACAAATTCTTACATAATGGTTGAAGGCATAGTTTTAAACCCACCCTCATTAGTGGACAGGTCACAGTTAATGATATTCTTTCAGTTTTAAGCATATTTTGCCTTGCTGTTAACAGAAACTGTGGCTGAAGTAGTCCGAGAGTAATGTTGTTGATTTAAAAAAAAGTAGCCCTCACTGTTTGTTGAAATATCTACACCTACATTTATAGATACTATTTTAGGATTGCTCTGCACATTCATTTGCCTCTTTTCGAGTATGTGATAATTCCATCCCTGGGGATGATCCGGGCAGGCATACCCTGCAGCCCATAAACATGAGGAACGCCCTCCGAAAGGAGCGATTGAACAAACCATACAGGAAAGGGTTTAGGGATGAGTTGATATACCCTAACCACAGAAAGAGATCCCAGAGGACCACCTCTGTGCTGTATTCAATGAACGGGTCCACGATGTTGACAGTAAAGAAGGGCATCCAGAAGATGAGAAAAACTCCCATGATGATACCTAAAGTTTTTGCTGCCTTTCTCTCCCTCTTCATGGCATTCCTGTGTCTTTTTTTCTTGCTTGAGTCTTTACCCACTCCAGCAGCCATCTGGCTTTCCATGGCACTGATCTGCCTGGCCTGCCGCTTGGCAGCTTTGAAGATCTTCCAGTAGGCTACTAGCATGATTGCCATGGGCAGGTAAAAGGCTACTAAAGAAGCCATGACAGCATAAATGCGACTGACCAAGAACACACATAAATCTTTAGGAATCACCATGTCTACACCAGCAACATGAAGGTCTAGCATAATGGGGCCAAAGGAAATGAGTATGGGGACAAGCCAACATACAGCAATGAGGAGAGCTACCCGCCTGTGGCTCATCTTTAACGAGTAAACTAGAGGGTTACAGACAGCATAGTAACGGTCGAAGGCGATGCAGCTGAGATGAAATATGGAGGCAGTGCAGAGCATAACATCTAGGCTAGAGTGTATCCGACAAAAAAGAGAACCAAAGTACCAGCACCCCTCCACAGTTCGAATCATACTATAAGGCATCACTACAAGGCCAACTAGGCAGTCAGCCACTGCCAGGGACATGACGAAGCAGTTTGTGGGGGACTGCAGCTGCTTGAAGTAAGCAATGGACAAGACCACCAGGAAGTTGCCCACAACTGTGCAGATGATGCCAACCGACAGGAAAGCATACAGGAAAATGCGAGAGACCCGATGCCTCAATAAAGTACACGATTGAAGTTCAAGTTGAAGAGATGTGTTATCATCTCCGAGCCATCCCAAGGTGCTGTTATCCATGGCCTAATCAAACCTGTCAAAACATACAGAGAGAATTGGAAATAATTACTTCAAGGCATTTCATAGCACCACTCTATGGCACATTAACAATGAAAAAGTGGACAAACCACCCAGAATCCTGTTTGTTTCAGGCTGAAATGCAGCTCCGGGGCTACTTTTTATCAGTAAATCTTTGAACAGTGAACTTTGGTTTGCCATATAAATCACAAGAGACCATGGGCCTGAAAAGCTTGTTCTCAGAGCAGGGGGCGTATCTAACACACAATCTCTTTGCTTGCTGTGGCTAACAATACCGGGTGGTCTTCTAATCAACACAGATGTTGTTATAATGATTGAAAGGTTATATTACATTTTATTTACAAAATCACGACTGGACATTTAAAAAAAAAAGGCTTAATGCATCAGACAATAGTTTGAATACCTTCAGAGGGAAGTGAATTCTCCAAATTCTCCAAAAGTAGGTGGATTTAGAGTCACTTTTATGAAAACAAAAAAGCAAAATTACAGTATTACAGTGCAACCATGTCTTGTAATCCATGTCGAGGTAGGAGGTATTAAGACATTGTTTGGACTGATATTTATTTCCAATGCTCCCCTCTATCTGGTTCTTGACCAACCCATTTTAAAAATTAAACAAAACACCTTTTTTGAAACCATTTTACACCCATCAACACTGTAAATACTGCAACTTGAATTACTTGTTATATAGAACAAGGCCACTGTGCATTATAAAATTACAAATCATCAGCACTTAAGGAAAAAAAAAAGTTAGTGTCCCGTTTCAGTTGAAATGATGATAACTTTGAACATTAGTCTCTAATTAGTCACAAATTGAGAAAATCTGAACCTGAGTTGCTGAAAAAGTTACTTACTGTGTATTTTAGCATTTGTGATAAAGAATATGATAACTAAAAAAAGAATATAATCACAACTAGAAAATATATTATTTAAATTATTATTAAATTATGACAGAACCAAAAAAGTTAAGAGGTGCAAAACAAAATTAGAAAGCGCTGTTCTTCAGACAGTTGGGACGCAGTTCTTGAATAAGTGCTGAGGTCACAGAGCTTATCTTAATGAGGAGTTCCTGGTCTTTATGCACATTACTGTACAGATTAACACAACAAGTGATACCACACATAACTCAGCTGCTTTAACTTTCAGTAGTAAGTTACTACTACTTAGACCATTTTGATAATGATTTTTTTTAAAGTCTTCTTTTGCTTGCTGCAATTAGTGGGTTAAAAAAAAACACTTCTCAACTTTTTATAGTACAATTTTATATACCTTTATGTCCATACTGGTTTTTGCTGTATCAGAAAGTCTGTTTATTTGCACTGTTGACCATTTATTCTGGAAAAGCAGTTTTACTGTAGCACCTACCTCATCAAAGAAATAGAAGGCAGTTCAGCATTCAGCTAAAATGTGTAGGAAGAGTCATGTTCACGGCCCTGCACGCATCATTTGATCTTTTCATTCTCTCATTTTTCTATTTATTGTACTTCCAGCCTATAATCATTTGTGCAACAGCTATATATTTGCATCTGGGTCTGATAATAGTCCTATCTAGCAAAAAATGATCTGTCAGTTGATTTATATTATTCCTGGTGAAGGATTATGTATTTTTATTTTTTATCTTCACATCTTTCTGTCATAATGATCAAACAAAGCACTTGCATTATTTTGCACAATCTTAATTACAAATTATATAGGGGTGAAGCCCCATTTTTCATCTCGAATATAAATGCTTCAACTCACAACATCACAGGGATTCTATCAGAACAAAGAACAACTTGGTTACAGTTTAACTAAGCTTATTTAAAGCTGTAAACATTTCAGTCAGGGTTAGCGCTCACTAAATAAACCGTTTTGTTTATTATAACAATTTCCCTTCACTGGCGCTCATAGAAAAACAGGTTAAAAAAATGACACTCACCTGTGATGAAGAAAAATGATCGTCTGCTCTTGTGTGTGTCATACTGCAGCTCTGTCAGCCTTAGATTTACACCGACGAGAGAGATAGTAGAGGAAGCGGGCTGTAATGAATACATGCAACAATAACCACACTAATTAAATGCCTTGCCTTGCCAACTCCCCTGCTAACACAATTCAAATGAATGTAAAAAAGGAAACCATTTTTTTTTGTTTTAGATTTTTTTTAAAAGATTTTCTGATGTGTGCACAGCGGCACAAAAGACATTATGTGGTTTAGAACAATTAAAAAAAAAATAGAACATATCTGACACCCAAGTAATACAGTAAAACATAAAAAAAACCTCTTTTTTTAAAGTAAGCAATTCCATATGGATAGGTCAAAGCATATTTTAAAGATCTAGAAGTCATTGGCTCCTAGTACAGGAGGTAAATATGTGAATGATATTTTTGTAAAATACCCAAACTATTAAATGGACTTATTTATTTTCGCTTCAGGAAAGACTGCTGTAACTTTATCAGGGGTGACTAGTCTGCAACTGAAAAAACCGAGGTCAGCAAGTTTTCAAAGCAAGTTAGGATCATTCAAAACAATATAAAAGTAATTTTAAGAATCAAATTTGCTATTAGAAACAGTGAAATAATAATTAAAAAACAAAACAAATTCAATTTGATGAAATAATTAGCAAATGATTTATTCAATTATCTGATTTCATACTTTAAATCAGTTTCATATTTGTGAAACTCCATTTGCTACAAACCCTTCAAACATCTCTCATCATCCCTTTCATGCGTTTAAGCGCGCAGTCGACCACAGCCAATCCTGCCGAGCTTGAATACCTTGGGCCTCAGCCAATGACAGGCGTATTTCATGTGTGGCGGACGTGTTCTAATTAAACATGGGGGAATTTTTAATGAAGGGTGCAATAAAAGGCAGATTGCCTCAATAATTAGTGTTTTGTTTTTTTTTACCAGTCATTCATATGTGTAATGCAAGTGTTCTTTGTAGGCGGGGTAGACTACCACACATCTGTTCTTTTGTTTGTGAGAGTAAAGTGAGGAGACAGTGATTCCAGTGCTTTGTTTCTTGTACTCGACTGCAAATAAAATGACCCTTCTTATTTGGTTACGCATTTCATTATCAATACTGTAATATTTAATAATGAGACAATATTTTTATTATTTGATCATTTAAATTTGTCCTAATTTATATAATCACCATTTCAAATTGTACAAATTTAAATTCGAAGAATTGAAAAGTGTGTCTGTGAAGGTTCTCAGTCATCCAGGTCATCGTAGTCAAAGGAGCTTGCAAAGAAAAGCGTCTGGACTTCTTTAAGTTACTTGAAGACGTTTCACGTCTCATCCGAGAAGCTTCTTCAGTTCTAAGGTCAAATGGTGGAGAGTCCCAGATATAAACCTAGTGGGAGTATCCCCCCACAGAGGGACAAAAGGACCCCCTGATGATCCTCTAATCGCCTGAGCCAAGGTGTGAAACTGGGTGTGGGTCCCAATCAGCCAGAGTTTCGGGTGAGCTCATTGTGAAACCTGGCCCCACCTTATCATGCGAATTCCTGAGATCAGATGGCCCAGGATGTGAGTGGGCGTTAAGGCGTCTGGGAAGGGATCTCAAAACTGGATTATAGATGGCAGAGAGTTGTGTCGTAAACCCCCGCCTCTGTTCAAAGATGGTCGCTCACAGTGGACATAGATGGCTTCTTCCACTCCTCTTTCAAACCATCTGTCCTCTCTGTCCAAAATGTGAACATTGGCATCCTCGAAGGAGTGTCCTTTATCCTTAAGATGCAGATGGATTGCTGAGTCTTGTCCTGTGGAGGTTGCTCTTCTGTGTTGTGCCATGCGCTTGTGAAGTGGCTGTTTGGTCTCTCCAACGTAGAGGTCTGAGCATTCCTCGCTGCACTGTACAGCATACACCACATTGTTAAGTCTGTGTTTTGGAGTTTTGTCTTTCGGGTGAACCAGTTTTTGTCTGAGCGTGTTGCTGGGTCTGAAATGCACCGGGATGTCATGCTTGGAGAAAACCCTCCTGAGTTTTTCTGATACACCGGCTACATAGGGGATGACAATGTTGTTGCGTCTGTCCTTCTTATCCTCCCTCGCTGGTGTCTGGTCTTCTTGATTCTGCAGAGAGCACAAAATCACCTTTTAAGTGAAAGGATAAGACAGGTCCATTTCACCATAGATGCCCTCCAGATCAAGATCAGCCAGACCCTGCAGGAACTGGAAATCCTTCTACCCTCTCCAATCTTAGAAGAGGTTTACAAGTTTGTGGACAAGGCTCAGCGGGCCCAACACTATAAAGGAAAAGAAAGACAATGCAGGAAATTTCACACATTGCTTTCAAAAACACACACTCCTCATCCTGAACCTACACAACCCAGAGAAGAAAACACACCTGAAGACAGTCAGGAGAAATGGGTTAAGAACTTTTCAGACAGAATTCTCACTGAACCTGAAAAGAGAGTATTAGCCAAAGGACTCAGATTTGCCATTTCTCCACAACAGTTGCCCATAGTGGACCTCATCACAGCCACAGAATCTGCCATACGGATTAATAAATTATCACAGACAGAAGCAGAGCAAATCAGGATGAAAGTCTCAGCCACGCTCTCCAGTGCCAAAGTCCCTCCATCCAACTTCACAATACAGGAAAAGAAGGCCGTCGCTTCCCTGAGCAAAGACCACAACATCACTGTTTTACCAGCTGATAAGGGAAGATGCACCGTGGTCCTAAACACTACAGATTACCATACAAAGATCACTACTCTCCTCAGTGACAACAATACCTACGAAGCCTTAAAGCAAGACCCCACAAGCAGCTACAAAAAGAAAGTTATAGCTTGCCTTCAAGACTTTGAAAAGGACAAAATTATTGACCGCCTTACATATCACCGCCTTTACCCAGGGGATGCCATACCCTGCATTTACGGACTTCCTAAAATCCACAAGGAAGCTGTCCCACTCAGACCCATAGTCAGTAGCATAAACTCAGCCACTTATAACATTGCTAAACACCTTGCTACCATCCTTGCTCCTCACGTGGGGAACACCCCACACCACATCAAGAACTCCACCGACTTCACCGACAAGGTCCAGAAACTTACCGTGGATCCAGATGAAACCATGGTGTCCTTTGATGTAGTCTCTCTCTTCACTTGCATACCCACCACGGAGGCCGTGGAGACTGTCAGAAAACGACTACAAGAAGACAGCTCCTTGGAGGACAGGACCAACTTCACACCCGATCAGATTTGCACACTGTTAGACCTCTGCCTCACCACTACATATTTCAAATACAACGAAGGCTTTTACAGACAAAAACATGGCTGTGCCATGGGCTCCCCCGTGTCACCTATTGTAGCCAACCTTTACATGGAGGAAGTGGAAAGGAAGGCTCTTGGCTCTTTCAAAGGAAGAGTACCCAGCCACTGGTACAGATATGTAGACGACACCTGGGTCAAAATCAAGACACAAGAAGTGGAATCCTTCACTGCGCACATCAACGCTGTGGATAAAAACATCAAGTTCACCAGGGAAGACACAAAGGATGACTGTTTGCCTTTCCTGGACTGCGCTGTGCACATTGAGGAGAACGGCAACCTCAACATCGAGGTTTACCGGAAGCCCACACACACGGACCAGTACCTCCGCTTTGACTCCCATCACCCTCTGGAACACAAACTTGGAGTAATTAGGACCCTAGAGCACCGGGCAGAACATGTTCCCTCTAAGCCTGAAGGAAAAAAGAAGGAACACACACATGTAAAGGAAGCACTCAAAACATGCGGTTATCCTAAATGGGCGTTCTTAAAGTCAGCAAAGAGGCACAGAAAAGAAGACCAGACACCAGCGAGGGAGGATAAGAAAGACAGACGCAACAACATTGTCATCCCCTATGTAGCCGGTGTATCAGAAAAACTCAGGAGTCTCCAAGCATGACATCCCAGTGCATTTCAGACCCAGCAACACGCTCAGACAAAAACTGGTTCACCCGAAAGACAAAACTCCAAAACACAGACTTAACAATGTGGTGTATGCTGTACAGTGCAGCGAGGAATGCATAGATCTCTACATTGGAGAGACCAAACAGCCACTTCACAAGCGCATGGCACAACATAGAAGAGCAACCTCCACAGGACAAGACTCAGCAGTCCATCTGCATCTTAAGGATAAAGGACACTCCTTCAAGGATGCCAATGTTCACATTTTGGACAGAGAGGACAGAGAAGAGTGAAAGAAGCCATCTATGTCCACTGTGAGCGACCATCTTTGAACAGAGGCGGGGGTTTATGACACCAACTCTCTGCCATCTATAATCCAGCTTTGAGATCCCTTCCCAGACGCCTTAACGCCCACTCACATCCTGGGCCATCTGATCTCAGGAATTCGCATGATAAGGTGGGGCCAGGTTTCACAATGAGCTCACCCGAAACTCTGGCTGATTGGGACCCACACCCAGTTTCACACCTTGGCCCAGGCGATTAGAGGATCATCAGGGGGTCCTTTTGTCCCTCTGTGGGGGGATACTCCCACTAGGTTTATATCTGGGACTCTCCACCATTTGACCTTAGAACTGAAGAAGCTTCTCGGATGAGAGGTGAAATGTCTTCAAGTAATTGAAAAGTGTGTTTATCTTCTTCCATAGTGAATATATTTAAAGAGATTTTTTTTCTTGAGTCAGCTCTCTTTTCTTTTTTGTGAATGATACAGCTACTTTATCAGAAACCTTTATCACAAATGGTCTTCATCAGATTGGTTGTCAAGGAAACATTGTTAAGGAAGGAAAACAGGGAGAAGGGGTCGAACTATGCCAAATTATGCAACAACTGGACTGATAATCAGATGCAACAGATCCTAGGGAGACATGAAGTCAAATCTGAAATTTCTCATTCAAATCATCATCAGTATGAAACACAGGGGATCAGGAAAGCGGGACACTCAGTGTCTATAGCCATCTGTAAAACATAGTGGAGGTTCTGTCATGCATTAGGGTTACATTACATTGGAGATGTTCTTGTTAGAATTAAGATTCACCATGCAAAACCTTCAGAAAAGCATCTGATTGGCAATTTTCTGATTTTCATTTTCATCTGCTTTTCAGCATGACAATGCTGACAATGATGACAGCTGGTGATTTAAGAGCATACATTGTAGGATTATTGCTAGTGGACTGCCCAAAAGATGACGGAGATTAGTAAGCAGGTTTGGTGTTCATAGTTTTGGTATTTTTCTTTCTGAGCAATTTTGTGGTAAATGGAAAACTTTTAAAATCTAAAAGAATAGCTGACTAAGTTTTGCTGCAGCTGCATCCATGTGTGCGGCGGTATTGGTGGTCGAGGTAGTGTGTCTATTAAGGGAATAGTTCTTGAGAGTGTCTTGGTGTGACTGTCTCTCCCTCTCCTTTTTTCCTGTTGGCAAAGTGTTATGAGAGAATCCACTGTTTTCGCCCCACTGCTTGGTACATTTAAGGTGAATATGCTCACCTTGCATATTGTCCTAATCCATCCTTCCATTTCATCTAAAGAATGTGGAGGAGGATTAACAGAAATGTTTGCTTTTCTTCACCCTTACCATATTTCACCGTCCCAGGCTATGCCATGAAGAGAACTGCACAGAGGCAAGAACTTCTTCATCAGTGGCTGGGTTCAAAACTAAAACAATCTCAAAATGTATTTTTGAATGCGAAGAGAAAAGATGTCAGCATATTTACATTTGGCAGGGAAAGTCAAGTTAACATTTCCTTAAACCCCCTGTTGTCATCCTGTATTTCACCAGCCTCAGTGCTCCACAGCTGACAATGCAACACGTTCTCATCCGACAATGGGTTCCAGCATCACTGTTAGTCCTTTTGTGTGTTCTTATCGTGAGAAACATGACAGCGGAAGAGTGTGGGTGAAATACTGGCCAGAATTTGACTTGAGTTGGTTGATATCGTTTAAATGTGGATGTGGAATGGACTTGCACTTACATAGCACCTTCCCAAGGTGCTTTCAACTTAAGGCATTCACACACACATTCATACAGTGCTTTTATCTATACCTTGGAACTTTGAGTAACATTCATACACACACGATGGATGGTTTGGGGACAACTGGAGGGTCAGTATTTTGCTCACAAATACTTTGACTCATGGGCAGGAAGAGCCAACGATTAGATTGGTAGATGACATGCTCCACCATCTTCCCCAAATGAAAAGTTATTTACCAAATAGTTATGGGTCACACAGACCACTGCTGGTTTTGAAAAAGTGGTACTCTTAAGTAATTAAATTACATTTCAGAATTGTGAGAAATGCTGCACTCCTCTGTATACATAATTTGATTTTTGTTTTCTATAAAATCTTTTCAACTTGTGGTCACTGCCTGTTGATATAAGGGCAGTTTAACCTTGTCTTACAGAGCCCCAAAACTCTTGAATTTCAGGGACTAATTCTTGGGTTAATGCAGCCCTCTTCTGGCATGCCATTCTCATTACATATAGACAATGAGAACATAAATCAAATGCAACAATCATTAAATTATACATTATTATTGTTATACGCATTATGTATGCACAAACAACAAAGTCATTACTGTTTAAATAAACTATATATTTTTCCCAAACAGTAAATTGGTGAGTGGATTCCTCCCACGGTCTGCAATCAACAGTTGCTGAGGAACATACAACACATTTATGCATGTAGCTTATTTGTCTGGTTTTTTTAAAGCAGTTCCTTCAGATAAATGTAAGCATATTTATTTTCATTAGTGATAAAAGGATTTACAATCCTAAATTATTAATCGTTATTATTATTAGTAGTAGTAGTATTACTAGTTTCTCTCAATCCTAATCAAACTTTAAATGGCAACATTATAAAAGTTTCTTGTTTTAAAATGTCCTTAGAAACAGTTTAATGTTTTCATCAACTGTTCTCTCAAATCTCCTCTAAGATTAAGGCCATTTTCTGTGGAGAAATAGCCTAATTTCTTATATTGCACAAATGGTAAGGCAAGACAAATTCACATGTAACAATTTGCTAATTGCACTACTAAAAACATGTGTATCCCAGAAGCTTACCTGTTAAATCTAAGAAAAGACTGCTAGTGTTAGAAGCCTGCTTGTTTTGATGCTTTATAACATTTTTTCATATTGATACTCAATGACTAAAAAGTGAGCGTTCAATAAGGAGAGAGTTCATTAGAAGGAACTGAACATGATTTATAAATATACAAAATTCAATTATGCTATTTGGCAATTAGACTCTGATGGCCCATCACAGAAGAATGAAATCCCAGGGGTGACCCCCCAGAGTTTAGATGGTGGTGGTGGTGGTAAAGACAAGATGGAGGCTTGGGTGGAGTGTCTTGTGTGAGACAGTGATGGGAAGGAAGTGGTTTGCATGAAGGAGACTGCAAGAGCGAATGAAAGATGAGCAGGGCGATTAAAGTACGCAGAGTGGAGGCTGACTGAATTGAAGAAAGCAGGCAGCAAGATGATTGGACTACAGTGATGATGTTGGCATTTGTTTTACAGTGGGGGAAAGTGATGTGAAAGAAAAGACTAGCAGCCAAAAACCTGGGAAAATGGGCTGATCAGTGAATACAGATGTCCTTTACTGAACTTATTATTGAAAAGGGTGGGCAGTGACATGGACAGCCAAGCTTGTCAATTTCATTTGTTAAATTCATACCATAGGTGCATCTACTAAAAATCTTGGATAAGTAAGAATTTTGTTGACCTTAACAACAAGGTCAAAGGTCAAGTTTTCTGATAATCTTTTGAATGCAACATCTCACGAAGTAAATGATATAGGATTTTGAAACTGATTCCAAAGGTGTATCTACTAAAAATCCCAAACTCAAGATCAGAAATGTACTTTTCTGAAAATCACCTATGGTTTTCAGATTTACACCATGGGTAGGGATGGGAATCGAGAACTGATTTTTATAGAGAACCAATCCTTTGGAATATTTAGTCTGATCACTGCTTATGCTTTCCATTTGCACTTGAGCTTTGATCTGCTGATTTCAGTTGCTGTGGCAGAGGAGGAAAGTAGTGGTGTAGAGCGTGAATATGAATATTACTTTTATTTTTTGGCAAAAAAGGAGGAGAGCACAATGATGAAAGGCAAACTGCATGCAGGAGAGAAACAGTTACATTATGCTACCAACACAAGTTTGGCACAGACAGCATGCTAACACTAAGCTAAGCCCCTGCCCAGCAGCCAGACCCTGAATTTCAACAAGTAACAAGCTAATGATCAGCAACCATTTCTATTTCTGTTTATGTTTCTACAGTAGGATCAATGTGATGATTGCTTTGAAGTCTCTTTCTGCTGGTCTTCATCTTTGCTTGGTGCTGTCAGCTTTGTGGTCATACCTAAATACTAAAAGAAAGATAATAAGCTTTTGACATTTGAAATATTTTTAAGCATTTTTGGCAAAATCTTCAAATTTTCAGCATTCAAAATGCATTTTTGCTCGTTAGCAGTAGCGGTTTTAGATACACAGGCGGTTGCCCGGGGCGGCATCGTGGTGGGGGGCAGCATCACGGGCATCGGCAAAAAAAAAAAAAATTCTCTGGCTGGCTGGAGCAGCATCTAATAATAATCAACTCGCAAAATAAAACAAAATAAAAACAAACCAACAAACACGAAAACACCAGACATTATGATACAGACTTATAATTTGCACCGATGTTTTTTCGTAATTCTGTACACAAAAAATGAGCGCGAGAGCCTTCGGTGCGCCTGCTTGCTGCTGAAGTCAAAGTAAACTTTATTGTCATCTCCACTACATACAGTCCAGCATATAGAGAGACGAGACAACGAGGCTCCAGTTACAGCAGTGCAAGTAAACAAACAATATATATAAGAAGAGTAAGAAAATAAATATACACTTTAGGACCAGGGGTAAAGGGATCAATAACAATTTAAAATTTATAATTTTCAGTTTGATGATTTAAAGTCTCACACACAACCCGTCGAAAGGGGAGGGAGACCCGCTGCTTCCAAATAGAGCACATTTCATTTATAATGTTGTAAATCCAAGCCCATTATGTATTCATGATTTGAATCCTGGGTTGTGTGAAATCCCAGAAATAAACCCTAGACAAAGTGAATCTGTGAACTAAGGTGTAGGTCTATTAGGTCATGTTGTGGTGATCCTTGAGTTGATGGATGGGTGGTCATACTGGAGTGCAAAATTAAAACCAATGGAAGATGGACAAGAAAAGTTCAAAGCCATCAGGTGCTCAGTTTAGAAAAAAGAGAAAAGAAGAGGAGGAGAAACGAGCAACAGATACAGGTAAGCAGATGTGTCATTGGATAATGGCAGGTCATCCTGAAACAATCAGAATCAGAATACTTTATTAATCCCTAAGGAAATTATGTGCATTACAGTTGCTCCAAGAAGACATGGTAAAAATAGCAACAGTAACAGACTGTTGATTTGTCCTGTTCTCATTGTATGACGAATTATGATGGCTGTTTGGTAGCCGTTTGCATACTATGCATACTCTCTCTCTCTTCACGTGTGTGTGTGTACAACAGTTTCATGTTAATGTACAATCCTTAATATGTTTTGTGTGTGTGTGTGTGTGTGTGTGTGTGTTTCAGCTGTTTTACAGAGCAATACGAAAGTAATGTAACAAGTACTATAATAAATAACTTTCTCTTTGAAGTAGTTAAAAAGTAACGTATTGCATTACTTTTATGAGAAGTGTTTTGTACAAAAATAATAATAATATTTTCTTTTGTTCTTTGAGGAACACCGATCTCCAACATGCACAAACATTTCACAAAACAGCATGCAATTAATTTGCACAAATTTAATGTCTTTTGACTTTTGTAATGTCAGAATTGCTAAAATCCTATCAATTCTCCATCTCTAACCAAGTGCATCTACTAGAAGGCTAAGGGGAAGCACTTGCAGTCACCAGTATTTTATATGACATACATAAAGTAAAAGCTCAGGATAATGTCCTGTAAAAATACTTTTTTACAACATCTTTTTAGTTTTGTGTTGACTGTTGGAGTTTAAGAAAAGGAGTGTATGGATATGACCCATTTTCCAGAACAGATAAGACTGTAAGTTGTGGAGCTTGGTGTGTAGTGTGACTTGTAAATAAAAACAATTTTGTACACAACCTATTGAACCCAGTTCTTTTTATTCTTCTACTGGACAGAGAAGACGCAGACTCAAAGTATTTATAATCATTTTATGATTCTTTACTTCTTCTTTACCTCTGCCCTTACTTGATGTGTGTGTGTGTGTGTGTGTGTGTGTGTGTGTGTGTGTGTGTGTGTGTGTGTGTGTGTGTGTGTGTGTGTGTGTGTGTGTGTGTGTGTGTGTGTGTGTGTGTTGCTTAGTTCCGCTTTTCTGTCTGTACATGTGTTTTCTGTTCTTAATATACTGCCTCTGCAGCTCTGCACAAGACTTCCTGTCCTGCACAGTTCCAGTCTGGCTGAGCAATTGGTTTGTGAGTCAAAGCTGGCCTTCCTTTATACAGGCCTTTATTATAAAATACATAAAACAAAATACACAGAAAATAAGCACTAGAAAAGATATATATTCCCTAATAAACCAGAGATTTCACAGCTTTTCATGTACTTCTACCTCTCTCACCATCAGACCTATAAGAGTTCAAGTTTGCTTTGGAAATCATGGATACAGCTAATGAGTGACCATTAGTGTGATCAACATGAAGTCTCCATCCTAAACACAAGCAGAGTCTGAGAGTTACACTTCCACAAGAAGAGCCCATTTACAACTATTGAATTTATTTGGACATTTAGAACAATAAAATAAATGCTACATTACAGTAGAGTGAGAGCAGGTATATCCATTGAGGTTGAGCTGCAGGTGTGATACACAGAGAATTAAAAAACAATATTGTGTAAATGGATTGTTGTCTGCTACTTTGCTCCTTCATTTGAAAGTACATCAAAGCCTGTGGTCCTCTACCTGTAGTAGAGTAGTTTGTAAACAGTAGTTTGCAAGGGAAACACATTTGTACTTGTTTCTTGGTAGCTCCTGTTGTTTTTTCCTGGATTCTGGTAGTAGCTAGGGATACATTCATGACTATGGCTAACAGCCAGTCTTAACAATCCCAGTTTGATCTATAATCTACTATCCTTGGATATCGGCTCTGAAAATAATAGGTCTAGTAATAAGATGACACATCTTTGATAAAGAAGTTCAATACAGCAACCCTTTGTTTGTGTTAGTTGGCTTGACAAAACCTAAGCCCCAGTTAAAGATTTCATACCTGTTCATTGAGGTGTCAAAAGTAGAGACAGTTTGTACTTTAGTAGAAGTACAGATACCAGTGTTAAAGAATGCTGCAATAAAAGTTGAAGTACTGATTCAACTCCTTTACTCAAGTAAAAGTAAAAAAGTACAGGTTGTGAAATATACTTCACACTACTTCCACTACAGTGACAACATTACTACATAAAAGTAGCTTCTTGAAGACAATTTCGACCACCTATTTTTATGCAGAGCCAACTGAACCTTGTGCTATATCAATGTTCACGTGTTTAAAGTTCACATGGTGATTTAGGCTCTTGCTTGACACAGAACACTCTGACTTTAATCTCAAAATAGCTCCTTAACGCATTAATTGTTTTGTAGTACACAAACCTGGTAATTGTCATAATCTTTATTTTGATAAATATAAAGTTCACAAATCTACAAATCACATTCACCACACCACTAATAATTATTATTTGCAGTAGTTTTTCCTTCTTCTGATATTAAAAGGAAAAAATGCAGAGTAAAAGAGATGGCATTTACAAATCACAAGAAGCATATTAAGCCTAAGATTCTAGTACTTGGTTGAATAAATAATGGTTTTATTAATTTCATTATAGAGGCATACAGATCTTTTAATCAATGCACTAATTAATCAATGAAAAGAAGAAAAACAACTTATTTTTATTAAGACAGTAGTATGTAAATATTTTGCTAGACTAGTATGCTGTTTCTCATTTAAAGTCCACCTTCCAAACTATTCACCTGATACTGTATGATTATGACAGAATCAATCACTTGTCTGCTGCATCAAGATCATTTCAGTTCAACTCACATCATTAAATATGCACATCTTCTCTTTCACCATTTAACTCAATAATATGTTTGGATATTAATTCGCATCTTGCAATGCATATTGTAAATTAATATGTATGTTTTTTATAGTTTTTTTTAATGCCACAATAGCAACGAAAACAAGTGCACTAACAAGCTAATGTGTTACTCACAAGTAACTGCCAATACGTTGCCAAAAAGTATTAGATATTTTGCACCATAAATTTGTGTCTGGAAAATACTATAAGATATATATATTAATCTTTTACACTCAGCACACATCTGAGCACCAAATTACTTCATCTTGGTAAATTTCATAATGCTAGCTTCTTATATCTTTTGTTTTTCCTTTGGTCGGCACACCCAGTTTTATAGCACAGTAAAAACATTTGGTGAAGTCACTGGAGTGAACTTGAGTGGTGCCTACATGTTGATCATGATTTGTGCCACAGTCAACAGTGTTAGCGCCCATATGCCAATTGTAGACTGAAGACTGGTTGATGATGACACTCCTGGAATATTGAAAAAAAAAAAAAGGTACCTCCATAAAATTCTCTGGACTTATAAACTTGAGTTCTCATCTTGCTTTTATGTGTAACACTGACAGCACAATTATACAACATTATATAGGGTAGTTTACATTAATAAATTCAAACTGCAGAATATGTGGCCAGAAACTTACTTATACTGCCTTCTATGATGCCCAGTGTGGTATTTTGGAGTGCTTGTGTCAGCGCTGTAGTTGCATTAGTTAGTGATGGAACCAAGCTTTGATTTTGGAACACAAGAGTCATGTTGACAACTACTGATCCATTCCTAGAATGACAAAGACAGAAGCAATACTTCTTAAAAGCAGTTGAAGGACAGATATCTAAGAAAAACATAAGTCATGGACAGAAATTTAGCCTTACTTAAAGCTGTTAACCCTGGAGCGTAGGAATGATCCAAAGACATTTTTAACCAGTCTGTTTATCTGAAAGAGAACATTATTGTGAAGTGTTTACAAGTGTTTAATGAAGGTTAAAGGAAGAAATGAAAGTCTCTTAAATCATATATAGTTCCAAGAATATATACATTTTACATTATTATGCTAGCCGACATTTAGGTTTGTTTGTTAGCACATAGTATTGGTGTCTTACCTCATTGGTCACTTTTTGAGCTAAAGCCTGAAAAGCTGATGAACTTGAGTTTGCGAGGTCTGCTGTAAAAGTTTGGCTGAGACTGAATATCAGACCAAGGGCTCCTTGACTTGCAGTAGGAGGATCTGTTGATGCAGTGCTGGTAGTTGTTGTGGGTAATGTTGTCACTGTAGTGGAAGTGGTTGTTGTATTTGGAGACACAGTTGTAGCTGCAGTTGTATTGGAAACCACTGCTGTAGCTGCAGTTGTATTGGAAACCACTGCTGTAGCTGCAGTTGTTGCAGCTGTAGTAATGTTAGAAGCAGTGGTTGGGGTTGTTGTAATATTGAGCTCAGCTGTGGAAGCAAAGAAAGTGGAAACTGTAACTGTACCGGTGATTTATCAATAAAGAATTACTAATTTATTTTAGATAAAGAATTAAATAAGTTTGGTTAAATACTTACTTGCATTAAGACTGCCTGGTATAATGTTCAGGGAAGAAGAGTTAATATTTGCAGCGAGTTCTGTGGTTAAATTGTTTACTGTAGGAACTGAGGCTTTGTCTTGGAATACAAGAGTCATATCGGTAACCACTGATCCTGACCTTTATTGGTAAAGAGAGAAAGAAATACTTTTATGGCAGGAAGTGACTAGTAAATATCTGGAAAAACTACATTATCAAATTTTGGCCTTACCGGAATGATTTAACAAAGGAACGAAGGAAGGATGATCTATAGACACGTTTACATGCAGCATTTACCTGAAAGATAAAATGTAGTTTTATACTTTTACAGCAGATGCACATGCCATTGCCTGTATGAATCTGAGGCTTTCATAAATATCATCTTGCAAATCAAATGGATTTACAAAACTAAACAGGACTTAGAAGATTTAATAACCAAACTAAATATGAATAAATGAATGTAAAGAAGAAGAAGAAGAAGACCAGGGAAAGAGGCATTTCAGTATTTTAACCATTGCCAATTTTCAGTGAGTTTTATGTAGGCCAACAGAATATCAGCACTGTTGCCGTCTTACCTCATTGGTCACTTTTTGAGCTAAAGCCTGAAAAGCTGATGAACTTGGGTTTGCGAGGTCTGCTGTAAAAGTTTGGCTGAGACTGAATATCAGACCAAGGGCTCCTTGACTTGCAGTAGGAGGATCTGTTGATGCAGTGCTGGTAGTTGTTGTGGGTAATGTTGTCACTGTAGTGGAAGTGGTTGTTGTATTTGGAGACACAGTTGTAGCTGCAGTTGTATTGGAAACCACTGCTGTAGCTGCAGTTGTATTGGAAACCACTGCTGTAGCTGCAGTTGTTGCAGCTGTAGTAATGTTAGAAGCAGTGGTTGGAGTTGTTGTAATATTGAGCACAGCTGCGGAAGCAAAGAAAGTGGAAACTGTAACTGTACCAGTGATTTATCAATAAAGAATTACTAATTTATTTTAGATAAAGAATTAAATACGTTTGGTTAAATACTTACTTGCATTAAGACTGCCTGGTATAATGTTCAGGGAAGAAGAGTTAATATTTGCAGCGAGTTCTGAGGTTAAATTGTTTACTGTAGGAACTGAGGCTTTGTCTTGGAATACAAGAGTCATATCGGTAACCACTGATCCTGACCTTTATTGGTAAAGAGAGAAAGAAATACTTTTATGGCAGGAAGTGACTAGTAAATATCTGGAAAAACTACATTATCAAATTTTGGCCTTACCGGAATGATTTAACAAAGGAACGAAGGAAGGATGATCCATAGACACGTTTACATGCAGCATTTACCTGAAAGATAAAATGTAGTTTTATACTTTTACAGCAGATGCACATGCCATTGCCTGTATGAATCTGAGGCTTTCATAAATATCATCTTGCAAATCAAATGGATTTACAAAACTAAACAGGACTTAGAAGATTTAATAACCAAACTAAATATGAATAAATGAATGTAAAGAAGAAGAAGAAGAAGACCAGGGAAAGAGGCATTTCAGTATTTTAACCATTGCCAATTTACAGTGAGTTTTATGTAGGCCAACAGAATATCAGCACTGTTGCCGTCTTACCTCATTGGTCACTTTTTGAGCTAAAGCCTGAAAAGCTGATGAACTTGGGTTTGCGAGGTCTGCTGTAAAAGTTTGGCTGAGACTGAATATCAGACCAAGGGCTCCTTGACTTGCAGTAGGAGGATCTGTTGATGCAGTGCTGGTAGTTGTTGTGGGTAATGTTGTCACTGTAGTGGAAGTGGTTGTTGTATTTGGAGACACAGTTGTAGCTGCAGTTGTATTGGAACCCACTGTTGTGGCTGCAGTTGTATTAGAGCCCAAAGTTGTCGCTGCATTTGAGGAAGCATTTGTGCCATTGGCAGTAGCTGAGGCAATAGATATAGTTGGAACAAATGTCAGTTACAATATATTATTTTTACAAATGGAGAATTAAAGAATTTCATGAACATGCCACAGATAGGACATTCACTTTTAGTATAAACTGGTACATACTGTATTTTATTAAAGAAAACACGTTTCCTCATAGTCATGGATTGATTTAACAGACACTGATTTTCCTGGTGATAGAGGTTAAAGGTGAGGCTCCTCTTCACTTGTGTGGTTAGACTGAGTGTTGATGAGTTTATGCTGACTGCAAATGAGTTTGGGATAAGTGGTGTTGAAGTCATGTTTACCTGTAGTGAAGTTGTGCTGAGTGGGGTGAGAGCATGCTGACTGGTGCTGTTGGTGAGCATTATAGTGAGGTGATTTGGTGTGGTCAGGTTAAGTGGTGTTAAAGGTGTGTTGACTTGTGGTGAGGTTGTAGAGGCTACTGGTAAGGTCATGCTGAATGGTGCCATTGGTGCTAATGGTACTATGGTCACCTTAATTGGTGTAACTGGGTTAACTGCTGTTCAAGTCATGTTGACTTGTAGTGAGGTTGTACTGAGTGCCAATGGGCTTGTGCTGACTGGTGCTATTGATTTGGATGGTGCTGAGGGCATGTTATCTGGTGTGGCTGAGGTTGAGTTTAGAGATGGACCGATCCGATATTACGGTATCGGTCCGATACTGACCTAAATTACTGGATCGGATATCGGAGAGAAATAAAAAATGTAATCCGATCCATTAAATATCACAAAAGCACTTCACAAAACTTGCAACATGGCGTAACTCAGCTCATAACCTTAGCGTGTCGGAGCAGTATGCGTCACGTGATAGAGCGGCTGTGGCGTGCAAGACTTGCTGGCGGTCAGCATTTGGATCCTCGCTACCAAACCGGCATTTCATCTCCGAGAAAGTGATCCCAGAGAGAAGTAAAGCAAGTGTGTAAGTTCATCTCTGGATGTTTGTAAAGCATTCCCACGTTAAGCTTAACAACCGATATATGGAGCGACTGCCTCTTCTCTCTCCCTCCCTCTCCTGTTACTACTTCAATCATGAAACTGATCAATGATCAGCTGATCGGCTTTTCTGTTGCGAGTCCCGTTTCTCTTGTTTATTTATCGCCAACTTTGCACCAGAAAGAGGAAACCAGCGGCTGAACAACAGCAGCACATTTAAGCTTGATAAGCTGTTCTTAGAATTTATTTAAGATTACTTTCTACACCAGGATCCTTTTCTACGTAGTTGACGGCTGGTAACTGTGCAGGGGCGGATCTAGCAAAGTTTAGCCAAGGGGGCCGATAGGGCATTAACAGGGAAAAGGGGGGCCCAAAGAATATGTTTCTTTTTTATTCTCATTTAAAATGTCTAGCTTTTAATAAACAATTATCTGAATCTTACAACCAAAGTTTTAATCAGAGGTAAAATGTATAGAAGTCATTACTGTATATAGTAACTATTAAGTCTAATACATACCCTAGTAAGCTATAGTACCTTTTCCATCTGTGCAGTCTGCAATTCTGTTGAAAAAAGATGCTGAATCTATTTAATTATTGTAGAAAAATAATTGATTTCTGTGCATTTTTTTTTTACATGTGCATTAAATTAAGGTTGATTACGTCGATTATGCATCACGAGCCAGAGGATGGGGGGTAGTTCCCTATTTTTATTTTTTTTTTACTGGGAGTTTGCAACCCTATCAGTTAGGTTGTTTAATATTTCTGCTAAGTACTCTTTAAAATACCAGAATAGGGAGGATGGTGTAGGTTTAAGTTTATTAGCTCAGTATTGCTGAACCATGAAATATTTTGTGTGCAGTGTGTTTTTTACATACAGGTATAACAGAATAGCTTTAGTGTTTTGTTTTTAAAACATGAGTATGAACCTATACAAAATGCAGCAAGATATTAAAAAAACTGTTTTATTGATTAAAAAATAAACTATATTGGATTCCTATCGGTATCAGCAGGTATCCAAATTTATGATATCGGTATCGGTATTGGACATAAAAAAGTGGTATCGTGCCATCTCTAGTTGAGTTCAGTGGAATCAATATCACATTAAATGTTGTTAGCACAGAGGTGATGTTGAGTGGTGGTGAGGCTGGATAAAATGGTTATAAGAGTGAGGCTGTATGATGGTGTTACATGCTTGTGATAATCACATGTAAAAATTCATAGTTATTTCATGGTAATACCTGGTGTGGTACTTGGATTCATTGTTGAAGATGATGTTGTGATTTGTTCTGTTGGTGCTATTGTCACAGCTGGAAATCACAATATTAAATAAGTTATTGCACAGTCTTGTGACTATTTCCTAGTTATCATATATTTGATATCGACATCCAAAATCACAATTTATGACAATAAATGATCAGGAAGGATGAAACAACAAATTACATGAGGACCGACCTTTTGCTGAAATAGATGACGTGTTAACTGAGAGGTTAAAAGTTGGGCTTGCAACAGCTTCTGTCAAAGTTGCAACTGCAGAGCTGATATTTGGTAATGTGCTGACATTATTGAATATCAGCTCAGCATCAACCACAATGGATCCTTGACTGTAAAGGAAAAATGTAGTGATTTTCTATGCTTTCATTTTATTTGTCAATTCTTTATCACTGATTAGCCTTACATCAAGAAGGCAATAATGAACTTATTAAATCTATTGTTAAAAATAAAAAGTAAATGGTTAGTTGTCTGGATGCATGCTCAATCATCCAGTATAGTAAAAAAGTTGAATCTTTTCATCTGGACATAAGTTTTCATTGGGAGAAATGTTTTGTCACTGTTCCAAGTGAATTCTTCAGTCTCAGTTGATTGCAGGTTTCTGCAGCCATATAAACAGTACCTTTGCACAACAACTGAAACTAGTCAACTTACCTCACAATGGTCTGTGAGGTCAGTTCCTTGATCATTAAATGGTTAGTAGCTAATAAATGTTTAGTTTTAGAAAGTAATCTTAAGCTGTGTTTCTTACCTGAAACTATTGATGACAGTTCGATTAAAGCTAGATCCAAATTTTATACTATAGACGTTGTTGAGCTAGGAATAAATTGTTTTGAAAGATATATAAATACATATCATAAAAAATGAAATTTCAAATATTTTAAAATCAAGTTCATATAAGTCATATCACAAAGATTTCATACATTTTATGTTTCATGTATACGTTCCCTTGCTCATCATAAAATTCTTAGTTATTTGGAGTAACCAGCTAGAATTGTATTTATTCATATTTTTATATATCTATTGTTTAAGTACATTCAGATCAAAAGAACAAAAACGTTTAGATAAGTAGACTTTTTGGGAAGGTTAAAAAAAGTTCCAAGAACTCACCTGTTCAGTCACTTTTGATTCTAACTGTTTAAAGGCTGGTGAGCTTTTGTTTGCAAGTTCTGGTGAAAAGTTTTGCTGCAGCTTAAATCCTAAATTGATTTTAGGTGCTTGTGCTGGCGCGGCAGTTGTAGTTGTGGTTGGAGCTGCAGCTTTAGTTGTAGTGCTAAAAAAGGTGACATTTGAAAGTATGGATGTTCCTTGCGAAGTTAGGTCTGGAGATAATGGCTTGACTGTTGGTGAGGTCATGCTGGGTGTACTGAGTGACGCTGCGGTCATGTTGACTGGTTCTGTGGATGGGTAAAGTAATGTTAAGGTCATATCAACTTGTTCTATGGTTTAATGTTGACAACATGTTCACAGGCAAGGTTGTGTTTATTGTTATTGAGGTAGTGCTAAGTCGCATAGAGGTCATCTTGACGAGACTGGGTTAAGTGGTATTGAGGACAGTTGATCTGTTGTTAAATTGTGTTGAGTGGTGATAAAGTAATGCTGACTGGTGTTGTTGGTGAGAGTGGTGCTGAGGTGATGTTACCTGGTAGGGTTGCATTTAGATGCACTGAGGTCATGCTGACTAGTTTTGTGGGTGGTGCTGATGTCACTATACCCGGTGAAGTATGTGGAATTGTGGTCATGTTGACTTGAGGTGAGGTTGCATTGAGAGACGGTGGTAAGGGTGGTGCTGATGTCACGTTTTTTGGTGAAGTTGCATTGAGTGGCGGAGAGGTCATGATGCCTGGTGTTGTCTGTGAGGGTGTTGCTGACGTCACGTTACCCGATGAAGTTGGGTTAACTGGTAATGAGGCCATGTTCGTGTTGACTGTTGCTGTTGGTGAGGGTGGTGCTGATGTGATGTTTTCTGTTGAGGGACAGCAACTTTTATTACTCCGGTGTTTACAATATCTGCTCATCATGATCTTTGCTTAAAATAAAATAATGACACTGAATACAGAGGCATAATTTAGACACGAATAAAAGCATTTTAGACAAAGGAATATATACTGCAGTTCATTTTCATTTTGATTTTGTTCTAAAGTCCACTACTTAAAATCTTTTTAGTGGATTATGGAACATAATAAATTAACTGTCATTCATATATTGAATGCGCACGATTTGTATTAGATTACCTGAAGATGATGTTGTGGTGGGTTGTAATGAGGTTATGTTTGAGTTTATTGGTGCTGAGGTTCCAAAAACTGTTGGTGGAGTTGTACCTTCTGGTGGTGAGGTTGCACTGCTTGGTACTGATGTAATGTTTACCAGAGATGCGACTGTGTTAAATAAAAGGTAATTATTGTAAAAAGAAAAGGCATTGGTGAGGTTGCATTTCCCATTGAGACTGGGTTGATTGGTGGTGAGGTTAAATGAAAAAGAAGTTATAAGGCAGTAAAAGCATGATTAACTGTAGATGAGCTTGTGGTGTTTGATGATTATAAAGATGAGTTTAGTGGTGGTAGGATTTCGTTTGAGGTTGCATTGCTTGGTACTGATGTTATGTTGATGTCTGATGGGCTTGTGCTAACTGAAAATAGAAGTGTTAGTGGGTTTGGGTTAATAGAATGGGAGTCCCCCATGCCCACATGTTCCTCCACCTCAGCTGTTCAGTATTTTACTCATTGAATACAGTAAAATGCTGACATAGTTGTGCATTAAAAAGAACACTGTCTTAAAAGCATGTACATTAGTTTCATTACACTAAAGTTTCTTTAGTTACGTCAAATTGTGGTGGGGGGTGGAGGGATGTCGAACAGAGGAATGGGAGTGAGGGGTGGGGAAATCTTTTAGCCCATTCAGCTCTAGGCTCCTTCAGCTTCTGTTTTTGTTACCTGTTGTTGAATTGTCAGTAGATGCTGCTCCCACTAGTCCTGTAGAATATTAATTGGATTATTATTCTTATCTGAATTTAGGCAAAAAGCAAAATTATACAAATTCAGTCTATACTTTCATATATTTTAAATATAAATTGCTATTAGCATCATCGCTCTATTTGCACTGTCTCAAAATCTCTCACACACACACATACGTGCAAACACATGAAACCACAAGTATCAAGAGAGTGAAATGACAGAAAGATACAACCCAAGAAATACCTGCTAATAGGAGGAGGAATGTAAGAGGTTCCATCCTCCCTCTGCCTGGTTCCTGTAAAACACAACCCTCCATAAATATATTTGTAGTTTTTTGTTTGTTTGTTTGTTTGTTTTGTGTTGTTTAAATTTTCCCAAAGAAGTAAAATTTGCACTTACAAAAATGTATGAACAAAACAAAATGACTTTTTACTTGTTGACTCTGGTTCAGTTTTCTATTCTATGTCTCCGTTTGGCAGTAGTTTTCATTCACTCATAACAGGTGTGGAAAAGAGTTACAAAACTGCTACAATATGAATAAACTAAAATTACAGAGGACATGTTTGAGAAATACTTTTTCTTTTCATCTGAAATATTTATACTTATATATTACTAAGAAATAATCAAATTAAGAACTGTGGTCTCAGGCATATGGTGTGACAGCATGTATAATGAAATTGAATAAATAATAACAAAATATGAATCTTCTCTCGTGTGTTCTGTGATCAAAATTCTTACTATTTGTCATTTTCTGACATTAAAACTATATATATCATGAATTTATAATCATGTAATTCCATCTTTCTAGTCTATCAGACTGTTTGCAATTAGAAGCCATTTAAGTATTTAATAAATATCAGTATGTATTTGTTAAGTTGAGCTTTTTTCTTTACTTGGAATTCTTTGAAATTCCAAAGAGCAAAGGTACAAGAACTTTTTTTTCATATTCACTGTACATTCAGCTGTCAGTGCAGAGTGGCCACACCTTGACAAGCTAAGCAGGGCAATCTATTATTCAAAATACAAAGAACCACTCAATTACACATTCAGCATACAACTTTTTTGGCTTTAAAAGTGAACCAATTCATTGTTGGCCGGCATTTTCTTGTTATTTAACAGTCTAATGTGAAATGAACAATGGCATTCAAAAATGCATTTGATTAATTTGAGAAAAATACCTGAATGTGAACAGGAAAAACTAACATTGTGAGAAACTTTCAGAAAACAGTAATCCAAATTTAGAAATGTGATGATGAAAACTCCCAATTTAATTAAGAATGTATGAATCTACAGCTTATTAATAGACTTCTCAAAGCTTATGTGAACATTGGCATCCTTCTGGGACTCTCCACCATTTGACCTTAGAACTGAAGAAGCTTCTCGGATGAGAGGTGAAACGTCTTCAAGCAACTTAAAGAAGTCCAGACGCTTTTCTTTGCAAGCTCCTTTGACCACGTACTTTATTATTTAAGACGCTGTCTGCTACTCTAGAACATAAAAAATGACTTAATCTGATTTATTAATAATAATATCATGCAATGTCTAAATGTTTTGTATATTATTGGTTTGATCATATTATGATCATTTAAGTCTTTAATAAATATAAATGTGTGTTTGTTAAATATGTTTTTGTTTAAACAAGGATTAAACACACGCAAAAGTACAAAAACATTTTCTCGTATTTGTTATACAGAGCTGTCAGTGCAGAATGATGACACCTTGACAAGAAATTAGATGTTGGTGGTGTAAATTAATTCCTTATTAATTATAATTTTAAATATTTACTTGTGTTAATATCGGAATTTAAAAAATAAAAAAAAATAAAAATTTCTCTTACCTCTTGGGAGTCTAACTGTGCAGCAGTATTCTTTTAGTCAGTATTAACCGCACCCTGAATGGTAGGCTAACTAGGCAACAGACTCCTTACCAGCTGGAGTCCAAATAAGTAACTGAAGACTTGTGCCTTTGGTTATTTGTAAGTGAAGCAAGAAATTCTTGCTTTTTCAAAGTGTGACATAACTAGCTGGACTTGTTTTGTTCATCATTTTCTAAGCAAAGAGAATGTTGAAAGTCTTAAGGTGCAATCACAATGCCAAGCCCATTCTTTCAGTTTCACACTTTCATACATTTCAAAATCTTGTCATGAGTAGTGCTGCAAGGACTACTGATTAAATTGTATCATTAGTACTTGCAATAAACACTGCTCTGGGTTTGAGTTGTCTTTAAACAAACTATGGTTAAACAACCTGTCAAATTTTTTTTTAAAAGTTCAATCTGTGTCATTTACATAAAATATCAGCAAAACCTAAAGTCACTTTCAGAAAAAGTCTGATCAGTGAAACTAGTGCTTTTAGTATTCTCTCTGAGCAATGACACTTAGTAGCTTTTATCTTTTATTTTTCTATCTTACTTATAAAATTTGTGTTAAAATAAAAAAAAACCTGTCAAAAAGACTACTTTCTTTCATTCTTTGAGCTTACAAACAATATGCAATTTCCGATATCTACAATAAACCAAATTATTATTCACTGTATAAACCAATGATTGTAGAAAAGAACTTTTCTGCAATCATTGGTACAAACACAAGTATTTGCAAATATAACTGGTTGCTTAACAGTGTGAATTTCTTTTTTTCATCTGTTTATTGTTTTTGTTACAGCTTAGGAATAATGCACTGCCGTTATATTTTGTGGTGTCTGAATTCAGAGATGTGTAACAGTGAACATTTTAAGTCTATATTTTGAGATATTTTGATTACATTTACAATGAAGCTTAATACACACTTGGACCTTGTTTTATCAGTCATACACAAAAAGTTGAAATGCAGAAAGTGTGATCACACGGATTCATCTGAAATCTTAAAACTAAATAAATTATGAATCCATCATAAGCCTCGCACCTAGGTCTGTGTATTTCAGGTGTGTGAAATAAATTAAAATAAAAGTGTAAAGCCTCCATATGTAAACATTTGGATCTTGTCTACCATTCTGCCCTCTGCCCTTTATTATTGGCCATTATTTTAGTACTCATCACTGCCTTTTATTTGAGTAAGTCTCTCATAAGGTTCTCATTTGGAACCTTCCTATTTGCATACATTTTATGCTGGTCTGGTGCGGAGTCATATCAGTTGTTCTGATGCCTGGCTTTCACTGCACATTTGTACTTAGCTGGCTGAACTGCTTTTAGTTCTCTATACACTAACAATTATCTGGTAACTTTTGTCTATATCTTAGTGTTTGTCTCTTTCATGTGTATTATGTATACTCAGTTAACCCTATTTTGTATTCTTTAGTTAATTGAGTGTCTTTCCTTGAGATGTACAATACAGTATGTGGTTTTTAAAGGCATAAGAACTGCTGGATAAGATTTTTACTGCAGTCCTAGTTTTGATTGCCAAGTTTACACCTTAGAAGCAGGATGTTGACAGTATTTCTACTGGAATATTTAGTCTTGGTATTTTTCTAGAATGTGTTGTCGGTACTTTGGGTGTGTGTGTTAACACTAAGAGCAAGTTTGACTACATTACACTGTAATCCCAGTTACTGGCAAAGGCAAAAAGAAAAACAAAAGAACATTTCTGACTGTTCCGGCAGAGTAATTATAAAAACTGCACAGACTAGGCAGAGAAAACAAAATGCAATGCAGAAAAGGATAATAACTAGGGCGACCAACCGTCTTCCTTTCCCCAGACATGTCCTCTTTTCACGGTCTGTCTGGGGCGTCTGGGGGGATTTTCGAGATTGATAAAAATGTCCAGGTTTTCCTATAGGGCTTTGGAGTTGACGTCACGCCGCAATGTGTTGTGGGAGCGCGGCGCCATTTTCCGGGTCCACAAATCAAAACAAACACACTGTGTTGGAACGACGACAACAAGAAACATGCTTAAAAGCAGCTGAAAAGAAAACGGACGGTATAGAGACCGATTGCGTCCAGAGGCGAAGCGGCGGCACTTGCAGAAAATTGCGTGCATTGGAAATGTGGACCTGTATGAAATACGGCCGTGGAGTAGAAACCCTGAAGACCAACTGCTATTGACGTAGCCTGATATACAGGGTGGGCCATTTATATGGATACACCGTAAGAATAAAGTTATGTTGAAACCAAGCACACCATTGTTTTTCTTGTGACATTACCAATAAGTTTGATGTGTCACATGGCCCTCTTCCTATTGAAAAAACAAAAGTTGTATCCAAGATGGCCGACTTCTAAATGGCCACCACGGTCACCACCCATCTTGAGGAGTTTGCCCCCTCACATATACTAATGTGCCACAAACAGGACTTTAATATCACCAACCATTCCCATGTTATTACAGTGTATCCATATAAATGGCCCACCCTGTATTTTCGTACCTTGTCTGTGGAGTCAGCGCGTACAAGTCGTCAATCAAACAAAGGTAAGTCAGCTCAAGTACTGCGAGTAAAATGCGTTTGATTTCCCTCCGAACATTCAAATTAGTGCAGCATAAATTCATTCATGAGGGGGAAATTACAGTGAGAACATGTGGAGGCTCTGTAAGAGGGATAACATAGTGAGTTCAGTGCATTGATGTGACATTGTCCTGAAGGATTTAGTCATTCTCTATGGTTAAAGAAATTTATTCATATTTATTATAAATAATTCTAATTATACATCTTGCTTCCACGTTTGTATCCTGTGTCACTAAAAATACATTTTATTTTAATTTTATACATTGCAGAATCTCCTTATCATATTAAGTGATTCATAATTGTCCCTTTATGCTTGTCTGTGTGTGTTTCAGGTACTGCACTCTCAAAGACTGAATGAACCAGCCCAGCATTGCAGCCATGGGTCACTGTGAGCATCACAGGAAAGGTTGAAGCCGCCCACTGCACCTGTAAGGCCGGAGTCGCAGAGACCTGCAGCCATGTCACTGCTCTTCTGTTTAATGTAGAAGCAACAGTGTTGATCGTGGCACAAGGACTGTTACAGATGAACCTGCATACTGGGTTTTGCCTGGCAATATGACCAAGATACAGCCAGAGGTTGGCCATAAGATAGACTTCTCCTCTTCAGCTGCCCCCCAAAAAAGGCTCTCAATCAAAACATAAACAGACCATCCGTACTGAAAGGTAAAAGGAGCCGTCCTCAAAAAAGAAAAATCCCACCTACTACTGTGGAGGAGTTGGCACCACTATTGGATACTTTGCTGGAACACAGTAAAGCTGTGGGTTGTGGGAATGACCCATAATGTTTTATCTAGATTTATGCCTGAAGTGCACTGCCATGTAAATAATTTGCATTTACTGTACTAAAAATGTCTGGAGCACACCAAAAGATATTTGGAGATGGAAGAGAACTGGATATCAGCTCGTCTCACAGCTGCTATCCAGGCTAGACGCCTTCGTTTGGTAACATCCGATACATGAGCTCCCTCATGTTGCTTCCAGGTGGGGAAAGAATGAAAAGACAAACCCTTTTTAAGCTTATTCTCTTGCCGGTCGTGCGATCGAACATTGCAGCGGACCGTACAGCAAGAACGAACCATGGCTGTTGTGTGTGCCTTCGCTCCTTTTTCGCTTGCACTTTGGTTGGACCCAGAAAATGGCGCATCAGGCCAAAATCCTTTCCACGCCCACCCCCGTGACATCACGCTCCAAAGACCTATATTCTGACAGAGGACCCATGTGTGTGACGTCATCCCCAAACTGCTGCTTTGTGAGCGCTTGTTCTGCACTCACAGACAGGACAGGCAGCGCGCAGCAACGCGCCTAATGATGTTTAAAAGATCCCAAAGTGCAAGTCCATCTTTCAGAGGAAAGAAATTTACCTCGTACCGACCGTATATGGGCTGATGGTGATTTTTCGTTTTTATGGGCCGATGTTTTATTTTTTTGGTAACGGTATAAACAATGAAAGGTGGTGGATTGGCCAGATGCTGGCCAATGTGTAAAAATAACTCAGTTGTTTGGTGGTGGTTGTGGCGGAGCTTCCACAGAGGCCAGCAAATGGATGAAAGAAAGGGGAGGCAGGAGGAGGAGAGACCCGAGGCGGCCACCTGTCCAAGTGTCAGGTGAACTGAACTTCAGGTAAGAAGTTATGACCTGCAGTCTATCTGGGTCAGATATGAACCAAGTTTAGGTGTAGTTTATTTTCGTTATGCTGACTTTTTACAGTCAGTTACAATAACTCGTACTGCGTACTAGCTAGCATGATGGAGTTTCTACAGCTGGGTGGGTGCTATGATGTTACTGATGTTGAACTTTATTCATAAAGTTAGTTAGTAGAGTTGCCAACTGTCCGTAAAAAACGGAATCGTCCCGTATTCAGAGAAGTTATTACGCATTTTGTATTGAGGTGAAAAGGAACAGTTTGTCCCGTGCTTCAGCTAGAATGGAAAAAGACACAAAGCTGGAGTTATTCTGTGTCTTTACGCTGCACAGCTGCCTCTTCTTCTCTCATTCTCTCCCCCTCCCTCTTCTGTTGCTACTTCAATCATGAAACTGATCAATGATCAGCTGATCGGCTTTTCTGTCACAAGTCCTGTCTCTCTTGTTTTGTTTATCTCCCACTTTGCGCAAGAAACAGGAAACCAGCAGATGCCTTGCTAAACAACAGCAGCACGTTTAAGCTTGGTCAGCTGTTGTTAGAACTTATTTAATATTACTTTCTAGTATCAGCTGATGTTTTCTGGAGCCACAGCTGTAAAAGCTGCTGGTCATGATATTGATTTGGATATGTGATGAGAGGGAAACATGAAGATGAAACCAGGAGATGTCCTTACTGAATGATCAGAGCTGAACAGGTGATGGAAAAACAGGTTTACCTTTGAGGTGACATGAATGAGTTGAAGGGAAGTTATGAACTGTTTCTGAGAGACAAATAACACCAGGATCCTTTTCTATTTAGCTGAAAGCTGGTAACTATGCAGGGGCGGCTCTAGCAAAGCTTTGCCAGGGGACCAGGTAGGGCATTAACAGGGAAAGGGGGGCACAAAGAAATACTTTTCTTTCTTATTCTCATTTAAAAAGTCTCCACGTACGGTCAATAGACAGCAAAGCTATTGTTTTGAATGACATTACTTTTCATAATATTGACCTTTTATGATTGAGTCTTTGCTTTCTCCTGCAAAAGAGTGAAGACGAAGGGGTAACAAGACATCAGATGTTGTGCAGAGGAATGTCCTTTTTGAAAGTGAGATAGATCAAGCAAGAAAATGTTTGGGAGATTTAGGAAGGAGTTAATGTTAAGTAAATATTAAACTCATTCAAATAAAGACTAAACAAGGATTTTTGTAACATTTCTGTCTGCATCATTTCAGGGAAACAACACAGCTAACGATTGATTACATCTTAAATGCAATATAGACTTCCTGTTTCTATGCATACCGTACAATATTATACTGTATACTACGACTTACGGGTAATCCCACTAAATCAGGTTTTCCAACATTCTAGCAAGACAAGTTTAAATCCTCAGGGACTTTCCAACATTACACCTGCAGGTTTCGATGTTTGTTAACTGCTAAAAACTGTAAAAAATTATACACACAAAATGTAAAACTTCCGAACACCTGGGAAGCAGACAGATGTGTGTACAGATCACCCTTATTGAACTTATGCATAAGCTTCCTTATAAATTGTTTTTTCTAAGTTCCTATATATTAGGGAGTTATTTTCACATGAAAGCTAATGTTCTGCATTTATATTGTTTACATCAGCAAAACTCATTAGATGCCCATTAGACATCTTTTGCAGGGTTTATCATAACCTCTGGCCAAATGGCCTTGGGCAAGTTAAAAATACTAGCAAGTCAACAGGACAACAGCTATGTTTCCATCAAATACACTCATCAAGTTCATCTGTGACTTGGCTGAAGCAAAACTTGTTTCCTGAAAATGTGTTTTTTTTTTCTTTTCATTAATCTATTTGTAGCTTCAGCATTCCACATAAAATGAAATGTAGCAGGCCCCAAATATTAAGATAGTGGTATTGAAAACAAAACAGCAAGGTGACAGTGCTGGTATTAGGGCCAAATAGTGCACTTGCATTTGCAACCACAAACAGAAAGAGTCAACATGCTAAAAATGATCTTCACTATGAGTCTCTGACAATTTGCTTAAACAAAACACTTTGTTGACAATAATAGTATTAAATATCCTCACCCACATTGTTACCCAGTTTATGAATTTGACTACCATATAACTCAGTTATAACCACTGTTGATACAAGATGATTGCTTGGCTCTTACTTTGGTAATTAATTGGTAATAAATTGCTATTACCATTTAAGAAGACACTTGCCTGTCAGGATATAATAAAACTTATTGGGATGGCAATTCCCTTTTCCAGCAGGAATTAGAACTAGCCCAACACACCGACATTAATATCAAATAGTTTGTTGTCTATGATGTTTATGAGCTTGATTGACCAACCAACCAGTCCTTGGCTGAGCCCCACAGGAAATCTTTGAGCTGCTGTCAAGAGGAAGAGGAGAAATGTCGGACCCAACAATACAGGTAAATTCAAGGCTGCTATAAAAGCAACCAAGGCTTTGGTAACATTTGAGCAGTGCCACAAGCTGATCACATCCATGCTACTTTCTACTGATGCAGTAAATTGTGACAACCAATCACTGAGAATATAACTGACCACACCTTCATAATTATTTCTATATAGTAAACCTTTTTTTGATTGATTTAAAGATATACTCTGACAAACTGGATTTCTGGCTTTCATCAGTTATACGCCATAACCATCAAAATAATAATTTCAAAAAGAGCCTTAGCATGTTTAATTTTATATATAATGAATTTAAAATAAAAAAAAGGCTATGAAGCAATAATTAGACTCTGACACAAAGGACAAGATCATGACTCAGTTCTACTGGCAAGCTCAAGTGAAGGTCACAACACACACCCAATAGATAACCATTTAGGAAAGAATATAACACACTTGCTTGTCTGATAAGAAAAAAGTCTGTCTCTGGTGAGTGGTTTAACCCTTACGTAGTCTGCATGTGAACACAAAAACAAAAAAACACTGGTGACCGCCACTGCAATCCCTCAGCCTCCTAGTAATTTGAAAATCCTCGATGACTTCCTTCTTGAGTTATCACATTCACAAAATTTCCAGAAAACATGACATCTGACCTTGAGGTTTTCAAAAGTATTTCAAATTATTCATAAATATTTATTTGCTTTTCCAGTTGCACAAAGTAACTTAAGCATTTCACATTGGTGTGTGAGGCTATTGCTAATGTCTCTGTTTGCAAGAAGGAAGCAAAACTGGTAAAGACCAAGATCGGTGGCTAAAATAAACTGCAGAGTTTGGTAGATCACTCTCATAATGGAGTGAAATTAGCCCTTGGCTATAATCTGGTATGTTTACATTCATGTAATTTTTTTACATTTATGTTCATTAACATGCACTGTCCTAAATAAATAAATAAATAAATCATGTGGTTCATTCTTAACAACTTGGAACACAATACTTCTTACAGGAAAATATAATGAAAACACAAGAAATCTTGCCCCTTTCACAGCCATAAAGATTGGACACTTCAGCAGCTGGCTCTGTCTGATTACCCAATCACAGTCATGCTTGAAAGTTGATGTTAAATAAATCCTGCTAATGTGCACACAAACAGACCAGTGTTTGGCTCATGGCAACTCCAGGCCTCGAGGGCCAGTGTCCTGCGGGTTTTAGATGTGTCCTTGATCCAACAAAGCTGATTCAAATTGCTAAATTACCTCCTCAACATGTTTTGTAGTTCTCCAGAGGTCTGGTAATGAACTAGTCATTTGATTCAGGCGCGTTGACCCAGGGTGACATCTAAAACCTGCAGGACACCGGACCTCGAGGCCTGGAGTTGCCCACCCCTGGTTTAGCAGATACTCTGTGATGGTTTTTGTTTCGTTTTCCGTCTTACTTTAGCTTTATGTGCGTACATTAGCTAATTCATTCATTCTGAAAAGGATTTGAATGTAACATAATTTATTGTCATTTCACAAATGGTGGATTGAGCTACGACAATTTTAGGGCTTGGGGCAGGGGGACACCTGTCTGATGTGGTCATTAGTAAAGTATTACATCACTTTAAACTATTTGTTGATCAACTCCAGAGTAAAGTTGCTAAAGTTAAGTAAAGAAAAACTGGAAACAAAAATGCAAAAAAATAAAAGTCTATAATTTTAGTCTTTGTCAGTTTGGTTACATTTGTGAACACAGCCTGCTTGGTGAGTTGTCTACATGACTGTGAGTACGCCGCCTAAATACAGTGTTGTGATTGTTCTGTAATGCAGTCTTTGCTTCATAAATCTTGACCCTGGTAAATAACCCACATATAATAACAATTAAAAAGATTGTAACTGACACTGAAACTAATGAAAACTAAACTGAAATGGACAAACTCATGGTTGAAACTAGCTGTAGTTAAAGTGCACTAAAATATCTCAGATTAAAAACTAATTACAAAACACATTTACCCTATAAATGTTGTTTCTAATGTCTCTGTAAAGCACTTTGAATCACCTTGTTGTTGAATTGTGCTATACAAATAAACTTGCCTTGCCTTGCCTTGCCTATAACGGTGCTCACAAACCGGATTGGTCAACTGAGTGTGAAGTTTCACAATGTGTATTATGTTCCTCATGTTGCAACAAATTCCTTAGAACTCCTTTGCTGACATTCTTTCCACATACTCGACAGCAGTAGAAGTGTGAATGCAACAGATAAGCAAATCAGTTAAAGTGCTCAGGACATGCATGCTGTGCTAAACCAAAAATAAAGTACTTGTGAAGCCTGATAGAGACACGGATCTAATTTTCACTGTATGAAAGAGCCGTTTGGTAGCAGCCATTATTTAAAATTAGCATACAAAATGTATGCTGTAGTGCTGCAGTGAGGCAGCAGCTTTTTTTTTTAGTATACTGCTGAAAGAATTGAGGGAAAACTCGACCGTCTCAATATAACAGGGTCATTTAAACTGATATCAGCTGAATCAGTCCAGTTACAAAGCATAAGCTGCTGTTATTCACTCTCACCTGCTTTGATGAAAATGGAAGTGACAGATAGATATCTGTGAAGTTTGACTTTGAAGTTCATATACTGTGACCGAGTCTTACATTTTTTTGAGAAGTGTACAATTGGATTATCGTGGCCCATATAATAATAATAATGATGATAATAATAATAATAATAATAAGGAAGTTTACTGTTATCCTATCTTTCATCAACAATAACTGTTTGTTTTAATTCCCACTTACTTTCAATAACCTGTCTAAATATGAAACCCTGATCATCTGTATGAGTACATATACATTCATCTCCAAATACAAAAATCAATATGCAAACAGAAGTGGTGAAAATCTATTTTATTCAGGAAACTCCTATTCAATCTAACGTATATCCATGAAAAATATAAAGAAATTAAAATGATTAAAAAAGTAACCACACTGGCAAACTTCTCAACTTTTTCCATCTAAATCATTTACATACAAAAATGAGTTACGGATAAATCTTCAGACAAAACAAATGGAAGTTCCCACTATAGTGTGGATGGCATTAGTTCTTTACTCTACCGAGGTGGAAAGCCTCTATGTGGCCCTCCCCTACCCCTGAACCCTCCCCTGTCTCCACGGAAATTTGGTCGGTTTCTTTCTCGACCTCTGTCTCCCCCTCTTCCAGCATTTGGCCCACCACGCCCCCCTCTGGGTGGTCCGCCACCACGGTCCGACTTAAGTTTAACAGGGGGAGACTTGGGCCGGAGCCTCTCTATTTCTTCAGTGCAGCCAGACAGATGGCAGTTAGGTAAACCAAAATGTGCAGCGTAGGTTTCTGGGTTAAAGTTGGTGTTTGTCAAAGTAGGACCCACTGTCAGCCAGCCTAGAATGAGAGTGGAAAAAACGAAACAATATGTGTAATGACAAACAAGAACGAAAGACAGAGAAATTGAATTGAAAATAAGTAAATAAAATGTTGTTGTCAACTAATTTTAAGTCAACATATTTTCCAAAGAAAAGCACATATCCATCGTACCTGGTCTGATGGTAGAGTCTCTTCCAAACAGGTGCAACCTTCTGCGGCCCAAACAGAAGTGCTCAATGATGTGGAAGATCTCCACAGGCTTCTCTACATTTCCCATCTCAGGCTCTTCAGTGATGATCAAGTCAATGTCTACATTGGCATGGATGAAGTCTCCATCAGAACTCCTACGCACTGTTCCTTTGATTCCCATTAGGCAATGTTCCTGGAAGGATTGTGTTGTTTGTCATCATGCATCATACTATACAATTAATCCCACAATTTACATCAATAATATACCAAATGTGTGTGTGTGTGTGTGTGTGTGTGTGTGTGTGTGTGTGTGTGTGTGTGTGTGTACAAAATACCTTGGTCCTTTGGAATACTGCTTTTGGATCCAGTGCCTTGGTTTTTCCTGGGTTATTCTTGTTGGTCTTAATCCAGCAGATATCCTCACACCTCCTAAAGCCCCACTTCCTCAAACACTGAAAAAGAAGAAATAAACGGTAGGTATTATGACATCCCAATGTATTGTACAGACTGAACAAGCATTGCATTTAAAGCTGTTTAACTGAAAATAAATAACCTTTACTGTAGGCTAGGTCAATGGGTAACTCGTATATAATGTAACTTCAACTGCAAATCGTTATCTATATAAGAAAGCATATTTCTGGACTTCCTAAAGTTAGGCTCAGTTAATAATAATGGATTGCATTTATATAGCGCTTTTCAAGACCCTCAAAGCACTTTACAATGCCACTATTCATTCACAGACTGGTGGAGGCAAACCACAGTTGTAGCCACAGCTGCCCTGGGGCAGACTGACAGAAGCGAGGCTGCCATATCGCGCCATCGGCCCCTCTGGCCAACACCAGTAGGCGGTAGGTGAAGTGTCTTGCCCAAGGACACAACGACCAAGACTGTCCAAGCCGGAGCTCGAACCGCCAACCTTGCGATTACAAGACAAACTGCCAACTCTTGAGCCATGATCGCCCCTACCAAAGTTACCACAAACTAGCAGTCACACGAAAAAGACAAAAAAAGGAAACTGAAAGAAAAGAGAGCATGTGATCACTATTTAACCAGTGAGGATGAAACTTCGGCTACGTTCACACTGCAGGTCTTAATGCTCAATTCCGATTTTTTGATCGAATCTGATTTTTTTGACTGCTTGTTCACACTACAAATAAAATGTGACAGCGAACGCGCTCTAGTGTCAGGGCTCGCAAAATTTCAAAATCCCTGGTAGCCCTTCAGTCAGGGACTCTTCAGTTTTTTGTAGCCCAAAATAAATTTAAGTAGTCCGAATAAAAAAGAGAGCAATTTTTTTGATTGATGTTTTGTTTCCTGTTTTGTGTCCTTTACAATATTATACATTAAAGTATAATATTGTAACGGAAAAAAAACATTAATCAAAAAATTGTTGAAACACAAATTACAACATTGTATAAAAATTACAATCATCAACCCAAATACTTGGTTCTAATTGAACAGAAATTTCTATGAACTTGTAAGAACTGTAGGACATGAATCAGTCTGTGTCAGATCCTGAATTTGAAATTTCCACTGAAGTCACGAGTAAGAGACAAGTGGAACCAAGCTCTAGGACATTTGCTTTTTGAAGTTTGCAAAGACTGCTAAATTGTGCCAGTGGTAGTTCACTCTTTGCAACATAGTACGCTGTTCTAAACAGGTTTTTCAGGTTTATTTTTAGTATATTATTTGCAATTGGTGTTTGTTCTGGGAAAGATATTGCAGACTGAGCAATAATGCATTTCTTGCATTTCTCATGGGTTCTAATGGGGGCCTTTCTTAAAATGACTGGTCCCAGTAACAAAGGCGCTTGTCGACTCAGAAATCGAGAGAAAACCAACAACACACCCGGCAGAACATCATGTTATTTACACGGGTGCACATAAGTGGTCCGCATGTGCGCATTCGCTGTCAAAATAAAAGACGCGCACCAGATAAGAAGTTGCAACGCGCGTTTGCGTCCATATAAAAAGCACTGTTTTTGTCCGCTAGAGTGGGATTTTCACGGCACATTCTGCACCACATCTCTGTGCGTTCATCATTTGTTTGAAGCCAGCTCACCTCCTGCAACCACTTTTCCGAGAATAAGCGCTTCTTTTGCGGTTCGGACTCCTTCTGACATTTGTTTGGAGGTGGAGGAAAACCAAAGTAATTGCTTAAAGGAGCTTCTTCAACATCTTTAAGAGTTCTAAACAAATGTCTGTCCACCTCCAGAAAATCTTATGTACGCAAACGCGCGTTGCAACTTCTTATCTTGTGCGTGTTTTTTATTTTGACAGCGAATGCGCACCTGCACACCACTTATGTGCAGCCCTGGTTATTTAGCTCGTCATATTGCAGCCACAGAAATTCTTTTGTCCATGAAACCATAAAGCTGCACTTTCTTTTTGCCTTATAGTCTGATTTGTCATAACTTTTCCGTTTTGTGGTAAGCTTTTCTTTGGCTGTCACTTCTTCACCCTGACCTGTCTTATTTGGCTCAGCAGAACTAAAATATATATCCTGCTGCTTTTACACACGCACTCACATAAGCTCAGCGATTCTCTGCGTGATCAACCTCTCACATGTTTAAGTTGCCGGAGATTTCACTTGTCATGTTTGCATAGTAAGCTAACGATTGATAAGACGATGTCAGAGAAATTGGTGCGCAAATGATCGTCACTCACCAATCAGTGCTGTCGCTCTCTATACACAGTTCGCGCGATTGCAAAGTGAAAGCAAAAAACAAGCGCAAATTCAAACGCGATTTCAATATGTCACATATTGACAGTGGCTCACCGATGCCAATGACATAATTACCCAGCTACATTTCCGAAAGAATGCAAAAGCATTGACATATATTTTTCCTTCCTACGATAGCCCGACGGGCAGGGCAGAGATAGATTTTGCTAGCCTGACTGGAAAAATCACTAGCCCGACGTCCCGGGGCTAGTGATTTTGCGAGCCCTGAGTGTGAACGCTCAAAGTGTCCCGCATGCACAAAAGAAGACGTCACACACAACGAGCTCTGTTTAGACCCAGATCAAACAGTGTTTGACTGATGGCCGTTAATATGAAGACTTGTTTCGGACTTTACGTTTCCCAATTTTGCTTTAAGTTATTTTGTTATTTACACATAATAATTGTCCTTATTGCTGTTTTAGAGGAGCGCTGCTTCAGAGGATAGTTGCAGATTTCTGTCAGAATCTGCAGATTATACAGTACAAATAAAATGTTCATGTTTCTCCAACGTTGTCTTCCAAACAGTTTCACTGGATGGCCAGCAAGCGTTTGCGATGTCTTCTTGGGAGCTGATAATTGGCGTCTGTCTTGTGTCAGTGACGTAAAAGACGGATTTAATGCGACATGACCATTCAAACAGCAGTCGCTTTCTAAAACATCAGATATGTATCGGACTCAGTACCACATACGAAAGTGACCCAGATCGGATTTGTGCCGTTCACACTGTCATACCATGATCGGATATGGGTCGCATAGGGTCAAAAAAGTCGGATTTGATGCGCTTTCGCCTGCAGTGTGAACGTAGCCTAAGAGGAATTTCCTCTTAACTTTGATACTATTCTGTGGCAATTTTATTTTTTTAGAAAGTGCAAATGTTGAGGTTCAAACATTCATTCCAAATCATTTTATGCTTATGTCAACGTGTGAACATATTTTTCTAAGGTCAGGACAGATCAGACTGTAAGTAATCTGTATTTAAAAACTGTAAAGCACATTTATGTCACAAGATTTATGTTGGTATGTGTTATATAATTTATTCTGAGTTTATTGGCAATCTACGATGTCCAGCGATAACTTTCTCGGTCTTTACACTGATGACAGGGAACTGTTCCTTAGATAGAGAACAGCTGGATTGCAATTTAACTGTTCGCCAAGATGGACATTTCTACAGATTAAAGAATTCTAGGAAGCGTTCTGTTATCAACTCAATGAATGAGGAAACGAAACTGAGTCATACAGATTAATAAAACCACAGGATAAGCTTGTTTTCTTTTTTCCAAATACAACATACCATTATAAAGCACCTTGAGGCAACTGTTGTTATGATTTGGTGCTGTACATATACAATTGAATTGAATTGAATTAAATTAAATTCCTTCTCTCTTTCTTCCTGTACCTATCCTTCTAGATGGGAAAACCAACAGACCTCCCCTCATCTCTTGATTAACTCAGATTTTCCCTAAACCTGCTTTCTAGAACAGGGTCATGATATCAATAAATTTTCATTTCTCCAACTGTCCAAGAAAAATAACATCGACATAAACATTTTTAAGTTCAAAGCAAAAGTAGATATATTCTCCCCTAAAACTCATAAGTCAGACTTAGATTAATGTATCTCTATAAAATTATTACATAACCTAATTAATTAAAATTCACTTTCCTGATGTCTAACTCGGGGATAAGAAGCATGCTGAATTAGGTTCTGAGCAACTGAAAATATGTCAATCCTTAATATGGTAAACTGGGAACCAGTAAATCAAATTATTATCTACTAAATTCTGGACAATTGTGGATTTTTTTGGTAGTAGGGTGTGTATTTTTTTTTTGTTGTTTAGCCATAACATTAAAACCACTAACAGGTAAAGTGTCTAAAATTGATCAACCTGTTACAATGAGAAATTTTGGCTCACTCCAGGACTGAATGCTTTTTTTAATGAATAAAAAATTGCGTTACCATCCTGCCCAGGTCCAGTCCTTCACCAGAGCCACACCAGAGAAAGACAAAGGAACGTAGAGCAGATATCTCTTCTATCTCCAGTCTCATGAGCTATAATAGGAGAGTGAAGGGAATGGAAAGAGGAATAAGCGTAAATGAGAAGAACACTCCATGCTGAGTAAGTAACTACTACTTACTTAACTCTTCTTTTCTAGCTCATAGGCTACCTTTGCATAAAAAAAAAACCTGCAGGAGATAAAGCCATTCCTTTTTTTCAGTCCTGTCTGGCAGCTTTTGCAATCAGAATTATGACACATTTTAACAGACTTTCACATCAGCAGATAAACAGTGCCATTTGGGATGCTGGCTGTTTTACAGGTCCAAACTGTTTGCTGTCCTTGGAGTCATGTTTCAAACCAACCCCTACCTCACCTTCACACATAAGATAATAACTTCTGTAGCTTATTTATTTTAGTTTTGTAGTGTTTTTTAAAAACAGTAAGAGTTTTCAGTATTTAATTACATGCTAGTCTAAACCAGTAAATGCAAACCAGTCAGAAATAGTATACATACATCATCCCAGGTCCAGAAGCGTTCAGTGTGGCTTATGCCTGATTCTCTGTAGTATTCCTCTAGAGGAGGTTCAAGCAAAATCACATCGAATTTGCACTTCAAATCCTTCAGGTCAAAGTGCTCTGGGTCTGCCTGGAGGTACCTAAACACACAGACAAACGTACCGAACTTGAAATGGTCAGTGACTACTTTACAGTGCATCTGGAACGTATTCACGGTGCTTCGCTTGTTCCATATCTTATTACACACTTTTTACAGCTTTTTCCAAAATTGATTACATTTATTTTTACCTCAAATTCAACAAACAATAAGCCAGTGTCAAAGTAAAGAAAAAAAAGTTTATTTGAAACTCTTGCAAAGTTAATAAAAATGTAAAACAAACAAACAAAAATATAACATGCATATAAGTATATACAGCCTTCACTTAATACTTTGTTAAAACCCGCTTGGCAGCATTTACAGCCTCCAAGTAGGTTTTATTTTATGTATGAAGCTACAAGCTTGGTACATCTCTTTTTGGGCAATTTCTCCCATTTGCTTTCATAGAACTTCTCTCAGGTTGACGTGCGACCAACCTATGAAACGTCCTAGTGGTTCCAAACTTCGATGGAGGCCATTGTGCTCATCGTGATCTTCAACCCTGCAGAAATGTTTATGTACCCTTCACCAGATCCTGTCTCAGATGTCTACAGACAATTTCTTGGACTTCATGGCTTGGTTTGTGCTCTGACATGACCTATCAACTATGGGACCTTATATAGACAGGTGTGCCTTTCCAAAGCATGTTCCATCAACTGAATTTAGAAAAAGTGGACTCCAACCTTGTTGTAGAAACATTTGTAAGATAATCAGTGAAAAGAAGATGCACCGGAGCTCAAATTTGAATGTGTTAGCAAAGGCTGTAAATACTTCTGTAGATGTTATATTTTTGTTGTATTTTATTTTACTATATACATAAGAAAAACTTTTAAAAAATCAAATCAAATTAAGGGATTTTGGGGTGAAAAATTAATTTTATCCCTTTTAAAATAAGGCTGTAACATGACAAAAGGCGGAATAAGTAAAGTGCTGTGAACACATTCCAGATGGACTGTAATTCAAGCATAAATTAATTGCACTCATAATCAGATAAACATTAGTATTCATTTAGCATACATGGGAGGGGTGTTGGTAGTGGCGATGAGTTCGTCCTTCAGTCTGATCAACTCTCGAAGTTTAGGGTATTCTTCAAATCGGTCGGCCAAGCCTTTACAACAGGCGACACAGAGGTCAGACTCACATACATGAATATGAAACAATCAAATAGCAAGCACACACTTACCAACATCTCTGATGAAGTTCTGTGGCCTATGCCCAGTGTCCACAAAATGCTGGCAGTAGTCATTGTGAGGATTCAATGACTGGGTACCCTGAGAATGAAAGAAAATTGCCATATAAAGACAAACCACATGTGAACCTGTGTTTTATCATACCTTTAATATGTGCCATTTTAAAATATTTAATATTTTTTTTATAGCACATATTTTTCTTCATCCTGATTGGATGTAGATCATTGACAATCTTGTGCGTTTTGCACTGTCAAAGGCCCCTGAGGTAGCAATCAAAAGGCAGAGGATGATGCTAACCATTGCACAAAAAGTTGGACTTCTGGACATGCTGAAGGAAGGCAGAAATTACCGTATTTTTCGGACCACAAGGCACACCGGATTATAAGATACATTAAGCAAAACAAAACAGTCAGATAAGTCAAACTTTACTCAACTCATTCTTCTTGCTTCCTCTACTTCCATACCATTGATTCATTAATGTTGACTTCTCTCGCAGCTGCTCTATTCCCATGTTCTGGACCCTGAACATGAACCCCTGAAAACAGGGTTTGATCTTTGGTTTCATTCTATAATACTGGACTTATTTTTCTATGAAGGTTTGAACTTTGAGAGTGTTTAAACAAGAGAGAAAAGTGTGAAAAGTTCACGCCTGTCTGAGAAAAGTGTATAAAGCCTTAAAACATCTATAATAATTGTAAATAATAATTGTAAATAATAAAGCTGACTACTTTGCGGATTTCACTTATTGTGGGCTATTTTTAGAATGTAACTCCCGTGATAAACGAGGGACCACTGTATTACAAAAATATAAAATTTATGGAATGTGATAAAATGTGGAATCATATGTAAATATCAACACTTCACCGAGTTCTTTTGATTCCTCAGAGTCATCCAATGGAAGACAAAACACTGCTCAGTAGACCATTTAACACTTTATTACTTCTAGAAGGGAGATGCGTCCTGCATGACACGCTGCCGCGGATCTCAAAATGGCGGTGTGCTCCTAACAGTTTTATTACAGAAGCTCTCTCATTCTAGTCTAAACAACAGTGTCTCAGTAACTTTCCACTAGAGATGGTGCTCTCTTATCTGCATTTTCCCAGGCAAGCATGAGCGGGAGTCTGCAGCTTTCCACTCCCCAAGGACACATGGTCTAATGCCTTTATTTTTCAGGGCTGTGTCCACTTAATACTACACTATATAACTTTATAACACTTATTAATAAAAAAAGCATAGCAGTATTGAGGCACTGCAAATTATTTAATTCCAACACATATTAGGAACAAACTGTGAAAACATGAATAATCCTGTTCATATATCCCTTGCTTGCCAGAGCTGATTTTTGTTTGTAACAGTGAGACTACTCACTGATTTTATTACACTCTTAAATCCTACTACTTATTCCTGCGTCTTTTGTGATAGTCGACGTAATCATGACTAGTCGACTAATTGTGGCAGCCCTAATTTAAATATAAGAGTACTTAAACAGCATAAATGTTTACAGTGCAAGTAGTATAGTGTTACAATAGAAACTGGCACTGAATGAATAATTTAATTAGTTAGAAAACATTCCACAGACTATCCTCAGTCCAAGTCAAATGCTCATGCTGGCAAACAAAACTGACACTTCTGGTTTGGCAACACCTGCCAGAATAAAACTTGTTTATCTTACATATGCTTGGCTGCTGATTACTTAAGAAGCAACTAAAAATGATAGCGTTATAATTCTTCCTTCACTACTTGTTTTTTTCCCTTCTCTTTCAAGTTAACCCGTTGTCACATTGGTTGCACTAAATCTTCTGGGTAAAATCTAGGTTAGCATCACCAAAGCAATTTGAAATGAAAAAAAAATCAGTGCCTTTAAATTTAAAAATCTTTTACATATCATGTTACACAGGGCTCACAAAATGGCTAGCCCGACATCCCGGGACTAGCGATTTTTCCAGTCGGGCTAGCAAAAATCTATCTCTGCCCCGCCCGTTGGGCTATCGTAGGAAGGAAAAATATATGTCAATGCTTTTGCATTCTTTCGGAAATGTAGCTGGGTAAATTTTAGTTGGGTATATATTTTATAGTTCTGTATATTTTAGTTCTGCTGAGCCAAATAAGACAGGTCAGGGTGAAGAAGTGACAGCCAAAGAAAAGCTTACCACAAAACGGAAAAGTTATGACAAATCAGACTACGAGGCAAAAAGAAATTGCAGCTTTATAGTTTCATGGACAAAAGAATTTCTGTGGCTGCAATATGACGAGCTATATAACCGGGGCTGCACATAAGTGGTCTGCAGGTGCGCATTCGCTGTCAAAATAAAAAACGCGCACAAGATAAGAAGTTGCAACGCGCGTTTGCATACATAAGATTTTCTGGAGGTGGACAGACATTTGTTTAGAACTCTTAAAGATGTCGAAGAAGCTCCTTTAAGCAATTGCTTTGGTGTTCCTCCACCTCCAAACAAATGTCAGAAGGAGTCCGAACCACAAAAGAAGCGCGTATTCTCGGAAAAGTGGTTGCAGGAGGTGAGCTGGCTTCAAACAAATGATGAACGCACAGAGATGTGGTGCGGAATGTGCCGTGAAAATCCCACTCTAGCGGACAAAAACAGTGCTTTTTATATGGACGCAAACACGCGTTGCAACTTCTTATCTGGTGCGCGTCTTTTATTTTGACAGCGAATGCGCACATGCGGACCACTTATGTGCACCCGTGTAAATAACATAATGTTGTGCCGGGTGTGTTGTTGGTTTTCTCTCGATTTCTGAGTCGACAAGCGCCTTTGTTACTGGGACCAGTCATTTTAAGAAAGGCCCCCATTAGAACCCATGAGAAGTGCAAGAAATGCATTATTGCTCAGTCTGCAATATCTTTCCCAGAACAAACACCAATTGCAAATAATATACTAAAAATAAACCTGAAAAATCTGTTTAGAACAGCGTACTATGTTGCAAAGAGTGAACTACCACTGGCACAATTTAGCAGTCTTTGCAAACTTCAAAAAGCAAATGTCCTAGATCTTGGTTCCACTTGTCTCTTACTCGTGACTTCAGTGGAAATTTCAAATTCAGGATCTGACACAGACTGATTCATGTCCTACACAGTTCTTACAAGTTCATAGAAATTTCTGTTCAATTAGAACCAAGTATTTGGGTTGATGATTGTAATTTTTATACAATGTTGTAATTTGTGTTTCAACAATTTTTTGATTAATGTTTTGTTTCCTTTACAATATTATACTTTAATGTATAATATTGTAAAGGACACAAAACAGGAAACAAAACATCAATCAAAAAAATTGCTCTCTTTTTTATTCGGACTGCTTAAATTTATTTTGGGGTACCAAAAACTGAAGAGTCCCTGACTGAAGGGCTACCAGGGATTTTTAAATTTTGCAAGCCCTGTTACAGCACAGTGAAGTTTCCTGTTAGAAGCATGGCAGTGGCAGCTTGACAGTCATTTCAATTAGTTTTCTAGATTATTACATTTATTGTTTTTATGTTCAGTCTCAACTGTTACGAAGATGATGTGCAGTTAATAAGTGCAATAAATATTTATATTGGAAAAGAAAATCGTGAGAGAATCGTGATCTCAATTCTAAGCAAAAAAAATTGTGATTCTCATTTTATACAAAATCGTGCAGCCCTAGTAAAAACTATAACTTTAATCTCAGCTAAACCGATTTACTCAGGAATAAATAAAACACTGAAAAAAACGAACAATAAAATTTTTAAGTTATCTAAGTGACTTATATATGATGTTTAACCTGAGTAGCAAAAGACAGCGGGGGGTTGAAAACGATTTGCCGGGAGTTTGCTGTTCTCGTCGGCTCTAGTGAGCTTTGAACCCCAGCTAGCTATCGAGCTGGTGGATAACAGACGTCTCCAAAAACGTCAGAGCGCTTTTGCAAATATGTGATGTCTTGATAAACCAAGCAGATATTTGAAGTTTGCACAGCTACATTCTTGCCTGAAAATAAGTTAAAAGTTTATTTTGTGACACAGAAAGAGTAATAATAGTAATATTAAAACTAATTAGCTGCTGCCATTGATGGAATTGGCTGGGCTGCGCTATGAATCCTGGGATAGGCTGGGCCACGAAGGATACACCCAACCCATCCTTCAAATCTGGGGAAATGAAGGACACATTTATCGGCCGCAGTTGCAGAAGTCATCGAATTTGGACAGCCTTCGTCGCATTGCTGTAACGTAACTGGCCTACAAATGCGGCCTCCAAAGGATGCAGCCTCTGAATTTGGACACAGCTATGATACCAGACACTGCTTCTTCTTCTTCTTCTTCGGGGTTTAACGGCAGCTGGCATCCTTGTACATGCAGTGCTGCCATCTTCTGTTTCAGTCCGTTATTACACTCTTAAATCCTATTACTTATTCCTGTGTCTTTTGGGATCTTACAAAGCTTCAAATGATGTGTCGACTATTAAATTAGTCGTCGACGATTTTGCTAGCCGTCATAATCGTGACTTGTCGACTAATCGTGGCAGCCCTATTGTGCAATAAGGTCAGATGCACTCCCTGGAAAAAGGTACACCCTTTTTTCTTGTGAAAATGCGACAAAATGTCATTGCTTGGAAGGAAGAAAAAAAAACAGACATACGGGCAAGTTTGGCATTTGATGTCAAGGAAAATAATACACTTTGTAAACCATGTGGAACAACTCTCACTGGTAAAAACACAACAAACTTTAACACTTTATATTTTAGTCAACTGAATCAACTTTCAATTCAGTCTACTAGAATTTTGTGATATTTGGTCAACTACAACTAGACCAAAACCAAATCCAAAATTTGCTGTCAAAATTAATAAGATGCCACACTGATACATTTAATCACCTCTGTGATGGCTCTGCTCAGGATATGTGTGTGTGTGTGTGTGTGTGTGTGTGTGTGTGTGTGTGTGTGTGTGTGTGTGTGTGTGTGTGTGTGTAAAATGCCCCAAAAAAGACAAATGTAGACAGAGAGCAGTGACTGAGACATCCTGCTGTGTTTTCACATCTGCTGAGTAATCTGTATCTCTAGGAAAGTCAAATTATAGTCCATTCAAAAATTTTCTTTTGCTTAAAGTTGCTGGATACTTTGTGTGGAAACAGGTTCTTAAAGTTGCTGGATACTTTGTGTGGAAACAGGTTTTGCAAGTCCATACAAAAGTGACTGTGAATGCGAAGAAAGAATTTCCCAACCTTAAGAAAAGTACTTGAGTCCTTGTACACCTCTTCATATGGGTTGGTTTCATCTGGTTGCTGCACTTCCAGCTCATCCTAAAACACAAACAGGCCCACATGTGCATGTGTGTACAAATGACCAATCAGGTTTACAATTATGACTATGACTAAGACATAGATTATGACTATGTTTAGCAGACGAATGCAGCTGAATGTAATTGCAAAATAAAGCAAGAGAACGGTTAACTATATCGTCAACTATAACAAATACCACCACTGTTTAATATGAAGAAAAAAACTAAGACACAAACGTACAAAAAACATTAAATCAGTTAGATGTTAATCAAAGAGTGAGATGGGACATTGTCAGCCTGCTAAATCTGTCCACATTTTCATATATTTGTTCTAATACATCTGAATCGATGCATTTCGCACTATAATAAAATACAACCCTAATTCCAAAAAAGTTGGGGCACTTTGGGAAATGTAAATAAAAGCAGAATGCAATGATTTGCAAATCTTATAACCCATGTTTTATTTACTGCAGAAACTGAGAAAATGAAATGTACCATTTTAAGAAAAAAAAAATTGCTCATTATGAATTTGATGGCAATAACACTTCCCAAAACCGCTGGAACAAGGCCATGTTTACAGACTTTGGGGCTGGAGCCTATCCCAGCTATCATATTTCGACGGCTCATTGCTGGGCCGACCATTTTGTTTAAATAAAATAGCAAAATGTCTCAATTTAAATATTTTACATGTTTTCTGTATTCTATTCGGTTCTATTGATTTGATTAATTAACACGCACAACATGCAAACTTCTCTGAAATTGTGATTGTAAATCTATACTTCACCTTACAATTCATTAACTTCAGTTATAATCTGTTAAAACCTTTAATGGGTTGTAGTTTTAATAATACTTGAAAGTATTAAATGGAAAAATGAACTAATACTTCCACCTTTTTCATAAGTCATTTGTATTTACGTCATTATAGTCACGCAAAAGAGCAAAGTCAAACTCTGGCTCAAAGACAACATTTACCAGACAAGATTTTAGTAGATTAGTTTTGTCCTCCAATCCAGACCTTTACAAGCCTTTGTGTCCAAGTCACACCACATTTCAAGGCACTCATGTATAGACGCTTGTAGAATAAGAGCCTTTATGTCAACACTAATGATGTCAGTGATAACTTTAACTATATTGTAAGATAGACACTTTTGAACATAGCTTTGCTGTAGGCTACACCACTTTATCACACATCAAACAATCGCCTTTCGCCACCGCAAAGGATTCTGGGAAGTAGCTAGCCGGTCGTCACGGCAAAGCTACGAGAGCGTCTCTCAGCATGGGCCCGAAAAAAGTTCTGTCAGCCGAGGAAGGAGACGATATTAAGAAGTCGCTGGAGTTTATGACAGAGGAGATTTCTACTGTCAAACTGCAGCAGAAAGCCATCCTGGACCTGGTCGAGGAAGTTAAGGCTCTCCGCATCCAGAACGCCGAGAAGGATCGGCGGCTGGCGTACCTGGAGAACAGAGTGGCGGATTTGGAGCAGTACACCCGGATGAACGATGTTATCATCACGGGGCTTCGCATCAAACCCCGGTCATACGCCCGGGCGGTCGCCACTGACAATGTAGGAGGGCCAGGAGAGGAAGATGTCAACTCCACGGAGCATCAAGTGGTTACCTTTCTACGGTCCAAAGGTGTGGAAGTGGATTATAACAACATTGAGGCTTGCCACCCTCTACCCCGAAAAAATGACAGTAACAAACCAGCCATCATTGTGAGATTTGCAAACAGAAAACAGAAAACAGCACTGTTAAAACAAGGAAGGAAACTGAAAGGATCCGATGTCTTCATGAACGAACATCTGATAAAAAGAAATGCGGACATTGCCAGGAAAGCACGTTACTTGAAGAAACAGGGAAAAATTCAAAATACATGGACCACCAACTGCAAAGTATTCATTAAACTCAATGGAACACCGGAACAAGCCAAAGTGTTGGTCATCAGAAATATGGAAGAGCTGGACAAATACTGAGGTCAACTTACTCTGGAGGTATGAATACACATGTGACGTGACACACAACACAACACATGGCACAGTCCAAAAGAACTTCATCTGCATCCGGCAACAATATCAACATGACTCATTGGAATTCTCTTTATGATAATCTGGAACTGAGAACATTTCGATACACAGACCATAATGTTCTAGACTTAGAAAAGGATATAGACCCGGAAAATAATTTCTTCTACAACATCAGCTGTAACTGCTGCTACTTCACTGATGAACAGTTTAAGCACACCATCAACACGGAAAATAAATTATCAATAATCCATTTTAATAGCAGAAGTCTGTATGCCAACTTCAACAATATAAAGGAATATCTAAATGAGTTGACAAATCCATTTGGAATTATTGCCATTTCTGAAACATGGATCAATGCGGAGAAAGGAATGGACTTTGGACTGGAGGGATATGAAGTGAATTTTGTAAATAGAAGGAACAAGAGTGGAGGGGGAGTAGCTGTGTATGTGGATAAAAACCTAAACTACAAGGTGGTAGAAAGTATGACAACTGTAATTGATAATTTACTAGAATGTATAACAATTGAAATTTATAAGGAAAAAGAAAAAAATGTAATAATTAGCTGTATATATAGAACACCTGGCTCTAGTATTCAAGTATTTAATGACTTCATAGAGGAAATATTCTCTAAAACAAATCAAAAAGTTATGTTTATCTGTGGTGATTTTAATATTGACCTGTTGAATCCAAAAAAGCATAAAATGACCGACGAATTCCTAAACACTATGTACAGTTTGAGTTTACATCCTAAAATAACCAGGCCTAGCAGAATTACACCACATTGTGCCACCTTACTTGACAATATTTTCACTAACAATATGGAAAACAACATTGTGAGCGGAATATTAATTAATGACATCAGTGATCACCTACCAGTTTTTGCAGTTTATGACACTAATTATAAGAAAAATCAGCATGAAGAACAACTGAGATACAGACGTGTAAGGACAGAAGAAACTATGACTGCATTTAAGAACGATCTATTAAATCAGGACTGGGACAAGGTGTACAAAGAAGCTGATATTGATATTGCATATGGCATATTTTTAAGAATATTCATGGAGTTGTACGATAAAAACTGTCCAACAATAAAATACAACAGAAAGCACAAATATTCAGATAGACCATGGCTCACTAAGGGTTTACAAAATGCATGTAAAAAGAAAAATACACTCTATAGGGAATACCTAAAACAAAGAACAAAAGAAGCTGAAAATAAATATAAAAAATACAAAAATAAGTTGACCAATATTATACGTGTATGTAGAAAGGAGTATTATAGTAAAATATTGAACAACAATAAACATAATATGAAAGGAATATGGGATGTTTTAAACGGTATCATTAAAAATAATTCTGGACAACAAAGTTATCCACAATACTTTATCGATAAT